>NC_134728.1:34017881-34642234 GCF_049634645.1 Pelodiscus sinensis | reverse complement strand
TTTCTCACTTTGCATACAAGAATGATACATGCGTACAAAGAGAACATGCACTTTCAGGGGATTACAGGCTCTTGAATGACAGGTAACTTGCCCTGTTTTGCATAAAGCATATTCAAGCTATAAATAGTCATATTCAAAAACATATTTCCATAAAAATATGGGGGAGAAGCATCACAGACACCAGGGGTAAGAAATGGGTTCAAGAATACAACAGCTATTGGTGCCCCACTATCTTTAATCTAAGAACCCAGCTATTCCCATATATCCAGCCCCAAACACACACCATTATTTGTATTCCCATCCATCTCCATGCCCACCCTGCTATCTATCCATCCATCCATCATTTTAAACATTCTCTATCACTCCTCACACACTGACACCCATCACTATGATGTAATTAAGTGAATATAATAATTTAATAATTCAACCTAAAAATGTGACCAAAAGAATGGCAGAAAATATAACAGCATCAGCCCAGGCTCATAAATTAGCCTGAGGCTCTTCCAACATGGTCCTCAGTTTCCTCCAGCATGGCTGTTTCCTGACCTCACTACTCCAGAATCCATCCCCTTCACCTTTGCCAGGGGCTCAGCTGGCTGTGAGCCCCCCCGAACAAAAACACAGGGAAGACAAAGACTTGAGCTGAGAAGACTGGTCCCAGGCTGAAAGGGGAAGCCTGTGCATTAAAGACTGTGATCTACCTGCACTGACCCGTCAGGTGAGAAAAACCGCTTGTTGCCAATATTGCTTTGTCCTACACGGTACAGGGTTTAGATGGCAGGCTTGCTGGTTTATTGCTTTGGTAACGATCTCTGAGCTTTTGTGCCTACTTCTTACAATCCCTTCAAATCCGTCTTTCCAGCAGTTAATAAATACGTTTTATCTTTTACCTAGAGCAGCATGTTTGGGTTGAAGTGCTTGGGGACATCGCAGCGTGGGTGACCACGGCAGCTATCTGTCCTTTCCACATGGAGACGGGGAGGGGACTGAGTAACAAACTAACACTGGTCGGGTGTCTGACCAGGGCCAGATGTTACATTCTGGGATCGTATGGCTTGGGAGATTGGCTGGGGCCTTCCTCTGCGATTCGTGAGCGGCTCAGGGAGCATTCCTGTACCTTAGCCGGGGGTTGGGCTCCAGAGGCTGTTGTACTCAGTCATAACACTGCCTGAAGGGGTTTGTCGCTTGTCATTAGCAAAGCATCGTAGGAGACGGCCCAGGCTGGAGAGATAAGGGGCACAGTGGTATCCCAGTTCCAGGTCGTACCGCAGGGAGCCCATGACACGTACCCAGAGGTGCCTTTGACGCAAGACTTCACTGAAGTCAAATCCCCTGCTCTAAAAGCCAGGCATGTCGCTCAGGAACCGTGGGAAGCCGTAAAGGCACAAATGGAGGGAAAATGAAGTGGGCACATGTGGCGAATTAAATAATTAAAGCCATAGAACACTTGGCAAAGAACGAAAGAGAGAGGATGAGGTAGTGTCTAGCGGGAAGTGAGGGACAAGTACCCCCGTGATTGCATTTAAAATTCAAATCAGCTTCAGCCCGTGCTAGCCCATGCGTCCATTGCGCAAGTGGAGAGGAGCGGCTGTAGGGGGCAATAAGGTGTAATTACTTACATTATAATTATCAGAAACAAGGAGGCACTCCATCATTTCCAAGGGTTGCTGAGAGCCGGAGAAGAGATCTGAAAACATATTATCCTCTTTTCAGGGGGCTCTGGTGGTGTTCGTTAGTGATTTGGCTGTGAAGAATGAACGTGGCTGTTATCATGGCTAAATAACATAATTACAGAGGAGCAAATGGGTTTGGAAAAAATCAGAAAGAACCCCAACTTTGTTCCTCCTTCATACCGAGCCCACTTTAAAGCTGCAAATGGATTCAGAGGGGTTCAGATTAATTTACTCTCCTTCCTGTCATTTTCCTTACAATGTCATAGACAAGATCAGAAAGGGGAATGCCAAAATGCCACAGAGAGAACAGTGAGTGTTCTACCTTCAAGCTAATCAGGAGTGGGAAGCAGGAGATACCTCATGCTACAGCTGGTACTAATGAGTTTGAAGAGCCAACGGCTTCTCTGAACCTTTTGAAGTTCAACATGACTTTAAATGATGCTATGGAAACTTCCATGCCCACCAGCTTTTTTGGCACTAGAGCTGAGCAAATAATTAATGTTTCAGTTCCATGGCAGAGTCAAAAACATGGTTTGTTTTAAACCAAAACTACTTTTTTTGTTGTTGTTTTCCCCCGAAATAAAAAATTCAATTTTTTGTTTGGATTGAATGACACATTCGAGCAATTTGACACTGAATTTCATTTAGCAAATGTCGTTTCAAAACAAAACATCTCCAAGTTTTGACCATCCTCCCCCTTTCCCTCTCTCTCCCTCCTTCCCCCCTTGCTGAAACTGTTCCGCAAATTCAAGTCACTTTTATAAAGAGTTTTGGTGCCCTGAAAAATGTATTTTTCAGGTAATTTATTATTTGCTGGGGTTTTTTACCCAGCTTGAATTGTCACCTCATCTCCAGCCACCTTCATCCAGGAGCAGCTTCAAGAGCTTCCAGTAGATACACTGGTGGAGGGATCCTCTGGCAAGGAGTTCCATAGGTTGACTGTGTGTTGTGTGAGAACCACTGCTCTAAATTTAGTCCAGGGACCATGCTGGACCCCAGAGCAACCTGGATTAGGGGAGGCACAAAAGTGTGTTTTGTGCCCAATACCATGGGCTTTGCCTCCCAATCTCAGCCTGAGTTCCTCTTTCAATTGACTGGTCTCATTTAAAACAAATATTCTTAAATGCTAAAAAAGGTGACCTTCAAAGGGTAGGAGTCATGGCGTGATGGCTATCATTGTAGATAAGAGCCTGTATCCTAGGTTAATTCATCAGTCGAGTTTGTTTAAACTTGGGCCCTCTACAGTCTGACCTGTGGCTCCTGTAATCACCAGATCGTATGTTGGAAAAGTCACACCTTAGCTTTTATGCTTGAGATGAGGACAGATGTGAGGCTGACTTCTTTGGAGCATTCCACGAGATTCCATAAGTAAGAAACTTTAATTCCATCGATGGAATTAAAGTTTCTTACTTATGGAATCTCGTCCTCTCCACTGAATGAGTTTGACACCCTGACCGGCAATCAACGAGACCTTCTCCTGCTATACTCTGGGCAGGGTGAGCTGCAGGACTTTCTCCGCTGAAGACTCAGATCTCCAGCATGCTCTGCCTCTACAATAGAACCCAAGGGGGAGACGTGTTACTTAGAGTTGATGAGGCAATTACCCGACGAGAGGTTTCGTTACACTGGCTCGGACGCTCCGCTGGGGCCGTGGTTTAGCACATTTTCTAGTTTCATGATATGAATGGCAACCCTCATGCTTCCAGACTCAAGCACTGAAAACCTAGAGATGAAATTATTCCACTGAGGGTGTTGGATGGAGCCACCAAAGTGGATTATGAGAGGCCCTTACTGGGGAAGGAGATGAAGAAAAGGGACAATAAGTAATGGAGTTACGTTAATTAACTAAAACATGAGGGATTCAGTTCTGTTTAGATAAACCTACTAAACCCTCACCACAGCTTATCAAGGTCTTGGTCTGGAAATGGTTATTTCTCAGTGAATAAAGTCAATAATACAGTACAAAGAACATAAGAACGGCCACACTGGTCAGACCAAAGGTCCATCTAACCCAGTGTCCTGTCTGCTGACAGTGGCCAATGCCAGATGCCCCAGAGGGAGTGAACACAACAGGGAATCAGCAAGCGATCCCTCCCCTGATGCCCATTCCCACAACTGACAAATAGAGGCCAGGGACACCATTCCTGCCCATCCTGGCTAATAGAGATGGACCTAATCTCCATGAATTTATCTAGTTCTTTTTTTAACCCTGTTAAAGTCCTGGTCTTCACAACATCCTCTGGCAAGGAGTTCCACAGATTGACTGTGTGTTGTGTGAAGAAATACTTCCTTGTGTTTGTTTTAAACCTGCTACCTATTAATTTCATTTGGTGACCCCTATTACTTGTGTTGTGAGAACATGCAAATAACTTTTCCTTATTTACTTTCTCCCCACAAGTCATGATTTTGTAGACCTCTATCCTATCCTCCGTTAGTCTCCTCTTTTCTAAGATGAAAAGTCCCAATCTCATAGACTCATAGACTGTAAGGTCAGAAGGGACCACTATGATCATCTAGTCTGACCCCCTGCACAATGCAGGCCACAGAATCTCACCCACCAACTCCTGGAATAATCCTCTCACCTATGTCTCAGATATTGAAGTCCTCAAACGATGGTTTAAAGACCCCAAGATGCAGAGAATCCTCCAGCAAGTGATCCGCAAGTCCCAATCTTATTAATCTGTCCTCATATAGTAGCCGTTCCCAACCCCTAAACATTTTTGTTGCCCTTTTCTGAACTTTTTCCAATGCCAAGAGATCTTTTTGAGATGAGGCGAGCACATCTGTACGCAGTATTCAAGATGTGGGCGTTCCATCCCTTTCTTAATGATTCCTACCATTCTGCTTGCTTTTGTCACTGCTGCTGCACATTGGCGGCTTTCATTGCCATATTTTTATTTCAGATCTGGATTTTTGTGACCTTTTAAAAAAATTATTAACCTAGAGTTTTACTTTTTCCACTAAACAATACTTGCTAATAACTGAAATGATAATGGGATTAATTAGATCCTTTTCATGCTTGCCACAGCATAGGAAAGCTCTCCTGGAAATATGGGAACTTTATTGGAGAGAAAAAAAATCCTATCAGGTCAAAACTCAGAAGGCTGCAGTTTGCATTACAAGCTGAATCTCAGGCGGGGCTTTCATCCTAGCAGCTCTTAACAGTAAGTTGGTGCTGACAGCTAAGTTTTACTTTGAATGAAATTCAAAGAGTGAAGAGATTTGTCCAGCAAACCTAGGAAGGGGGTGCGTGGGTCCCTGAGATGCCAACCTTTTCGCTTCCAGACAGTTCTAGTTTCCAGCTAGTTTTTCATACTCATTGGCCTCTGTTTCTTGGTACCTCAGTTTACCTCCCTTCTTCAAGTCTTCTTAAGGGAACTAGCAGCAAATGGAGGTAAAAATGGACTTGCTCAGTGATAGATCCTCAAAATTCCACCAAATGGTGGTAGAAGAGGTTTGGGTTCTGCCTGCCACAATAGCCACTGTGGATATCTGAGAGCTGGCACCTCCTCCTCCCACTCCACCTCCTCTGCATCTTCAGCCCACCAAATTGCTGAGATGGAAGACACCAGCCCCCGTGGTGTGGGAGGCTAGAGGACTCCAGGCAAACACCCTGCATTGGCACCCAATATCCCTCTCGAGTAGCCCTGTGACCATGCAGGAGATTGATGAGCCCAAGATTAAGCCTGAAGGCCAGCATGGGTCTAGCCTCAAGCCCCAAGACCACGCAGAAGACACCCCCTTCCCCCGCATTTGTCCCTCTGGAACATTCTCCGCAGCCACTGCTTGCTTGTCTGAGGGAAGGAGTCTCCCTTCCTGCTGGGGGACAGGAGAGCAAGGCCAGGGAGACGGCTAGCAGGCAGGGAAGTCGACGTATTCTGCAGGCGTCTGGCTGGTTCTGTTTTAAATCTCAGTTCCTTTTTAGAATGTTCCTAGTGATGCTGGGTGCACTAGTTCCTCCCCACACACAAGCACGGCTCCCAGAAGCCCACTGTAAACGCACCTCACACGCCCCTTCACTAATTCGTCTCAAGACTCCCTAGGCATTGAGCAGGGCCCCTTCTCTGTGGGGTGCCTCACAGTTGTGAACAGTAACACAGAAGGAAAGTGCAATTTCACGGAGCAGACGAGCATAAGCCAGACGGTGTCACACCCGCGTAGGTGCATTGCTCCAGAACACGTCCTTACCTAAATGACTGGCCAATGTCTATCAGCAGGAGGGCAGGTGGGAATGTTGCCTGCATGGTGGTGTTCCTGGGATTGTTTTTAACGGCATTTGCCTGGGTTGTGGAGCTTCATTTCAGACCTGAGGTTCCCGTTTTACCCATTGTTTCAGGGCGTAGGCACAAACTGCATCCCGGATTTCCCTACCCTGTGGTGACCCAGCAATCGGGATGAACATTTGCTGGATCTGGCTGTCTATAAATGCTCTGGAAGCCAATTTTCTCCTGTGTCCCACCATACTCCCCTTTGGTCTCACCAATATTATGAAGCGCATAGCACTCCACAATAAAACAGACAGCCTCAGCCATGTGTATAGGTTTTGCCAGCTAGCCTTCAGCCACCCAAAGGCACACACCACTACCTTTCATTTGTAGGGACACTCTCATTTTCTGGATCAGTGATGTCAGGTCTGGGATTCATTAGCCAGGGTAGGAGCAGGTATTCTTGGGGACCCCACATAGCTGTCGGCGTGGAGACACCATACAGAACCACATCATTTCTTGGGGAGCATTTTGGGGTGTGTCTACACAGCACAGTTATTTCGATATAACTGATGTTATTTCGAACTAACAACGTGAGCTTCTACACAGCAGTTCTGCTATTTAAAAATAAAATATCTTATTCCGACGTCTGTAAACTGCATTCCACGAGGAATAATGCCTCTTCCGAAACAGCTATTTCAAAATAGCGGTAGCATGGAGGCTCTACTGCTGCTCTTTCAAAATAGCTCCTCCCCCAGGCTCCTGGGGCTCGAAATCGAGGTAGCGCATCCACATTGGGGGAGCCTGCCTTGCACTAATTTTGAGGCTTCCCTGTAATGTGGACGCGCTATTTTGAAATAGTTATTTCGGAAGTTATTTCAAAATAACTTATTTGGGAAGAATTTCCTAGTGTAGACATGCCCTGAGTGTCATGAACCCTTTCTTTGTGTCTGAAGGCAATGATTACACACCTGCCTTTGTGCTCCACTAGAATTTGAAGGAGGAGTGAATGGTACACTTTCTGACTGGCTTACTCACTCCTAGTGGGGGGCAAAGTGTGGGGATATGGGTGCTACTAATGGCCCCACACCATTTGGAAATCCCATTCTCTGGGACCCTCTATCATTTCCAGACCTTTGGTGGTGGCCACCCACGGGGGTGCCGTTAGCTTTGTAAGCCTGCACCTCAGAGGGCCTGACCCTGGATTTCCCTCCCCACCAGTGGCTTGTGAGTGACCCCCAGTGTTGCCAGGTTCAACAGGGCAATGGCCACCCACTTCTGCACCAATATGGGGCTTTAGAACCAAGTGTTTGCCACTGTAGGGTGGAAGCCAACTTCTCACACAGCGCCAGGACCATCTGCTTCCTCATTCTGAAGCTCTTCGGTCACAGCGTGTCATCCCAGGCTTCCAAGACACCGTGATCCCACAACACCATGCTGATCCTCCTGGCCAAGAAGCGGTGGCCCGGCCGTGGAAATAGAGTCACAACACCAGTAACCTCCTGCATGTCTCTGGCATAGAGCATCAGTGGATCAGCCACTGTCCCAGGCTCCCTCCTTTGCGTTGTGACGAAAGTTCAAGGCCATTCAACCGAGATTCTTGCAGGTCACGAACTGCAACTCGGAGGCGGCTGTTCTGCAAGAAAGAGCAGAAGCAAAACTACATCCTCGGTCACTCACTCCATGTCTTCCACCAACATGGGCAGGAGAGAGCAGTGGAAGGGAGCTATCAGCACTGAATGCATGACGGCAACTGCAGTACCAGCAGCACACTGCAAGGAGGATCCTACACAGCCTCCTGAGACACAAAGGACCCTGGGATACCACCCTGGAAATGCTAGTGCTCACTGGGTGTACCAGAAAGCACCGTATGGCTATGGGTATTCCTGGGGTACGGAGACGTGCCCACCACAGTGTGTTCGGACATTCAGCGCTAGACAGAGTACAAGGGTGAGCAGTCCCACAGCCCAGTGTCCATGTCCAGAGGCCAGTGTAGATGTAGCTTCACTGCCTTCCAGCCCCGTCTTTGAATAGTATCTCCACTTTAGAGATGGGGGAGAGCAAAACACAGAGAGCCAGATCCTCAAAGAGAGCTAGGCTTCAACTTCCATGGAAATCAAGGAAGATCTGGGCCAGAGAACCTGAGGAACTGGGCCAAGACCACATGGTAAGTCAGTGGCAGAGGCAGAAATAGAATCCAGACCTCCTGACTCGTTTCTGGGCTTTAACCACTGGGCTGTTCTAATTTCAAGCAAAGAACCATTTATTTCCCCTATCCCTGCCTCTTCCCCCACCAGTACTGCAGCCCCCATTGGCTAGAATACACCATGTTTTATTTGCCGTGTTTCCTCAAGCAGTCAGACTAGTGCAGCCCCTCACATGGCTTTATAAAAGGATACAAAAAGCCAGGGGGTAGGGAGAGGAGCTGCCTCTTTCCCCAAGTCCAGCCCCTCCTGGACATCAAATAAGGCCGGAGGCCTGCTGAAATAAGTGCAATATAATCACGTAAGTGGAGACGGCATCACAGTTACAGCTGAGCTAATAAGTGAGATGTTTAGTGGCTGTCACTGCGGGGTGGGGGGCCGCCGGGCCCTGTACCCCAGTCCACAGCCGGAAGTGACTCTCAGCCAGCAGGGAGAACAGAAGGTTTATTAGGTCACAGGGGTACCGCGTAGAACAGACTTGTTAGCACAGGAACAAGGGGCAGTCGGTACCATCCATCTTGGGGAGAAGGGGCCCTGAGCCCTGCCCCTCCCCCATTTCTGCACCAAGCCAGCTAGACTCACTCACACACCCAGCGCCGGGTTCTATTCCTCCAGCCCTGCCTCCTCCATCCCCATCTAGATAGTAATGCAGTGTCCAGGGAAACTGAGGCACGCACCTGGGCTTACTACAGGTCAGTCGAAGTCACATGCAACATAACAAAGCAAACAGAGTGCATGCAATCCCCTCTTCCTCACAGTGGCTAAACCAAAACAATCTGAACAAAAATTCACATAATTTCAAACCAAAAGAAATTATTTGGAGCAAAGTGAAATGGCAAAATGGTTCATTCTGACATTCATGGAAACAAACTGCTTCATGTTATTTTTTTCTTCTGCTGAAACAATTCACCCATCTCCACCCCAATTCCTAAGTAGTTTTCTCCAGGATAGGTTGTTTTATACGTCCTTCAGCTAGCATTTTCTAACTTGAGAGCTTGACTTTAATGGTAACATTCTTCTGTTATTGCAGGGATTATGCAAAATAGCATATAAAATAATGAAATTACTCCCTGCAGTGAGCATAGGGAAATGGCATATCCAGGGAGGTAACTAGATAAGCATCAAATTTTTGTGGTCACAACAGTAGTTTTTTTTCTTATGAAAATCAGCGATTCCATCAAGGCTATTTGTTTTGCACAGAAATTTCCCCGTTCTCTCAGCTGTCCCAGGGAAGAGGCTAATGATTTATAGCAGCTCCTTTGTTGGGCCATTATTCATATTGATAGCTGCATCCTGTCTTGCAACTATTTTCCCTGAGCAAGCTTCTGAAGTAGCAGGTCTCATCAGCTTCGTAAAGGTTTTTCTTTGACTTTCACATTACTCCTTGCCCCTCGTTCTCTCTTGCTCTTCTAGGTATAGTTTGATGTGGAAAAGACTTTTTCCATCCTCTAGTTCCTCTCTCTAAGGCTGTACAATATAGCTTCCAGTTTTCTCCACTCCACAGTTAGGGTATGTCTACACTACAGAGTGTTGTTGGAAAAATGGCCATGAGGAGGAGAGGCCTCAGGGGCCAGGGGAGGAGGAGAGGCCTCAGGGGCCAGATCCAGGCAACCCAGGGTCTATATCCATCTCCCAGGCCTGAGGTTCCCCACCCCTGGCATAGGAGGATACAACTTGCACTTTTGCTACTCCGTGCACACATTGTAGAGGTGGGAATAAGAGCCCGGTGGTCCCAGTGCTCACCCTTGAGCACAGATTAGTTCCTCCTAACTCAGGATGGACAAAAGCCACTCTCTTCCCCTGAGCTCCAGTGACAAGTATTACAGGTAGGTGCCACCTCTGCAGAGGGTCACACTTTAGACTTCTTTGCAGAAAGCCTTTTTTTTCTTCATGCAGCGCATGGTCGGCCTGTGGAACTCCTTGCCAGAGGATATGGTGAAGACCAGGACTTTAACAGCAAGTTAAGAAAGTCTAGGTTGGATAAAGGTCTGTAAGGTGGATAGAAAGCTGGCTAGACTGTCGGGCCTAGCGGGTAGTGATCAATGGCTGGATGTCAGGTTAGCGGTCAGTTTCTAGCGGAGTGCCCCAAGGATCGGTTCTGGGGCTGGTTTTGTTCAATATCTTTATTAATGACCTGGATGAGGGGATGGATTGAACCCTCAGCAAGTTTGTCGATGACACTAAGCTGGGAGAGAGGGAGAAATGTTGGAGGGCAGGGATAGGGCTCAGAGTGACCTGGACAGATTAGAGGATTGGGCCAAAGAAATCTGATGAGGTTCAACAAGGACAAGTGTAGAGATCTGCCCTTGGAAGGGAAGAATCCCAAGTATTGTTACAGGATGGGGACCGACTGGATAAGGAGCAGTTCTGCAGAAAAGGACCTGGGGATTCCAGTGGATGAGAAGCTGGATATGAGTCAACAGGGGGCCCTTGTAGCCAAGAAGGCTAATGGCATATTAGGGTGCATTAGGAGGAGCATTGCCAGCAGACCTAGAGAAGTGATTATTCCCCTTTATTCGGCTCTGGTGAGGACACATCCGGTTCTGGGCCCCCACTATAGAAAGGATGTGGACGTATTGGAGAGGGTCCAGCAAGATTACACTGCATTAGGATTCCACAGCAGGGTGGTGGCTTTTCAGCATCTTCTCTGAAGAGGACTGCAATTTGATGTGCTGCCAGGTTCCTTCCCCATCAGCTGCCTCATGAACAGATGTTTGTGTCTGGCAAAGATTCTAGCCCTGTCCTCTAAACTGTCTCTGCTTTAGGATCTTCCTGGCTCTGCAGTTCCGCTGAGGTTCGACTAGGGCGGGAAAGGGTCCCACTGACCAGGAAAGGGGAGCACTGTGAACCACATATTCAAACATTCATCCACATATTCCTGGGCCTGGAGCAGGTTCTGCTGGCTGCAGGTCAGGATACGGCTGGACAGGTCCTGGAAGGAGCTGCCATTGGAGAGCACAGCATGGACCTCTTCTAGCTTGCGCTGAGCCTGCCGCATCGTGTCCTGAGCGCTGGTGGGAAGGCCTTGGACTCCAGTCAGTAGGTTCAAGCACGTGGTCCTCAGCTGCTGGGCGACTCCCCAAGACATGGCTGGCACCAGGGTATCCACCTGAGGGGTGTTCAAAGAGAAGATATTCACGCATAGGGTGGGACATCTCTGCCAACACGAGTTAGCGGCCAGGTACCTCTGGCTGTGGACAGCCCTTATCAATCGCTGCACGCTCCCGCTTCGTCCACTCCAGCCACAGCTGGGGCCGCTTCTCCCGACCGTGGTGTGCTCTCTTACCCACACTCTGCTTCAGACTCCCAATCTGAAATGGGACAAAGTTGTTTTCCAGCTGGACTGGGGAAGGACCAGCCTCTGAAGCCAGGGTAGAGCACAGTCCTGTCAGACCAGTCTCGGGTGGGTACCAGGGAGGATTGCTGGCACGCAGGTGAAGACAGAACAGAATGCTGGAGAGGAAAGCATCATGTAGTCTGCCCTTTGTGGGCGGGTTGTTCCACACTAGGGCTCCCGACCAGGTTGATGGTGCTAGAGGCTCTCCTGCATGTTCTCAAGGAGCCGCCTCAGTTTACCCACTGAATGCAGGTAGCTGCGCTGGCGGAGCTCAGTGGACAGAGCCCCCAGATGCACAGAGGGCTTCTGCTGCTCTTCCACCAAAGCCATGTCAAGCCCCTCCCTGAAGGCAGCTTGTTTGACTAAGGAGAGAAGGGTACAACTTAGGCAGCCTGGGCAGTGCTAAGGCTTCAGTCAGCAAGGCCTTGGCTATTTCAGAGCCCTCATTAGTATCTGAGTCAACTGCTAAAAGGCCTTTTCTGTCCGTACAGTGTCAGTTCCTGTCCATCAGTTGCCTGGAAAGTGGGTCTCCCCCCACCCTCCCGAGTGATGTTTTCCACTTGCCTAAGAGCGTCTCCCAAGACTGCCACTGTTCGTACGGGAGAGAAGTCTGGCCGATGGGGAGTCCCAGACGTTGGCCTAAGAAGTCAGTGATTGTGTCACCCAGGTATTTTTCCCAACCTAGTTCATCATCCTGCGACTGGGAGGGAGGGAGCCACCAGGTCTCCCTTGCCTGGCTTCTGTCCTAGCCACAGGACCTTCTCTGGATCTCATCCCTGTGTTCATGCCACTGGTCACTGCTGGTTTTGCTGTCTGTGTGGTCTTGTCCAGCACCTCAGTTGCCCTGTAGTCCATGGCATCCCTGGCACCAACTCTTGGATGTCCAAAAGAACCTAGAAAAAAATCAAAGTGAATCACTTCATGCTACTTTGCATCCATGATTGTCTCCAGGAGGCAGCTAAAATTGCAAGATAGTAGCCAACATGCTCCTCTAGGGATGCTTGCAGAGAAGACACCATGTCAGTGGAGCAGTCACCACTAGTCTGGGCAGAAGGCCACAGCAAGGGTCAGAAGTCATCCAAACTTGGTAGCTTTGGCATAAGGTATAACTAGCTAGCTGCCGCCATGAGGAAGTGGTCAGCTCCACTCTCCCGAGCCTTGAAACTCAAGGGGTTGGCAGCATTCAGCTGCCTCCACAAGTCTTTGGCTTCAGCTAGACAGACATATTTAACCGACCAACGCCCTCCCTTCCATCGAGGGTCTCAGGTGGGGGTACAAGGACTGGCAGCTTCTCCTCCAGCTTCTCCAGTCCTAAGAAGGCAATTTCATTTGCTGCTGCAACTGTAAAAGTTCACACCATGAATTTCTTTTCCCAAGTCTTTAAAGAAAGAGCTGTAAAAGCTGACAGCCCTTGCTGCTCTGAGAGTCTCTGGTTCCGCAATATCCTTGCCACGGGCCAAGGCACAAAGGCTCTTTCTAGAGTGTTTGCTTCCAGCATACGGTGGGAAGGGTCCCTGATTAGAGAAACACTGCCTCTTTCTCAATGATATTCCATGGACAAGCTTCATTTATCCGGCCAACCGACCCCAGGAAAATCCTTAACTCGACATTTCCTTGCCTGTTATGGGAACCTTTTGCCACAACCCAGTGCCAATACCGCATGTAATTACTCAGGCCTTGTCTTCACTAGACAGAAGACCACCTTTGCCATGATCAATCTTCTGGAATTCGATTTAGAGAGTCTTTACTAGACTTGCTAAATCGAACTCAGAGGGCGCCCCCACCAGTGTCCGGTACTCATGCTCTTGCCAGGAGTAAGGGAAGCTGACAGCAGGAGCGTTTGCTCCCATCAGCCTCCTGCTGTGGCGCCGCCGCCAAGCTTGGCTTAAGGTAAGCTGACTCCAGCTATGTATTCTGTGTAGCTGGAGTTGTGCACGTTAAGCTGAGCCGCCGGGCCTAGTGTAGACCGTGGCTCTGTGGAATCATCTCCAGACAAGTCACTGGGAGCACAACACAAGACCTCCATTGTCAGCTCATTCTTCCCAGACATGGCACTTGTTAACGCTGACGATTAGCGAGTGTTACGCAGGTTGTAACTGAGGTTTTGCATTGTACCAGAAGGGAGATTAGTGGGTTGTACATTTCCTTATCAGTCAAAGGCAGAAGGAAGCTGTGATCCTGCCAAGGGAATTCACCCAACCTTAATCCCGTTTGCTCCGTTGGTTTAATATAAAAAGTGAGGAGGGTTCCAGAGGCATGAATACCTCCCCCCTTGCTCTGGCATATGGGGATCTGCAGGGAGCAGAGGGCTCAGCTGTAGCATCACTTTAGTGACAGTGGACACCAAAAGCCAGGGAAACAGACCAGATGCAATATCTGCTCTGCCAGGGCAGCCACAGCTCCTCAGAGTCAGTGCGCAACCTGCAAAGGCTGGAGAGCTGCCAGCGCTGGGGACCAAAGCTTCTTGCCCAGTAACCCCAGATTTCACTCCTGGGCCAAGCTGTGGTTCCCAGGGTAGTTTCTCAACTCACCGTCCTAATGAGGTGAACACATGGGGTGGCCACCTCCAGATGGAAGCTGCCAACAAACATCCTGTTGGAGAGACCCAGGGAGGCTGACAGCTAGGGAAATTTCCCATAATATTTTGAAAGACCTTATTGGATCAAGTGAATCTATTATTGTGGGCCGGGAGCATATGCAGCCTCCCTCAGGTGGACGATGCAGAACCCGGGGAGTTCAAAGGGCTGTACTGAGAGTATGCAATGTCCAGACCAAGTGTGAAGTGGATTTCCTGGGGAAGCTCTAGGTGAGGTTAACCACAGCTAGGGAATTTGCATTTTGAAAATAGCCCCTGCTTAACCCCCCCCCCCCACACACACACACACACACACACTCCCACCTGCAGCCCTAGGGACACTATCTGCTATTGACATTCTGTCGCCCTACATGGATTATCTGAAGACTTGCCTAGGATTGAATTCCTTAGCTTTTTAAAAAATGGCTTGTGGTCTATAGGGAGAAGTCTCCTTAGCAAGGTTCCCTCTAATCTTTTCCATCCACGTGAGGATTTTTTCCAGACATGTGCAGAATAAACGTATGTGCAATGAGGCATGTGCAAATGTGCACCACCAGGAGGAACAAAACACCTAGCTGTGGGCACTGTGCTAATCAGCTGGGTGACATGTGAATCTTTCCTGAGTGGCCGCACAAACACCCCACTTACAGGGAACACTGCTCCTTTGACAGTTTATACCAAAACCCAAGCTCAGGCATGTTTCAAGCAGCGTTGCACTTAAGTCAATGGTCACACCAGCAAGCACTACCTTGCCACGTTAACCAAAGAGACGAGGAGTCCTGTGGCATCTTATAAGGTGCCACAGGACTCCTCGCTGCTTTTGCAGATTCAGACTAACACGGCTCCCCCTCTGATACTTAACCAAAGAGAGTTAACCTCCAGGTTGGCTTCCCAGATTTGAAGGACATTTTCTCCACCCAAGATGGTGAACCTGGTTTTAGCCCTCTGAACCCAACCCTGGCAGTGCCTGCAATGCATGTTTATTAACCAGTCCGGCTGTTTTCCTCCCAGTATTGTGATTTTTGTATCTGAAACACTGTCCCACAAAGGCGGATGCTTTTCCCACCCAACCTCTTAAGGATCAGACCAGACCCACCATCCCTGTCACTGACGCTTGTTGCATAGCTGTTTGGCAGTTGCTTTTCAGCTGTGGTGTGGGTTGAGGTCACAGTTGTTGAGTGAGATTTCAGTTCTCGGAACGTGGTGGGGCCAATGTTGTCCTTGTTTAGAAGGATCAAGCACGTACAGTGGAGACCGGTCAGCCTGTGGCAAGAGGTTAGTTGTGCACATGGCCCCTGCCAATCACCTGCTTCTCAACCCTGCATGCAAAGAGAATCACATGAACAGGCACAGACACTGCACCAAGCAAGCCCAGTAATGGCAAGTCTGTTTGAGCTGCATTTGACCTACCCAGAGTCACTCAGCATCTGAACAGAGTTCTAGAATGAGAGAAGGGAATGCCTTTCCCCGAGGAGAGGAAACCGCATGAGGATATTACACAAAACAAGCTTGTGTGATCACTTCACACACACACGCACACGCACACGCACGCACACACACGCACACACGCACACACACATACATATCCTCTGTACATCTTTATGCCATGGATAACTCACTCTGAGGTTCACGTTTGGGCAGAATTGGCTGTGCACAGTTGACTGGAGCTGCTGTCATGGTCTTCACTCCTTTAGCTGCCACCTCACACAAAGACCTGATGCCGGGTGGGTGCCTCTTGGTGGAGATGGAAGCCATGGCAACCAGGTCCCAGGCCTAGACAGCAGGCCTTTTCCTGCAAGGGCACAGATGTCCCAGGGAAGCCTCCCTACCCCCACGTCCCAGGGACAACCAGCACGGGAAGGTGCCAGCCAGGCCAGGAGCCTGTGGACAGGATGGGGAATAGGGCGACTTGGCTTCACTCTGGGCCGTGCATACGCTGGGTCTGGCAGTGGTGGCATCTCACAGAGAGAGGACTTCTATCCCTGCCCTCTTGAAGGGAGGAGGAAGGATGTTGGGGGAGATGTGCGTGAGCAGCAGACACTGCTTCCTGAAGAGCATGCTACTGGGATCCCCTCCACTTTTTCCCTCCTGGCAGGTTCTCCTGGCTTGAGCTCGGTGTCCTCCACCTTGCCACGCTTGCATGAGATCAGCTGCTGCTCCAGGAGTGTAGGCATGAGCCTATGCCATGTGTGACACTGCTGTGTGTCCCTGACCTCAGCCTCCTTAGTGGTGGCTTATGATGGGAAGGTGTCCCACCACGGGGTCAGAAGTAAGGCAGGCCTCTCATAAGAATGGCCATGCTGGGTCAGACTAACAGTCCATCTAGCCCAGTATCCTGTCTGTCGACAGTGGCCAATACCAGATGCCCCATAGGGAGGGAACACAACAGGCAATCCTCACATGATTCCGCCCCTTTCACCGACTTCCAGAGAAACAGAGGCTAGGGACACCATTCCTACCCATCCTGGCTAACAGCCATTGATGGATCTACCCTCCATGAATCTATGTAGCTCTTTTTTGAACCCTATTAAAGTCCTAGTCATCACCACATCCTTTGGCAAGGAGTTCCGCAGGTTGATTGTGGTCTGAGTGAATAAAAACTTCCTTTTGTTGCTTTAAACCTGCTGCCTATTAATTTCATTTTATGATCCCTAGTTCTTATATTGTGGGAATAAATAAATAACTTTTCCTTATTCACTTTTTCCACACCAGTCGTGATTTTATAGACCTCTATCATATCCCCCCTCAGTCTCCTCTTTTCTAAGCTGAAAAGTCCAAGTCTTTTTAATTTCTCTTCAAATGGGACCCGTTCCAAACCCCTCATCGTTTTTATTCTTTTCTGAACCTTTTCCAATGCCGAGAGATCTTTTTTGAGATGAGGTGGCCACATGAAGTACGCAGTATTTCAAGATGTGGCCGTACAGAGGCAAACCCAGAACCCCTGAATCCCTGTGAGCAGGAGCGTAAGGTTCCTTTGTGGCAGCCTCATGCAGCATGTACTCTGGACTGGTGCTCCATATGCACCCACATGCACAGGCTGCTGTGTGCTCCCCAGGCCAAGAAGGCCGCCTCACCCTGTGTGTGTCTATGGAAAGTAATGGAATTCACCTGATGGGCCTTCCCTCACCTCGTACGACCCGAGTGACATTCAGGGAGGGCGGTACCAGGTCCAGGGACAGGCTGACCTCCTGGCTGGCAGACATCATCTCCTGGATGGCCCCATCATCCTCCTCCTTGTCCACGGGCCAGCGCTCTGGGAGGCTGAGGATGGGTGTCTCCAGTCCAGCATCCACAACAAGCCGGGGGAAGGGACTGACGTCCCTGCCAGAATGTGGTGGAGTTGTTCATAATAAGGGTACGAGTGGGGTGCAACTCCGGAGCGGGGGCTCTGCTCCCTGGCCTTCATGTAGGCCAGACTTAGTTCTTTAACTTTCATCCACACCTGTTCCTGTGTGCGCATGTGGCCCATCTGGTCCAGGCTGTCATCCATCCAGCCATAGACATCTGCATTCCTGCGTCTGGGGCAGAGATCCTGGAGGTAGCCTCCTTCCCAGACCTCAAAGAGATCCAGGATCTCCACACCAGACCAGGTCTCTCCCCCTCGTCGGTCTTCTCTCCTGAGCCTCCGGTCTCTTGCTCTGTCTCTCTCTCTCTCCTCCTCCTCCTCCTCCTACTGCCTCCCCCTCTCTCTCAGCTCTCCTCTGCCTTCTGCCTCTCTCTCCATCTCTTTCTTACTGTGTGCTGAGCTTGTGTTTGTTTGGTGTGTGGTGGTGTGGTTTTTTTTCCTTTCCCTGTTTGAGTGAGGCTTTAGAGAGGGAGTTCTCCAGGTAGAGGCGAAGCAGATACAGTCTTGAGGGAAGTGGGTGTTGTGTTTGGGGCTTTCTTGCTGTGCGCTGAGCTTGTGTTTGTGAGGGAGGGTTGGTGTGTGTTCTTTTTTGTTTTTTGTTTGTTTATTTATTTATTTTCCCCTGTGTTTGGGAGTGAGGCTTTTTTTTCCCACCTCCCCTCTGCCCTCCCCCTCCCCTTGATGGAGTTTGTGCTGTGATTGGCAGGTGGAAACTGTTGGCTTCTAATTAAAGTTTGAATTCTAGAAGCCTCTGCTGATTGGGTGAGCCTTGGTAGGGGGAGGGGCTTTATAAGGCAGTGGGCAAGCGACCAAGGAGCTAGCGAACAGGTGATTGCTAACAGGGAGTTTTGAGAGGGAGTCTGGAAGGGGAGAGGGAAGGGCGGGAGGTTCTCTTGCCTTTCTTTTTAAATCCCTTCTCCAGGACAGCAGCGATGGTTGGTGATGGGTCTGCTGTTGTTACCTGCACAGCGTGTGCCATGTTTGTCTTCCTCCCGGAAGAAAGAACGGATTTCATCTGCACCAAGTGCAAGCTGGTCGACATTTTGGAAGAAAAAATTCGAGGACTGGAGGCCCAAGTGTCGACCCTACGCTCGACCCACGAGGTGTACCGGTAGTTCGGAATAGGAACCCTAGTCCAAACTACCTAGTTCGAGCCCCGTGTAGCCGCACTACACGGGGTTCGAACCAGCGGGGATTTAAAAATGGCGGCTCCCCGCTTATGCAAATGAAGCCCGGGAAATTCAAATCCCGGGCTTCATTTGCAAGTGCGGTATGCCTACATTACCCCGCTAGTTCGAACTAGCGGGGTAGTGTAGACATACCCTGAGAGGCTTACCAAGCTGACCAAACCTTTGGATCGCTACCCCTTCCTGCTTCTCCATGTGGGAACTAATGATACCAAGAATGATCTTGAGCATGTTACTGCGGATTATGTAACGCTGGGAAGAAGGATCCAAGAATTCGGAGCACAAGTGGTATTCTCCTCCATCCTCCCTGTTGAAGGGAAAGGACTGGGCAGGGATCATCGAATTGAGGACGTAAATGCGTGGTTGCACAGATGGTGTCGCAGAGAGGGCTTTGGTTTCTTTGACCATGGGACTCTGTTCCAGGCGCAAGAATTGTTAGGAAGAGATGGGATCCACCTAACGAAGAGAGGAAGGAGCATCTTCACGGGCAGGCTTGCAAACCTAGTGAGGAGGGCTTTAAACTAGGTTCGTCAGGGGACAGTGACCAAAACCCTGAGGGGAGTGGGAAAGTCGGATACCGGGAAGAAATGCAGAGAGGAAGGAGCAAGAAAGGAGGACCCATGTTTCGAATGGAGAAGATAGGACGATCAACTGGTTACCTGAAGTGTTTGTACACTAATGCGAGAAGCCTGGGCAACAAACAGGAAGAGCTGGAGGCCCTGGCCCAGACCAAGAAATATGATTTAATTGGGATAACAGAGACTTGGTGGGATGACTCGCATGACTGGAGCGCTGTCATGGAAGGGTATAGACTGTTCAGGAACAACAGGCAGGGGAGAAAAGGAGGAGAAGTTGCACTATATGTAAGATTGCTCTGAACTCCAGTATAAAGAGGGAGAAAAACCTGTTGAGAGTCTATGGGTTAAGTTTAAAGGAGCAAACAACAGCATTGATGTTGTGGTTGGTGTTTGGTACAGGCCACCGAATCAGGTGGATGAGGTAGATGAGGCTTTCTTCGGACAACTGAGCGAAGCTTCCAGATTGCAGGCCCTGGTTCTCGTGGGGGACTTTAATCACCCCGACATCTGTTGGGAAACCAATACGGCAATACACAGGCAATCCAGGAAGTTTTTGAAGAATGTTGGGGATAACTTCTTGACACAGGTGCTGAAGGATCCGACCAGGCGCCATGCGCAGCTTGACCTTCTGCTCACAAACAGGGAGGAACTAATAGGGGAAGTGGAGGTGGGTGACAACCTGGGAAGCAGTGATCATGAGATGGTAGATTTCAGGATCCTGATCAAAGAAAGAAAAGAGAGTAGTAAAATACACACCTTGGACTTCAAAAAAGCAGATTTTGACTCCCTCAGAGACATGATGGGCAGAATCCCCTGGGATGTTAACATGAAGGGGAAAGGAGTCCAGGACAGCTGGCAGTATTTTAAAGAAGCCTTATTGAAGGCACAGAAAGAAACCATCCCGATGCGTAGCAAGAGAGGCAAACATGGTAGGAGACTGGACTGGCTTACAGGGGAAATCCTTGGTGAACTTAAGCACAAAAAGGAAGCTTACAAAGAGTGGAAACTTGGACAAATGACCAGGGAGGAGTTTAAAGGTCTAGCTTGAGAATGCCGGGGGGTTATCAGGAAGGCGAAAGCGCAAATGGAATTGCGACTGGCTAAGGATGTGAAGGATAACAAGAAAGGTTTCTACAGGCATGTTAACAAGAAGAAGGTGATCAGAGAGGGTGTGCGGCCCCTACTGGATGAAGGAGGTAACCTAGTGACAGATGATGTGGGGAAAGCTGAAGTACTCAATGCTTTCTTTGCCTCTGTATTCACGGACAAGGTCGGCTCCTGGACTTCTGCGCCAAGTGACGCAAGATGGGATGAAGATGGACAGCCCGTGGTGGGTAAAGAACAGGTTAGGAACTATTTAGAAAAGCTAAAGGTACATAAATCCATGGGTCAGGACTTAGTGCATCCGAGGGTACTGAGGGAGTTGGCAAATGTCATTGAGGAGCCTTTGGCTATTATCTTTGAAAAGTCATGGAGATCGGGAGAAATCCCAGATGACTGGAAAAAGGCAAATGTAGTGCCCATCTTCAAAAAAGGGAAGAAGGATGATCCAGGGAACTATAGTCCGGTGAGTCTTACCTCGGTTCCTGGAAAAATCATGGAAGGGATCCTTAAGGAATCCATATTGAGGCACTTGGATGAGAGGAAAGTGATTAGGAATAGTCAGCATGGATTCACAAAGGGCAAGTCGTGCCTGACCAATCTGATTAGCTTCTATGATGAGGTAACTGGCTCGGTGGACATGGGGAAGTCAGTGGATGTGATATACCTTGACTTTAGCAAGGCTTTTGATACGGTCTCCCACAATATTCTTGCCAGCAAGTTAAGGGATTGTGGATTGGATAAATGGACGGTAAGATGGATAGAAAGATGGCTAGAAGGCCGGGCCCAGCGGGTAGTGATCAATAGCTCAATGTCAGGATGGCGGTCGGTTTCTAGTGGAGTGCCCCAAGGTTCGGTTCTAGGACCGGTTTTGTTCAATATCTTTATTAATTATCTGGATGAGGGGATGGATTGCACCCTCAGCAAGTTTGCGGATGACACTAAGATAGGGGGAGAGGTTGATACGCTTAAGGGCAGAGATAGGGTACAGAATGACTTAGACAAATTGGAGGATTGGGCCACAAGAAATCTGATGAGGTTCAACAAGGACAAGTGTAGAGTCCTGCACTTGGGACGGAAGAATCCCAAGCATAGTTACAAGCTGGGGACCAACCTGTTAAGTAGTAGTTCTGCAGAAAAGGACCTGGGGATTACAATGGATGAGAAGCTAGATATGAGTCAACAATGTGCCCTTGTAGCCAAGAAGGCTAATGGCATATTAGGTTGCATTAAGAGGAGCATTGCCAGCAGATCCAGAGATGTCATCATTCCCCTTTATTCGGCTTTGGTGAGGCCGCATCTGGAGTATTGTGTCCAGTTCTGGGCCCCCCACTACAAAAAGGATGTGGACGCATTGGAGAGGGTCCAGCGGAGGGCAACCAAAATGATTAGGGGGCTGGAGCATATGACTTATGAGGAGAGGCTGAGGGACTTGGGTCTGTTTAATCTGCAGAAGCGAAGAGTGAGGGGGGATTTGAGAGCAGCCTTCAACTTCCTGAAGGGAGGTTCCAAAGAGGCTGGAGAGAGGCTGTTCTCAGTAGTGATGGATGGCAGAACAAGGAGCAATGGTCTCAAGTTGTGGTGGGAGAGGTCCAGGTTGGATATTAGGAAAAACTATTTCACTAGGAGGGTGGTGAAGCATTGGAATGGGTTACCTAGGGAAGTAGTGGAGTCTCCATCCCTAGAGGTGTTTAAGTCTCGGCTTGACAAAGCCCTGGCCGGGTTGATTTAGTTGGGATTGGTCCTGCCTAGAGCAGGGGGCTGGACTTGATGGCCTTGTGAGGTCTCTTCCAGTTCTATGATTCTATGATTCTTTCTTTCTCTTCTCGCTTTCCTGCCTCTCACTCTCCCTTTCTCTTCTCCTCCTGCTTCTGCCTCTCTCTCTCTCTCCACTCTCCTCTGTCTCCGTCGGGGATGCATGAGCGGGGCTGGCAGCACCCTGGGATCTGCACGCGCCCGGGTGAGTCTGGCTCCCCGCTGACTGATTCCCTCTCCCCGCCCCCCACCACCAGCCAGTTCCTCCTCCTGATTTCCCACAGCCAGCCTCGCTGCCCCCGACTCTCACCCCCGACCAGCTTTGCTTCCCGCCGGCCAGCCCCATGGCCTCCGACCCCCACCCCCGACCAGCTTTGCTTCCCGCTGGCCACCCCTCACCCGTTCTCCCCTGGCCAGCAATGCTGCCTCTAACCCCTCCCAGTTCTGCTTCCCTGCCCAGCCAGCCCTGCTGCTCTCCCAGCCAGTCCCTACCCCCTCCCGCCCCCGATCAAGGGTGTCAGGTTTTTTTTACACCCTACCCCAGTGACGTACATGGCCAGTGGGCGGGGCCGTGTATATCACAGCTCCACCCCTTCCTTCCCCTCCCACCGTGGCACTCGGCTGAGTTCTGCGCCGCTCTGCCAGGCCACTGCAGGGGAGCAAGTGGCGCAAGCGGCCGTTTGGGCTCCCTCGCAGCATCCTGGCTGAGCGCACAGCACTCAGCCGAGTGCCACAGTGGGAGGGGAAGGGGGCGGGGCGGTGACGTACACGACTGGGGGGCGGGGCCGTGCATGTCACCGCCCCACCATCCTTCCCCTCCCGCCGTGGCACTCGGCTGAGTTCTGCGCCACTCGTCCGGGCCGCCGTGGGGGAGCAAGCGGCCATGTCTTATGACGGGTTAATTGGCTAGTAAAGAGTAATGGGGTTTCTTAGCTGACTATCTCGGGGTTCTTATCTGTTGTGAAACTTGTCAGTGCGGTGGTAAAATGAGCCTGTTGCAATGAGCATGGCCTTATGGGAAAGCATCAGAGTGAAGGGCACACAACCTCCATTGTGGGAGAATCAGAGCAGCCTCACTCTGAAACTTTCTTGTCTCTCCTTTGGAGCTTTTCTGCACAACGGTATTCCTTGGAGGATGGAATTTCCCACAGCCAGGCCCTAGTCCTGGAATGAGCGCCATGCCTCTTCCTGGAGAGCTCCCTGAGTCTAACCTGAGGGGGCATTGCCATTTTCAATCACGGAGGGCATGTTTTTCTTTCTCATTAAATATCTTCAGCTACGTCCAACTTCATCACTTAACCTTTCTTACAATATTTGGTGCTGGGACTTGTATTGCCAAGTCATGCATTAATGGAAAAAGCTGTTCCCAACTAGCAACTGGTGTGATGTAGGGTGTGCCTTCCAAGACAGACCAGCTGCCTCTACCTGTCAATTAAAGAGCTGGGATCTTCACTGGTGTCGTGTGGTAAACAAGACACTCTCCTCGGATCTGCTCCTCCTGCCTAGATCTGCAACTATGTTCCATCTCCCAGTGATCAGGACAAACAATGCACCTGGCTTGTGTGAGCTCTTATGCCTGCGCCCCTCATTAGCCCTAGATTGGTGTCAGTAGCTGTATATTAAGGGCAGAGTGAGGGGCGTATTGTATGGTGCTCGATTCAGTGAGTGGAGATTGAGAAAGGAACACAGGTGAGGGGGGTGGTTTCTAAGTGTTAGAGCTGTTTAAACCCTGCTGCTCATGTTGTTATTTAATGCAATGCAGTGAAATTGTTTCTCCTTGCTGTACTGAGGGTGGGAAGTGGCGTAATTATTTTTAAGTAGTGAGGTGATTTCCTCCCCATGGCTTATCTCTAAGTTTCTTGCTGTTAGAAAACCTTTCAGGTTAGGGTTAAAAGTGCTTTTCCTCTCTGTCGGAGGTGGAATGCTGGGGGGTGTTTGTCTAACAGCAGGACTGGCTGACTGGTTTGAGGTGGGAGCAGTAAAAGTAGGGAGGGCTCGTCTTTGACTCTCTGCTCTCCACCTCTGAGTAAGAAAGCAGGTGGGTTTGTACTAGGATCACAGCCTTTCTTTAAGAAGGAGCTGCCAAAAATGCTAATAGTTTTCATTGTATTCAACTCTCACCTACATGAAGAATCTCCTTCATTAAGCAAATGTCTAGGTATCCTAATTTGAGATGCTAATAAGGTCCACTCCAGGTGCACCTTTAATATTTTATATCTGGGGTTTTGGAGTCCTCAGGGTTCAGGCATTCCAGCTTTCCCTTCACAGCTAGAGATGTTCTTAACACATGCTTGGATTCAACCAATTGCATATGTTGCTGGAGTTCAGGGTGGGTGGGAAGAAACACTGGAATACAGGGGTTAAGTGCTAAGAGTATGATACATGTATTTGCGTGAAGGGAGTAACTTAAAGTACCTGAGACTACTCTGATCTGGTGTAGAAAGCAGGCCAAAGCACTCTAGAAAAACCCATAGGTCCCTGATAGGTACACCTATAATCTGTGTCTGAGAGATCCTATCCTCAAAGCCTCTGTATCATGTTTCAAGATATTCTTACAAATTAAGTAAAGGGAATCTTGTTTCCCTTACTACTTGTTTTGGCTGGCACAGTCAATGTTTTGACTGCTATTTCTTGCACAGTGGAGGAAAAATGATTATACATTAATAAAACTTTCTTTTAAATTATAAAGCATAGGGAGGATCGAGGAAACAAATTACAACACCCTGATAAGCTGTGCTCAAAACTTGCCTAGATGTGATGCAGTACACCCCTCTTGCTATATTGGGGAAGATGAAAGTTCTCTGTATGCTGTTCATGGGCGATCTCAAACTGAGTAGAGTTTAAAGTGCTTGACCTTTCAATCTGATGTGAAGTCTCTAACACTTTCCAACAGAGAAATGAAACTCATGAGTAGAGAGGTGAGCTTAATTCCAGGGACCTGACTGAACATATGCGTGGGTGTTTGCCAAAACAACAACTCCACCAACGCTCACCCCCAAATGGCTGTGGCTGGTGTGGTGTAGTCAGGGCCTGATGTTACCATGGGAGCTACCATGCACCCATTCTGTGGTCCAGAATCAAGACTTTATTATTAAAATTGACATGTCTGTGAGGGGGGAAATCTCACTCCCCTGGGGTACAGAGCCCCCAGAAGGGTCCGAGGCCGGAGGTCAAATCAGTGAGGCAGGAGAGAAACCTAGAAGAGAAAACTTTATGATGCATGCATGCAGGCTGTCACACCAAGAGTGAAGCAGCAGCCCTGACAGACAGATTCAGGTATCCTTTATACAGAATGCTTAGACAGTTCAGTTGTTGATTGTTCTTCTTTAACATATCAAAGTCTCAGCAGAAGTACTCTGAGACTTCTGTTCACCCCAGGAGTGCTAGAAGTAAGTTTTTACAGTACACAAAGCCACATGAGAACTTGAGTGGAGGAGTCTACAAGGCAAATTGTGACAAAGATAAGGGTTTACATGACAAATTGTGACAGACTAGGAGTAGCCATGAACTTGAGATAGGAGGCATTGTAAGGGTCTTGATTAGAGTTAATTTGATTTCTCTCTGTTACAGGGAGAGAGGCCTGGAAAACTTTTTAACCCTTACAGCAGTTTTCTTTTAGAGAGTTTTGATTTCCTGCACAGTCCCTCCCTTTAGACACAATTGGAGTTATTGGATTTTCCCCACATCTGGTTCTCATACCTGTGAAGAAAACCTCCATACAAGCTAGTGATGACCTCTTGACAGCCAGAAACAATGACCCTTAGAGCACGTCCTATTACACCCACCAACTGGGAAACAAAAGACAGGGCTATGCAGCACTTTAAAGACTAACAAGATGGTTTATTAGGTGATGTCTTTAAAGTGCTGCATCGTCCTGTCTTTTGTTTCAGCTACACCAGACTAGCACGGCTGCATCTCTATCACTATTCTACAACTGGGAAACAGATCTTTGAAATTCACGGATAACTAGACGCCCACTATGAATATCCCTGAAATGACTTTTTTTTTCCATATCCCCAGCCCCTTGTTCCTCCTTCTCTAGTTACCAAAGCATCAGGCTTTGTCAGTTCTGCCCCATTCTATGTGAGCAAAGAGGGGTTGTGTTTGACTTTGAATACAATGCTTCATTTAAAATCAAACTTGAGGCGGTAGGAGGAACCTGCCCTTGTCAGCTTGTGCTCAGGGAGGACACAAGGGGACTGACTTGTATTAAACTTCGTTTAGGTTTCTTAAGCAGCCCAATCTGTGGGCCCCGTGCAGAAATGGGCGGTGGGAGTAAGCCATGGTACAAATGGGGGAGCGGAACCTCCCCTGACTTGCCTGAGGGCTCAGTGGGTTCCCTGGTCAGTGACCCCCGGGGAACACGCTGTAACTGGCTGGGCGGGGTGGCCCGGTTCAGCAGGGGGTGTCTGTCGGGGGTGGCGTGCTGGGCTGGCTGCATCGCACTAGGCCTCAACTCCAGCCCAGGGGCCTTGAGTAGCCCGGCCGCCCGGCCCAGGTAGCTGGTGCCAGGGCGGACGGGGCCAGGAGAGGAAGGGGAAGGTTTAAAATGGCCGTGGGGGGGAGACCGACCCCCAAGGGCCGCAGACCCTGGGGCGGGGACACCGTGGTGCATGGTCCCGGTGGAGCCTGGTGCTCGCCGTGTGGCCTTGAGCTGCTGCAGCGAGTGACTCTGCGGATCCTGCCCGCGAGGCGTGAGCAGGCCTGGCCGCGGGCAGCTGTCCCCGAGCCGGGCTGGGAAATCCACAAGGCTTCAGGCTGCCCAGGCAGCAGGCACGAGACAAAGCTGGATCGTGGCCCCTCTGGGACTCTCCGGGGGGACTCGGACGTGCAGCTCCGCTGTGCGGGCAAGCGGCAGCCGTGGCGTCCAGCGCGTGAGAGCGAGGCCAGGCCAGGAAACAGTCTGGGGAAAGCTCCTTGGCCCCATGCTCCAGAGCAGGCTGCCGGCTCCGGCACTACTTGGCTGCTGTCCCTCTGAGTGCACCGCTCGTCCACCGCTCTCCCGGGGGGCTGCCTGCAGCCGGGCTTCTTGGCGACAGCCGCCCTGCAGAACGGGGAGCGGGCGCGTTGCAGTTCTTGGGCTGGGCTTAGTCTGTTTTGGAGGCTGTAACTTAACTGCTGGATTGCCCTTGCCTTTCAGTCCCATCTCGCCGGACGATGTCTGAGGGCCAAACCCCCGCAGCTGCCCCAGAGAGCCAGGAGCAGCAGGTAACTGCCCCCACAGCACATGGGAGATCCTGAGCTGCGTTCCTACCGATCGAGGGAGGCTGCTTAGTCCTTCACCAGTGCCACAGCATGCAGCCCTTACCCTAGTGTAGCAATGCAGGGAATGCTTTCTTAGGCCTGAACCAGCACCAAGCTATCGGAGCTAGTTCTTACCACTTGTCTTGCCACCACTGCTTGGGCATGAGTCTTGTGGCCGTTCTCTGCTTGGGGAAAGGCTCCTAGAGCTGCCTGATGCAAGGTTACCCCACAGCATGCTCTAGGTGAACATCTAGGCAACTTGTACTATAACCTGCCCCTGGTCTGGCAGTAGCATGCCATGCAAGCTTATGGCTGGGGGTGTGTGAAGCACCGTTACTAGTTGTTTGTGCTACCCTAGAAGAGGAGATGCAGGACTGACCTGCTGAAGGGCAGCTGACTGAGTGTGGTGAGGGGTATCCTGTTTGTGGGAGAGGGAAGCACCCCACCGTTCCAGTTCAGGACTTCAGTGCTGCTTTGGGGGAGTTCCTAGCAGTATGGCTTACAATATCTGGGGAAGGTGTTTGTCAAGCTCATTTTTGTGCCTAAAGCTTGGTGACGGCTAGGTACCTGGAAGGCTGCTAGGTACCTGGAAGGCTGCCTAACCGTTACTGGGAAAAGTCTTTCAAGGGAGAGGATCTATGGTGATGAAATGTGTTCCCTATAGTGAGAGGCCTGAAAAAGGACTGACTCTGGTTTGGACTGTCCCTTCATTTACATGGCTGCTCCTCTGCCTTGTTAGAACACAGCAAGTCAAGTGGCCGGTCTGCCCTTGTTCAAATCGACTTATGACATGGTCTCCTCTGCCCTGGCCTCTGCCAAAGAAACTCACCCGTCAATCAAATATGTGTGTGAGGCGGCAGAGAAAGGAGTGACTGCCATTGCTGGCGCTGCTGTCACTGGAGCGTCTCTGGCTGTGACTGTGATGGAGCCTCTGTGTGAGTAAGCCATGGGCTGGCATTGCCCTTGCCTCTTGTAAGGCAGAGGGAGACCAAGGATGTGGTGGTGGGTAGTTTTGTTTTTTTTGGGGGGGGAAGCACCTCTCAGCTAGAGTTCTGGACTTCAGTGCTGCTTTGGGGGTGTTACTCTAGAAATAAGCCATAACTCAGTAATAAGTGCATACACCAGCTGCTTCTGGAAGGGTTGCTGGACAAATAATACTCTAGACTCTGTCACTGTAGTGCACACACCCTAGTGTGGTTCACTGTCCCATGCAGTGGCACTTAGACCACTTACAGCGAGAGATAAGAACAAGGGAGTGCTACTGCCCAGGCTGAGAGCATACCAAGCCTGTAGAGTAATACTGCCCTCCCACCAGGAGATCATTTGCACAACTCAAACTAGCAACGCAGAATATTGCTCTTTTCTCTGCGTCCAGCACAGAGGTTGTCTAGAGCACTGAATGCCATGACCAGGACACCAAATCTGGTGTGGCCAGGAAGCCCCTGTTAGCAGCCACCTTCAACTCTTCCCAATTCTCTCTCCCCAGTCCACTGCTGCAAAAGCTGAGTGGTGTGGGGTGCGCTAAGGTCCTGCATACCTGGGGTGTGGGTCCTGCATACCTGGGGGGGGGTGTTTTGGAGAAGAGCAGGCAGTATGGAGTGGGCTGCCTATTGGGGAAGGGATGGAGGGGAGGTTAAAGGCCAGACTTTAAAACTGCTGAACACCCACATCTGGGCCTTTCAAAATTGCTCAGCCGCTCCCACTGAGAACAGTCAGAGCAGTTGAGCACTGAGCACTTCTAAACATCCTATCCTGGCTGCATGTCTCCAGCAAGGCTCACTCTGGTCCTTGCTGCGCTGGTATGGACACCTCTGGCTTCCAGCATCACCCCCTGTTCAAGTGCTAATTCCTCAGCCTGCCAGCGGAGCCATCCCTCCTTGCAAAGGAAGGTCTGCTGCCAAGAGTGCTTGACACCTGAGCTGCTGAAGGAGACCGCCCCCCTCTCTTGCTCTGAAGACTGCTCCTCACACCCCTCCTGGCTTTGCAGCTTGCAGAGGATCTTGACCTAACTGTCTGTATCCATTGTCTTGGACTCGCCGTTTGAGCCGATGGCTTCAGAACTTGTGTTCTGTGGGGAAACTGCTTCCTTTTCCTTCCAGTAAAGATGCATCATTGCAGGAAAAGTCCATTTCCCACAAAACAATTCTCAGAAACATTGAAATTATTAGAGACTAACCGAAGTGTGGTGGTGGTTTGAGTAGAACAGCAAACTTTAAAATCTAAAATACACCCAGTGCATCTCCCTGTTTCTTAACTTGACAAAACATGTCCTGCAAAATACTCTGACTTGTCAGCTGGGTAAAACCCTGCTTTTTCAGTGTCTGAAACGACTAATTCTCTAGCGCATGCTGGTCTGTAACCCTGGAGAGTCTGTGCTTAATATCTTGTAGCACCAGTGGCAAATGAGGATAGTTGCCAGAGCCTGGAGACGCTGCCAATCCAAGAGCCAGCTGACAAGGTAATGACCTCTCTTGAGTGGGAACATTTTGTCAATATTCTAGAGTTAGCTCAGAGCTGCCCTCTTTCCCCCCCATCTTCTTCAGGCTAGTTAGAAGCTGATCATTTGCAGAGAATTACTCTTTTCTAGGCAGAACAGGCTCTTCTCACCCCTGCCCTTTCAGGAGCTAGTTAGAGCTAGACATAGAATTCACAATTAGCTTAGCGCAAACGAGCTCTTACTGTTGGCATTTGCTATAAATAATGTTCTTTGACCATTTATTTGAAATTGCATAAAGATTGTTACCTATGAAGTTAAAGTTGGCCAGCAAAGACCATCTAAAGCCAAAGCGATAGGACTCCTGCAGGTTTATGATGGATGAAGGCTTGAAGCTTCTCAAATTTTTTTTTTTTACCTTTTTGTATCTCAACATTTCTGTTCTTAGCTGGGAGATGTAAAATTTGAGGGGGAAGGGGAATAAATCCTGAAGGGTTTTGCTGTTCATGCAAAACACTAAACAGACTTTTTAAAGAAACAAACAACTCTCCACTGCACAACTTCTGTTCTTGCCCCTTGCAGAGATTGACTCGCTTATCAAGCCAGATGAGACTGAATTTCTCATCAGGTCTCAATTTAAAAAAAAATCTGAAACTCCTCAATCCTCTTGGGCAAAAGCTGTCAAAGGGCACAAGCCCATATTAGCCTCTGAACACTTCTTACATGTAGCCTATATGATGGATTCAATATGTAAGCTGTCCTAGCTATGTGTATAGGTCAGATGGTGTATTTATCATCCCTGAGCAATTGAGTGTCTGACTAGTTCCAAGCTCTCTGAAGATACTGAAGCTTAATGTGAAATTTGCTCTGAACCAATATTCACTAGCTGCTGTTTCCTGCTGCTAAAATTCTCCAAGAATATGACTGGAGGGGGCGGGGTCAAAGACTTAAATCCACTAAAACTCATAAAAGATGCTCCCTGTTTGAGCAGGCAGAAGTAAAAGTCCCACTGAGTTAGTCACTTTAAGGCTACCTCTAGACTGGCCACATAAGACGGAATAGGCTTGCAAAGCAGGCAAGTCAGAATAGGGAAATCCGCGGGGGATTTAAATAAACATGTCCGACGCTTCTTTTCCGGCTTGGGGAAAAGCCGGAAAAGAGCGTCTAGACTAGCGCGATCCTCCGGAATAAAGCTCTTTTCTGGAGGATCTCTTATTCCTTCAGGTAGGAATAAGAGATCCTCCGGAAAAGGGCTTTATTCCGGAGGATCGTGCCAGTCTAGACGCTCTTTTCTGGCTTTTCCCCAAGCCGGAAAACAGCAGACATGTTTATTTAAATCCCCCACGGATTTCCCTATTCTGACTTGCCTGCTTTGCATGCCTATTCCGTCTTATGTGGCCAGTCTAGACGTAGCCTTAAAGTGACTTGTCAAACCCCATTCGCAATCTCTAGAAACATAGCCCACTCATTCTGGGGCCCAAACTATCTCCCAGCTGGCTATAAATCCAGCATCTCCACAGATGGTAGAGTCTCCTCCAAGTTATGCCTCTGTAGTACACCACCAGCATAGGTGGAAACATCAAGTTGGTCTTAAACTCCTTTCTTCTCCCTAGGATCTCTTAGACACTGAGGAGGTGGATGCCAAGGATGCCGTGAACAACAGAATGACTGATGTGATAGATGTAACCAAGGAGACTCTCCAGGGCAGCGTGGAGACTATGAAATCAGCTATGACCAGCACAGCCATGGATTCCACAGTGTGTCAAATGGCTAGAAGAGGAGTGGAAGCTGTGCTGGAAAAATCAGAGGGTCTGATGGATCACTGTCTCCCCATCACAGATGAAGAACTAGGTCAGAACACGTGCGTGACAAACAGTCCATTTCATTTTGTCTCTTCCCTTCACTAAATGGCTTTCCTACAAGGAGTAGAAATAGGGAGCAAGGAAGATGTGATGCTCCAGCATCACTGTAGTAGCCTTGCTGAAGGCCCAGCCATTCTGTTACCTGCATCAGCAGTCAGACTGGATCAAGTTGGGCTTCTGGCAACAGCTGCCTCGTGTGAGGTTAATGAGGGATGTAACCTGGGCTCAGGCAAAATTGTTTCTATCCAGATACCTTCCATCCTATTGAGTCCCTAACCCTGAGGCAGGGAAGAGTGCACCGTATAGGGCCCCTGTTTCCAGGTACTGGTGGAGAGATGAGGCCAAACTCTGAGGTGGGCACAACTTTTAATTCCCCTCCCTGAGCTAGGCCTGCAAAGCCAAGGGTCGGCACTAGTGACTCCGTTCTGGCTCTGCCATTGAAGAAAAGGGCATGGCTTTTGGAAGCAGCAGGTGAACTAGGCTAAACTGCCATTTCTGAGGGGCTCTGAGCATCCCAGGGCACTCCAGAAAGCAGATGAAATAGCTCTGAGAGGGGGCATTGTCTCAATCTGTAGCAGGAAGCCATGCTGAAGAATGGAGAGTCTTCTGGACTGAAGCAAGAAGGAATGTTGAGGACAGCATGGCTTGCTTGACCCTAAAAGGTTTCCTGTTAGTGCTTAAAAGTAAGGGGCTGGTTCTGCACCATGGTTACTAATGGTCATGGGACAACCTTGCCTGGTAAAGTAACCATTGTTTTGCTCCCACTACATGAACCTGAAAGCTACGGCACATTCAAGATGTCAGTGCCATTTTCCTTCCTCTAGCTACGTGTGCAAATAGCAAACCGGGCGCCACTAGAATAACTGTCTAGGTCAACTTGTACTTCTGGGAGGGACAGACTTTCAACAAGTTAAACAATTACCATCCCTTCCCTCCTCTCCCCCTCCCCCCCCCCCTTACCTGCTTCTTCCCCAGCTGAGGTAACTGGGGCTCTGGTGCCCCATTGTGCAAGACGTGTGAGCAAGCCAGATGGCGGGGGAGGGGGAAGTCCGCAGGTTGCCCACCACAGTGTTTTAATTCTCCCCACCCCCCCATCCCCACCCCCAGACTCTATCTAAACCCTGGGTTAGCTTATGGATCTTCAACTCAGCAATTTCATGCCCTTCATCCAACAGGGTGACTAATCCTCTCCTTCCTTTCAGCTACGCTTCCTGTATCGGTGGAGGGCGCTGAAGGGCCTGCTGTCCAGCATCAGGGCTACTTTGTGCAGCTGGGCTCCTTGTCAGCTCAGCTCCGCCAACGTGCCTACCACCATTCCTTGGGCAAAGTGAGGCAGGCCAAGCAGTACATGCAGGAGAACTTCCTGCAGTTCCATGAAGTCCTAAGCCTGGTAGGAACCCAGTTTCCCCCCTCTTCTTGTTAAGCATTGTATCCAACCGCTACTTTGTGCAAAGTGCTCTCTCTGGCCTCACGAGGCACAATCTGGACAGGGTAGAGGGGAATACTACTAGTGCTTCTGTGTGCTGGAGCCTCTTGATGCTGGTGTTGCCATCAATTTATATAAAGGCTCAGATGGTCCTAAACTAAACATTCAAGGTGTTCTCCCAGCAGAGATTCATCCTGTGATCTGTACAATGTCCCCTTCCAGGTTGACTCCATCCGGCAGAATGTTGATCAGAAGCTTCAGGACAGCCAGCAGAAGCTGCACCGCATGTGGCTTGAGTGGAGCAGCAGGCCGTTGGAAGGCAGTGATGATGCACCTTCTCCAGAGCCAGAGGTACTGGGCTGACTGGAGAGCAGTTCTGGAGTGGGATGTAGCTGCAGAGAGCACACAGGCATAGCTCATGTGTCCTCTAAACCTTCCTTACAGCAGGTGGAATCGCAGACTCTGGCCATGTCTCAGAGCATCACTCAGCAGCTGCAGGACATCTGTCAGAGTCTGAAGGCCAGCATCCAGGGTGTCCCCTCCAGCATTGAGGACAAGGTGCAGCAAGTTCTCCAGAACTTAGAAGAGCTCCACAGTTCCTTCTTTACTGCCAAGTCCTTCCAGGACCTACCCAGTGCCTCCCAGAGCCAGGAGAAGATAAGCAAAACTCAAGAAATCATAGACGAGCTGCTTGAGTATGTAGAGTACAACACACCTTTCTCCTGGCTGGTAGGACCCTTCACCCCATCTGGCAGAGCCTATGTAACGCCAAAGGAAGAGGTGACCCAGAAGAAGACAGACTAGGAACCATGTTATATTGGTACCTAGCGAGGCCTTTATCCATTAGGTGCTTTCCTGGGGAGGAGTGGGGATGAACTTTATCTAGCTAACACCAGTATTAAAACTCAAACCCAGATTGCTTACAGGTGGCTGCCTTGAAAAAGCAAGAAAGTCCTTAAATGTGTTTGACTCTGGCTTCGCTTCCAGGCATCCCTGATAATCAAGAACAGTTGCATTGTAATAGACTGTCAAGCTTGTTAAAAGTAGGTTGCACCATATATTGTCTCTAGGAAGATTAGAGGAAAGTCTTTAACAGAAATAAAGCATTGTTCTGTCACACAGTGTCCCCAGTGTTGTGTTCTTCTCTCCCTCGCTGCACACTACACAATCACTGAACTATGATTCAGGCAATAGTGAGCTTTGTCCTAAGTGCTAGATTTAAAAGTCTCTCTGGCCTGGAGAAACCTCCAGCGCTCCTCTAGAACTGAAGAGGATGCTTCTATCTAACAGCAGGTCCTAGGAGACTAGTCTTAGTCATAGAAAAGCCATTTGAGGTACCTGCAGGAACTGATGTGACTATTCTGTCTGAATCCTATAATGTTAGTCTTGGCTTGAACCCTGTTCTGGCACTAAAACTTGCACTACATGGGATGCAGACCACCACCCTACCCATCCTTGGGAAAGAGCCAGCTTCAATGGCTTCTCTACAAAGAGCCATCTCAGTAGCTGACTTGTATAATCCATGGCTCAATGCTTGTGGCACTTTAGAAACTGAAAGAGGCAGGAAATAAAGGTCGTCTTCCCCATTACATCTCCTGGCCTTCAGAAGCTTCTCAACTGAGCTGAGAACACAACATATGATGGCTGTTTTTGTGACCTTAATTTAGTCTTTAACCTTTCCCTACAGAACTTCTTTTCAGGTCATAGAAACACTGTTCCATAGGACAGGTGAGCCAGATGCCTCATGTTCATTTTTGTCTATGGTGACTCTTGCAACTGGGGCTCGTGTAATCACTTGGGGGGGGGGGCAGGCACTCCAACACAGCAAAATAGTCCAGGCTTAAGCTGCTACAGCTAGCTTTCAAAAACCAGAAGAATCCTGGGTGTCCTCCAATGTATAGGCAGCACATTACCCCTTGCAGGGCCCTCTTCTTTCCCACCCCACCTGCCTCCTGTGCTGTGTACTGGTCTCTCGATTATTTGTTGGTAACAGTTGAATACTTCAAAAACTATGGTTTGAGTGAGTCTATGCAGAAGCTTAGAGAGCGTATTAGATGCGCAACACTTTGTGCTGATGGGCCTTAAATCTCATAGGCTCCTTCTGCTCAAATCTTTGAAGTAGCCTATTCTGTTTAGGGTCCAACACTAGGCTGAACACCACAGTACTTGAGCTGAACTCTTAACACAGCTGAGGCTGACCTGATTTCAGATTGCCTGAGCAAAGAATTTGAACTGACTCTCAGGTGTAGTAATAAATACTTCCATTCCTCGGGAGGCTGGCCCCTTATCAGTGATTTTGAACAGCCTAGTTGAGGAGCCGAGTTGCACAGTGCCTGGACAAGCTGCACAGCAGAATTCTTCCAACCCAGGGTGACCTAGATTCCTAAATGGTACAGGGATGTTAGTTTTCTGATGTGGGGCCCAGCTGTGTTTGACCTGTGTTCAAAGTGCTAGATTAGAACTTGGTGCCTAACACCGGCAAATCAGGGTCTGGTCCCATCCATGGCAGTTTTAGTCTAAATGTCTTCAGGCAAAGTTAACCAGCTCGATTTTTAAGGCCATGTCTTCACTACCTGGAAGATCAACACTGTAGGGGTTGGTCTTTCAGAGTTTGATTTAGCAGGCCTAGTAAAGACCCACTAAATCAAATGCTGAGACTGTCCCCATCGTCACTAGTACTCCTTGATTCACCAGGAGGATGAGAAGTTGACAGGAGTGTTTGTCCCCATCAACCTCCCACTGTAGAGATGGCACCACAGGGTGAATGAAGGTGTGCCAACTTCAGATAAGCAATTAATGTAGCTGGAGTTGTGTATCTTTACTTGTCTAAATTCAACATTCCAAGTAATGCCTTTGTGACCAATTCCCTCGATGAAAGGCTTCTGTGAGGTGCTTCATAGGAGGCCCAGAATAACTGTTCCAACTGTGATGCTTGTGCATGAGGTAAACACCAACTGTACCAAGCCCCAGGTGTGCTGTCAAAATGGGTTTGGTGCTGGCTCTGCAGGCCCGGTGGGCTCGCCTGCTGGCAAGGAAGGTATGTCAGAACTGATCTGTCTGTAAGCGGCGAGATGCAGCAAGCTCCAGGAGAGGAGGCCTGCAGCTTCCTTGCTGACACTGTGTTGGCATGATTTAAAGTGTTCTGCATGCCCCCTGCCTCCCGTTCAGAGAGGCAGGAGGAACGGAATGTCAGGACAGGTTCATTAACTCAGTTGCTATGTTCTCAGAGTTCTAGACAAACAACTGCCCTTCTATTTTCCCAGATTAAAACTCTCCTGTTGATTTTTCTGGACACATTTTCACTTTATTCCTCTTTTATACAATCTGCTGGGAGTGTCTGTCACCTCTGGAAACAGACATCTGCTACAGAGACAAGCACTCAAATCAGGGCAGTGTGAAGGATAAAGGTCACAGCTGAGTCCTTAATTCAGTTTTACCTTTCCAGGCTATGTCTAGACTGCAGGCTTTTTCCAGAAGAGATCTTCCAAAAAAACTTCTTCTGAAAGAGCACCACACACAAAAGCGCATCGAAAAAGCGATTTGCTTTTTCAAAAGATTGCGTCCATGCTGAATGGACGTGCTCTCACATTTCAGCTGTGATTATTAGGGGTAGAGTGGCCACCAGGTCACCTGTGCTTTTTCCTCATTCAAAAGAACTCCCTCTTCCCTGTCCACACACGCCTTTTTCTGAAAGAGCCCTTTTGGAAAAAGGCTTCTTCCTCTTAGAGGATTACTAATGCCAGGAAAAACCCCTCTGTTCTTTTGATTTACTTTGGAAGGCTGTGACTGGATATGAGTCAACAGTGGGCTCTTGTAGCGAAGAAGGCTAATGGCATATTAGGGTACATTAGGAGGAGCATTGCCAGCAGATCCAGAGATGTCATTATTCCCCTTTATTCGGCTCTGGTGAGGCCACATCTGGAGTATTGTGTCCAGTTCTGGGCCCCCCCACTACAAAAAGGATGCGGACGCATTGGAGAGGGTCCAGCAGAGGGCAATCAAAATGATTAGGGGGCTGGAGCATATGACCTATGAGGAGAGGGTGAGGGAGTTGGGTCTGTTTAGTCTGCAGGAGAGAAGAGTGAGGGGGGATTTGAGAGCAGCCTTCAACTTCCTGAAGGGAGGTTTCAAAGAGGCTGGAGAGAGGCTGTTCTCAGTACAGGACTATGTAGCACTTTAAAAACTAACAAGATGGTTTATTAGATGATGAGCTTTCGTGGGCCAGACCCACTTCCTCAGATCAAATAGTGGAAGAAAATAGTCACAACCATATATACCAAAGGATACAGTTAAAAAATGAACACATATGAAAAGGACAAATCACATTTCAGAACAGAAGGGGGATGCGGGGGGGGGGGGGGAAGGTAAATGTTTGTGAGCTAATGGTATTAGAGGTGATAATTGGGGAAGCTCTCTTTGTAACGGGTAAGCTAGCTAGAATCTTTGTTGAGCCCCCCGCATAGAGTGTCGAATTTTAGCATGAATGCCAGTTCAGAGGATTCCCTTTCACTTAAATCTGCACTTGAAAGGGAATCCTCTGAACTGTCATTCATGCTAAAATTTGACACTCTACGAAAGCTCATCATCTAATAAACCATCTTGTTAGTCTTTAAAGTGCTACATTGTCCTGCATTTTGTTTCAGCTACACCAGACTAACACGGCTACATTTCTATTTCTGTTCTCAGTGGTGACAGATGGCAGAACAAGGAGCAATGGTCTCAAGTTGCAGTGGGGGAGGGCCAGGTTGGATATTAGAAAAAACTATTTCACTAGGGCTGTGTCTAGACTGCATCCCTTTTCTGTAAAAGGGATGCAAATTAGACACATCGCAATTGCAAGTGAAGCGGGGATTTAAATCCCCCCCTTCATTAGCATAAAAATGGCTGCCGCTATTTTCTGGCTCGGAGCTTTGCCGGAAAAAAGCGCCCTCTTAAAATAAAGGATAAGGGATCTTTCAGAAAAGGCTTTATTTTCCGAAAGATCCACGTCTAGACTGGCGCTTTTTTCTGGCAAAGCTTTGAGCCGGAAAAAAGCGGCAGACATGTTTATGCAAATGAAGCGGGGGGGATTTAAATCCCTGCTTCATTTGCAATTGTGATGTGTCTAATTTGCATCCCTTTTACGGAAAAGGGATGCAGTCTAGACACAGCCCTCGAGGGTGTTGAAGCTCTGGAATGGGTTACCTAGGGAAGTAGTGGAGTCTCCATCCCTAGAGGTGTTTAAGTCTCGGCTTGACAAAGCCCTGGCCGGGTTGATTTAGTTGGGATTGGTCCTGCCTAGAGCAGGGGGCTGGACTTGATGACTTCTGAGGCCTCTTCCAGCTCTATGATTCTATGACTGCAGTGTGAACACAACTCAGGTTTTGTCATAAAAATGGCCATGTGTAGACATGCCCCTAGCGATATAAAACCTCATCTCAAAGCCCTGCTGCAGCTTCTGTTGGACTCGATAGATTGTATCAGGCCCACGTAATCTAGGAAAGGCTGCCACCAGCCGTTTACTTAGACATATTGCCCACAGGGACCCCCATGTTATAGTCTAAATAGCAAGGGGGGGCCGTGATGAAATGCTGCTCCCCATGACTCGCTGTACTGTCCTCTAAAGCCCTTAGGACCCCAAGGAGTTAGGTTCATGACTATTTTAAAGGAGCATGACTCCAGCAAAGTTACCTCAAGCCAGGTGTAACCTTAGCTCTTTGTGCACTGACCAAATTTTCACAGCTGATTGAGCAGGAGTTAAAAAAATTTCTCGTTTAACGTTTTTCATGGCTTGTAAAGACAATGACCTAGCCGATAGAACCCAGGATGCACAATTTACAGTGCAGTGCGCTATTCCCAATTTTGTCACTTTCCTGCTGGATGACCTTGGGAAAGTCCTGTTGTCTCCTTATGCCTGTTTTTCCTACCCATAGAATAGGGCTAATGACTGACCTCCTTTAGAAAGCACTTTGAGATCTATTGGTGAAATGCAGCCTTTGCAAGCTAGGAATTATTAATAGAAAACTACCCTGCTGCTACTGGAAAGATACTGTTATGAGCGGCTTTAGCACAGCTCATGCAAATCTGTAATCCTGCAACTTGTGAGCAGATGGTGAATAGACTCAGAGGCAATCAGAACTTTCATCCCCAACCTTGCTTCTCTCCAGGACAAGAGCGCTCATTTCGGCTCTGATTTAGCAATCTGCTTCAGCCCATGCCAGATTTTAAGTAGACCCGTTGACGAACAGAATGTTAGGAATCATTTTAAAAGGGATCGAGAATAAGACCGGGAATATCTTATTGCCTTTATATAAAAGCATGGTATGCCCACATCATGAATACTGGGTACAGATGTGGTTGCCTCCTCTCAAAGAAGATATATTGGCACTGGAAAAGGTTCAGAAAAGGGCAACAAAATGATTAGGGGTTTGGAACAGGTCCCATATGAAGAGATATTAAACAGACTGGGACTTTTCATCTTAGATAAGAGGAGACTAAGGGGGGATATGATAGAGGTCTATGCAATCAAGATTGGTATGGAGAAAGTGAATAAGGAAAAGTGATTTACTTGTTCCCATAACATAAGAACTAGGGGTCACCAAATAAAATGAATCGGTAACAGGTTTAAAGCAAACAAAAGTTTTTCTTCACACAGAGCACGGTCAGCCTGTGGAACTCCTTGCCAGAGGATGTTGTGAAGACCAGGACTTTAACGGGGTTCAAGGAAGAACTAGATAAATTCATGGAGGTTAGGTCCATCAATGGCTATTAGCCAGGGTGGGTAGGAATGCTGTCCCTAACCTCTGTCAGAGTCTGGGAATAGGTGACAGGGGAGGGATCACGTGAGGATTACCTATTGAGATCCCTCCCTCTGGGGCATCTGGCATTGGCCACTGTTGGAAAACAGGATACTGGGCTAGACGGACTTTAGTTCTGACTCAGTGTGGCCACTCTTATGTTCTTATGTTCCGACTGGGACTGTGCATATGCTGAAGTATATCAATGAGCTGAGACCTGAGAATCAACATTCATAGAAAGTGTGGGAATGGTCACAGGAAACACTGATAAACCCCAGAAGTTGGTAGAGCTGGCTACTTTAGATCTGCAGTAGCAAGAGGGGGATGCAGCAATTTGAAAATGTCCTTCACTGGCAGGGATGCAGCAAGGAACTTGACTAAAAGAGCAAAAACTTTTCCCCATCAGGACTGAATCTTGACTCATGCCTACCAGCATCATTCATGGTTCCAGCCAGCCCCATCACTTGCCTTGCACCTCAGTGAGCTGCTAAAAATGTAAATGTTAATGATACATCCCAAAAACATGCAACATAAACCTCACAACCACCCGAAATCTTCCCTGAGAAACCATAAAAGGGTACAGTTGGCTATTTTGATTTGTCTTGCTTAACTCCTGTGATCAACTTTGAGGTCAGCACTAAGAATCCATCTCCAGGACCGTGCTAACTCTTCCACCTTCTGGCTATGTCTAGATTGCATCCCTTTTTCGTAAAAGGGATGCAAATTAGATGTATCACAATTGCTAATGAAGCGGGGATTTAAATCCCCCCCCCCCCGCTTCATTAGCATAAAAATGGCTGTCGCTTTTTTTCGGCACGGAGCTTTGCCGGAAAAAAGCGCCAGTCTAGACGCGGATATTTCGGAAAATAAAGCCTTTTCCAAAAGATCCCTTATCCTTTCCAGCAAAGCTCCAAGCCGGAAAAAAGCAGCAGCCATTTTTATGCTAATGAAGCGGGGGGGGATTTAAATCCCTGCTTCATTTGCAATTGCGATGTGTCTAATTTGCATCCCTTTTACAGAAAAGGGATGCAGTCTAGACACAGCCGCTGTGCCTAAATAGGCAGCATGTGCCGATGAATTCTCCAAGCCCCAGAGGTGGCGAAGGGTTCAGTAGAATAATTTTGCTACCAGTGACCAAAGAAGAAGAATTGGCTGATGCTCAAAATAAGAAAAGAGATGGGCTTGCTCCTTCCTTCCAGCCCTGGGGGCATCTAGCTCAAATAAAGGTTCTGAGAAGGGTGCTTATACCAGGCTGGGACACATGTACACTGACGTCTGTTCAGCCATCCCTCTATCTGTGATACGTGCCTATCAGCATAATATCAAGTCTTCGTTGCTCCAATATTCAAATCGTCCCAACTATTTTAAAGCAGAACAATAACAATCTCTCTGGGTGAACTCAATGAGGCTGTTATCTTGGGGGGCGGGGATTAGTTTTATAGACTGGGCCAACCTCTTGTGAAGATTCTGGCTCTTCCATTCACAAGCCTCACCTGCTGGTTGTCTGTTTCATGATTCCAGTGAACAGAAGCTGCTGCAGAAGCATCTGTCTGGTAGCTAGTGCCAGCCCAGACCTTTGAATATTAGGTAAGAGGCTCTGTATGCCACAGGGAGCCATAAGAACACCAGCATGATGTGGTCAAAATGACCTATGCTGCTCAGCATATGGGCTGATGCACTTCTGTCCCAGCTGGAGCTTTTTCAGAATTTTTGGCCTCTTTTCTAGAAATACTTGATGAACTGAAATAATCAAGCTCATGGGTACATGGATTGGTTTGCATGAGGGTTTCATAATTTCCTTGCCACATTGGCTGATAGTCAAAGATGTTTGTGGTTTAACAAGGACTTTTCTGATTTCCAGCCTAGATTCTGCTCATGCTTGTGATTTGACTTTCTGGCTCATGGTACCTTCGTAATTGGGGCTCATCAGCTTCCTGGACATATATGGATTCAATTGCAGAACTGACCTATTTCCACTTGGGACACAGCTGGAATCCAGCAAGAACAACACCCTGAAAGCTTCACTCTGCTTTGAACACAAAGCTGAAAACCTACTCCAGATCCAAACACTGCCTCCTCAGCGCATCTCTAGCTTTACTTCCTGTTCTGGAGCAATCATCTCAAAGAATGAGAGAACCGTTTGATTTCTGTGGCCTATCAAGAGAGACGCTGTCAGTGTAAAGAATCTCGGATGGACAAGCCTTTCCCTTCCAGACTCAAGTGATTTGAATTGAGGGGGAGAGCAGAGCTCTGAACCAGCAGGCTACATGCCCTCCAGGCATGAGCTGTAAGACTAGTTCAACCTGTTTCTCTTCCCCTCCCCCTCTCCCATCCTAGTAATATAACTAAAACAGAATCCATAAGGAATCTCTTTATTTTTTGCTGGCCTGCACTATGGGTCAAGAGCTGAAATCACTAGGTTTGGCCCAGATCCAAACCCATCACCAGCAGGTGGGCGGCTGGCAGCAGGGAGCTGCCAGCAGGCAGCAGATGGCTGGCAGGGCAGCTAGTGGGAATAGCTGACAGGCAGCCGGCAGGCAGGAGCAAGTGGCTGCCGGCCAGCCAGGGGGGCGGCTGGCAGGAGCAGCGGCAAGTGGCCAATGGAGTGGGCGAGACGCCTCTTACCCCCACTTCCCAGAAGTGCCCAGGGGTGTGCGTGAATTTCCCAGGTTACCGGGTGGGAGCTCGAGCCAGTTCTGTGTTGGGTGAATGAAAAGAAACCCCTAGATATTGAACCCGGCCCTGGCTGCTGCCGGCACTTCCTGGCAGAAGGGTTACACATGAAATAAGTGCAAAGCATCAAGGAAGTGGCTGCACTAAGAGGTTCTGAAATCCGTCTCCTTACCTCCTTGTTGGGTAGCTTGTAAGTGTCTTGTCTGGATACAGAATAAATAACAACAATGATGAGAGGGTGAGCTGTAAAATAATCTCATGGCTTTTTTCTCTGCAAGGCTTTCCAGTGTCTGTGTATCACATGATCTTCTGGGCAACCAAGGGGAACCCAAACCGTCTGTACAGACAGCTCAGCAAAAGAGATGCAAATGCCTTTTTTTTTCTGAATTAGTTCCACCCAATATCTTGTTTGCTTTAGCAAGTCATGCATTTGCTGAGCTGTGATGCCTTTTCAGCAGCAGGGCTAATTGCTTATGGAATGCACAGGAGACATGTGCTGGAATTAAGCATGGAGAGTCGTCTAGGAAGCAAAGTTTTCCACTATTCCTCAGCACAGCAAAGAAAAGGAGAGCCAATTTCTTTGGGAGACCTCCTCTCCCCCCAGCAATATTAAGAAAGGATGACCTTTCAGTAGAAGTAATGGTGGGGGAAAGGCCTGGAGAAAGCAAAGAGAATGTTCCTTTTTCTTTGAGAAATGGTGATTGCATCCAACTATTTCATTTTAAGCCTCATGAAAATGTCTGCACATGCAGGGCTGATGCTCTTGTAGCCTGTATGGGCAAGGCCTTAATTTACTCCAGGTTCTTAGACTGCATCAGTAACACCTTACCCATTCTGAGCAGTGATAGCGAGAGAGCCCCTGGTGGGCACGTAGCAGGGAGCCGTAAGCCTGTGCAGGCAGAAAATGAAATCAGTTTGTTATGCACTTCCACCCTGGTGCCCTGGGTGTCTGTAAACCCTACAAGCTGTTAGAACAGGATTGAATAGAGACCCACACTACAAGCTGCTAGAACAGAATTGAATAGAAAGATCACAGCAGAACCCTGCAAGAGAGAAAGAGGGAGGAAGGAAAACAGAGACTCGATCCTCCAGCTCAGCCAGGCCAGCAGGAAAGCTGCACAGAGCTAGCCAGCCTGTTTGGTGCTCTGGGTTGAGCAAACAACCACAACAGAGAGTGGAGAAGTGTGATATCCGTGTTCATGTAGAACCACCTTTGTCATTTTGCTAAGCTGCCCCAGGAACCTCCCATCCACCTGGAGCTTATGAACAACTCTGACAGCTCACGTAGAATCCTAGAATTGGAAGAGACCTCAGGAGCCACCGAGTCCAATCCCCTGCCCAAAGCAGGACCAACCCTGACTAGTTCATGTGTAACTGACAGAAAGTTCTGCATATCCTCTCCCAGCTAGGAGGCCCCCAGCTAAGGAAAGATGCATCCCTGGGGTTACCTGAGATCTTGAGAATCCAAGTCAGAGGTGTAATAACCGAATGCCGTGACAAGGCAGAAGACTTCCCATCGCTGAGAGAAGGCTGAGAGTTTGGCCGGTCTACCCTGCCCTTCCTAGGGCCGTTTATTGCTTTTTGCATGGACGTTGTATTGAGTTACAGGTTGCTGCTGTTCCATGAAAAATGTGGATGAAGATTAGCACCCTTCCTCTTTCGCCGGGGACTATGGTGGTCATTGTGAAAAGATGAAGCACACCGTCTCTGTAAATGCCACACGTTGGCTCCCCCCTCCCCCAATCCTGGCCATGTTTGCGCTTGTGAGAGGACAGTGACTTTTTCATTATGATGTGCAGCTGGTGAGGTGCACGGTCACTCTGACCTTCTGGGGAAATGAGCTCCACAGCCTGCTGCCGAGAAGATGTCACCGACCCTCGCTGGCCACCTGGAAGTTGACGGTGTCATTCCTCGGGAGGCAGGCATGGTATGGCATGGTCGTGGAAAGGGAAGCTGTCCCCTGGGTAGGTCAGGGCCAATTCAGGGAGAGCTTTAAAGGTTAAGACTGGACTCTTGAATTGGGTATTTATTCCACAGGGAGTCAATGAAGTCAGTAGCCCGGGATGATGGGTGTTGGGTCACCCATGTTGTCAGTAGGCAGGTTGCTGAATTCTTAATCCACTGGAGCATTTCACAGTCAGCAGATCCAATTGTCTTCAAAGTTTACCCCAGTGCAAAGTGTGTATGGAGGGGTGTAACCACAGCGGCTCACACCACTTTTGCACAGATGGAAGTGTACAAGGCAGGGGAGATCCAGACCCTGTTCTTTCACTTATAGGCACTGTGCATTGTAGCAGATCACGATGGACAGAAAATCTACAGATGCAGCTGGAAGAAGGTTGGTCTTTCCACTGGCACGGAGCGTGTGTGCAGGAGAAGTGGAGAGTCCTGCCGGACCCAAGTGCTTCCTTTGATCACTTGCAGCTGAATCCTGTGAGTGATCCTGAGGGGAGAATACTGGGTCCTAATCCAGCAAACCAGTTTTGGGCATCTTTAAAAAAGCCGTGTCCATCCAGGCCTTGGTATGGTCCTCAGAGCATTTTGCTCCACCACCACTTCTGTCTTTCCTGAGTCGTCATGAATAGGTCAGAGTACAAACAAGAGGCTTCCAGGCAACTCTTCAACACCACCTTCTACGGGCCACTGCCCTTTGATCCCACGGAGGAATACCAAAATAAACTACACCATCTACTCAAGAACTTCCCTGCAATTGCACAGGACCAAATCTATCCAGACACACTTCTAGAGTCCTGACCAAGAGTCTGCTACCCAAATGCCATATACCTGGAAATCCTGGATGTCCCATCATCTCAAGCATTGGCCCCCTTACAGCAGAGTTGTCCAGATAGGTGGGCTCCCTCTTCAGACTCTATGGTACCAGCACTCCTAACTATCTTTGAGACAATTTATCCCTTCAAGTCAGCAGCACTGCTATGGGCACCTGCATGGCCCCACAACATTACAGAGGAGTTTGCTCCAGTTAAATTAAATCAGTTTAAATTCACCCTTTGAGTTAAGCCTGTGCAATTCTTCTTGTAGAAAAACTTGTAGACCTTGTATAACTATCTCTGCGTAGCTCTGAGAGATGGCAGACTGGGTTGGTGGGGAGAGAGGGATGTAAATATGTGTCACGTGCATAGCAAGAGAGCTCACAGAATAGCTAGAATGATAGGTATTATGTGAGAGGAGTAGCATACATTTTGTAGTAGTTTTTTGAAAGCTTTTCTAACAAAATGATACAAGTAAGATTATGATTATTATTATTCCCCAAAAGAGTGAGAACCACAGAAAGGGTTAATAAATCACGTGTGCACGTTGTTTCTCAAAATTTGTTCCTGGCATCAGTGTGGATATTGGAAAAAAATCCCAGGAGTTCTGGTAAGAAATTATTGTCCTGAAATACGAAGCAAAGAGAGAGTTGTCAGTGCACAACGCTGCTGGAAAGCAGAGCAGCATATTCCAAATAAATCACGTCCGTTATTCGATAAATAGGTGGCTGTCGGTTGAATTCAGTGGCTCTTTTCTCAGATGGTCAGAAACTCGCATTCCTAGTTCTTACCGAGGTAGAATGTAGGCCGGTCGCTCCCCAAGACCAGCGCGCAGGCTAGAACTCACTCCGTCTTGTTCTCAGCAGGTGTGTCTCGTCAATAAATGCAACCGAGACCACGTGCCAGACTTGCCTGGTGGTGCCTTCCCGTCAATGCCACTGCTGCTGTCGCCACGGGAGGGCTGTATGCTCATGGATGGGGAGGAAGAGAGCCAGACGAGTGCTCCCCAGCCCCAGAGTACGGAGGAGCAGCGGCCCCAACCCCGGTGCACTGGGCATCTGGCTAGCACTGCGGCATCGCCCCCAGCCCTGGAGTGCGTGTGGCCTGGATGCAGCCCCCGCCCCAGCCACCCGGAGTCCCTGTGGGAGGTAAGCCAGCCAGCCAGCCTCGGGGAGGCGTGAAGGCAGAGCACTGGGAACGGCAGGAGGGGTCTGTGGGCAGAGTGTGGGCGGGGCCATGGCAGGCTGTTTGGAGTGGTGCAGCCTCCTCCAGCTGACAATGGGCACCGTGGGCAGAGCTTGGGAGGGGCAGAGTCTTGCCAGGTTTATACCAGGGGGAGTGGCAGATTAGCCACAGGGCCTATGGGGCCCACTCCCTGGGGTCTCACCCAGCCAGCTGGGAGATCCCAGAGCCCTGGCTGCTGGGCTGGCGCTATGGGGGAAGCCCCTGCACCCCAACCCCACCACCTGGTAGCAGCGATGGGTGGGGAGGGAGAAGGTCCCCCGCTGTGGCCTGGGCATGCAGGAGCTCTCACTATCTGTCCCAGCCCCATGGCTGGGGCAACTCTCACTCCCCACTGCAGCCTTGGAGCTCTGGGGGAGGCAAAGCGTCTCCAGCCGTGGGCAGCAGTGGGGGAGACCAGAAAGTACCAAATGGGTTGTGGGGTGGAGTGGAGGGGCCTCTGGTGGAACAGGGTTGGGACCCTCTGGAAGGGCAGAAAGCGGTGGGGCTGTGGGAAGGGCCATGGGTGGAGGGGAGCTCCCCACTTCCTCTGGCCCAGGGACACAGGAAACCTTAATCTGCCTCTTCCAGGCTGGGGTGGGGCTGAAAATATCGACTGCACCGTAAGCTCTGGCTGACTTTAAGCCCTGCAAGTACAATGCAAAGCAGATCCCTGGAGGGAGGGAGGTCTGGGCCCCCTTGCTTGCTTGCACGCGGGGCAGACTCACCGCAGAAGGATGTCACTTCTGCTAACGATGATGTGGACGCTTCCTTACACCTTTGGGGCTGCACCTGAAAGGGAAAGCTGGAGGCGATGCTGACGCTGCCAGAGCCTCGTGGGCCTGGGGCTGCTCCCTTGTGCGAAATGAATAACCCGAACTTAGCTGAAGGGTGAAATCCCAGAGAGCCCAAGAGCACAATGCAGCAGTCGTCTGACCTTTAAGCGCATCCTCTGTCTGTGCAGCAGAGCCAAGCTAGCCACAGAGCAACGGTTCCCCGAAGAGCAGGAAAGGCAGGAGGCATTTTCTCTGTTTCAGAGAACTCGTTACCACGTAGCATTTACTATTGATCTGCTGCAGCCGAGATTCATTTCTTGATGTTTCATTTATGAGCCTGTTTTTATGAGCTTATAAATCGGCTGTTTTAAAAAAGAAAGAAAGGGGGGGAATTACAGAAATGCATAAACTGCTGGGAGATCTGCTGGGAGGTGCTGTCTGCGAACCATCTCCGGGGCCCCTCAGATTGTCACTGTCTATGTGCTGATGACCCCCCCAGGAACAAACTTAGGGGTACGTAGCAGTGGTCTCTCAACCTCTGTCAACATGACCAGTTTCTCCCATATGAACACCAAACAGGAAGCTACTTAGTAGGCGGTTCTACAGCTCTTCGTAATACAGCGCTCCCTTCCCTGACTTGAGTATTTGTGCTATCATTTAAATGTCAACTTTGTTTACTATCTCAGGGTACGTCTACACTACAGCGCTAATTTGAACTAACTAAGCTAATTCGAACTAACGCATCTAGAACTAAAAACTAGTTCGAATTAGCGTTTTGCTAATTTGAACTAGCGCGTCCACACTGATTGGACGCAGGGGCGCATTTAAGGGCGGCTGAAACCGGTTCTGGCAGGGCATCAGGTCAGTAGTTGCTTTGTGTGGCTGCTGTCTGAGGCTATCTGAGGCTCGTGCTTAAAGGGACCCCCCTGGACAGCCGGTTCTCAGCTTTTCCTGCCTGCTTGCCAACCTCGCCGAGGGACAGCAAAGCGTCGGTCTCTGTGCCCGTCTGTGTCGGTGCTTCCCTTCGGGGACGCCGCCACAGGTGGCAACATGGAGCCAGAGCTCACCCTGCACCTTCTGGTGCACTTTCTGGACTTGCTGCTGCAAGCCTGCCACCAATGGCTCGAGGCTGCCTGGCACCTCCTGGTGCACGTCAGCCCCCTGCCTCTCCGCCTGGCCGCCCTGGGGGCCATGGCGGAGCCGCGGCGGCACCCCGGCACCGGCGTGCCCCGCCGCGTCTGGCATCTGGACACCAGCACCAACTGGTGGGACCGCATCGTCCTGGAGCACTGGGAGAACCAACAGTGGACCCAGAACTTCAGGATGAGGAGGGACACCTTCCTGGAGCTCTGCGAGTGGCTCGCCCCTGCCCTGCGCAGAAGGGACACTCGCATGAGGCCCGCCATCCCCCTCCAGAAGCGGGTGGCCATCGCCCTCTGGAAGCTCTCCACGCCGGACAGCTACCGATCCATCGGGAACCAGTTCAGCATGGGGAGATCCACCGTCGGAGCAGTGCTCATGCAGGTACGGCACTCGTTGGCCACCGAGCCGGGGGGGAGGGGGGCTGCGAGGAGGGGATGGGCCGCCCCAGGGACAAAGGGGGGGTGGGAGGAGGCGAAAGCGCCCCGCACCGGAGGGGTTGGTCTGTCCCGGCCGTACTACACGCCACCAGGGGGGTTGCTTCCGGGAGTGGGGTGCGGGGCACTGCCAGGGCACGAAGGCTCCCAGCCACCCGGGCGCCCCACTGATTGGCGCTTTGCTGTGTCTCTCTCCGCAGGTGGTCAAGGCCATCAACCGGGTGCTGCTCCGCAGGGTGGTCCGCCTCACCGACCCGGACGCCGTCATCTGGGGATTCGGCGCCCTCGGCTTCCCCAACTGCGGGGGGGCCATCGACGGGACGCACATCCCCATCCGTGCCCCGGAACACCAGGCGTCCCGGTACGTCAACCGCAAGGGGTACTTCTCCGTGATCCTGCAGGCCGTGTGTGACCACCGGGGACAGTTCACGGACATTAATGTGGGCTGGTCCGGCAAAGCACACGACGTCCGGGTGTACCGCAGCTCCTCCGTGTGCCAGCGGCTGCAGGACGGGACCTTCTTCCCCGACCGCCACATCAGGGTCCACCCCGCATGCAATTTAATTCGAACTAACGGAGCGCTTAGTTCGAACTAGGAAAACCTCATTTTACGAGGATTAAGCCTAGTTCGAACTAGCTAGTTCGAATTAAGGGGTGTGTAGCTCCTTAATTCGAACTAGTGGGAGGCTAGCCCTCCCCAGGTTTCCCTGGTGGCCACTCTGGCCAACACCAGAGAAACTCTTCTGCCCCCCTCCCGGCCCCGGACCCCTTAAAGGGGCACAGGCTGGCTACGGTGCCTGTGCCAGGTGCAAGCCTGCCAGCACCCAGCCAGCAGACCCTGCACCTGGCACGGCTCGAGCCAGCCACCCGATGCCCTCCAGCCCACCCCCTCTTCCCTGGACCAAGCTGGCGGTTCCCGGGAGCTTGCCCGGGACCGCAAGAGGCGGGCACCCGCCTGGTCTAGTGCGGACATCGTGGACCTCGTCCACGACCTCTGCACTAGGCACAGGAAAGTGGCCGTCTAGGGCAGGAGAGCTGCCAGCCTGGCCACCCAGAAGCAGGTGTGTAAGAGAATCAAGGGGGTCCAGTGAGACCTCCGACCCTGAGCCCTGAGCTTACAATGGCCGTCCTGGGTCAGACCAAAGGTCCATCTAGCCCAGTAGCCTGTCTGCCGACAGCGGCCAACCCTAGGGACCCTGGAGGGGATGGACCGAAGACAGTGACCAAGCCAGTTGTCTGGTGCCATCCCTCTCCAACCTTCCACAAACCTTGGGCAGGGACACCACTCCTACCCCCTGGCTAATACCACTCCATGGACCCAACCTCCATGACTTGATCTCACTTCCCTTTAAACTCTGTTCTAGTTCTAGCCTTCACAGCCTCCTGCAGCAAGGAGTTCCACAGGTTGACTCTTTGCTTCGTGAAGAACAACTTTCTGTTACTAGTTTGAAGCCTGCTACCCATTCCTTTCCTTTGGTGTCCTCTAGTCCTTCTATTATGGGAACTAATGGAGAACTTTTCTGTATGCACCCTCTCCACCCCACTCATGCTTTTAGAGACCTCTATCCTGTCCCCCCTCCATCTCCTCTTTTCTAAGCTGAAAAGTCCCAGTCTCTTTAGCCTCTCTTCATATGGGACCTGTTCCCAACCCCTGATCATTTTAGTTGCCCTCCCCTCTCCCAGCCTCTCTCTTCCCCTCTCCCACCTCCTTTTCCCAGTCTCCCCCAGTTTTGTTCAATAAAGACAGATTCCATTTTGGAAGACATGTTATCTTTATTTTGTACATCAAGAAGAGGGACTAGGGAGGGGTTAGTGGAAGGAGGTGAGGGAGGAATGGGGTACGTGCCCCCGATGGGGAGGACTGGGCTGGCTCTGTGGGCTTCTGGGGGTGGAAGCTCTCCTGCAGCCCCCCAATTGCCCTCCTCTCCCCAGATGGCAGCCTGCGGCAAGTGCAGCCGGTCTGATGGTCGAGTGCTGTGATGTGCCCAGTGTGGGTACTCCGGGCAATCCAAGCCAGGACTGCTTTGCAAGCGGGGCACCCCTGAGTACTGTCTGTCCGTGGTGGGGGTCGGGACCCTTTAAGCACAGTCCTCGGCTAGCCTGACACAGCATCTCCACGCTCTAAGTCCTCCTCTGATGCCCTGCCGGCACTGCTTCCGGCCATCCTTAACCCCGGTTCAGGGTCCACTCAATGTGGACATGCTAGTTCGAATTAGCAAAACGCTAATTCGAACTAGTTTTTTAGTCTGGATCCGTTAGTTCGGATTAGCTTAGTTCGAATTAACTAATTCGAACTAAGTTAGTTCGAATTAACGTTGTAGTGTAGGCATACCCTTAGGAGTCCTGTGGCACCTTAAAGATTAACAGATTTATTTAGGCCTCAGAGTTGGAGGACAAAACCCCACAAAAGCTGATGCCCAAATAAATCTGTTAGTCTTTAAGGTGCCACAGGACTCCTTGTTGTTATTGTTTACAGTGACCATTACGTTTCAGTGTTAACAGCAAGCTGGGAATAATGGTGGTGACACTGTTGTGGCTGTTGTCTGTGTTACAACAGTTCATGCGAGCCCATTGTATTAGAATCATAGAATCATAGGACTGGAAGGGACCTCGAGAGGTCATCGAGTCCAGCCCCCCGCCCTCAAGGCAGGACCAAGCTCCATCTACACCATCCCTGAAAGATGTCTATCTAACCTGTTCTTAAATATCTCCAGAGAGGGAGATTCCACCACCTCCCTTGGCAATTTATTCCAATATTTGACCACCCTGACAGTTAGGAATTTTTTCCTAATGTCCAATCTAAACCTCCCCTGCTGCACTTTAAGCCCATTACTCCTTGTCCTGTCCTCAGAAACCAAGAGGAACAAATTTTCGCCTTCCTCCTTGTGACACCCTTTTAGATATTTGAAAACCGCTATCATGTCCCCCCTTAATCTTCTTTTTTCCAAACTAAACAAGCCCAGTTCATGAAGCCTGGCTTCATAGGTCATGTTCTCTAGACCTTTAATCATTCTTGTCGCTCTTCTCTGTACCCTTTCCAATTTCTCCACATCTTTCTTGAAATGTGGCGCCCAGAACTGGACACAGTACTCCAGCTGAGGCCTAACTAGTGCAGAGTAGAGCGGCAGAATCACTTCACAAGTTTTGTTTACAACACACCTGTTGATACAACCTAGAATCATATTTGCTTTCTTTGCAACAGCATCACACTGTTGGCTCATATTCAACTTGTGGTCCACTATGACCCCTAGATCCCTTTCCGCCATGCTCCTTCCTAGACAGTCGCTTCCCATCTTATATGTATGGAACTGATTGTTCCTTCCTAAGTGGAGCACTTTGCATTTCTCTTTATTAAACTAGGTTCTGCACAAATACGAGACGACAGTTGCTGCCATAAGATGCTTACAATCTAAGTATAGACAAGACCACAGATGGCTGCAGAGAGACTGGGAGCACAAGAAGACAATGAGGCAATATTGGTCAGTGCTCTAGGAAGTAGGTGTGCTCGCTATCTAAGCACAGTAACTTTCACATGCCTGCCTGAGCTGTCTGCATCAGCGGATGGTCCCATTTTAACGGTTCATTTAGGTCTCTCTGCACACTAGCTTTGCAGTAACTACACTCGGAGAGAGAAAGAAGGACAACTATTGTGGGTAGACAAGTCTGTCATCCAGGGCCACTTGAGCATTTATTAATGATTCATTACTCTTATTGCCAATGAGAGTGTCGATTCTGATGCACAGGATGTCAGCCTCCAGAAAATGTGCCGACTCTACAGCTCAGCCCTCCCCTTTCTGCCTCCCTGCTTCAGCCTGGCTACACTCATCCCATTTCTCCTGCCAACACTGGCTGACAACGTACCACGCGGTGTAAGTTACACCGCTGTTTGTCACCTGACTTGACTCCTCACCTGCTGTGCTCTTACACATGCTACCCACGGCAGAAGGGGTTGGATGCAATCAAGCTAGAGTCACCTGAGCATTTCTTCCTTATCCCTCTCAATTGTAACGGGCAGTCTCTGGGCAGGCCGGCTCTAGGAAATGATTTCAAAATAACTTATTTTGAAATAATAACTCCTGAAATAACTACTCCAAAATAGCATGTCCACACTACAGGGAAGCCTCAGAATTAGTCCGAGGCAGGCTCCCTTAATGTTCAGTCCCATCCCAGCGCACAGAGGAGCGAAAGACAAACCCCTCACACACGGAGCAGGTGGGAAGACAGGAAGTGGGGACAGCAAGTCTCTTCTGGTTTGCTGGAGGTTGGTGACTGTTCTGCCATGAAGCAGGAGTGAGGAGGACAGCCACGGTGGGCAATTGGGGAGAGGGGCCCAGAGTTGTAGCCACAAAAGGATTTTTAAATATCATAATGAGATGCAACTTGTTTGCCTAGTAGATGTTTTTTATGTTTGTTTTGTTCCTTTTCCCTCCTTATGGCTCGTTTGAATTATCATAAGTAACAACATGCTTTTTTATGAGGACTGAGGGTCCCCCGCAGGCCTCTGCCGTGTCGAACGTCTGCTTGGATTGATTTCCCTGGGTGCTCCACAGCCCAAACTAATGACCAATGTAATGTGCACTAAACCCTGCAGCCAGGCCGGCGTTTCGTCTTTTTGACTAGAGAAATTCAATAGAAATTTGGTTTAAACATTTCTGAGAGACTCCCTGAGCGCTGGAGCCTGTAGATGAGACTTTGCCCAGTTGTTTTTCCAATGTTACACCTTGTTTATTTCTATTATGTATTGAAATGCCAAGAGCCGACCCTCCGGTACACCAGTGCAATGCAGAATATTCCATGAATGGAGGAAGAACCGGGCAGCAGGTTATTGTGTCTTTAGTATCCTTGTTGGGTTCACTGAGAGGGGCCAAGTCACCGGGTCAGTCCGTGAGGGAGGCCTAATGCCACATGATGGAAGAGAGGACAGAGACATAGAGGCTGCATCTGGACTGGCAAGTTTTTCCGCAGAAGCAATCGCTTTTGCGGAAAAACCTGCCAGCTGTCGACACTGGCTGCTTGATTTTTTGCAAGAACACTGACGATCTAATGTAAGTTTGTCAGTGTTCTTCCGCAATTACTATGCTGCTCCCGTTCAGGCAAAAGCCCTTTTCCAGAAATGCTTTTGCGCAAAAGGGCCAGTGTAGACAGCTGAAAACTGTTTTGTGCAAAAAAGCCCCGGTGGCGAAAATGGCGATCGGGGCTTTCTTGCGCAAAACTGCGTCTAGATTGGCACGGACGCTTTTCCGCAAAAAGTGCTTTTGCGCAAAAGCATCAGTGCCAATCTAGACGCTCTTTTCTGCAAATGCTTTTAACGGAAAAACTTTTCTGTTAAAAACATTTGCAGAAAATCCTGCCAGTCTAGACGTAGCCAGAGGGTTGTGTGCAGTGAGCCTTGGGCTCTGTAGGTTTAACTCCAGGGTCTGCCATGAATTCTCTGTGTGATCCTGGGCAAGTTATTTCCATTTTCTGTGCCCAATTACCCACCAGTAAATTGGGGCGGGGAACTTTTGTGGGGCGGGGGCTGCACACAAGTGAGAAGGGAAAAGAAGTCACTAGTGAGGCCCCTGAGAGGCAGAAAGACACTCACCACATTCCCCTCGCACACCAGAGCCTGGGGGGCCCACACGTGTAGATTTCGTGAACCTCCTTGGGCTCTGAGGTGGGGTCAAAAATGAGGGGTTCCATGTGTGGGAGGGGACTGCCAGGAAGCAGGCTTGGGATGTGCCATCTGGAGAGGAGGGAGAGAGGGTACAGGAGCCTCGGGGGCCAGATCCAGACAAGACAGGGGCCAGATTTGGCCCCCGGGCTATATGTGCTTCACCCCTGAGTTAAATGGAGAGTCTGGTACCCCTTTGTCTGGCCTATTTACTCTGTAAGGTCCGAGTGGCAGAAACCATCTCCTGCTCTCTGTACAGAGGAAGGTCTTGGCTGGAGCCTGTAGGTGCAACCTTAATGCTAATCGTTATAATGAATAACTTTGCCCATGTTTTAAATCCCAATGAGAGTAAATTGTCCCGAAACGATCCCCACGTTGTCTGACCCTAGGCCAGGGAGGTGTGATAAGAAGCAGTTGGAAGCCCCCCGCACCCTCTGCCCTGTGTAGCTGTTGTTCCCTCATTTCCCGTGGTCGGAGGAGGCTAGGGCTGGCTTGCTGTGTACATCAAACCAAACCCGACCCAGCTTAAAAAGCTCAGGGATGCTGCTGCTTCCAACAGGCGCATGCACCTTCCCTGGCTTCGGCAAGGAGTGTGTCTCTCACACACACGGGGGGCTGCAAGCGCTGGCCGAGAAGGAGCCGTTCGTACTAAGAACAGGAGCACTAGAGAGAGTCGAGATGCCGAGTGGGTTGCAAGCCAGGGAGGGGAAGAGCTGAGTCCCCTCAGCGGTGGGGAGCTGCCCTGGCATGTGAAGGCTCCTTTCTAGGGCGCCAAGAGAGCGCTTCAGTGTGATGCTTCCTCTGTAGGGGGAGGCCCAGAGAGCAGAGGCTGGGATCCTGAGCGCATCTTTTTGAAGGCCACCACCACTTTCCCTACCGAGCGCATGCAAAGCATGGGGCTGCCTTTCTTTGCTGAGGGGGAGGTTCTGGGTGGGAGAAAGGGCAAGTTTGTTTTATTTTTTAGACATTATTGGCAGTTTCGAGTTGTAATAGATCAGAAACTGAATACGAGTCAACAGTGAGATTCTGGGGTGTCCTTGCAGGAGTGTAGCACATAGAAGGAAGTAGTTATCCTGCTCCCCTTGGCACCAGTGGCTACGTCTACATTGGCATGATTTTCCGGAAATGCTTTTAATGGAAAAGTTTTCCGTTAAAAGCATTTTCGAAAAAGCGCGTCTAGATTGGCAGGACACTTTTCCACAAAAGCACTTTTTGCGGAAAAGCGTCCATGGCCAATCTAGACGCGCTTTTCCGCAAAAAAGCCCCGATTGCCATTTTCGCGATCGGGGCTTTTTTGCGGAAAACAAATCTCTGCTGTCTACACTGGCCCTTTTGTGCAAAAGTTTTTCAGAAAAAGACTTTTGCCCGATCGGGAGCAGCATAGTATTTCCGCAAAAGCCCTGACAATCTTACATGAGATCGACAGTGCTTTTGCAGAAATTCAAGCGGCCAGTGTAGACAGCTGGCAAGTTTTTCCACAAAAGCAGATGATTTTGCGGAAAAACTTGCCAGTCTAGACACAGCCAGTGAGTTTTCAGCTGGATACTGTGTCTAGTTCTGGGTACAATCGTAGAACTAGAACTGGAAGGGACCTTGAGAGGTCATCAAGTCAGTCCCCTGCCCTCATGGCAGGACCAAGCACCATCTAGACCATCCCTAATACATGCCTGTCTAACCTGCTCTTAAATATCTCCAGAGATGGAGATTCCACAACCTCCCTGGGCAACTTATTCCAGCATTTAACCACCCCAACAGTTAAGCAGCTTTTCCTAATGTCCAACCTCAATGTCCCTTGCTGCAGTTTAAGCCCGTTGCTTCTTGTCCTACCATTAGAGGTTAAGGAAAATATTTTTTTCCCTCCTCTTTGGTACTTAAAAGCTGCTATGATGTCCCCTCTCAGTCTTCTTTTTTCCAAACTGAAGAAACCCAGTTCTTTCAATGTTCCCTCATAGCTTATATTTTCTAGACCTTTAGTCATGATTGTTGCTCTTCTCTGGACCCTCTCCAATTTCTTGAAATGTGGTGCCCAGAACTGGACAAAATGCTCCAACCAAGGCCTAATCAGCGCAGAGTAGAGTGGAAGAATGACTTCTCGTGTCTCTCTCACAACACTCCTAGGCTGTGTCTACATTGGCACCCTTTTCCGGAAAAGGGATGCTAACGAGACCAGTCGGAATTGCAAATTCCACGGGGGATTTAAATATCCCCCGCGGCATTTGCATGAACATGGCTGCCGCTTTTTTCCGGCTCGGGGTTTTGCCGGAGAAAAGCGCCAGTCTAGATGGGATCTTGCGGAAAATAAACCCTTTTCCGGAAGATCCCATATTCCTACTTGAAAGTGAGACAGTATGTTAAGGGCTGTTATAAAGAGGACAGGGATCAATTGTTCTCCGTGTTCACTGACAGTAGCAGGGCTGCGACCCTCCATGGCGCGGGGGGGAGGCATTCAGGGCTGTGGGGGCAGGAGCTGAAGGGGGCAGGGCAGGGAGACAGCAGGGCCCCTCCACTCACAATCGGTGGCAGTAAGCAGAGCAACCTGGCCCCAGCCGGCCCTGCTCCCCTGGCTCCCGGGCACGCTGCTAGGGAGTGGGGGCTTGGGGGAAGGGATGGAAATGGCTCTCGGACTCTCCTGCAGCGGCAGGAAGCCTAGGGATGCAACTGCCAACTGCCAGAGTGGGCTGGCACCGGGTCGCTCCACATCCAGCCACCGCTGGCGAGTGCAACTACTGCTGCCAGGCCTTGTTGCTCAGGGCAGAGGGCAGAATGGGCAGGGGGTGTCCCAGGCCCTGCACGCTCCGAGGGACAGCCCTGTTGGTGTAGCTCGAGGGGGGGGAAGCAGGCGGGGGGATGTGACTGGCTTCCAGAGCTGGCGCTGCCCCATACGTAAGACACAGCTGCCTAGGGCACCATAACATTTGGGGCAACTTGGTGGTGCCCTACGGGGCTGTGAACTTTGCATATGGGTAGGGACAGCGCTGGACAGCAGGGCAAGAAGTGATGGGCTACATCTGCAGCAAAAAAGATCCAGGCTGGCTAGCAGGAAAATGGTAGTGACACTCTTGAATACGGCGTACCGATGTGGTCACCTCATCTCTAAAAAGATCTCTTGGCATTGGAAAAGGTTCAGAAAAGGGCAACAGAAATGCTGAGGGGTTTGGAACGGGTCCCCTATGAAGAGAGATTAAAAAGACTGGGACTTTTCAGTTTAGAAAAAGGGAGACTAAGCGGGGATAGGACAGAGGTCTCTAAAATCATGGCTGGTGTGGAAAAAGTGAATAAGGAAAAGTTATTGACTTGTTCCCATAACTTAAGAACTAGGGGTCATCCAATGAAATGAACAGGCAGCAGGTTTAAAACAATCAAAAGGAAGTTTTTCGTCACTCAGCGCACAGTCAACCTGTGGAACTCCTTGCCAGAGGATGTTGTGAAGGCCAGGACTTTAACAGGATTCAAAGAAGAGCTTGATAGATTCATGGAGGTAAGGTCCATCAATGGCTATTAGCCAGGATGGGTAGGAATGGTGTCTCTGGCCTCTGTTTCTCTAGAAGTCGGTGACAGCGGAGGGATCACGTGAGGATTACCTGTTGTGTTCCCTCCCTCTGGGGCATCTGGCACTGGCCACTGTCAACAGGCAAGATACTGGGCTACATGGACCTTTGGTCTGACCCACCATGGCCATTCTTATTCTCTGCAACAGGATTCCTAAGGGGGTCGTGGAAGCTCCATCCCTGGTGGTCTTTCGGACAGGCGGGACAAATGGTTGTCTGGGGTGGTCTGAGTGTACTTGTTACTGCCACGGCACCTAGATGATTTCTAGGACCCCTTCCAGCCCTACATCTCTATGATATGTTTGTACAGCACCTAGCGCACTGGGGCCCTAACTGGCACAGGCCAGCTGCCGGTGTCTAACTGCAGTGTAGACCTGCCCCGAGTGTGACCACAGTAATAAATAGCCCTTTCAGCTTAGGGTATTTGTCTGAAGTGATCCCTCCCACTGAAAATGTGCAACAGAACAGATAATTTTCCAGCATGGCAAGCACAACATGCTCATTATTTCAAAGCAACCGTAATTTTGTAGGTGGTCTGGATCTGGAATATTTATTCAGAGAGCCAGCCCTTCCTGCAGATGTGTCATTTCATTTCCAGGAGCATTCTCCTGGCAGAGAGCGGATGAAACAATAGTGCCATGAATTGAACACAAAGCCTCATTAATGGAAACATACTTAGCAATTACAAACACAAGCCAATTAGCCATAAATCCAGCTAAGAGCCACAGCGGACACTTGTCTTTTCCCCTCTAATTAAGGTGAGTCGGCATCAAGCAAAGATCATCCTATGATCCTTGCCTCTGCCTTTGTCTCTTTTATGCGTCCATTTTCCTTTCCCGTCCTAGCTCTCCCATGCTGACCCCGAACATGGGAACAATTTGTAAGGCTGCCTGTGTACCCTCTCTTCAATTCTTTCTTAAAACCTAACTCTAAAAATCACCCTTCTCTGATGTCAGCCAGGCAAGCAGGTGGCTGTGACTTCAACTTTTTCGCTAAGTGAATAAGGAAAAGTTATTTACTTGTTCCCACAATATAAGAATGAGGGGCGACCAAATGAAATTCATAGGCAACAGGTTTAAAACAAACAAAAGGAAGTTTTTCTTCACACAGCGCACAGCGCACAGCCAACCTGTGGAACTCCTTGCCAGAGGATGTGGTGAAGACCAGGATTTCAACAGGGTCAAAAAAGAACTAGATAGATTCATGGAGGTTAGGTCCATCAATGACTATTCGCCAGGATGGGTAGGAATGGTGTCCCTAGCCTGTTTGTCAGGGGCTGGGAATGGATGACAAGGGAGGGATCACTGGATGGTTCCCTGTTCTGCTCACTCTCTGGGGCACCTGGAATTGGCCACTGGGCAGACAGGACACTGGGCTAGATGGGCCTTTGGTCTGACCCAGTCTGGCCGTTCTTATGTCAGCTGCATGTGACCTGATGATCTCCTAACCATCCCATTTGTCTGAACCCTCCATAAGTTGCATCTGGTCTTACGTGCAGATTGGGAGCTTTCTGGAACAGGGACCATCTTCTTTGGGGCATGCAGGGTTGTTGCAACTGTGCTGGTCCCAGGATATGAGAGGCGCAAGGTAGGGGAGATAAGGGGTCACCCAAGGCGAAGTGCCCAGTGATGGAGGGTTCGTGGCCGTGTCGGGGGGGGCCATGGAGGGTCTAGTATTCCCCCGTAGATTGGCATGGAGGGAGAGGGACAGAGTCCTTGTCTCCCTGCTCCTATCCTCTTCCCCACCCTGCACATTCCTGGCTTTCCCTGGCAGAGGCAGGGAGCCGGACAGACCCACTCTTGTCAGAGGGGCTGGCAGTTTGCTCCCTGCCCGGGCTCAGGAGACCAAGACAAGGTCCAAGCCCAGCAGGAGTTGCACTTGCTCAGTCCCTGTCCCTGGCAGTCAGGCCCAGGCTGGGGGGGGCCTGCTGCCATCCCAGCGGGCGGGGACAGGGCCCAAGTGAGAGAGGCGGCTGACATTTCTGCTGAACAGTTTAATGGGGGGAGGGAAAAATCTCCAACCCAATTGTGTCAGTTGTCTCTCGCTCGCTCGCTGAGCATGCCTGTTAGAAGCTGAACACCGAGCTGGCAGCCCATGAATCTCGCAGTATTTGGGGGGGGTTTTCTTAAAGTCCCTGCTCCCAGAATCCTGGGAATTAGAATCTCAGCTTTTTAAAAAGTACGTTTCAAGCCCTGGTGAGTGCAGGGGACAGCTTGAGAACATGATACTTGTGCATCCCCAGGGCACAAAACCCCAACAATGAATGAACCCCACACATTATTATGTTCCTTAAATCTCATGATTTGGAGGCGCATGGGGCCTGGTTTTTGAAGGCCTGCGGTTGGCAGTACTGCTAACATGCTGCAAGGCGGGATCCTCGCTTAGTTCCAGTGATACCTGCCTCTCAGGGCAGCTGCCCCATACAAGGCAGAACAGGCAGGAGCGTAGAACAGCAACACGTCCAGTCAGGGGCGGCCCGTCAATACAGGCAAACTAGGCGGTTGCCGAGGGCGCCAAGATAAACGGCCGTTGAGGGCTTTGGAGGCGGGGCGCCGATCGCACGTTTCGCCTGGGGCGCCAGTTGCCGGCAGCTCGTCTAGGGCCGCTTCTGCGTCCAGTGACTCTTTGTGAGCAGGCCCAGACAGAGAGCAGAAGATGGCAGCAGAAACTCCAGAGCTGGCTCCACTGTTGAGAGCCCTTCACTGGGTAGCCCGGACGGTGTCATGGAAAGGCCTCACAGATCCGCTGCCCCGAATGCCCTGTTCAGTTCCTGGCTGTCAGGAACAGAAGAAACTTAAAAAGCAACAACTCGTCTAGCAGCACCTTAGAGATAAACAAACCATGTAGCTGGGGCCATGAGCTTTCATGGGCACAGCCCCCTTCTTCAGATGAATGGAGTTATTAAAGGTCCCGTTTCTAAATAAATAGCAGATGTGGGGAGAGAAGGAAAAGAAAGGGGAAAAAAGGGGAAAGAATAGTTAGTGTCCATGCCACATGAAGCTGATAGAGAAGGTACTGAGTGTTCTTAAGTGCCCATCGTTTGGTTTTTTATGTCATTAGGATGTGGAATGTAGCAGGCCATCCCCCCAATGTCTTTGTTCATGCCTCTGTTGAAGGAATCAAACCTGTAAATAAAGAATAGTAATAGCGAGGTAGCCGTGTTAGTCTTTAAAGTGCTACATAGTTTTTCCTTTTGTTTTAGCAAGATCAGACTAACAAGATGGTTTAATAGGTGATGAGCTTTCGTGGGCCAGACCCACTTCCTCAGAAAGCTCATCACCTAATAAACCATCTTGTTAGTCTTTAAAGTGCTGCATAGTCCTGTATTTTGTTTCAACTAGACCAGACTAACACGGCTGCATCTCTATCACTAATGAAAAGTGTGTTCCTTTGGTATATATGGTTATGCCAATTCTCTTCCAAATATGATCTGGGGAAGTGGGTCTGGCCCATGAAAGCTCATCACTTATTAAACCATCTTGTTAGTCTTTAAAGTGCTGCATAGTTTTTCCTTGGCTGTGTCTAGACTGGCCAGTTTTTCCGGAAAATCAGCCACTTTTCTGGAAAAACTTGCCAGCTGTCTACACTGGCCGCTTGAATTTCCGCAAAAGCACTGACTTCCTACTGTAAGTAATCAGTGCTTCTTGCGGAAATACTATGCTGCTCCCGTTCAGGCAAAAGTCCTTTTGTGCAAAACTTTGGCGCAAAAGGGCCAGTGTAGACAGCTCAGATTTGTTTTCCACAAAAAAGCCCCGATCGTGAAAATGGCGATTGGGGCTTTTTTGCAGAAAAGCACATCTAGATTGTCACGGACGCTTTTCCGTAAAAAGTGCTTTTGTGCAAAAGTGTCGGTGCCAATCTAGACGCTCTGTTCCGAAAATGCTTTTAACAGAAAACTTTTCCGTTAAAAGCATTTCCGGAAAATCATGCCAATCTAGACACAGCCCTTTTGTTTTTGTAAATGAAGTTGAGCTCTGAGGCCTCCCTGTGGAGTTGGCTAGTGAAATTGGCCTAACAGCAGAGTGCACACTATTACATCTCCTAGGGACATCTGTATGAGCGAGATGCTAACTGAGCACTCAGAGATGATAATGTCATGGTGGAGAAACTAAATGAATTCTTTGCTTCGGTCTTCACAGCTGAGGATATTGGGGAGATTCCCAGAACTGAGCCATTCTTTTTAGGTGACAAATCTGAGGAATTGTCCCACATTGAGGTGTCATTAGAGGAGGTTTTGGGACAAATTGATAAACTGAACAGTAGCAAGAGCTTCAGAGGGGGAGACGAGTTAGTCTATAACAGGAAAAACTTAAAAAACACCAAATAGTCTTGTAGCACCTTAAAGACTAACAAAACAGAAAGCTCATGATACAACCTACGTACTTTGTTAGTCTTTAAGGTGCTACTAGACTATTAGGTGAATGCCATCTGGTTCCAGTTGCTGTTAAAACTTAAAAAACAACAAATAGTCTAGTAGCACCTTAAAGACTAACAAAGTACGTAGGTTGTATCATGAGCTTTCTGTTTTGTTAGTCTTTAAGGTGCTACAAGACTATTTGGTGTTTTTTAAGTTTTAACAGCAACTGGAACCAGATGGCATTCACCTAAGAGTTCTGAAAGAACTCAGATGTGAAATTGCAGAACTATTAACTGTGGTTTATAACCTATCCTTTAAATCAACTATCTTCCAGTCATTAGGTAGGGAAGCTATTTATTTATTCCCACAATATAAGAACTAGGGGTCACCAAATGAAATTAATAGGCAGCAAGTTTAAAACAAACAAAAAGAAGTTTTTCTTCACACAGCGCACAGTCAACCTGTGGAACTCCTTGCCAGGGGTTGTGGTGAAGGTTAAGACTTTAACAGGGTTCAAAAAAGAGCTAGATAGCCATTGATGGACCTAACCTCCATGAATCTATTAGCCAGGATGGGTAGGAATGGTGTCCCTAGCCTCCGTTTCTCTGGAAGTCAGTGACGGGAGGAATCACGGGAGGATTACTTGTTGGCTATGTCTACACTGGCGGCTTCTTGCGCAAGAACATCTTGCGCAAGGATTCTTGTTCAAGAAGTCTTGTGCAAGAACACGTCCACACTGCCATGTGCAAGCTGTGCTTTTGTGCCAGAGCGCCCATGGCAGTGTGGACGCTCTCTTGTACAAGAAAGCTCCGATGGCCATTTTAGCTCTGCCCTGCGCCAGAGGGCTTACACCTGTTAAAAAAGAGCTTAGCTCTTGTGCAAAAAGCCCTCTCTTACCACGCTGTACTGTGAATCTTCTTGCACAAGAGCAGGTGGGCCGTGTGGATGCTTTCCGGAAGAACCACCGTTCTTGTGCAATAACCCACCAGTGTAGACATAGCCATTGTGTTTCCTCCCTCTGGGGCATCTGGTATTGGCTACTGTGGGCAGACAGGACACGGCTGGATGAACCGCTGGTCTGACCCAGTGTGGCCGTTCTTATGTTCTTAACTCAGTCCATTAGCCCCAAATGGGCACACTAGGTACTTGTGGCTAAGGCACCATTTGGCACAAAGCCACAGGTTGGCGATAGCTCCGGGGTGGGTTATGTTCTATTTAACTAAACAGGGAACGCAAGTGCACAGCCATTTACATTATGTTGTCATGATCTGAAGCTTATTTATGGCCCTGACAGACAGAGGCAGAATTACAGAGCCGGAGCCTGGCCCCTTTGTACAGCTCCAGCAGCGTAAAGAGGACCAAGAGGTGCCATGGGATTCCTTGGGTAATGCCCATCTGGCGTAAATATGGCCTGGCCTAGCCTAGGGGCCATTCCTGGAAAGCCTGCCGGTGGGAGGGAGTGGAACACCATGCACTCGTCAGCCTGGCCCGCGAATTAGGTCCTAGCTTGCTCTAATACTGAGCAGCACTTAGACGTCTCAAAGTGACGTGACAGCCAGTTTCCCTGAACTCTGGATCCTGCCCAGCTCAGCCACACCGGAGGCTCTGGCCCCTGGTAAATCTGAGTTGGGAAAGTCCTTACGGGATTATCGCCACCCTGCACCACAGCAGGATGGCTCCTTAGAGCAGCTTTTCCAGTGCTTGTCCGGCTGCACATTAAATATCCCAAATGATGGGGTGGTGGGTAGGCCAAGGGGAGAACCCATCCCTTGATGGGCGCTGGCTCCATGGGGACTTCACACCCCTGAGCACTGAGATTACGCTGATCTAATTTTCTAGTGCAGACCAGGACTCCTGTTCCAGCATGAAAACGATCCCGTTGGAGAATTCTCGGTACCTGCCAGTGCCGCATCCACTGTCCTTCGATCTCCCCGACAAGCCAGCCACCAGCTTATGGAAGTGCTAAATCAGGCCGCTGTGAGTGTCATTTCTAGCTCATCTTGCTTTTGCCTCTGCTCCTGCACATAGGGATTTAGTTCATAAACTCACATTCTGTGCAATCTGCTTAGCCACTTTTGGGTGTCGAACCTCTGTCCCTTCTCTCAGATGGGAAGCCTCGGCCAGCGGACGATCCAACAGTCCCAAAAGCATGGAGCTCACTATCTGGGCAGTGCTCTCATCCCTGCGCCCCGCACAGCAGCTGGATTCTAGACTAGCTTCTGCAAACCCTCTGGCATAATTCCCTCCCTCTCCAGCTCTCTGTTGAGCCTTACAGTACTCTGCCTTGTCACCTCTCAGCCACTCTGAGTGTCTCCCGCTTGTCATCAAATGCAGACTCCGCCCCTTTTCTATTAGCACTGGCTTGGATTATTCTCGCCCGGCTGCTGCCTCACTTCAGCTGTCTTCTCAAAGCATAACATCCACTTGGCTCTTATCAGCATTTACCAGCACGTGGCCACTCACAAGCCAGTGGTGAGGTGTTATGCAGCCCGGTTCCTCACAGGCTTGGTGGAGTGGAACAGACCTGTCGCCCACCTTAGGTTGACCAGTCCCTGGATCTGACACCACTGGGGAGCCTTTTGGAAGCCAGGACAGCTGCAAGGCCTTGGAAGGCCAGAAGCCTCAGTCTAAACAGGTGTATGCAGAGCAGTTATTGCCCTACTCGCTGGCGTGTTTAGCCCTGAGGGGTGAACGAGATGCTAAGTCCATCGCCGCCTCAGCTCAGAGCTAGCAACCCACGGGGCCTCCGTCGGCCCGGTCCTTCCAACCCACCCTAAGGCCTGGGGCCTCCACGGGGCAGGAGTCTGTCCGATAGTTGGAACAGGAAGAAGGCCCGAGCCTGCTTAAAACCAGCCTCTCTACCCCAAACCCCTCTTTGTCTGCCGGCCCCTAGAGAATCCAATCCCAATGAGGAGATGTGACTGTCTCCAGATCGTAGCTTCACGGGGCTCATACCGAGGAAGGACGTTAGCATCCCTCCCTGACGCAAGGAGTTACATGCGACAGCACACGCACAGCTGCATGTAATGACCTGGAGCCCAGAGGTGAAATCCCTACTTCCGTACGGTTGGTCTGAATTCCATAAAGTTTGTTCCAGGGAATGGTCTGTTGCCGACACACTCTCTGGGCAGTAACTAGCCAGCTCCCCCTGCCCTTGGTGCAATGTATGAGATCCAACATGGGTGGGGCAAGGCAAGGGAGGAGGAGTGCAGCCTCAGTCTCATTATGGCACTTTTCCCTTGAGCCGCCGCATGGGTGTGTGGTCTGCAGGGCAAGCCAGGATCTGGAAGGAAATGGCTGGAGCAGTGGCTGCCCTCTGAGGCATCACCAGACCCTGCCTAGAGCCTCTCTCCAGATGCAATGCTGACTGTGGCAGGATTCGTTTGGGCGGTTTCTCCCTCCAAGCTCTGAAATCTTCCCCGAGGGAAGTTCTGGAGACAGCAGCTGATCTACAGAAGCTCTGCTCCGTCCGTCACGCTGCTGTGGGGAAAGGACAGGGTGGCCCAGAGATTAGGTCATATGGGTAGGACTTGTAGAGTGGGGGGGGGGGGGGGTGTCAAAGCCTAGCTCTGCCACAGACTTCTTCTGTGGCCTTAGGCAAGTCACTTACCCTTTCTGTATTTGTACAGCCGGGATGATAACTTTGTTCTGTCTCATGGGTTGTGTGAGGCTAACTAGGCTAAGGTGCTGATGTAATGTGAAGGCCACTGTAATACCTTAGTTGGAGACACAGGACTACCTGGCCCAGATTCTCAGGGCCAAAAGAATAGGGCCAAGTTTTTCAAGAGAGGTCAGCGCCCAGTGTGTCTCAATGGGAACTGGGCTCTGGGGAAAATCTGGCCCAGCTGATGAGCTCTGTGGCAACGCTAGCTCGTGACGCCTGAAAGCGCTGCGATCATCTTCGGATTGTTATTAAAGAAGAGCTCCAGGAGAGTGAGTCAGGTGCTGCTGACAGTGATTTGACACCTGCACCATCTGGCCACTGCCCTTGCTTTTGGTAGATTAAGGACTAGAAAGCTTTTATGAAGTCAAAAAGAGAAAAGAGCGATGCGGCATCTGGGTTTCCCACTGTTTGCTGGTAATTAAGTTTGTCACAAACTTGACAGAGCTGGGAACAATTGAGAGGGGCAGAAAGAGAAGACAAGGGAAGGAAAACATAACGAATCTCTCTCTCGAGAGCTTTTACTCTGACTCTGTTACAGAAAAATGATTACAAGAAATAATGGTATTTCCAGGGTTTTTTCCCCCAGTTCCACGACAGATATAAATCAAGCCTAATAAAGTGTGGGTTTGTTTGTTTGTTTAAAGCTCAGCTAATGTCATTCCGATATCAGTTGGCTACCTTCCAGTTTGGGTCTTTTGTATCAGTTCAAATGTAGTTTCTCTCTTTGCTTACTCTAAGTTAGGGTATGTCTACACTACCCTCCTAGTTGGAACTAGCGGGGTAATGTAGGCATACCGCACTTGCAAATGAAGCCCGGGATTTGAATTTCCCAGGCTTCATTTGCAAGTGCGGTATGCCTACATTACCCTCCTAGTTCGAACTAGGAGGGTAGTGTAGACATACCCTCCGGGACTAATATTGTCCTCAGTGGTAAAGTTTCCCAGGTGTGGACTGGACCGCTTCTCAGCATCAGGAGCTGCCCACGTCATTTTTCTGTCCTGAGGTTTGTCGAGCTAGCTGGAGGGGAAAGCGTTCCTTATGTTTCATTTGCATCTGCTGGCGGCTCCTCTCACGTCACCTTGTACTGCAAACCAAAGTAAACTCTGAGGCAAGCGTTCTCTGAGCGGGCATCAATCCCATTTGTCTCTCTGGAGGACGGACTCCAGAGGAGAGTCGGTTCCCATGGAAATACAGCACGGTGCCACGCTGGAGGAACTGAGCAGACAGTAAGTGGTGGGAGTGGAGGAGAGGGTGGGGAGGTTTTACCTCAGGAAAACCAACACTGAATGGGTGTCACAAGGTTCCAGGTTTGGTAGGGCGCCTGCACCACACTCAAGCCACACTGCACATAAGAAAATGGCAATATCAAGGCCAAAGGGATGTGGGGAGTGGAGAGAGCAAAATGTAATGACCCCCCCCCCCCCCCGCACACACACACACACCAGGTATTGCATCTCCCCACACGTGCTCTGACTCCAGCCCTTGGGCGACTTGCTAGCTGCAAGTAGGAGGCAGGGAGAAGGAACCGGCTGGGCCGAAAGGGGAGAGGAAGAAAAGCAGGACCCAAAGGAAGGGACCCGAAGGTGGGAAGAGGACGTCACTCTTTGCAAGGGTGTGTGACAATGGGGATGCAGGAGCTGTGTCCCTTGGCATCCCCCACGTGGCTGAGTTGCCTCACCACCATGGCACCTCCTGCTGGTCACTCCCGGAGTTAGCTCTGACTCTCCACAGGGAGCCCTCTTGTGGCTGGCGTCTCACCTGTCACCGCTTTCCACTTTGCTCATCATCTCCACTGTCTGGCTCTGGATCCATGCACCTTCCTGGCCAGCCACGTCCACACTGAACTGAACCGGATCTGTGCATGGGACCCTTAGGTGCAGAAGGTGGCTTAAGCTTTAACTGGGCTCTATTCACTCTCTCTTTCTCACCTGCAGCTTCCATGTTCCAGGCTGTGGTCCTGTCTGAGCGCCTATGCCAAACCTCATCAGGGCCACCTTAAGCTGGACGGGAGGCCCCAAAGGGAAAGAAGGGGTTGATGTGAGTTTACAGGAGCAGGTCAGCGGCCCAATCCCCTAATCTTGTCAGTCAGAGGCATTGTGTTGCTGGAAGTGACAACTTCAGGATCAACTACAAGCCAAAGTCTGCTCACAAACTCTTGCGAATATGAAAAGCTCCATGCGCCCTGGGATCTGGCCAAATTCCAGCTTCACTAATTATGATCTAACTACCTAAAGTTCTCCCTGCAATTTTGGCTGGGCATGATAGTCTCAACCTGTTCCAGAGCTGCTGTGCTCTATTAGGGTACGTCTACACAGCAGCATTATAGTGTGCGTCTACCCAGTAAGCCGTTACTTCGAAATAATGTCGCGCTGGAGGACAGCGCCAAAAGCCCAATTAAGCCATTTCAACTTCAGCGACACAACTGACATAGCTGAAGTTACATATTTTAATCCAACTTTTGCCCTGCAGTGTAGACGTGCCCTTATTACATTGCTGCTGGTTTCCACCCTTACAAGAGTGCGCTTAACCACTTTTACAATTTTCTTTTCAGTTTACTGTTGATTTTTACCTTTTTTTCCCCCTGAGTCATAAGGAGATCTGGTCTCACACTTTTTAAAACTTTCCTGAATGACCTTGGCAGGAACGTTGGTGGGCCTGAGCAGGAATGTTACGTCCTTGTGTCCTAATCTAGCAGGCCACGTCCCTGCAACTGATTCTGAAGGCTTGTCTACATGAGAAATTTCCACCAGTTTAACTCTGATGTGTTTAAAAAGAGATTATGTTAAAGTGGTGTTAAACCCTGTGGAGACACTTAGTTTGGTTTGGGTTAAGTCAGTAAGGAATTAACAGCTGGTAAATTGGTAAAAACTATCAAACCAAAATCAGAGCATGTCTGCACTCAAAGGCTTTGTCTACACTGCAATGCCATTTCGGGATACCAGAGTAGCCCTAAATAAGGGTATGTCTACACTACCCTCCTAGTTCAAACTAGGAGGGTAATGTAGGCAGACCGCACTTGCAAATGAAGCCCGGGATTTGAATTTCCCGGGCTTCATTTGCATAAGCGGGGAGCCGCCATTTTTAAAACCCCGCTGGTTCGAACCCCGTGCAGCGCGGCTACATGGGGCTCGAACTAGGTAGTTCGGACTAGGATTCCTATTCCGAACTACTGGTACACCTCGTGGAACGTGGAACAAGGTGTACCGGTAGTTCGGAATAGGAAGCCTAGTTCGAACTACCTAGTTCGTGCCCCGTGTAGCCGCGCTGCACGGGGTTCGAACCAGCGGGGTTTTAAAAATGGCGGCTCCCCGCTTATGCAAATGAAGCCCGGGAAATTCAAATCCCGGGCTTCATTTGCAAGTGCGGTATGCCTACATTACCCTCCTAGTTCGAACTAGCAGGATAGTGTAGACATACCCGAACTATCCAATGTCATCACAGCAAGCCCATTTTTTGAACTATAATGGGCTCGCTATTCCGACATCTCTGTAAACCTGATTCCAGGAGGAGTAAGGAACGTTTCAGAATAGCAGGTTATTTTTAAATTTGGTGCTGTGTAGACAGCACCAAATTATGAAATAAGCTATTTTGAAATAAGATATGCAAGTTGCATAGCTCAAATTGAGTATCTTATTTCGACCTACGGTGCAATGTAGACACACCCAAACTTGCACTGGTTTGGTTTTAGGTGTAGTTTGCTTACAGACAGGGCTCCTACCTCAGTACCCCATCTGCCCACCAGTTCTGGTGAGAGAACTGCCAGTTACATCTTCATGTCACACCTCTCCTCAGATCTCCCAGAGAACCTACTTACTTAGTCTTTTCGTTTATTTGTCTTTGGCATGTGCCAGTTCTGTGCTCTGCTCTCCCATCCCGTCTATTTCACCGTATTGCACATTTCTTGGCACATCAATAAAGGATAATAGAGTTGACTTCCAACTCTCCATCCTCTGCCTTCTCCTGGCCAAAGGCCGGTGGGAAAGGTGAGGTTTGCATCTACTTACACTGTCAGCTCTTTGCAGCAGGGACTGTGTTTTGTTCAATAGTAATAGAGATGCAGCCGTGTTAGTCTGGTCTGGCTGAAACGAAAGACAGGACTATGCAGCACTTTTACGGCTACATCTCTAATCTTGCTAGTCTTTAAAGTGCTGCATAGTCCTGTCTTGTGTTTTGTTCAGTGTTCGTTCAGCATGTAGCACCAGGGGTCCCTCCCTTGGACTTAGGGGCTATGGTAACACCATCTATTATTTTTGTTTATTTTGTTCCTAACTTGCCAAGACCAGCCAGCCTGATGTTGCTACTGATTCCAGTGTGAAAAGCAATGGACAGAAACTTTGTTTTTTGGGGGGTTTTAAATATCTGGACCTCTCTTTATATAAGAGCATCCAGGTTTTGCTCATGTTAAAACATGCAGAGGGAAAGCGTAACTTTGTAAAAAGCTTGGAAGAGCACAATGACACAGTAGTAGAAAGGAAGGAGGAGTTCCTCTGGGCATTCTTTTTGTGTTGCATTTTGCCTTTCGGTTGTGCACGAATGGATGCTTCTTTCTGGGTATGTCTACACTACAAAGTTAATTCGAACTAACAGCCATTAGTTCAAATTAACTTTAATAGGGGCTATACATACAAACCGCTAGTTCGAATTTAAATCGAACTAGCGGAGCGCTTAATTCGAACTAGGTAAACCTCATTCCACGAGGACTAAGCCTAGTTCAAATTAAGTAGTTCGAATTAAGGGCTGTATAGCCACTTAATTCGAACTAGTGGGAGGCTAGCCCTCCCCAGCTTGCCCTGGTGGCCACTCTGGGCCAAACCAGGGAAACTCATATGCCCCCCCTCCCAGCCCCGGAGCCCTTAAAGGGGCACAGGCTGGCTACAGTGCTCGTGCCAGTTGCAAGCCTGCCAGCACCCAGCCAGCAGACCCTGCACCTGGCACGGCATGAGCCAGCCACCCGCTGCCCCCCAACCCTCCCCCTCTTCCCAGGACCAGGCTGACAGCTCACAGGAGCCTGCCTGGGGCCGCAAGAGGCGGGCGCCCGCCTGGTCTAGTGCAGAGATCGTGGACCTCATCGAGGTTTGGGGGGAGGCCTCCAACGTCCACGACCTCCGCACTAGGCACAGGAATGTGGCCATCTAGGGCAGGATAGCTGCCAGCCTGGCCACCAAAGGACACATGAGAACCCAGGAGCAGGTGTGCATGAAAATCAAGTTGGTCCAGTGAGACCCCCGACCCTGAGCCCTGAGCTTAGAACATAAGAATGGACGTACTGGGTCAGATCAAAGGTCCATCTAGTTCAGTAGCCTGTCTGCCGACAGCTGCCAGCAGCAGGTACTCCGGAGGGGATGGACCGAAGACAATGACCAAGCAATTTGTCTCATGCCATCCATCTCCAGCCTTCCACAAACAGAGGCCAGGGACACCGTTCCTATCCCCTGGCTAATAGCGCTCCATGGACCCAACCTCCATGAATTTATCTAACTTCTCTTTAAACTCTGTTCTAGTTCTAGCCTTCACAGCCTCCTGTGGCAAGGAGTTCTACAGGTGTCAGCCGACGGTCAGGGCAGTGAGTCCCTTATGACCGGCTGAAGTTCTTTTAAATTGTGCTTGGTTCTGTTAAAGTAACTGAAGGAGTCAGGTTAAAGCTTAAACAGTTACTATTTTATTGTTACAGGGTAAACTTAGTTGTTAAATGCTACTGCTGTGTTACAGATAACACAGCCACTACAAAGGACAGGACAGAAATTACACTAATAAGTCACTGACAGGTCCCATGAAACCCTTTTGGTTCTCTGAGCTCTTATTAAATGCATGCAAAATAGACACATAGCAGGTATATATTCTCACCCCTGCATTCCAGACTTGGTGTGGCCAGAGTCTTTCTCAATCCCTCGGGAAGAAGTAGGGCGAGGTTGGGCGTCCCACAGACCTCGGGAGACAATCAATACCTGCCAGCAGGTATAGATGATTGGAGCTCAAATGGGGTGGGCTGCTGAACCTCTTTTTATATCCCTTGGGTCAGGTAGGCTTCTTCCTGGTCTCAAGTGGCCAATTAGGAAAAATGGCTTTGAACACCAAGTTTTCCACGAAGGGTGCAAAGCAGAATTCACACCTGGGAAAATGCAGACAGTGGGCACCTCTGGTATGGGATGGGCGAAGATTCCTCTCCTGGGACAGTGCAGGCGTGTCAATTACTGGTACTAGCCATCAGGGCGACGGGAGGCCCCGGGTCGTCAGCTAGCCCATTTACTGTCTGGTTTCTGTTTATGGTAGAGTCAGGGACAGGGAGCACACCTGTGTTCCCAGGGCATCAAAGGCTGACTGCCTTTCTCTTGCTCTCTGGGGGGGGGGGGGACAAGATGGGGTTCGTGGAAAAACAAGATGGGGTTTGTGTCTGGCTACAACAGGTTGACTATGCGCTGTGTGAAGAAGAACTTTTGCTTATTAGTTTGAAGCCTGCTACCCATTCCTTTCATTTGGTGTCCTCTAGTCCTTCTATTATGGGAACTAATGAAGAACTTTTCTGTATGCACCCTCTCCACACCACTCATGCTTTTATAGACCTCTATCATATCCCCCCTCAGTCTCCTCTTTTCTAAGCTGAAAAGTCCCAGTCTCTTTAGCCTCTTTTCATATGGGACCTGTTCCAAACCCCTGATCATTTCAGTTGCCCTTTTCTGAACCCTTTCCAAGGCCAAAATATCTTTTTTGAGGTGAGGAGACCACATCTGTACACAGTCCTGAAGATACGGTGTACCATAGTTTTATACTTCCCCTCCTCCTCCTTCCCCTGGCTTCCCCCTTCCAGCTCCCTCCTCCCAGGTTTCCCCCTCCCCTCTTCCATCCTCTCTCTTCCCCTCTCCCACCTCCTTTTCCCAGTCTCCCCACAGGTTAATCCCCCCTCCCCCGCCCCAGTTTTGTTAAATAAAGAGAGTTTCTATTTTTGAACACATGTGTCCTTTATTGTTTACATCAGGAAGGGGGGCTAGGGAGGGGAAGTGGAAGGAGGTGAGGGAGGAATGGGGTACGAGCCCCTGATAGGGAGGACTGGGGTGGCTCTGTGGGCTCCTCAGGGTGGAAGCTCTCCTGCAGGGCCTCCTGGATCTTGACAGCCCCCCGATTGACCCCCCCGGATGTCAGACTGGGGCAAGTGCAGCCGGGCTGATGGCCAAGTGCTGTGGTGTGCCGAGTGTGGGCACTCAGGGCACTCCAAGACAGGACTGCTTTGCTGTCCCTCCTCAAGGTAGACAAGCAAGTGGGGAACCCTGAGAAGTGTCTGTCCGGCGTGAGATTCTGGTCCCTTTAAGCACAGCCCTCGGCTAGCCTGAGGCAGCAGCTTCACACTCTGAGTCCTAACCTGATGCCCTGCCAGCCTTAACTTCGGTTCAGGGTCCACTCAATGTGGGCATGCTATTTCAAATTAGTAAAATGCTAATTCGAATTATTTTTTAAGTCTCGATGCACTAATTCGAATTAGCTTAGTTCGAATTAACTAATTCGAATTAAGTTAGTTCGAATTAGTGCTGTAGTGTAGACATACCCTCTGTTATTTATACTCCTGAAAAAAATGAGGTATTTTCGAAAAAGGGTTTTTTTTCCTAAAGAACCCCATCTAGATTGTGGTTTCTGTTTCGAAAACCCCTTTTTCAAAAAAGTGCTCTCACATGATTATGCAAATAAAGTGCAAGATTTGTAAATCTGCGCTTCATTTGAATTTTCAATCAGCCTCATTTACATTCCTCTTTCGAAAGAGGAATGTAGTTTAGACATAGCCGGAGTGGGGTCCCCTATAAAGCTCACGAGCTACCATTATTACAGTGAAATGCGTCTCTGGCTTTGAGCTGTTGCTTCATTAAATTCCCTGTTAAGGTTGGTTAGACGTCACCTCTGTCTTTCCCCCGGCGTCCTCTTGAACATTTTCCATCTTAGACAAATGAGATTTGTGCCCACCACATCCCCCACCCTCACCCTTTGCTCCTTGCCAGTTGTTTTTCAAGGGTGGAAAGTGCTTGATTTGCCTGAACTTGCAGCTGCAGCTAAGAGCACCGAAACAGAGCCTGCCAACTTGCTAAATCGAAGCCCCATGCTTTGAAGCAGTCTCATTCCTAACGCTGCAGTCCTGAATGCTTGCTGAGTTGTCATGCTGGGAATTCATGGGAGTTATTTAACAATGCCTAAGAAATATTGCTGTCTATTTTTTGGCTGACACATTGTGATTCAAGAAGCCTTCATGACAGCTGGTGTGTCGGAGGAGTCTCCTAGCATGAGTCCACTTGGCCACCTTTGTAGTCTCCTATCAATTAAGACACATTGGGGTGATAAAGATGAATGTGTCAGCAGGACTAAAAGAATAAAAAGGCAGAAGCTGCTTCCAACTCGAGATATAATCCGCTCGGTCCCCTTTCATGTTATCCGTCTCAGTCCTCCTGACGAGGAGAATGAAGGAAGGCAGCCACAGTTTCAAGGGAGAGAGAAACTTTTCAACTTTCTGGCAACTTGCTTCAAATTTTCATTTATGTTTCAGTTAATGTATTTCAAGTTTTCCGCTCTGGTGCACTATATACGGGGTAACACCTGCTGAATACAAAACTTTGATTCACTCTCCACAGCCCCTGGTCCCTCTGCCTCTTGGTGACAGCTGTGCCTGGATAAGCCAATATGATCTCAGAATATTTTAGCTATCTTTTGCCAGACTCTGATTACCATTTCATAAGTCCCAGCCCAGCTCACCAGCAGTCTTCCTGGCAGGCCTTTCACATGTTCATTACGCAGACTCAGGATCAGAAATGGGCTTGGAGGGAATGACACCAGTTACAACGTGGACGGCTGAGCAGGCAGCTTGCAAGTTACCCCGTTTGTCAGAGCTCTGTGTGCTGCCGAGTTTGTGGGACTCACACTCCCCACTGAATGAAACATCAAGGGAGTGAAAATGAGAACAAAAATGATGCAGGCGGTTGACAAAATTCTTCATCGGGATATTTTCCTTTGTGCTCTGAGTATTGTCAGAGGCAGAGAAAAGTATTGGAGATGCCTGGGGCCCGAGGAAAATCCAAACACATGTGCTTCCCATGGTAGGTCCCTCAATCCACACTGAGTCCTGCAGTCTTACATCGGGTCCTACTCTGGTGGGAGGGTCTGCCATGATCAGCTGGAAGGATCAAGAGCAGAGATAACTGTGAAAGGAGGAGATGGATCTTGCGGGGGGGTTAGAAAATGGGTGGGGGAGTGTAAATGGAACTGGAGGGGCACACACCTCATGCTGGATGTGGTAGGAAAGTGAAAAATAAAACAGTAATTGAAATGTATCTCTGTCCTGGAGTTTGTGACCAGCACAACTGCCAAGCTGCCTGTGGCTGATGATGCCAATGTTATGTTTCCGAACGCTCGTCCTCTACTGCATGTGCTGCCGGAGCTGTGGAAAGGCAGAACACTTGCAGAAGCAGGGAGATTCCCCTTCTGGAGTTCAGCGATTGAGCTGCCCTCGTTGCTTATTCTCCAGAAAACGATGGAAGTCTAAGCATCTGTGGACCCTCTAGCCCAGGCCCCTGCCGTATTTCAGAGAACAACGGGTAAACTCTTCCCACCTCCTCACCTCTCCTGCCACCAGTGCCGGGCAGGGGCCACGTTAGTCCTCACCACAGAGGCAGCTCGCAGGAGAGTTTCAGAGGGTGTGGAGAGAGCTTCCCGCCAGTGGTGGGACAGTGTCTGTGACCTCCAAGAGATGTGATGGGTTCCCTTTCCTGCCGGAAGCCAGCTAGGATTTCCTGTGCATGAAGTGCAAGAGGAGGTACGGATCCACGCATCTCAGATGTCCAGAGTTCCAGGGCTGAGGGGCACAAGCCTATGGCAGAAGGGGCAGATTTGAGGGCTAGCATCCCCCAGCCAGCTGTTCATGGTTTCTCTGAATGCTCGAAGGGGAGTGAGTTAAACTCACTGGCTCTGTCCACACTAGTGGGTTTTCCATGTGAGCACCGACATATTTTTACTAATGGACGTATTTTGCCTTGTCCACAAAGGGATTGCAACCCAGATCAGTTACTGTGTTAAACATCCACCTTTTCTCCTAGTGTAGGCATGGTCCCTCAGTTACCTTGACAACCCTCTGCATCTGGTGACGGCATCAACTACAGGCCCAAAGACAACATAAGTACTGGCAATGGTCCAACCAGTCCACAGCTGCGGGGACTGCTCCTGCGCCAATGCATGACAAACCGCCAGCGGGTCTCTGTCTGGTATGTCCAGGCAAAGGGACAGCATTGAAAAACCACGGCAAAAGAGCCCAGTGAACATGTCTTGCCTTCCTGTTGGCCTGAAATTAGACTGAATTAAAAGCACAATCCATTCCATGCTCATTGATGACCGGTTGTGGAGCTGCTGCTAACCTGCTGTCTGGCAAATATGCATGTGTCTTTTCTTTACGGCTTCCTGGGTCAAGTGAGGATTATTTGCACCTGGGAACAATATAATCCCTAGACAAGTGGCACCACAGGACAATTTCCAACATAAATTTGTGCAGCCATGGCAAATTCTAAGGGCGGAGCCTTCTGAGATGAATGAGCACAGGTGCATTGAGAAATATTTACCCGTGCCGAGATAATTAGTTATGAACGGCACAGAAGTCATCCAAGCGCCACGGCAGGAGGCAACAGCACCCCCCAGAGGCAAGACTGTAATGCTACAGCGTTACAGAATCACAGACATTGGGCTACTATATATATGATAACACCCGTATTTCAAAATAACTAACAGAACATCCACACTACAAGCCCGTTATTTTGAAGTAACAACACCTGCTTTCCATGAGGAATAATGTTATTCTGAAATAGTTATTTCAAAATAGCAGAAGTGTGGACAGTCCAGTGCCGCTATTTTGAAATAACGACTCCCCAGAGTCTTCAGAGTAATTCCTCCCCAGTGCTTCCTGGGGATCTAATTCAAAGTAGCGCGTCCACATTAATGAAGCCTGCCTCGGACTCATTTCGAGGCTTCCCTATAGTGTGGCCGCTATTTCAAAATAGTTATTTTGGGAGTTATTATTGTGAAATAAGTTATTTTGAAATAATTTCCTGGTGTAGACATGCCCTTCCAAGCGCAAGCAGGGCACACCCTGGAACATTTTGGTTTATGTTTTCGTTGGGGATCATCAAACGGAGGTGGATGACTTCAGGACGAGCATTTATGAACTTCCCCCATGTCCCCTAGGTCACTGGATGCAATATCCCTCTCCTGGGGGTAACGGGTGGAAAGGGAGCAGAGATGCAGGCGTATGGGCATAGACCTGAACCGTGCCCTGCGATGCTCTGTGCCGCAGTGATACCAGAACACTTAATACCACGTGGGATGGGCAAGTGTCCTAGTGCGGGGGCTGGAATAAGGCAGCTTCCCCAGCAACGTTCTGCAGAGGATGGCAGAGTGCCTCCGGAAAGCTTCCCGTCCATCCCCGGACACATGAACAGCCTCCTCCGAGGAGCACCCTCTGGGTAGCCAGCCCGGCCACCACAGCATCCCAATTGTTCAGCTCCCGTTAAACGTTCCACACAGCTGCATTTAACCCCTGCAGTGCGACGACCAATGTGCACTTGCTAGAAGTGCCCGACCCGCCATCACGGTTGGGCAACAATAAGTCCTGGGAGGGGATTGAGCCAGGGAAAGGACCTGGCTGTGGGAGAGATGGGGTATAATTACCTCCGTTCGCCTGCCATGCATTCGCCTCCTCCTCTTCCTCATCAACAATGACCGCCAAGTTGTTGCCTGAGGCCCTGGGGCAGTGTCAGGGTACTGGTGGGGTACACGTGCCATGTCTGTGGCTCAGAACCAGAGCCTTGTCTGAGCTCCTTTATTTAGTACGTTCCATCCTGGAGCACGTTTGTGGCCCTGGGCACGGACAGCTGTGCTGAGCTCTACACGCTGGTCAAACAGGAAATGGAATTCACCGGGCGTTTCCTGTGTACCTGGCTGACGTGCAGTTGAGTTGAGAGGGCTCTCCAGAGCGGTCATAGCAAAGCACTGTGGGACGGCTCCTGGAGGCCAATCCCTTGGAATTACACGGCGCTGTATCTACACTACCCCAAAGTCAACTCTACTGCTATGCCTCTCGCAGAGGTGGAGTATTTAGAACAGGGGCGGGGAAGCTTTCTTGGGTCGGGGGCCACCGACCCACCTTAAAATCAGTCGGGGGCTGCACACAAGTGAGAAGCAAAAAAAACCCAACCCCCCTTGCTGACGTGGCCCCCCAACTGAGCAGCAGAAAGACTCTCTCAACCTTCCCCTCACATGCCAGAGTCTAAGGGGGCCCAGGCGAGTAGCCTTTGTGTGCTCCAGCCCTTTGGGGGCAAGGCGGGGGGGGCTAGAGTGCCAGCATGGGCTCCCCAATTCTGGGAGTGGGAGCCCTGAGCCTCTGAGGCAAGATCCAGGCAAGCCAGGGGCTACATCTGGGCCCCGGGCCTTAGGTTCCCCACCCCTGATTTCAAAGCTCTTTATGTCAGGAGTTTGGAGACATTCGTTATTAAATCGACCTAACACAGCTTATTTTGACCTAACACCACAGTGTAGACCAGGCCACAGAAATACAATCTGCCGCAAGGGTACACTGCTGTTTAGGCTGACACAGTGATCTCAGTAAGTAAAATAAACAGATTGTTCAGCTGGATTCTTTTGATTCAAATGCTGCTTGCCTTTGGCTCATATAGATGTTCAGGGACCTTAATCTCAATATAGTCCCAGGTTGCAGGCTATATTGTTCTTTGTTAAATTATAAATCACTTAAAAATATCACACAAAGAGAACTTTGCCAGCTCCCCACATGCCCAAACCTAAATCTCTTTAGCTTGGAAAAATGCATTTGGATGAATGAAAATGGAATGTAAATATTAATTCATGTACATGTTTTCCAGTCAGTTTTGCATAGCTACATATAAAAGGTCAAATAAATAATGAATGCTGTGGAATAATTGTTATGGACCGTGTTTCTTCCTTTGGCTGTTATAATTACTGTTATGGATATATTCCAATGAATTATTGAAATTCACAGAATAAATAATATTAACATTAATTTGTCCCCAATACATATGTGAATAGCTGAGTTCAAATACCTGCTTAATTCTGCTCACCAGTTGTGTTCTAGTGACGCTAGCTCCTTCGCTGCTAGTGGGAGGGGTAATGCTTCCCGTGGGCTCCCGGTTGAGTTTCTCCATTGTTAAATTCAGCTACTGGGGCAGTAGAAGCAATTCTCATGTATTATGCCTTCTCAGCATCATAGAGATCAAAACTCCTTTATGAAGCACAGGGCACAGAGGTTTGGTATAATGACAACACTAGCCTTGTATAAGACTGTGATGACTGCTTTGTGCTTCTATACCGCCTCACAGCTGAGAATGTCACAGTCGCTTACAAAAAGCAATTAGTTAAGACCTACAGTCGCCCCATGACGTCTGTGTTATTATCCCTGGTTCAGAGCAAAAATAAGTATAGAGAGGTTAAGGGCCTGCCGGTGCAGTTGCATGCCTGCTTTGTGTGAATAACTCCAGCTGTGTGCACAGGTTGGGCAGTTGCGCAGGCAACTAGTCAAATATTAACGTAACTAGGCATTCGCTAGTTTGAATCCCCATTTTATGCATGCAGCCCAAGTAACAGCCTGCGTAAGTTTGATGGTTTATGCCGTACAGGCCAGATATGCAAAATAACTCAGCACATTGGTGACACAGGGCCATCCACGGTTTACTCACTTACACACTGTTGTCACCGTCTAAGCATCATGTAAGCCATCACGGGAAAAATAGTCACTCACTGATCATGAATATTCTTGCATGACGTGTGCACAGAGCGTGTGCAAAGAGTTAGGAATAGGCACTAGAATTATGTTCTTAAAAAGTGTTTGGCAGGCAATGTGTAACCTCGTCTGCCAGTGACAAAAGGATGCAAATTTGCTAGTTCCTCCAGGTAGAGACCATGAAGGCCCATTTACACATAAGGTGAACAAAGACGGCAGGGCATCTACATCCCAAGAAGAGAGAGTCTTCATCTGTGCTATAAAGAGAGGGGGTCTGAACCTCAAATGATAAGTAATTGAATCAACTGGTTGTATATAATATTATTATACAAAAAAGTGTATCAGATAAAGTCTTTCCTGAATGCTAATGGCACGCGGGTGATTAATAGCATTGTGAAGTGTATGTAATAATAATGAGGTATTAAGATGGATCCATAATGCTATCATTCTTTAAAGTCTGTGGCGAAGCATGGGGAGAAACAGGGTCCCTCCCAGACAGTAGCAAAGGTGGCTATCTACCTCTCTCCTATGACGTTCAGCAAAGTTTGTAACCAAAGCAACGGAAGCCCTGTTTAAATACAAATCAGCAAGTGGATGTGGAGTCCTCAGTAAAGGAAAACCAGGGCGAGGTCATCCTGAGACTGGCTGCAAAACAGTAATTTTGGGAAGCTGTAAACAGAAAGGACAAGCCATCCTAGCAGCCATCACTAAGTAGACACCAGGAGACAGAGCTCTTGCAAGCTGAGCTAAATGAGCCACCCGCACAGGCAGTTGAAGTCTGTGAATGGAAGATTGGTAAGGACTTTGAACAAAGACTATCACTGGGAAGGCTGGTCTCAGCCATGAGAAAGCCCATCTTTACTCTTGTCTCTTTGGGTACGTCTAGACTACAGGCTTTTGTCAACAGAAGTTTTGTCGACAGTATCTGTTGACAAAACTTCTGTCGACAAAGAGCGTCTAGACACATTCAGTTCTGTTGACAAAGCAAGCTGCTTTGTCGACAAAACCCTGTAGTCTAGACACAACCCTACATGCAATAACACCTTCAGTCGACAGAACTCTGTCGACAAAAGGCATTATGCCTCGTAAAATGAGGTTTACCAGCGTCGACAAAACTGCTGAGTTCTTTCGACCTAACGTCGACAGAACTCACCGGTAGTGTAGATGCAGGTATAGTTTTGTCGACAAAAGTCCACTTTTGTCGACAAAACTCTGTAGTCTAGACACACCCTTTGTGACTCTCTGTTCTTCCCACTTGGTATAATTTCACCTATCTGTCAGGGATGACTAGATGGTGCTTGGACGTGTCGTGAGGGCAGGGGACTGGACTCGATGACCTCTCGAGGTCCCTTCCAGTTCTAGTATTCTAGGATTCTTTGTCCTTTTTGTCAATAAATTTGTGCTGTGCTGTGCTGTGCTGTGCTGTGCTGTGCTGTGCTGTGCTGTGCTGTGCTTGAAGGGAAGGGCGTGTTTACCCCATGAAGTTAATAAGCACTGATGTGTCTTTGTATCTCTGAAGACGTGGTTTGGGGAAAATTCAGAGTGGGGCGTGTGTTGGTGTCACCGCTGTGCAAGGTAATTGGGTGACAGACAGCAGAGTGGGGCTGTTGTGTTGTAGACAGGCTGCTGGTCAGAGCCCCACACCAGGGCTGCGTAGCACACGCAGGCCCCTGCATGCTTGTCTGCTAGCTGCCAATGTCTGGGCTCTGAGCACTGGCCACAAGGCAACCGCAGTGCCCAGGATTGCAGGGTAGGAGATGCCACCACCCTCCCCAGTCTGCATTGCACCCTACCACGTGACAATTGGGTGCTGAGCTCTCTTAAAAATCTGGTCCCACATGACTAGCCCAAGGTCAATGGCACTGCTAGGAACAAATGGTTTATGTGAGCAACCTTAAGCCTGTGGGCTATCTGCAACCTGTTGAGTTTAATTATTGGTTACTAAAGGTGTGGACACATTGGAGAAAGTCCAGGGAAGGGCAACAAAAATTATTAGGAGGCTGGAGCACATGACTTACGAGGAGAGGCTGAGGGATTTGGGCTTGTTTAGTCTGCAGAAGCGAAGAGTGAGGGGGGATTTGAGAGCAGCCTTCAACTTCCTGAAGGGAGGTTCCAAAGAGGCTGGAGAGAGGCTGTTCTCAGGGGTGGCAGATGGCAGAACAAGGAGCAATGGGCGCAAGTTGCAGTGGGGGAGGTCTAGGTTGGAGATTAGGAAAAACTATTTCCCTAGGAGGGTGGTGAAGCCCTGGGCTGGGTTCCCTAGGGAGGGGGTGGAATCTCCATCCCTAGAGGTTTTGAAGTCCTAGCTTGACAAAGCCCTGGCTGGGCTGATTGAGTTGGGTTGGTCCTGCTTTGGGCAGGGGGCTGGACCTGATGACTCCTGAGGTCTCTTCCAGCCCTGGGATTCTCTATGTCTGTGTCTAGACTACTTCCCTCTTTCGACTGAGGGATGTAATTTAGACACTTTGAAATTGCAAATGAAGCAGAGATTTAAATATCCCACGCTTCATTTGCATAATCGAGTAATGGCGCTCTCTCGAAAAAGCACCATTTCGAAAGTAAAACTGCAATCTAGACGTGGTTCTTTTGAAAACGGCGGGCTTTTTCAAAAGATTCTGTGCCAGCTTTGTCCACATATTCACTCTGCTGATACCATTATTGGACCTAACCAAGTGAGTTATAAGATCAAGAACACATATTCCTGCGCATCCAGAAATATAATTCATGCTATCGTGTGCCAAAAGTGTCCGTCTGCTTTGTACATTGGACAAACATCTCAGACACTTCGCCAAAGGATCAATGCCCACAAAACAGACATTAGACAGGATCACAAAGAAAAAACAGTTTCTTGCCATTTCAACCAGAAAGGACACTCTCACAATGACTTGATTATCTGCATCCTGCTTCAAAGACATTTTAACATCACCAGACTTGAAAGAGAATCCTCTGAACCGTCATTCATGCTTAAATTCAACACTTTACGCCTCGGTCTAAACAAAGACATTAATTATCTTACCCTTTACAAAGATAGCCTCCCCAATTATCACCTCTAATATCATTAGCTCACAGACATTTACCTCCCCCTCCTCATCCCCCTTCTGTTCTGAAATTTGATTTGTCCTTTTCATATGTGTTCATTTTTTTAAATTGTATCGTTTGGTATATATGATTGTGGCAATTTTCTTCCACTATTTGATCTGAGGAAGTGGGTCTGGCCCACGAAAGCTCATCACCTGATAAACCATCTTGTTAGTCTTTAAAGTGCTGCATAGTCCTGTTTTTTGTTTCAGCTACACCAGACTAACACGGCTCCATTTCTATCCCTATAGACACAGTGGCTGTGTCTAGACTGGCAAGTTTTTCCAGAAAATCAGCAGATTTTCCAGAAAAACTTGCTAGCTGTCTACACTGGCCGCTTGAATTTCCGGAAAAGCACTGACGATCTCATGTAAGATCATCAGTGCTTTTCCGGAAATACTGTGCTGCTCCCGTTCGGGCAGAAGTCTTTTTCCGAAAGACTTTTGCGCAAAAGGGCCAGTGTAGACAGCACAGTGCTGTTTTCCGCAAAAAAGCCACGATCGTGAAAATGGTGATTGGGGCTTTTTTGCGGAAAAGCGCGTCTAGATTGGCCACGGACGCTTTTCCGCAAAAAGTGCTTTTGGGGAAAAGCATCCTGCCAATCTAGACGCGCTTTTCCGAAAATGCTTTAACGGAAAAGTTTTCCGTTAAAAGCATTTTTGGAAAATCATGCCAGTATGTGTGATTGGCCACTGCCATCCAATGGTGCTGTATATGTTTCCTGATTGAATGCATCCAATCATGTGGCATTGGAAAAAGTTCAGAAAAGGGTCATAAAAATGATGCCATATGTGGAGAGATGAATAAAACTGGGACTTTTCAGCTTAGAAAAGAGGAGACTAAGGGGGGATATGACAGAAGACTATAAAATCATCACTGGGGTGGAGAAAGTGAATGTGGAAAGGTTATTTGCTTGTTCTAATAACACAGGAACTAGGGGTCACCAAACGAAATTGATAGGTAGCAGGAGTTCACTATCCAGTTGCTTCAGAAGCCCCCAGCTTGTCCTTACCCTGAGGGTAGCCCAGCTCCACTTCAAATGTCTGAGCCCAGCTAGGTCCTGGCAGCTGAGAGAGACATCCCGATGGACTATGGAAGCCCTACTGGGAAGTCACTCAAAACTCCCCAAGCTGCTAATCAGACTCATGGGGAGCTTATCGGGGCAGAGTGCCATCGGGCTGTGGATCCCTGCCACCGAGCATTGAGGTGTCACTACATCCCGTCACAACTCGTGAAGAAAACTTGTTTCAATTATTACTTCACCAAACGGTGTTTCAGGAAATGGTGCTGACGATGGTTTGGGTGATGCTGTACCCACTGGGTCAGCACAGGCCTAAGTCCTTATGGAAACGTCTGCCGGAATCCAATAGGGATGAAGAAGAATGGCATTCGCTCTGTGGGGCTTTAAGTCTTCTTTTAGGATTTAAAGTGCAAACTCCAAGGGTAGCTGATCCACTGCAAATCACAGCTTTACTTGTCGGCTGTTGAGGTTTGGTACAACAACACTGATTGTTGTAAGGGAGAGATTGGGTCTACTCACTTGCTTGAAGATGGACACATGCTTAAGTACCTTTCCGAATCAAGGCACATCACAAAATTTTTTCTCTATAGAAAATTTTCAGTAAGAAGCCCACTGTTTATTAAAGTCATCCCCTCAGGGAAGAGAAATAACATTGTCTGACTCAGGTGAGCTGTAAGTCAGCTTGAATATCAAATGCCTGTAGCTGCATGAAAAATGGAATAACACATTTTTTAAAATGTGGAAAATTCAAAATTACTTTCCTTATGAAGGGTCTGAAATAATTTGTTTTTATTAAATAATTTCATGATTTTTTTCCAGATTTTTTTATATAAATTTTTTTCCCATCATATTCTTTCTTTCTTTCTTTCTTTCTTTCTTTCTTTCTTTAATTTTTACCCTGTGGTTATTTTCAAATAATGGACATTTTTTTGGAAAAAGCAATCTGATGTAAATGTTTAAAAGCTGTTTAAAAGATTAACTCTGATTAAAAAACTTTTTGTGCAAAAATGTTTTGACCAGCTTTACAGGTGGCAGTACTTGACTGGACAAGAGCAAGCAGCGAGTGAACAATCCACTATTGGAGATGACCATACAGAAGATTATTTGAAAGGTTTCAGTGAGCAAACAAAACTGCTGAAATTAAATATAGTTTGCCCAAAATTTGCAAACAGGAATGATCGCTAAGGTCACGAAACCCCCTGTTAGTAACACATCTACTAAATGAGACTGGATAGCAGAGGGGTAGGCTCAGTCAACACAAAGCACAATTTTTCTTGTTTGCTGTTGGCCTTTGGCACATTTACACCAATTGTTGACCATTGCTTAAGTAAGCAAAAAAGGATGTGTCAGGCAGGCAGTATGTAGGAAGGAAATCTTTATTAAGAATGCTGAGAGGTCACTATTACGTACTGAGGTTGTAGAGTTTGTGTGTTAAGCACCTGACTCCAGCTTGCATTATAGTGGATCACAAGCTAAATATAGTGTAATACTGCTACAAAAAAACCCGCATCATTCTGGCAGGTGTTAGCCGGAGTGTGGTAAACAAGAGATGAGAGGTAATTCTTCCGCTCTACTCCACTTTGTCCATGTTGAAGATGCCTCCTTTTGCCACCGTCCAGGAAAGATGAGGACAAATTGGAGAAGGTCCAGGGAAAATCAACCAAAAATTGATAAAGGGCCTGGAAAACATGCCCTGTGAGGGAAGATTGGAAAAACTGGGCTTGTTTAGTATAGAGAAGAGAAGACAGAGGGAGGGTCTTGATAACAGTTTTCAAGCAATAAAAGGTCATTCAGAAGAAATTGTTCTTCTTGGCCTCTGAGGACAGGACAAGAAGCAATGGGCTTAAATTGCAGCAAGGGAGGTTTAAGGTTGGACATTAGGAAAAACTTTCTACCTGTCAGGGTGGTTAAACACTGGATTAAATTGCCTACAGAGGTTGTGGAATCGCCATCATAGAAAATGGAAGAGCAAGCAGGTTAGACACACACATGTCAGGAACAGTCTAGTTATACTGAGTTCTGCCTTGAGCGCAGGGGTCTGGACTAGGTGATCTATTGAGGACCCTTCCAGTCCTACACATTGGGGATTCTGTGATGTTTCACCTGAACTAATTGAGGAAAGAGCATCCTCATCTTTAGGGACATGTGGGTCATATACACCAACATTCCTTATTTTACTACATTAAAATGTTAGATCACAAAGAGAGCCAGGTATTCCATTGCCCCACATCTCATGTTGACTCTCCAATGAGTGCAAAGTATAAAAGATATAAGCAGGGTCTGAAGGAATGCTTCCATTGCAGCTAGCTGGAATGGGAGAGAAACCCAGGGGGGTGTCTATGTAAATACAGTTTGCTGCTGCTTTGCTTAGATTTGTTAGATATTGAGCAGATGGAGTGGTATTTTGCTCATTGTAATCAACTTAATCTGTAACCCAGCACCAGCTATGTTTGTGTTAAATGCAGGGACAGTTAACATATGGTTACCAATGTCTGTAATTTTGTGGGAATGCAGAAATGGAGGATTGTGCTAGATTGTTCCAAAGGAGAGGGCTCACAGGGAGCAGAAAGAATCTTGCTAATGCAGGAGCTTGACTTTTAGAGTTCTATGAGAGAGGAAGTTATTGTGGTCAGGATTTATTCTGTCCTTGCCTGGACTGCTAGTTTGACTTCTTTGTTTATTTAGTTACTTACATGCCTCTCCCTACCTACCTACCTACAATTGCACTGGAGCTGTTTTCTTCTACCCTACTTGTTAAGGCTTGAAATCACTGGGGCTACATCTAGACTGCAGGCTTCTTTTGGAAGAAGCTTTTCTGGAAGAGATCTTCCGGAAAAACTTCTTCCGAAACAGAGCGTCTACACAGCAAAAGTGCAACGAAAATGCAATGTGCTTTTTCAAAAGATAGCGTCCACATTGACTGGATGCTATCTCACACTTCAACTGTGATTACAGTGGACAGAGTGGGCACCGGGGCACCTGTGCTTTTTCCTGAAGGGCTTTTCTTTTGAAAAAACACTCTCTTCTGTGTCCACACACGCCTTTTTCCGAAAAAGGCTTCTTCCTCGTAGAATAAAGTTTCCTGCTGTTGGAAAAACCCCTCCATTCTTTCCACTTTCTGTCGAAAGAACACAATAGCAGTATGGGCGTAAGTATTGTTTTTCTGGAAAAACAGCCGTATTTCTGGAAGAACTCTGTAGTGTAGCCACACCCTGAGAGCTGAAATCATGTGAGACCGATGGGCAGAAGTGACAGCCAAGAGGTGGACGCCAGAAGAGCAGAGGTGAGCTGCACGGCCTGCAGAGCGAGGAAGATGCCCCTTTACCTCCCCTTACTCAGTGGACTCCACGGATGCACCTCTGCACTCTGCGTCTGCTCTGAGCAAGGGCAGCGACTGGGGTGGGGTGCAGAGAAGGGCTGGGCATGTGAAGGGGACAATTACATGACTGGACTGGAGAACCTGAAAGGAAAAGGACACTGCCCAACCTAGTCCTGATGGGACTGTGACTCATGGTGTTGTTTGTGCCGTTTTCCCAAATTAATGCCAGATTACTTCCTTCCCTTTCATTCACTTTCTTTTCCACACTCAAACTCTGTGCATGCAAGTGGGGAAGCATTGCCTCCCAGAGGCACCCGGGGTGGTGAATTTCCCAGGGTTGCTGGGTGGGGGCTTCAGCAGTTTGGTATTGGATGGATGCAGAGGAGCCTCTAGATATTGAACCCGGCCCTGGTTGCTGCTGGCTCCACCTGGCAGAACGGTTACAAATGCTCCTGGGCTACGTCTAGACTGGCATGATTTTCCGCAAATGCTTTTAATGGAAGAGTTTTCTGTTAAAAGCATTTGCGGAAAAGAGCGTCTAGATTGGCACGGACGCTTTTCTGCAAAAGCACTTTTTGAGGAAAAGTGTCCGTGCCAATCTAGACGCGGTTTTCCGCAAAAAAGCCCCGATCGCCATTTTCGCGATCGGGGCTTTTTTGCACAAAACAAATCTGAGCTGTCTACACTGGCCCTTTTGCGCAAAAGCTTTGCACAAAAGGACTTTTGCCCGAATGGGAGCAGCATAGTATTTCCGCAAGAAGCACTAATTTCTTACATGAGATCGTCAGTGTTCTTGCGGAAATTCAAGCAGCCAGTGTAGACAGCTGGCACGTTTTTCCGCAAAAGCGGCTGATTTTGCAGCAAAACTTGCCAGTCTAGACACAGCCTGTTGTATTTGGTAGTATCCCCCCCCCCCCACACACACACACACACACAATTTATAGGTGTAAATGACAGCACAGGATGCAGGACAATGGGGAATCCAGGCCCCTTTTGTGATCCAAACTTTAATCTCATAAAATATTGGCCCTTCAACACCAGCAGCACAATCCACAGTTCTCTAACTCCCTGGAAACCTCAGCTTCAGGTGTTGTCTCAGCAGGTGTGTGGTGGCATCTCTCCCATCATGCTCAACAGTGAGGTTGACAGGGGGGAGGTTCCAAGGGGGAAGCTACCAGGGCCTGGTGAATTAAAAGGACCCAGGGCTCCCAGCCTCTGTCACTGCTCATGTAGAAGTGGGAGCAGCTGGAGCCTGGACCCTGAAAATTGCAGCCAGAGCTCCGGGTGGCATGAGCCAGGCAACACTGAACGGAAGGGAGGTTCCAAAGAGGATGGAGAGAGGCTGTTCTCAGTAGTGACAGATGCAGAACAAGGAGCAATGGTCTCAAGTTGTGGTGGGAGAGGTCCAGATTGGATATTAGGAAAAACTATTTTACTAGGAGGGTAGTGAAGCATTGGAATGGGTTACCTAGGGAAGTAGTGGAGTCTCCATCCCTAGAGGTGTTTAAGTCTCGGCTTGACAAAGCCCTGGCCGGGTTGATTTAGATGGGATTGGTCCTGCCTAGAGCGGAGGGCTGGACTTGACGACCTTCTGAGGTCTCTTCCAGTTCTGATTCTATGATAAGGGGATGGTTGGATGAAATAACATGATCTTGGTAACTAATTGACCATTCATTATCAGTTGGAAATAGGTCAATGGAGGGATGATAGGAGTTGCTATAGGGAACTTTCTGGGTGTCTGGCTGGTGAGTCTTGCCCACATGCTCAGGGTTTAGCTGATCGCCATATTTGGGGTCAGGAAGGAATTTTCCTCCAGGGTAGATTGGCAGAGGCCCTGGAGGTTTTTCGCCTTCCTCTGTAGCATTGGGCACAGATCACAGCTGAAGGACTCTCTGCATGTTGGGGCCTTCAAAGTATTGGAAGGCTTCAATATCTGAGACATAGGTGAGAGGATTATTCTAAGAGGGGTGGGCGAGATTCTGTGGCCTGCACTGTGCAGGGGGTCAGACTAGATGATCATAATGGTCCTTTCTGACCTTAAAGTCTATGAGTCTATGAGTCTATGAGACTGGCTGGAGCAGGCTAGCCCCAAACCCTCCCCTTCTGCCTGAGGCCCCAGCCCTTGCAGGGTTACCAGGCTGCTGGTAAGCTGAGCACTCCAACCAGGACTGGTTTTGCACTCAGCACCGGGAGCAGGACCCACCTCGCTGGGGGGATATGAGGACCAACGGGGCTGGGGGGGGGGGGAGTAAAAGGGCAAAGCAGGGAGAGGACAGTGCGGGGGGGAGCATGTACAGAGCTGATGGGTGGACAACAGAGGCGACATGGACCGGCATGGGAAGCAGCCAGCCCCACGGGCTGTATCTTCACGTCACCACCAGCCTAGCACATCCACCTCCATCATCAGCTACTGAACTCCCCGCTGACCACTGTGGGCAGGTATAGGCCAAGCCAGGCTCTCGCCAGCAAAGGAACCTGGCAGTACTGACGGGGGGGGGGGGGGGGGGGGGAGGACAGAAAATATGGGACAATTTGCCCATTTTTAAGAAAAAGTTGGGATACCTGCAGGAGAACTTACGTAACGGGACTGTCCCTTTGAAAACAGCATGTCTGGTCACCCTAACTAGTCATTGAATATTTAACTAGCACATCTTCTATGAACTTCATCTTATCAGTGATAGCTCAAATGGCTTTTTAAAAGCCATACCTTTCCATAGTCCTTGAGCACTTTCCTAAGGAGAGATAATTATTGGGCGCACATTGCATGCATAATGAATTTTCAGGCATGTTTGTTTGATCTATAGCCTTGGAAATAATTGGTGAGCTTGTTAAACTAATGGGATTTTTTTTCCAGAGATCGTTGAGCCCTCTTCAGTGAAGGAAGTTACATAAAATTGAAAGTGAATGGGGGGAGGGAAGGTGGTAATTTGTTGTTTGACAAAGCAGAAATAATTTTAAAACATTTTATTAGATACCAGGGGTTTGAGGGTAGGAAGCAGTCGGGAGCTGAAGCTATTTTCATTACAAAATGTAGGTGTCAAAGGGATTTGATACCCGGGGTCATTTTGCAGGACTGATCCAAAGCTCACTGAAGTCAACTGAAAGACGCCTTCACACTGGGCTCTGGATCAGGTCCTATGTTAGGTTGGTGTGAACCTCAAGCTGTTACTACCTGATGTCATAGGTATTGGTGGCAACAGTCCAGCTTCTAGCGGCTGTATGTTGACAGGCACTGTCTGCTGGGAGCACAAAAGGCGGAGCCATGGAGACCAAATCACCATCACCGCCCCTAAATGTGGTGCTCCAAGTTCAGGGCTAAAACCCTTTGATAGGACACAAAGGCTGCGTCTACACTGGCCGCTTCTTGCGCAAGAACTCTTTTGTGGAAGCGTTCTTGTGCAAAAACTCTTCCAGAGGAGAGTGTTTACACTCGCATGTGCTTTTGCACAAGAGCATCCGTGCCAGTATAGATGCTCTCTTGTGCAAGAAAGCTCTGATGGCCATTTTAGCCATCGGGCTTCCTTGCACAAGAAATTCATGTTGCCTGTCTACACTGGCCTCTTGTGCAAGAACAGTTGCGCAAAAGGGCTTATTCCTGAGCGGGAGCATCAGAGTTCTGGTGCAAGAAGCCCTGATTTCATATATTAGAACGTCAGTTACTTGCGTAAGAACATGCAGCCAGTGTAGACAGGCAGCAAGTTTTTGCACAAGAGTGACCGCTTTTGTGCAAGATCGTGCCAGTGTAGACACAGCCTAGCTGTGTAGCCTGCATTGCCCCTCTTCTGTGCTTATGGAGAAGCTTAATCTCTGGGAAGGAACATGTCTGGATGCTCTGGATGGGTGAAGTATGTGTAGTTCAGTCAGAATGTTCAAGCTGTGGGGAGATGGAGCATGCTCGGTTCAGCCAGAGCTGTGGGGGTGGGGGGAGGGAGCATTGCTATACCACTACCTGAATTACTTAATATCTGTTCTACCAACACCCAGCCCAAGGGTGGGCAATAAAACAGGGGAGTTTCACCAGGGTTAGCCCATGGTGGGCCACCGTCACTATATTTACCGGCACCTCTGCAGGTACTGGTGACTGCAGCTCCCGTTGGCCGCAGATCGCTGTTCCCAGCCAAGGGAAGTGGCAGGAAGTGGTGTGGACTGGCACAGCGCTTCCCGCAGATTCCATTGGCCAGGGACAGGATCTGTGGCCAGCAGGAGCTGCGATCACCTGTACCTGCAGAGGCACAGATAAATATAGTAGCAGCAGCAGCCTGCCAGGGACTAAACTTGGGGAACCCGCACTAGCCCACAAGCTGGTATTTGCCCACTCCAATCTAGCCATTCCCTGGAGGTCTCCCATCGAAATGGGAAAACACAGTGCACCTGCTGAGCTTAGAGGATGTGCTAAACCCCCAGCCGGCTATGTGTACCACATTAGTTGAGGGAAAAGGTAGGCTGCTATGACACACAATGGCGGTGTCTAGACTGGCAAGTTTTTCTGCAAAAGCAATCGCTTTTGCGGAAAAACTTGCCAGCTGTCTACACTGGCCCATTGAATTTCCGCAAGAACACTGACTTCCTCCTGTCTGAAATCAGTGCTTCTTGCAGAAATACTGTGCTGCTCCCGTTCGGGCAAAAGTCCTTTTGCGCAAAAGGCCAGTGTAGACAGCTCTGATTTGTTTTGCGCAAAAAAGCCCCGATTGTGAAAATGGCGATCGGGGCCTTTTTACGCAAAAGCGCGTCTAGATTGGCCACAGATGCTTTTGCGCAAAAGTGCTTTTGTGGAAAAGCGTCCGTGCCAATCTAGATGCTCTTTTCCGCAAATGCTTTTAACGGAAAACGTTTCCATTAAAAGTATTCGCAGAAAATCATGCCAGTCTAGACGTAGCCATTATGTCAGGGAACGGCAAGGTTTCTTTTTCTGCCTAATTTCAAAGAATTTCTTCCTGCCCAATTCTTCAGGCTGAAGGCCTCTCTCCAGCACATGGCCTATCTGGTAACATCTCGTCTCCTCCCATCCCAGACTCCCTAGGGATGGCCTAATGTGATGTGACATGGCACCGAATGAAATATCCCCTGATCTCAGCCTGACAGCTTACACGGGGTGATACTTTAAAACCCACATTCTTCAGAGGAGAGGAAAGGAGCGGATCACAGCAGCTGCAGAGAAGATCACAGAGCGAGCCGGTCCCAGGGCACTGTGTAGAGAGATTAGAAAGCAAAGCGGGTCGGGTTGCCAGGTGTCCGGTATTCAATCAGACAGTCCATTTTTTGCACCCTCTGTCCAGTGAAAAAATTCCGAAAATTCTGCTTTTCCAACGGAATCCTGGCGGGGGCGGTGGGGTCACGATCGGCGCTGGGAGGTTCATGCAGTCAAAATATATTATGTAGATTGTTGATAATAACGTTCCCATTCAGTGTTCAGCATAGTTGGGGTGGGGTGGGGTTTTTTGGGGTTTTGCTCAACAAATCTTTAGCACGTGTGTTCAGTATTTGTGGGAAACCATCTGGCAACCCTACAAGCAGGTCACAGGAGCTAACATGGGAAGTCGCCCTCGGTGGGCCTGCTGGGAGTGGTGCTTTTATTCCCCCTTGCTGGTGAATTCAGTGCCAATGAAAGGTGCTATGGGAGGTGCCTCTGGTAGCCCTGCAGTGGGCTGTCCATCTGTCTGAAGGCCTAGCTGGCCAGCAGACGGGACTATCTGTCTGTCCTGCAGGGACTCTGTCTGGCTCAGGCCGCCTGGCTGGCTGAGGGACTGATAGGCCAAGCCAGAGTAGGTCGCTATTTCACATCTTGCCTTGTCAATAATGCCCCAAAGCTGTTGCTACCTCCAGGCTTTTCCATGGCCCATGGGGGTGGAGGCTACTCGGTCTCCAAGGAGGAGGGCCTGGTATCACAAAGCCCAACTGCTTTGCTCTTGGACCAATGGGCAGCCTTGACTGAGAGGCTGCTCCCTCCGACACTGGCACCGGGAAGCCTGTGTTACAGCTGCTGCTGTTTTACCATCTCTGCAGATCAAACAGGCCACTGGCCCCACAGCCGCCGGTCCAGCCCCATTCACCGGCACCAGAGATAAACGGGCACAGCAATAGCAGCTGCTCCCCAGGGCACTGTAGCCAAAGCGGAGGCCCCTCCCTTCCCAGCACGCCCCCAGTGGGCTGCAGTAGAAGCCAGTCACCTGCTCTTTTTTGAACCCTGTTAAAGGCTGAGTCTTCACTGCATCCTCTGGCAAGGAGTTCCACAGGGTGACTGTGCGCTGAGTGAAGAATAACTTCCTTTTGTTTGTTTTAAACCTGCTGCCTATTAATTTTATTTGGTGACCCCTAGTTCTTATTAGGGATGTTAAGTAATGAGTAACTTACTAGATGGAAATTCCATCGACTATTTGACTAGTCAATAGGCACTTCCACATTTCTCCTTTGAAATGTACAAGAGCAGGACATTATCACTCTGAACCTGTTTATGAATGGCTTAGCACTGAGGCCCCATTGTAGGGGGGCAGACATGGTGCTATGGCCAGAAGCCGAAGCCGAGCAGCGTCATACTAGAAATGAGTCGGACGTGTTTCACAGTGAGGGTCCTTAACCATTGAAGCGATTGACCTGGGGGTGTGGAGGGTTCTTGAAGCTTTTAAATCAAGGCTGCTCATCTCTTTTAAAAAGCTGCTCTATACCATCAGACGCCTGGCTTTGAGGTAGGAACCACAGGCTGGAGTCTCTGGTCTGGCTTATGCTGCAGGTTAGATAGATGACTGTTCTGGCCTTATACGTGGGCCTATCTGTGAATGACAGGAATGACGGGTTTGGAGAAAGGCTGCCATTGGCCCCCGGAGCTGGGGAAATAGACATGGTGAGAGGAGGACAGCTGGAGCCCTGTTCTAGGACAGAGGGAAGCTAGACGTTCAAGACTTGAAAACTAACAGTAGCCCACATGCTAGTGTGGCTCGCTGTGCCATGAAGTGGCACTTTGACCACTTACAACAAGCCCTACAGAAAAGGGCGCTCTACAGCCCAAGCTGGTTTATAGCTCAAGCTAGAGAGATGCCAGAGGTCCCAGGTTCCAATCCACCTGCTGGCAGTTACCTTGGCAGCATCTTACCTGTCCCTTACATGTGTAATACAGCCAGCACCTTCCCAAGCGCTGGGGAGAGAGCTGCCAGTGGCGGGAATGGTGCTGTAGGGTAAGCCTGCCTTACAACTTCACTAGGAGCCATAGGGTAAGGATGGTCAATTTGGAGGATTGGCAGGAAACATCTTGGCTCTGATTCCCTTTACTGAACCCGCTACCCATACTGAGAGTACAGCCGTGCACTCTCCAGCAAGCTTGACCCAAATTCTTTGACAAGGCTCCTGAATTCTGAGTCACTTCGGTGGTGCTGGAAGAGATGCTGCTGCCACGTCAGATACATTTTAGAAGTGGAAGGTTTTAATGAATAAAATATGAAAATGCATAATGCAGTGGGTGAAGGATACATTGAATTCAATAGCAATTTAAATAACCCAACATATTTCACCCTCTCCTCCTCCCCTCCTCCCCCATTTTCAATTTTCAGAGAGCTGCAGACTGTTTTACTGAAGCCACCTAACTGGGCTGTAAAAACTGCCACTGGAGAGCTGCCAGGGCAGGAGGCAGGTGGGACTTCTTGCACATAAGGTGCAGGAAGCACTTTGGAAAACATTTTTGTAAATTGACTGGCAGTGCAATAGTATTGCTGGAGACCCTTGAAGAATTCCACAGACGATTTCAGCAACTTCCACCTCACCATCAACCTCAGCCTGGACCAGTGCACACAAGAGATCCACTTCCTTGACACTATAGTACAATTACACAACAGCCATATTTCTATCACTTTATTCCAGAAACCTGCCAACCGCTACACTTACCTACATGCCTCTAGCTTCCATCCAGGATACATTTCTTAGTCAATTGTTTACAGCCAGGACCTAAGATACAACCAGATTTGCTCCAGTCCCACAGCCAGAGACAAACACCTACAAAATCTCCATCAGGCATTCCTAAAACTAGAATACCCACTCAAAGAAGTGAAAAAACAGATCAACAGTGAGATGAATACCCAGATATCAACTTCTTCAAGACAGGCCCAACAAAGGAAACAACAGGACACCACTTGTCATCACCTACAGCCCCCAACCTTAACTCCTCCAACACTTTATCAACAGTCTATAACCTATCCTGGAAAATGATCCCTCGCTCTCACAGGCCTCACCTACAGACAACTCCCTAACCTCAAATAAATTCTTTCCAGCAACTACACCTCACACTTCCATCATACTCACCCCCAAAATCAACTCCAGTGCCAACTCTGTCAACATATCTACACAAGTGACACCATCACAGGACCTAACCACATAAACCACCACATCAGAGGCTCATATAATGGCACATCCACTAATGCTCTATGCCGTCAAGAGTTAGCAATGCCCCTCCACCATGTGCATTGCCAAATTGGACAGTGTCTGTGAGAAAGGATTAATGGACACAGATCAGATATTCGAAAAGGCAACACACAGAAACCTGGTGGGGAACATTGTAACTTGCCCAGGCACTCAGGGTATGGCTACACTAGCCCCCAAGTTCGAACTAGTGTAGACATACCCTCACTGATGGATCTCAAAGTCACCGTACTAGTGCAAGCCAATCTCGAAAGCCAGCTCGACAGGGAGGCTGTAAAACATCATTTCATTTACAAGTTTGATACTTGCAACAGAATCTATACAAAGACCTTGCATAGATGGCCAGCTACATTCCACGTCCTAATGACATAAAAAAACCAAGCATGGAGTACATCAGAGCACTCAGTACCCACTCTATCCGCATCATTAGCATGGGCACTCTGACAATTTTCCCCCTTTTTTCCTTCTTTTTCCTTCTCTTCTTTCCTCCCCTCCCTCGATTCCCTCTCTTTCTCTGCTATTTATTTGGAAACTAGACCCCTTAACTCCCTCCGCTCACCTGAAGAAGTGGGCTGTGCCCACGAAAGCTCGTGATACCACCTACATGTTTTGCTCATCTCTAAGGTGCTGCAAGTTCTTTTATTTTGAAGCTTAGAAAAGAGGAGACTAAGGGGGAATGTGATAGGGGTCTATAAAATCCTGACTGGAGTGGAGACAGTGAATATGGAAAATTATTGATTTATTCCCACAATATAAGAACTAGGGATGTTAAGGACTAGTTGACTAGTCAACTATCCAATAAGCAAAGACTTGTCGATTCCCTCCTCCCCCCACCCCCCGCTGTCTGTACCAGATAGAGGCAGCAAAGGAGGGTGGAAGAGGAGGTACTCCAAAGCAGCAGCACCACATAGTTGAGCCTGGGATCAGCTGTGTGGCATTGCCCCTTTGAAACACTACCACGGCATTTCAAAGCGGCAGCGCCGCATGGAGCCCGGGGTCAGCTGGGGAGTCCCCAGGTGACCCCGGGTTCTGGGGAAATGCCGTGGGGAGCATGGGGTCAGCTGGGCACTCCCCTTCTGATCCCAGGTTCCTGCGTGGCATTTCAAAGTGACTCTGAATCCCCCGCCTACCCCAGGCTCCGTGAGGCCGCTTCCACTTTGAAATGTGGAAGTGCCTATTGACTAGTCAAATACAGTAGTTGATGGAATTTCCATCTAGTAAATTACTCATTACTTAACATCCCTAATAAGAACTAGGGGTCACCAAACAAAATTAATAGGCAGCAAGTTTAAAACAAACAAAAGGAAGTTATTCTTCATTCAGCGCACAGTCAACCTGTGGAACTCCTTGCCAGAGGATGCGGTGAAAATTCGGACTTTAACAGGGTTCAAAAAAGAGCTAAATAGATTCATAGAGGTTAGGTCCATCAATGGCTATTAGCCAGGATGTGTAGGAATGGTGTCCCTAGCCTCTGTTTGTTAGAGGCTGGAAAAGGATGACAGGCAAGGGATCATGTGAGGATTACTTTTTGTGTTTCCTCCCTCTGGGGCACCTGGCATTGGCCACTGTCGTCAGACAGGACACTGGGCTAGATGGACCGTTGGTCTGACCGAGTATGGCCGCTCTTATGTTCTTAAGTTATTTCATTTGTCATCGTGTTTCAGAGCTCCTAGCCTCAACCAACAACTCTGAGGGGGTGTCTGCAGACTCAGGCTGAGAGTTTCTTTGCTGCCCCTGGGGCTAGACACTTGCTAATGTTCCAATGCAGCACACACAGCCCCTTAACTGCAGTACAATCTTCAATATATGCAATTGGAATGGGGGGGGGGCCTGAAGAATGTTTGCTCCTCAGAAATCTATAGGGGTACCCAGCAGGCTAAACCATCCCCTCTAGAGAGAGCGGAGCAGGCTCTGGCGAGGAATTGCGTGCTACTTTTCTTTCAATTTGCTGTCAAATTGTAATAAGCTGGTGCCAGTGGGAATCAATTCCTTCCAGGCCCTGCACTGGCTCTATAATTAAAATGTGTCCTGACATGCTTGTGCTACCCTGAATCAGAATAAGAGAAATGTAGGACTGGCAGGACCTTGGGAGGTCATTGAGCCCAGCCCTCTGCGTGGAGGAAGGACCAAATAAATCTAGACCTTCATGGCAGGTGAAACTTGTTCTTAAAATCGTCCAGTGGCAAAAGGTTACACCCTCTGCTGGAAGCCTCGTCCAGTGCATAACTATCTTTAAAGTTCAAAAGACTTTCTTAATATTTCACTAAAATCTCCTTTCATGCAGATAAAGCCTGTTGCTTCTTGTCCTGCCTTCGGTGGACATGGAGAACAATTGACCAGCATCCTAGGCTGTGTCCAGACTCAGGGGGTTTTTCGAAAAAAATAGCGTCTAGACTGCAGCCGCGTTCTTTCGAAATTAAATCGAAAGAACGCGGCTTTTCTTTCGACGGCGGTAAACCTCATTGCATGAGGAAGAACGCCTTTTTTCGAAAGTGCTCTTTCGAAAAAAGGCATTCTTGAAAGCAAATAGGGCTTTTTAGAAAGAGAGCATCCAGACTCACTTGCTTTTTCGAAAGTTCCGCATGCAGTCTAGACGCTCTCTTTCGAAAGAGGCTTGCAGTCTAGACATAGCCCTAGTTATAACAGCCCGTCACAGACGTATCAGGTCCTTCTTTTCTCCAGGCTAATCATGCCCAGTTCTTTCCACCTTCCCTCAGAGATTTCTAAACCTTTTGTCATTTTTGTGGCTCTCCTCAGGACTCTCTCCAGTTTGTCCACATCTTCCCTCATGGAGGGAACCCCACTTTGGACGGAGTCCTCCGGCAGAGGCCACCCCTGCACCCTTCATTGCATCTCCTCTTGTTGACTTCAGACCCACTGTCCATTTGTCGAGGCGCTTACCATGAATTCTAACCCTGCTCGCCAAGCGCCCTTTCCACTCCCTGGTTATTTATACGCCCACAAGCCCCTGCGATGTTACGAAGCTGAGTGCCTGTCACAGGAAAGGCTTTGACAGGGGCCTGTTGCCCCACCTGCCTGTGACAGAGAATGAGCCAATACAGGCCCACCTGAGGCTATGTAGCTGGCGGGACGTTCATTAAGCAACAAGCACCTGGGCCTAATGAAAGACTTAGGAGCACTTGCTTAAAAACCTGGTAGAGCGCTAGGGAGAGGAAGCTCTGGGGTGGGGGAGAGGGAAAAAACACTGTGCTCCTCAGGCAAGGAGGCTGAGCGGACTCAAAGCTTCCAAGGGAGGAATGGGAGAGACCCTGAACAAGCAGAGGGGAAATTACAGAGCGCTCTCTGCAGCAGGGATGCCTGAGGCATTGAACAAAGGGAGCTGAGCTCTGAGGGAAGAGCCTTTAACCATTTGACAAGTGCTGCTTTGGGAAGGCTTTACAAAAGGGAGGTAAACTGCAGCGAAGCAGCGTGTTTGGCTCCTGCTTGACTGGGACCGGTGCGGTTTAGCATAATCCCGAACATCTGGAAAAAGAGGCAAACGGGGAAGGGGGCAAAAGGGGCAGATGAAACAAAATGACTCAAGATAACGAAGTCTGGAGCTTGCTACAAAGAGGCACGAAGGGAATTCCCAACAAAATGGCCGATGAAATTCCTTGTGGATGAAAGCAGCAAAGTCATGCACGTTACAAAGCATAATCCCAACTCGGCATCTGCAATGACGGGCTCTAAATTAACTGCTGCCACTCGAGAAAGATCTTAGCATCGCTGTGGCGAGTTCTCTGACAACATCTGCTCAAATTATAGCAGCAGTCAAAAAAATAACCGCATGTTCGAGCCCCTTAGGAAAGTCCTGGGTAAGAGGGCAGAAAATACCCTAATGCCACTGTTGAAATGTATGGGACGTGCACACTTTGAACGCTGCATACCGTTCTGGTCACCCCCTCTCTAAAAAGATGTGTTGGAATTGAAAAAACAAGTCTAGAGAAGGGAGGGGGGAGATTAGGGGCATGGAACCGCTTCTATCTGAGGGGAGATTAAAGACCCGGACTGTTCAGCTTGGAAAAGAGGATCTCAGAGGCCCATACAATCAGGTGGAGAAAGTGGATTATTCACTCCTTTACGTGACACACAAACCCAGAGTCACACAATGCCATTGATGGGCAGCAGGGTAAAACAAACAAAGGGAAGCGATTCTTCACCCACGCCCAGCCCACATGAGGAACTTGTTGCCAGGGGAGGTTGTGAAAACCAAGACTGCCGCCCCAAAATGGAATGAGAGAAGTTACTGGAGGCGGGGTCCGTCCATGCAATGGGTGTCCCTGAACTTCTGACCGCCAAAAGCTGGGAGTGGAGGACAGGGGGTGAATCACTCAGGAACAGCCCTGTTCAGTTCATTCCCTCCGGCGCATCTGGCACCAGCCTTGGTCAGAAGACAGGAGAGTGGGCTAAATGAACCATTGTTCTGGCACAGAATGGCCCTTCGTATTGTCCTTCTGGGTGTTCAGTGAGGTAACAATGACGTCACTTTAGGTAGGAAACTGAGGCAGGCCACAGCAGAGCCAGACGCAGCTATAAGGGTTTGCTCAGGAGATGCTGGTGCCCCTTGTACAGCACCCCAGATGAAATAGGCTGTGGAAGAGGAAAGAGCTGCTATTACTGGCCACATCAATTGCTTTCTCATAGATCCTGTCCTTTTTAATGTCTACTCTGATGTGAAAGCCCCCCCGGCGTCTCTCTTGTAGGCATGTTTCTAGACATGGCTCTGTCATCCTCAGCTTGCTGTCAGTAGCTGTGGCAGGCAGGGTCTGGGTATCTTCATCATGAGGGACATGAACATTGGTCCACCTAGCAGCTTTCATCTTCCTCAGCTGTCCACCTGCCAATCTGCGTTTGCAGTGCTCCTTTCCTACACTTGCCGGAGACACGGCAGCTAATAATAGAGCACTGAGACTGTCTGCCGGCTAATGCAGAGCGACTGGCGGGATCTTCATCAAAGCGTAGCACCGCAAGCTTCAGTGAAGGTGCTGATATTGGAGGGGACTTGATTTTCCCTTCTTACTTACCGAGGCTCCGACACAGACTTTTCAATGTCACCTGCGTGCCTTGGGAGGCTGCGCTGCCACACGAACACGCCCGCCTGCTACCGGGGGCGGGACCTCTGCGGAGCTGCCCTTCTCAAGCGAGGCACTGACAAAATTTCAGAGTAAACCACGTTGGACAGTTCTTAACTTGCCGCTGCTTCTTCCAAGCACCAAGGACCGGATGCAGGCTCCTCCGGGTCAAATGAACTAGGGAGCGGCGGCATCGTGTGCTGGATGGATTGTCACCAGGCTGGGGGATAGGCTGCGAGCTCAATCCAGAGACTCAGAGAAGATTAGGGCTGGAAGAGACCTCAGGAGGCCCCTGCCCAAGGCAGGACCAACCCCAACTAAATCAGCCCAGCCAGGGCTGAGTCAAGCCAGGCCTTGAAAGAATTCAAATCCCTCTGGCTCCAGTGTTCCCTCTAAGCTGCTTAATGAGCCCCGCCCAGCCTGGGACCCAGGGCACCTACCTGGCGAGGGGAAGGGCACTTCTCCCTCCACGACAGCAGCAGCTCGCTCTGAGGACAGAGCTCTGCTAGAACTGGCTAGGCACACAGCTGGAAGCATGCTGCCAGAGTTAACAGCCCAGTTCCCCCACAGGGCTCGGGGCTGCTGGCGTGGATACTGCCACCTCTGAGAGTCCGCAGCACAGCACAGTCCTGGCTGATTTCCACGTGAGATTGCCGCCCTGCAAGTGAGAAGCTGGGACCCTCTGCTGAATTCAAGCCCTGCTCCCAGCCCTCAGCTAGCCAGCCTGGTCTCTACAGTGACTGAAGACTCCAGCAGGCACGTCCTTAAACCCTGCAGCAGTACTGGGTCCCTGGGTGCCCAATGGTGTCCTGTTCCTGCTCTAGTCCTCAGCTCCCTCCCGGCTCGCGTTCCTGGTCTCCTACTCCTTGCTCCCAGTTCTTGGGCCTGTTGCTGCTCTGGTTGGTACTTTGGCTCTGATCCTTGGTTCTAAAATATCCAAAAGGGTGTTATAATGAGGGAGAAAAAATTGTTCTCCTTGGCCTCTGAGGATGGAACAAGAAGCAATGGGCTTAAACTGCAGCAAGGGAGGTTCAGGTTGGACATTAGGAAAATCTTCCTAACTGTCAGAGTAGTTAAACACTGGGATAAGTTGCCCAGGGAGGCTGTGGAATCTCCACCACTGGAGATATTTAAGTGCAGGTTAGATAGACATCTATCAGGGATGGTCTAGATGGTGCAAGGTCCTGCCAGGAGGGCAGGGGACTGGACTCAATGACCTCTGGAGGTCTCTTCCAGTTCTGATGTTCTAGGATTCTATGAATCTATTTCTTCCTCTGGCTCACTCCTTGGAGTTGGTATTTGGCTTCTGACTCCAGCTCAGAACCCTTAACTTCTCGTTCCTGGCCCCCGATTTTAGCTTGCTCCCTGGACTTGGTAACTTGGGGTATGTCTACATTACCCCGCTAGTTCGAACTAGGAGGGTAATGTAGGCATACCGCACTTGCAAATGAAGCCCGGGATTTGAATTTCCCAGGCTTCATTTGCATAAGCGCGGAGCCGCCATTTTTAAAACCCCGCTGCTTCGAACCTCATTTCACGAGGAGTAACGGTAGTTCGGAATAGGAAACCTAGTTCGAACTACCTAGTTCGTGCCGCGTGTAGCCGCACTGCACGGGGTTCAAACCAGCAGGGTTTTAAAAATGGCGGCTCCGCGCTTATGCAAATGAAGCCCGGGAAATTCAAATCCCGGGCTTCATTTGCAAGTGCGGTATGCCTACATTACCCTCCTAGTTCGAACTAGCGGGGTAGTGTAGACATACCCTTGGCTCCTGATTCAGGGTCTGAGCACTCAGCCTGGTGGCCCCTATTCCAACCATTAGCCTGGGTTCCCATTCTGACTGTTAGGCAAAGCCACCCACGGCCCGCTCCATGCAGCTGGAATCCAGTGGGAGACGTGACATGCATCCTTTGTGCGGTCAGGCTGGGACATGGCTGTTGGTGCCAGCTGACTTCCCTCTGTCTGCAGAGCATGGATTTCCTTTCATCAGTCCCACAGTTTTCTCACTTGCCATTTTTTCTTCCCAGCTGTATTTTGACACTCAGGTCAGTCTTTGATCATTCTGCTCAGCTGGGCCTGTTACAGACCATGGGTGAAGCTGTGTTCTAAGGCTGTTTGCAATCGAGTCATGTAGATGATCCTATTATTACAAGCAACTGCCTATGACAGACCGTTCGAGTTAAAGTCACCAAAAAATTGTCTTTATTAGTTCCCTCCACCCGCGCACCTGCCTGCCTGTCACTTTCTGAGTCTTTCACTTTTTAGAGTGAAAGTTTCCATGACTGGTCTTTGCCTGAAGCCTTTTTTGGGGATTTGATTTCTTGAGGGTTTGTTTGATCAAAATGCCTTTGGTCCTGGAAGTAATAACGTGCCAGGAAGTAATAACAAATATGGAAGTTTTCCCAAGCTTTAAAAAACAGCTCACTGGACCTTTTCAAACAGGCACAGAATAAAAATACCTAAGGGTTGAGACCAGGGTTCCCTCTAAGGTGCACCAAAAATTTGCCTCCCCCCCCCCCCCCCCCCCTGCTCAGAAGAGCTGCACAATGGCTGCTCAGCTGCTCGGGGGCAGGCGGCTGCCCCACCCCACACGGCCTGGCCCTAGCTTCAGCCATTCCCAGGGCTGGAGCCTCGGGCCTCATAATGGGCTGCAGCTGTTCTGCCGGCCCCGGCCAGGGCCAGAGCTGTGTGTCAGGAGCAGCATGTCGGGTGGCAGCGGCCCCTGCCAGGGCCAGAACCAGAGCTGCATGTCGGGTGGCAGCCCCGGTCGTGGCCAGACCCAGAGCTGCGTGTCGGGCAGCGGCCCCGGCCAGGGCCAGACCCAGAGCTGCATGTCGGGCAGCGGCCCCGGCCAGGGCCAGAACCAGAGCTGTGTGTCGGGTGGCAGCCCCGGCCAGGGCCAGACCCAGAGCTGTGTGTCGGGCAGCGGCCCCGGCCAGGGCCAGACCCAGAGCTGTGTGTCGGGCAGCGGCCCCGGCCAGGGCCAGACCCAGAGCTGCATGTCGGGTGGCGGCCCCGGCCAGGGCCAGAACCAGAGCTGTGTGTCGGGTGGCAGCCCCGGTCGTGGCCAGACCCAGAGCTGCGTGTCGGGTGGCAGCCCCGGCCAGGGCCAGACCCAGAGCTGCGTGTCGGGCAGCGGCCCCGGCCAGGGCCAGAACCAGAGCTGTGTGTCGGGTGGCAGCCCCGGCCAGGGCCAGACCCAGAGCTGTGTGTCGGGCAGCGGCCCCGGCCAGGGCCAGACCCAGAGCTGCATGTCGGGTGGCGGCCCCGGCCAGGGCCAGAACCAGAGCTGTGTGTCGGGTGGCAGCCCCGGCCAGGGCCAGACCCAGAGCTGTGTGTCGGGTGGCAGCCCCGGCCAGGGCCAGACCCAGAGCTGTGTGTCGGGTGGCAGCCCCGGCCAGGGCCAGACCCAGAGCTGTGTGTCGGGCAGCGGCCCCGGCCAGGGCCAGAACCAGAGCTGTGTGTCGGGTGGCAGCCCCGGCCAGGGCCAGACCCAGAGCTGTGTGTCGGGTGGCAGCCCCGGCCAGGGCCAGACCCAGAGCTGTGTGTCGGGCAGCGGCCCCGGCCAGGGCCAGACCCAGAGCTGTGTGTCGGGCAGCGGCCCCGGCCAGGGCCAGAACCAGAGCTGCATGTCGGGTGGCAGCCCCGGCCAGGGCCAGAACCAGAGCTGTGTGTCGGGTGGCAGCCCCGGCCAGGGCCAGACCCAGAGCTGCATGTCGGGTGGCAGCCCCGGCCGGGGCCAGACCCAGAGCTGCGTGTCGGGCAGCGGCCCCGGCCAGGGCCAGACCCAGAGCTGTGTGTCGGGTGGCAGCCCCGGCCAGGGCCAGACCCAGAGCTGCGTGTCGGGTGGCAGCCCCGGCCAGGGCCAGACCCAGAGCTGCGTGTCGGGTGGCAGCCCCGGCCAGGGCCAGACCCAGAGCTGTGTGTCGGGTGGCAGCCCCGGCCAGGGCCAGACCCAGAGCTGTGTGTCGGGCAGCGGCCCCGGCCGGGGCCAGACCCAGAGCTGTGTGTAGGGTGGCAGCCCCGGCCAGGGCCAGAACCAGAGCTGTGTGTCGGGTGGCAGCCCCGGCCAGGGCCAGACCCAGAGCTGTGTGTCGGGCAGCGGCCCCGGCCAGGGCCAGAACCAGAGCTGCATGTCGGGTGGCAGCCCCGGCCAGGGCCAGACCCAGAGCTGTGTGTCGGGCAGCGGCCCCGGCCAGGGCCAGACCCAGAGCTGTGTGTCGGGTGGCAGCCCCGGCCAGGGCCAGACCCAGAGCTGCGTGTCGGGTGGCAGCCCCGGCCAGGGCCAGACCCAGAGCTGCATGTCGGGCGGCGGCGGCCCCTGCCAGGGCCAGACCCAGAGCTGTGTGTCGGGTGGCAGCCCCTGCCAGTGCCAGACCCAGAGCTGTGTGTCGGGTGGCAGCCCTGGCCAGGGCCAGACCCAGAGCTGCATGTCGGGTGGCAGCCCCGGCCAGGGCCAGACCCAGAGCTGTGTGTCGGGCAGCGGCCCCGGCCAGGGCCAGACCCAGAGCTGTGTGTCGGGTGGCAGCCCCGGCCAGGGCCAGACCCAGAGCTGTGTGTCGGGCAGCAGCCCCGGCCAGGGCCAGACCCAGAGCTGTGTGTCGGGCAGCAGCCCCGGCCAGGGCCAGAACCAGAGCTGCGTGTCGGGTGGCAGCCCCGGCCAGGGCCAGAACCAGAGCTGCGTGTCGGGTGGCAGCCCCGGCCAGGGCCAGACCCAGAGCTGCGTGTCGGGCGGCAGCCCCGGCCAGGGCCAGACCCAGAGCTGTGTGTCGGGCAGCAGCCCCGGCCAGGGCCAGACCCAGAGCTGTGTGTCGGGCAGCAGCCCCGGCCAGGGCCAGAACCAGAGCTGCGTGTCGGGTGGCAGCCCCGGCCAGGGCCAGAACCAGAGCTGTGTGTCGGGTGGCAGCCCCGGCCAGGGCCAGACCCAGAGCTGCGTGTCGGGCGGCAGCCCCGGCCAGGGCCAGACCCAGATCTGTGTGTCGGGTGGCAGCCCCGGCCAGGGCCAGACCCAGAGCTGCGTGTCGGGTGGCAGCCCCGGCCAGGGCCAGACCCAGAGCTGTGTGTCGGGTGGCAGCCCCGGCCAGGGCCAGACCCAGAGCTGTGTGTCGGGCAGCGGCCCCGGCCAGGGCCAGACCCAGAGCTGCATGTCGGGTGGCAGCCCCGGCCAGGGCCAGACCCAGAGCTGCATGTCGGGTGGCAGCCCCGGCCAGGGCCAGACCCAGAGCTGCGTGTCGGGTGGCAGCCCCGGCCAGGGCCAGACCCAGAGCTGTGTGTCGGGTGGCAGCCCCGGCCAGGGCCAGACCCAGAGCTGTGTGTCGGGCAGCGGCCCCGGCCAGGGCCAGACCCAGAGCTGCATGTCGGGTGGCAGCCCCGGCCAGGGCCAGACCCAGAGCTGCATGTCGGGTGGCAGCCCCGGCCAGGGCCAGACCCAGAGCTGTGTGTCGGGTGGCAGCCCCGGCCAGGGCCAGAACCAGAGCTGTGTGTCGGGTGGCAGCCCCGGCCAGGGCCAGAACCAGAGCTGTGTGTCGGGTGGCAGCCCCGGCCAGGGCCAGACCCAGAGCTGCATGTCGGGTGGCAGCCCCGGCCAGGGCCAGACCCAGAGCTGCATGTCAGGTGGCAGCCCCGGCCAGGGCCAGACCCAGAGCTGTGTGTCGGGTGGCAGCCCCGGCCAGGGCCAGACCCAGAGCTGTGTGTCGGGCAGCGGCCCCGGCCAGGGCCAGACCCAGAGCTGTGTGTCGGGTGGCAGCCCCGGCCAGGGCCAGACCCAGAGCTGTGTGTCGGGTGGCAGCCCCGGCCAGGGCCAGACCCAGAGCTGCGTGTCGGGTGGCAGCCCCGGCCGGGGCCAGACCCAGAGCTGCGTGTTGGGGGGGCAGCCCCGGCCAGGGCCAGACCCAGAGCTGTGTGTCGGGCGGCAGCCCCGGCCAGGGCCAGACCCAGAGCTGCGTGTCGGGTGGCAGCCCCGGCCAGGGCCAGACCCAGAGCTGTGTGTCGGGTGGCAGCCCCGGCCAGGGCCAGAACCAGAGCTGTGTGTCGGGTGGCAGCCCCGGCCAGGGCCAGAACCAGAGCTGTGTGTCGGGTGGCAGCCCCGGCCAGGGCCAGACCCAGAGCTGTGTGTCGGGTGGCAGCCCCGGCCAGGGCCAGACCCAGAGCTGTGTGTCGGGTGGCAGCCCCGGCCAGGGCCAGACCCAGAGCTGCGTGTCGGGTGGCAGCCCCGGCCAGGGCCAGACCCAGAGCTGTGTGTCGGGCAGCGGCCCCGGCCAGGGCCAGACCCAGAGCTGCGTGTCGGGTGGCAGCCCCGGCCAGGGCCAGACCCAGAGCTGTGTGTCGGGCAGCGGCCCCGGCCAGGGCCAGACCCAGAGCTGTGTGTCGGGTGGCAGCCCCGGCCAGGGCCAGAACCAGAGCTGTGTGTCGGGCGGCAGCCCCGGCCAGGGCCAGACCCAGAGCTGTGTGTCGGGTGGCAGCCCCGGCCAGGGCCAGACCCAGAGCTGTGTGTCGGGTGGCAGCCCCGGCCAGGGCCAGAACCAGAGCTGTGTGTCGGGTGGCAGCCCCGGCCAGGGCCAGACCCAGAGCTGTGTGTCGGGTGGCAGCCCCGGCCAGGGCCAGACCCAGAGCTGCGTGTCGGGTGGCAGCCCCGGCCGGGGCCAGACCCAGAGCTGCGTGTCGGGTGGCAGCCCCGGCCAGGGCCAGACCCAGAGCTGTGTGTCGGGCAGCGGCCCCGGCCAGGGCCAGACCCAGAGCTGCGTGTCGGGTGGCAGCCCCGGCCAGGGCCAGAACCAGAGCTGTGTGTCGGGTGGCAGCCCCGGCCAGGGCCAGACCCAGAGCTGCGTGTCGGGTGGCAGCCCCGGCCGGGGCCAGACCCAGAGCTGTGTGTCGGGCAGCGGCCCCGGCCAGGGCCAGACCCAGAGCTGTGTGTCGGGTGGCAGCCCCGGCCAGGGCCAGACCCAGAGCTGCGTGTCGGGTGGCAGCCCCGGCCGGGGCCAGACCCAGAGCTGCGTGTCGGGTGGCAGCCCCGGCCAGGGCCAGACCCAGAGCTGCGTGTCGGGTGGCAGCCCCGGCCAGGGCCAGACCCAGAGCTGCGTGTCGGGTGGCAGCCCCGGCCAGGGCCAGACCCAGAGCTGCGTGTCGGGTGGCAGCCCCGGCCAGGGCCAGACCCAGAGCTGTGTGTCGGGCAGCGGCCCTGGCCAGGGCCAGAACCAGAGCTGTGTGTCGGGCAGCGGCCCCGGCCAGGGCCAGACCCAGAGCTGTGTGTCGGGTGGCAGCCCCGGCCAGGGCCAGACCCAGAGCTGCGTGTCGGGTGGCAGCCCCGGCCAGGGCCAGACCCAGAGCTGTGTGTCGGGTGGCAGCCCCGGCCAGGGCCAGACCCAGAGCTGTGTGTCGGGTGGCAGCCCCGGCCAGGGCCAGACCCAGAGCTGTGTGTCGGGTGGCAGCCCCGGCCAGGGCCAGAACCAGAGCTGTGTGTCGGGTGGCAGCCCCGGCCAGGGCCAGACCCAGAGCTGCGTGTCGGGTGGCAGCCCCGGCCGGGGCCAGAACCAGAGCTGTGTGTCGGGTGGCAGCCCCGGCCAGGGCCAGACCCAGAGCTGTGTGTCGGGCAGCGGCCCCGGCCAGGGCCAGACCCAGAGCTCTGTGTCGGGTGGCAGCCCCGGCCAGGGCCAGAACCAGAGCTGTGTGTCGGGCAGCGGCCCCGGCCAGGGCCAGACCCAGAGCTGTGTGTCGGGTGGCAGCCCCGGCCAGGGCCAGACCCAGAGCTGCGTGTCGGGTGGCAGCCCCGGCCAGGGCCAGACCCAGAGCTGCGTGTCGGGTGGCAGCCCCGGCCAGGGCCAGACCCAGAGCTGCATGTCGGGTGGCAGCCCCGGCCAGGGCCAGACCCAGAGCTGTGTGTCGGGTGGCAGCCCCGGCCAGGGCCAGACCCAGAGCTGTGTGTCGGGTGGCAGCCCCGGCCAGGGCCAGACCCAGAGCTGCGTGTCGGGTGGCAGCCCCGGCCAGGGCCAGACCCAGAGCTGTGTGTCGGGTGGCAGCCCCGGCCAGGGCCAGACCCAGAGCTGTGTGTCGGGTGGCAGCCCCGGCCAGGGCCAGACCCAGAGCTGTGTGTCGGGTGGCAGCCCCGGCCAGGGCCAGACCCAGAGCTGCGTGTCGGGTGGCAGCCCCGGCCAGGGCCAGACCCAGAGCTGCGTGTCGGGCGGCAGCCCCGGCCAGGGCCAGACCCAGAGCTGCGTGTCGGGCAGCGGCCCCGGCCAGGGCCAGACCCAGAGCTGTGTGTCGGGCAACGGCCCCGGCCAGGGCCAGACCCAGAGCTGTGTGTCGGGCGGCAGCCCCGGCCAGGGCCAGACCCAGAGCTGTGTGTCGGGTGGCAGCCCCGGCCAGGGCCAGACCCAGAGCTGTGTGTCGGGTGGCAGCCCCGGCCAGGGCCAGAACCAGAGCTGTGTGTCGGGTGGCAGCCCCGGCCAGGGCCAGACCCAGAGCTGCATGTCAGGTGGCAGCCCCGGCCAGGGCCAGACCCAGAGCTGTGTGTCGGGTGGCAGCTCCGGCCAGGGCCAGACCCAGAGCTGTGTGTCGGGTGGCAGCCCCGGCCAGGGCCAGACCCAGAGCTGTGTGTCGGGTGGCAGCCCCGGCCAGGGCCAGAACCAGAGCTGTGTGTCGGGCAGCGGCCCCGGCCAGGGCCAGACCCAGAGCTGTGTGTCGGGTGGCAGCCCCGGCCAGGGCCAGACCCAGAGCTGCGTGTCGGGTGGCAGCCCCGGCCAGGGCCAGACCCAGAGCTGCATGTCGGGCGGCGGCGGCCCCTGCCAGGGCCAGACCCAGAGCTGCATGTCGGGCGGCGGCCCCGGCCAGGGCCAGACCCAGAGCTGCGTGTCGGGTGGCAGCCCCGGCCAGGGCCAGACCCAGAGCTGCGTGTCGGGTGGCAGCCCCGGCCAGGGCCAGACCCAGAGCTGTGTGTCGGGCGGCAGCCCCGGCCAGGGCCAGACCCAGAGCTGCGTGTCGGGCGGCAGCCCCGGCCAGGGCCAGACCCAGAGCTGTGTGTCGGGTGGCAGCCCCGGCCAGGGCCAGACCCAGAGCTGCGTGTCGGGTGGCAGCCCCGGCCAGGGCCAGACCCAGAGCTGCGTGTCGGGTGGCAGCCCCGGCCAGGGCCAGACCCAGAGCTGTGTGTCGGGTGGCAGCCCCGGCCGGGGCCAGACCCAGAGCTGCGTGTCGGGTGGCAGCCCCGGCCAGGGCCAGACCCAGAGCTGCGTGTCGGGCGGCAGCCCCGGCCAGGGCCAGACCCAGAGCTGCGTGTCGGGTGGCAGCCCCGGCCAGGGCCAGAACCAGAGCTGTGTGTCGGGTGGCAGCCCCGGCCAGGGCCAGACCCAGAGCTGTGTGTCGGGTGGCAGCCCCGGCCAGGGCCAGAACCAGAGCTGCGTGTCGGGTGGCAGCCCCGGCCAGGGCCAGACCCAGAGCTGCGTGTCGGGTGGCAGCCCCGGCCAGGGCCAGAACCAGAGCTGTGTGTCGGGTGGCAGCCCCGGCCAGGGCCAGAACCAGAGCTGTGTGTCGGGTGGCAGCCCCGGCCAGGGCCAGAACCAGAGCTGTGTGTCGGGTGGCAGCCCCGGCCAGGGCCAGACCCAGAGCTGTGTGTCGGGTGGCAGCCCCGGCCAGGGCCAGACCCAGAGCTGCGTGTCGGGTGGCAGCCCCGGCCAGGGCCAGACCCAGAGCTGCATGTCGGGTGGCAGCCCCGGCCAGGGCCAGACCCAGAGCTGTGTGTCGGGTGGCAGCCCCGGCCAGGGCCAGACCCAGAGCTGTGTGTCGGGCAGCGGCCCCGGCCAGGGCCAGACCCAGAGCTGTGTGTCGGGTGGCAGCCCCGGCCAGGGCCAGACCCAGAGCTGTGTGTCGGGTGGCAGCCCCGGCCAGGGCCAGACCCAGAGCTGCGTGTCGGGTGGCAGCCCCGGCCGGGGCCAGACCCAGAGCTGCGTGTCGGGTGGCAGCCCCGGCCAGGGCCAGACCCAGAGCTGTGTGTCGGGCGGCAGCCCCGGCCAGGGCCAGACCCAGAGCTGCGTGTCGGGTGGCAGCCCCGGCCAGGGCCAGACCCAGAGCTGTGTGTCGGGTGGCAGCCCCGGCCAGGGCCAGAACCAGAGCTGTGTGTCGGGTGGCAGCCCCGGCCAGGGCCAGAACCAGAGCTGTGTGTCGGGTGGCAGCCCCGGCCAGGGCCAGACCCAGAGCTGTGTGTCGGGTGGCAGCCCCGGCCAGGGCCAGACCCAGAGCTGTGTGTCGGGTGGCAGCCCCGGCCAGGGCCAGACCCAGAGCTGCGTGTCGGGTGGCAGCCCCGGCCAGGGCCAGACCCAGAGCTGTGTGTCGGGCAGCGGCCCCGGCCAGGGCCAGACCCAGAGCTGCGTGTCGGGTGGCAGCCCCGGCCAGGGCCAGACCCAGAGCTGTGTGTCGGGCAGCGGCCCCGGCCAGGGCCAGACCCAGAGCTGTGTGTCGGGTGGCAGCCCCGGCCAGGGCCAGAACCAGAGCTGTGTGTCGGGCGGCAGCCCCGGCCAGGGCCAGACCCAGAGCTGTGTGTCGGGTGGCAGCCCCGGCCAGGGCCAGACCCAGAGCTGTGTGTCGGGTGGCAGCCCCGGCCAGGGCCAGAACCAGAGCTGTGTGTCGGGTGGCAGCCCCGGCCAGGGCCAGACCCAGAGCTGTGTGTCGGGTGGCAGCCCCGGCCAGGGCCAGACCCAGAGCTGCGTGTCGGGTGGCAGCCCCGGCCGGGGCCAGACCCAGAGCTGCGTGTCGGGTGGCAGCCCCGGCCAGGGCCAGACCCAGAGCTGTGTGTCGGGCAGCGGCCCCGGCCAGGGCCAGACCCAGAGCTGCGTGTCGGGTGGCAGCCCCGGCCAGGGCCAGAACCAGAGCTGTGTGTCGGGTGGCAGCCCCGGCCAGGGCCAGACCCAGAGCTGCGTGTCGGGTGGCAGCCCCGGCCGGGGCCAGACCCAGAGCTGCGTGTCGGGTGGCAGCCCCGGCCAGGGCCAGACCCAGGGTACGTCTACACTACAGCGCTAGTTCGAACTAACTTAGTTCGAATTAGTTAATTCGAACTAAGCTAGTTCGAACTAACGCATCTAGAACTAAAAACTAGTTCGAACTAGCGTTTTGCTAATTCGAACTAGCAAGTCCACATTGAGTGGACTCTGAACAGGGCTTAAGGATGGCCGGAAGCAGTGCCGGCAGGGCATCAGAGGAGGACTTAGAGCATGGAGATGCTGTCTCAGGCTAGCCGAGGGCTGCGCTTAAAGGGTCCCGACCCCCACCCCGGACACACAGTTCTAAGGGGTGCCCCGCTTGCAAAGACGTTCTGGCTTGGAGTGCCCTGAGTGCCCACACTGGGCACATCACACCACTCGGCCATCAGCCCGGCTGCACTTGCCGCAGGCTGCCATCTGGGGAGAGGGAGTAATTGGGGGGCTGCAGGAGAGCTTCCACCCCCAGAAGCCCGCAGAGCCAGCCCAGTCCTCCCCATCGGGGGCTCGTACCCCATTCCTCCCTCACCTCCTTCCACTTACCCTTCCCTAGCCCCCCTTCTTATTGATGTACAAAATAAAGATAACGTTTCTTCCAACATTGACTCTGTCTTTATTGAAAAAAACTGGGGGAGACTGGGAAAAGGAGGTGGGAGAGGGGAAGAGAAAGGCTGGGAGAGGGGAGGGCAACTAACATGATCAGGGGTTGGGAACAGGTCCCAGATGAAGAAAGGCTACAGAGACTGGGACTGTTCAGCTTAGAAAAGAGGAGACGGAGGGGGGACAGGATAGAGGTCTCTAAAAGCAGGGGTTGGGTGGAGAGGGTGCATCAAGAAAAGTTCTTCCTGAGTTCCCATAAAGAAGGACTAGAGGACACCAAAGGAAAGGAATGGGTAGCAGGCTTGAAACTAGTAAGAGAAAGTTGTTGTTCTTCAGAAAGCAAATAGTTAACCTGTGGAACTCCTTGCTGCAGGAGGCTGTGAAGGCTACAACAAGAACAGAGTTTAAAGGGAAGTGAGATCAAGTGATGGAGGTTGGGTCCATGGAGTCCTATTAGCCAGAGGGTAGGAGTGGTGTCCCTGCCCAAAGTTTGTGGAAGGCTGGAGAGGGATGGCACGAGACAAATGGCTTGGTCACTGTCTTCGGTCCATCCCCTCCAGGGTCCCTAGGGTTGGCCGCTGTCGGCAGACAGGCTACTGGGCTAGATGGACCTTTGGACTGACCCAGGACGGCCATTGTAAGCTCACGGCTCAGAGTCGGGGGTCTCAGTGGACCCCCTTGATTTTCATGCACACCTGCTCCTGGGTGGCCAGGCTGGCAGCTCTCCTGCCCTAGACAGCCACTTTCCTGTGCCTAGTGCGGAGATCGTGGACAAGGTCCACGATGTCCGCACTAGCCCAGGAAGATGCCCGCCTCTTGCGGTCCAGGGCAAGCTCCCGGGAGCCGCCAGCCTGGTCCCGGCAAGAGGGGGTGGGCTGGGGGGCATCGGGTGGGTGGCTCTGTGCCGTGCCAGGTGCAGGGTCTGCTGGCTGGGTGCTGGCAGGCTTGCACCTGGCACGGGCACCGTAGCCAGCCCGTGCCCCTTTAAGGGGTCCGGGGCCGGGAGGGGGGCATAGAGTTTCCCTGGTGTTGGCCAGAGTGGCCACCAGGGAAACCTGGGGAGGGCTAGCCTCCCACTAGTTCGAACTAAAGGGCTACACAGCCCTTAGTTCGAACTAGCTAGTTCGAACTAGGCGTTAGTCCTCGTAAAATGAGGTTTACCTAGTTCGAACTAAGCGCTCCGCTAGTTCGATTCAAATTCGAACTAGCGGAGCGCTAGTGTAGCACCTATTAAAGTTAGTTCGAACTAACGTCCGTTAGTTCGAACTAACTTTGTAGTGTAGACATACCCCCAGAGCTGTGTGTCGGGCAGCGGCCCCGGCCAGGGCCAGACCCAGAGCTGCGTGTCGGGTGGCAGCCCCGGCCAGGGCCAGACCCAGAGCTGCGTGTCGGGTGGCAGCCCCGGCCAGGGCCAGACCCAGAGCTGCGTGTCGGGTGGCAGCCCCGGCCGGGGCCAGACCCAGAGCTGCGTGTCGGGTGGCAGCCCCGGCCAGGGCCAGACCCAGAGCTGCGTGTCGGGTGGCAGCCCCGGCCAGGGCCAGACCCAGAGCTGCGTGTCGGGTGGCAGCCCCGGCCAGGGCCAGACCCAGAGCTGCGTGTCGGGTGGCAGCCCCGGCCAGGGCCAGACCCAGAGCTGTGTGTCGGGCAGCGGCCCTGGCCAGGGCCAGAACCAGAGCTGTGTGTCGGGCAGCGGCCCCGGCCAGGGCCAGACCCAGAGCTGTGTGTCGGGTGGCAGCCCCGGCCAGGGCCAGACCCAGAGCTGCGTGTCGGGTGGCAGCCCCGGCCAGGGCCAGACCCAGAGCTGTGTGTCGGGTGGCAGCCCCGGCCAGGGCCAGACCCAGAGCTGTGTGTCGGGTGGCAGCCCCGGCCAGGGCCAGACCCAGAGCTGTGTGTCGGGCAGCGGCCCTGGCCAGGGCCAGAACCAGAGCTGCGTGTCGGGTGGCAGCCCCGGCCAGGGCCAGACCCAGAGCTGTGTGTCGGGTGGCAGCCCCGGCCAGGGCCAGACCCAGAGCTGTGTGTCGGGCAGCGGCCCCGGCCAGGGCCAGACCCAGAGCTGTGTGTCGGGTGGCAGCCCCGGCCAGGGCCAGACCCAGAGCTGCGTGTCGGGTGGCAGCCCCGGCCAGGGCCAGACCCAGAGCTGTGTGTCGGGTGGCAGCCCCGGCCAGGGCCAGACCCAGAGCTGTGTGTCGGGTGGCAGCCCCGGCCAGGGCCAGACCCAGAGCTGTGTGTCGGGTGGCAGCCCCGGCCAGGGCCAGAACCAGAGCTGTGTGTCGGGTGGCAGCCCCGGCCAGGGCCAGACCCAGAGCTGCGTGTCGGGTGGCAGCCCCGGCCGGGGCCAGAACCAGAGCTGTGTGTCGGGTGGCAGCCCCGGCCAGGGCCAGACCCAGAGCTGTGTGTCGGGCAGCGGCCCCGGCCAGGGCCAGACCCAGAGCTCTGTGTCGGGTGGCAGCCCCGGCCAGGGCCAGAACCAGAGCTGTGTGTCGGGCAGCGGCCCCGGCCAGGGCCAGACCCAGAGCTGTGTGTCGGGTGGCAGCCCCGGCCAGGGCCAGACCCAGAGCTGCGTGTCGGGTGGCAGCCCCGGCCAGGGCCAGACCCAGAGCTGCATGTCGGGTGGCAGCCCCGGCCAGGGCCAGACCCAGAGCTGTGTGTCGGGTGGCAGCCCCGGCCAGGGCCAGACCCAGAGCTGTGTGTCGGGTGGCAGCCCCGGCCAGGGCCAGACCCAGAGCTGTGTGTCGGGTGGCAGCCCCGGCCAGGGCCAGACCCAGAGCTGTGTGTCGGGTGGCAGCCCCGGCCAGGGCCAGACCCAGAGCTGTGTGTCGGGTGGCAGCCCCGGCCAGGGCCAGACCCAGAGCTGTGTGTCGGGTGGCAGCCCCGGCCAGGGCCAGACCCAGAGCTGTGTGTCGGGTGGCAGCCCCGGCCAGGGCCAGACCCAGAGCTGCGTGTCGGGCGGCAGCCCCGGCCAGGGCCAGACCCAGAGCTGCGTGTCGGGCAGCGGCCCCGGCCAGGGCCAGACCCAGAGCTGTGTGTCGGGCAGCGGCCCCGGCCAGGGCCAGACCCAGAGCTGTGTGTCGGGCAGCGGCCCCGGCCAGGGCCAGACCCAGAGCTGCGTGTCGGGTGGCAGCCCCGGCCAGGGCCAGACCCAGAGCTGTGTGTCGGGCGGCAGCCCCGGCCAGGGCCAGACCCAGAGCTGTGTGTCGGGTGGCAGCCCCGGCCAGGGCCAGACCCAGAGCTGTGTGTCGGGTGGCAGCCCCGGCCAGGGCCAGAACCAGAGCTGTGTGTCGGGTGGCAGCCCCGGCCAGGGCCAGACCCAGAGCTGCATGTCAGGTGGCAGCCCCGGCCAGGGCCAGACCCAGAGCTGTGTGTCGGGTGGCAGCTCCGGCCAGGGCCAGACCCAGAGCTGCGTGTCGGGTGGCAGCCCCGGCCAGGGCCAGACCCAGAGCTGTGTGTCGGGTGGCAGCCCCGGCCAGGGCCAGACCCAGAGCTGTGTGTCGGGTGGCAGCCCCGGCCAGGGCCAGACCCAGAGCTGTGTGTCGGGTGGCAGCCCCGGCCAGGGCCAGACCCAGAGCTGCGTGTCGGGTGGCAGCCCCGGCCAGGGCCAGACCCAGAGCTGCATGTCGGGCGGCGGCGGCCCCTGCCAGGGCCAGACCCAGAGCTGTGTGTCGGGTGGCAGCCCCGGCCAGGGCCAGACCCAGAGCTGCATGTCGGGTGGCAGCCCCGGCCAGGGCCAGACCCAGAGCTGCGTGTCGGGCAGCGGCCCCGGCCAGGGCCAGACCCAGAGCTGCGTGTCGGGTGGCAGCCCCGGCCAGGGCCAGACCCAGAGCTGTGTGTCGGGCAGCGGCCCCGGCCAGGGCCAGACCCAGAGCTGCGTGTCGGGTGGCAGCCCCGGCCAGGGCCAGACCCAGAGCTGTGTGTCGGGTGGCAGCCCCGGCCAGGGCCAGACCCAGAGCTGTGTGTCGGGTGGCAGCCCCGGCCAGGGCCAGACCCAGAGCTGTGTGTCGGGTGGCAGCCCCGGCCAGGGCCAGAACCAGAGCTGTGTGTCGGGCAGCGGCCCCGGCCAGGGCCAGACCCAGAGCTGTGTGTCGGGTGGCAGCCCCGGCCAGGGCCAGACCCAGAGCTGCGTGTCGGGTGGCAGCCCCGGCCAGGGCCAGACCCAGAGCTGCATGTCGGGCGGCGGCGGCCCCTGCCAGGGCCAGACCCAGAGCTGCATGTCGGGCGGCGGCCCCGGCCAGGGCCAGACCCAGAGCTGCGTGTCGGGTGGCAGCCCCGGCCAGGGCCAGACCCAGAGCTGCGTGTCGGGTGGCAGCCCCGGCCAGGGCCAGACCCAGAGCTGCGTGTCGGGTGGCAGCCCCGGCCAGGGCCAGACCCAGAGCTGTGTGTCGGGCGGCGGCCCCTGCCAGGGCCAGACCCAGAGCTGCGTGTCGGGTGGCAGCCCCGGCCAGGGCCAGACCCAGAGCTGTGTGTCGGGTGGCAGCCCCGGCCAGGGCCAGACCCAGAGCTGCGTGTCGGGCGGCAGCCCCGGCCAGGGCCAGACCCAGAGCTGTGTGTCGGGTGGCAGCCCCGGCCAGGGCCAGACCCAGAGCTGCGTGTCGGGTGGCAGCCCCGGCCAGGGCCAGACCCAGAGCTGTGTGTCGGGTGGCAGCCCCGGCCAGGGCCAGACCCAGAGCTGTGTGTCGGGTGGCAGCCCCGGCCGGGGCCAGACCCAGAGCTGCGTGTCGGGTGGCAGCCCCGGCCAGGGCCAGACCCAGAGCTGTGTGTCGGGCGGCAGCCCCGGCCAGGGCCAGACCCAGAGCTGCGTGTCGGGTGGCAGCCCCGGCCAGGGCCAGAACCAGAGCTGTGTGTCGGGTGGCAGCCCCGGCCAGGGCCAGACCCAGAGCTGTGTGTCGGGTGGCAGCCCCGGCCAGGGCCAGAACCAGAGCTGTGTGTCGGGTGGCAGCCCCGGCCAGGGCCAGACCCAGAGCTGCGTGTCGGGTGGCAGCCCCGGCCAGGGCCAGAACCAGAGCTGTGTGTCGGGTGGCAGCCCCGGCCAGGGCCAGAACCAGAGCTGTGTGTCGGGTGGCAGCCCCGGCCAGGGCCAGAACCAGAGCTGTGTGTCGGGTGGCAGCCCCGGCCAGGGCCAGACCCAGAGCTGTGTGTCGGGTGGCAGCCCCGGCCAGGGCCAGACCCAGAGCTGCGTGTCGGGTGGCAGCCCCGGCCAGGGCCAGACCCAGAGCTGCGTGTCGGGTGGCAGCCCCGGCCAGGGCCAGACCCAGAGCTGTGTGTCGGGTGGCAGCCCCGGCCAGGGCCAGACCCAGAGCTGTGTGTCGGGCAGCGGCCCCGGCCAGGGCCAGACCCAGAGCTGTGTGTCGGGTGGCAGCCCCGGCCAGGGCCAGACCCAGAGCTGTGTGTCGGGTGGCAGCCCCGGCCAGGGCCAGACCCAGAGCTGCGTGTCGGGTGGCAGCCCCGGCCGGGGCCAGACCCAGAGCTGCGTGTCGGGTGGCAGCCCCGGCCAGGGCCAGACCCAGAGCTGTGTGTCGGGCGGCAGCCCCGGCCAGGGCCAGACCCAGAGCTGCGTGTCGGGTGGCAGCCCCGGCCAGGGCCAGACCCAGAGCTGTGTGTCGGGTGGCAGCCCCGGCCAGGGCCAGAACCAGAGCTGTGTGTCGGGTGGCAGCCCCGGCCAGGGCCAGAACCAGAGCTGTGTGTCGGGTGGCAGCCCCGGCCAGGGCCAGACCCAGAGCTGTGTGTCGGGTGGCAGCCCCGGCCAGGGCCAGACCCAGAGCTGTGTGTCGGGTGGCAGCCCCGGCCAGGGCCAGACCCAGAGCTGCGTGTCGGGTGGCAGCCCCGGCCAGGGCCAGACCCAGAGCTGTGTGTCGGGCAGCGGCCCCGGCCAGGGCCAGACCCAGAGCTGCGTGTCGGGTGGCAGCCCCGGCCAGGGCCAGACCCAGAGCTGTGTGTCGGGCAGCGGCCCCGGCCAGGGCCAGACCCAGAGCTGTGTGTCGGGTGGCAGCCCCGGCCAGGGCCAGAACCAGAGCTGTGTGTCGGGCGGCAGCCCCGGCCAGGGCCAGACCCAGAGCTGTGTGTCGGGTGGCAGCCCCGGCCAGGGCCAGACCCAGAGCTGTGTGTCGGGTGGCAGCCCCGGCCAGGGCCAGAACCAGAGCTGTGTGTCGGGTGGCAGCCCCGGCCAGGGCCAGACCCAGAGCTGTGTGTCGGGTGGCAGCCCCGGCCAGGGCCAGACCCAGAGCTGCGTGTCGGGTGGCAGCCCCGGCCGGGGCCAGACCCAGAGCTGCGTGTCGGGTGGCAGCCCCGGCCAGGGCCAGACCCAGAGCTGTGTGTCGGGCAGCGGCCCCGGCCAGGGCCAGACCCAGAGCTGCGTGTCGGGTGGCAGCCCCGGCCAGGGCCAGAACCAGAGCTGTGTGTCGGGTGGCAGCCCCGGCCAGGGCCAGACCCAGAGCTGCGTGTCGGGTGGCAGCCCCGGCCGGGGCCAGACCCAGAGCTGCGTGTCGGGTGGCAGCCCCGGCCAGGGCCAGACCCAGGGTACGTCTACACTACAGCGCTAGTTCGAACTAACTTAGTTCGAATTAGTTAATTCGAACTAAGCTAGTTCGAACTAACGCATCTAGAACTAAAAACTAGTTCGAACTAGCGTTTTGCTAATTCGAACTAGCAAGTCCACATTGAGTGGACTCTGAACAGGGCTTAAGGATGGCCGGAAGCAGTGCCGGCAGGGCATCAGAGGAGGACTTAGAGCATGGAGATGCTGTCTCAGGCTAGCCGAGGGCTGCGCTTAAAGGGTCCCGACCCCCACCCCGGACACACAGTTCTAAGGGGTGCCCCGCTTGCAAAGACGTTCTGGCTTGGAGTGCCCTGAGTGCCCACACTGGGCACATCACACCACTCGGCCATCAGCCCGGCTGCACTTGCCGCAGGCTGCCATCTGGGGAGAGGGAGTAATTGGGGGGCTGCAGGAGAGCTTCCACCCCCAGAAGCCCGCAGAGCCAGCCCAGTCCTCCCCATCGGGGGCTCGTACCCCATTCCTCCCTCACCTCCTTCCACTTACCCTTCCCTAGCCCCCCTTCTTATTGATGTACAAAATAAAGATAACGTTTCTTCCAACATTGACTCTGTCTTTATTGAAAAAAACTGGGGGAGACTGGGAAAAGGAGGTGGGAGAGGGGAAGAGAAAGGCTGGGAGAGGGGAGGGCAACTAACATGATCAGGGGTTGGGAACAGGTCCCAGATGAAGAAAGGCTACAGAGACTGGGACTGTTCAGCTTAGAAAAGAGGAGACGGAGGGGGGACAGGATAGAGGTCTCTAAAAGCAGGGGTTGGGTGGAGAGGGTGCATCAAGAAAAGTTCTTCCTGAGTTCCCATAAAGAAGGACTAGAGGACACCAAAGGAAAGGAATGGGTAGCAGGCTTGAAACTAGTAAGAGAAAGTTGTTGTTCTTCAGAAAGCAAATAGTTAACCTGTGGAACTCCTTGCTGCAGGAGGCTGTGAAGGCTACAACAAGAACAGAGTTTAAAGGGAAGTGAGATCAAGTGATGGAGGTTGGGTCCATGGAGTCCTATTAGCCAGAGGGTAGGAGTGGTGTCCCTGCCCAAAGTTTGTGGAAGGCTGGAGAGGGATGGCACGAGACAAATGGCTTGGTCACTGTCTTCGGTCCATCCCCTCCAGGGTCCCTAGGGTTGGCCGCTGTCGGCAGACAGGCTACTGGGCTAGATGGACCTTTGGACTGACCCAGGACGGCCATTGTAAGCTCACGGCTCAGAGTCGGGGGTCTCAGTGGACCCCCTTGATTTTCATGCACACCTGCTCCTGGGTGGCCAGGCTGGCAGCTCTCCTGCCCTAGACAGCCACTTTCCTGTGCCTAGTGCGGAGATCGTGGACAAGGTCCACGATGTCCGCACTAGCCCAGGAAGATGCCCGCCTCTTGCGGTCCAGGGCAAGCTCCCGGGAGCCGCCAGCCTGGTCCCGGCAAGAGGGGGTGGGCTGGGGGGCATCGGGTGGGTGGCTCTGTGCCGTGCCAGGTGCAGGGTCTGCTGGCTGGGTGCTGGCAGGCTTGCACCTGGCACGGGCACCGTAGCCAGCCCGTGCCCCTTTAAGGGGTCCGGGGCCGGGAGGGGGGCATAGAGTTTCCCTGGTGTTGGCCAGAGTGGCCACCAGGGAAACCTGGGGAGGGCTAGCCTCCCACTAGTTCGAACTAAAGGGCTACACAGCCCTTAGTTCGAACTAGCTAGTTCGAACTAGGCGTTAGTCCTCGTAAAATGAGGTTTACCTAGTTCGAACTAAGCGCTCCGCTAGTTCGATTCAAATTCGAACTAGCGGAGCGCTAGTGTAGCACCTATTAAAGTTAGTTCGAACTAACGTCCGTTAGTTCGAACTAACTTTGTAGTGTAGACATACCCCCAGAGCTGTGTGTCGGGCAGCGGCCCCGGCCAGGGCCAGACCCAGAGCTGCGTGTCGGGTGGCAGCCCCGGCCAGGGCCAGACCCAGAGCTGCGTGTCGGGTGGCAGCCCCGGCCGGGGCCAGACCCAGAGCTGCGTGTCGGGTGGCAGCCCCGGCCAGGGCCAGACCCAGAGCTGCGTGTCGGGTGGCAGCCCCGGCCAGGGCCAGACCCAGAGCTGCGTGTCGGGTGGCAGCCCCGGCCAGGGCCAGACCCAGAGCTGCGTGTCGGGTGGCAGCCCCGGCCAGGGCCAGACCCAGAGCTGTGTGTCGGGCAGCGGCCCTGGCCAGGGCCAGAACCAGAGCTGTGTGTCGGGCAGCGGCCCCGGCCAGGGCCAGACCCAGAGCTGTGTGTCGGGTGGCAGCCCCGGCCAGGGCCAGACCCAGAGCTGCGTGTCGGGTGGCAGCCCCGGCCAGGGCCAGACCCAGAGCTGTGTGTCGGGTGGCAGCCCCGGCCAGGGCCAGACCCAGAGCTGTGTGTCGGGTGGCAGCCCCGGCCAGGGCCAGACCCAGAGCTGTGTGTCGGGTGGCAGCCCCGGCCAGGGCCAGAACCAGAGCTGTGTGTCGGGTGGCAGCCCCGGCCAGGGCCAGACCCAGAGCTGCGTGTCGGGTGGCAGCCCCGGCCGGGGCCAGAACCAGAGCTGTGTGTCGGGTGGCAGCCCCGGCCAGGGCCAGACCCAGAGCTGTGTGTCGGGCAGCGGCCCCGGCCAGGGCCAGACCCAGAGCTCTGTGTCGGGTGGCAGCCCCGGCCAGGGCCAGACCCAGAGCTGCGTGTCGGGTGGCAGCCCCGGCCAGGGCCAGAACCAGAGCTGTGTGTCGGGCAGCGGCCCCGGCCAGGGCCAGACCCAGAGCTGCGTGTCGGGTGGCAGCCCCGGCCAGGGCCAGACCCAGAGCTGTGTGTCGGGTGGCAGCCCCGGCCAGGGCCAGACCCAGAGCTGTGTGTCGGGTGGCAGCCCCGGCCAGGGCCAGACCCAGAGCTGCGTGTCGGGTGGCAGCCCCGGCCGGGGCCAGAACCAGAGCTGTGTGTCGGGTGGCAGCCCCGGCCAGGGCCAGACCCAGAGCTGTGTGTCGGGCAGCGGCCCCGGCCAGGGCCAGACCCAGAGCTCTGTGTCGGGTGGCAGCCCCGGCCAGGGCCAGAACCAGAGCTGTGTGTCGGGCAGCGGCCCCGGCCAGGGCCAGACCCAGAGCTGTGTGTCCGGTGGCAGCCCCGGCCAGGGCCAGACCCAGAGCTGCGTGTCGGGTGGCAGCCCCGGCCAGGGCCAGACCCAGAGCTGCATGTCGGGTGGCAGCCCCGGCCAGGGCCAGACCCAGAGCTGTGTGTCGGGTGGCAGCCCCGGCCAGGGCCAGACCCAGAGCTGTGTGTCGGGTGGCAGCCCCGGCCAGGGCCAGACCCAGAGCTGTGTGTCGGGTGGCAGCCCCGGCCAGGGCCAGACCCAGAGCTGTGTGTCGGGTGGCAGCCCCGGCCAGGGCCAGACCCAGAGCTGTGTGTCGGGTGGCAGCCCCGGCCAGGGCCAGACCCAGAGCTGTGTGTCGGGTGGCAGCCCCGGCCAGGGCCAGACCCAGAGCTGTGTGTCGGGTGGCAGCCCCGGCCAGGGCCAGACCCAGAGCTGCGTGTCGGGTGGCAGCCCCGGCCAGGGCCAGACCCAGAGCTGCGTGTCGGGTGGCAGCCCCGGCCAGGGCCAGACCCAGAGCTGTGTGTCGGGCGGCAGCCCCGGCCAGGGCCAGACCCAGAGCTGCGTGTCGGGCGGCAGCCCCGGCCAGGGCCAGACCCAGAGCTGCGTGTCGGGCAGCGGCCCCGGCCAGGGCCAGACCCAGAGCTGTGTGTCGGGCAGCGGCCCCGGCCAGGGCCAGACCCAGAGCTGTGTGTCGGGCAGCGGCCCCGGCCAGGGCCAGACCCAGAGCTGCGTGTCGGGTGGCAGCCCCGGCCAGGGCCAGACCCAGAGCTGTGTGTCGGGCGGCAGCCCCGGCCAGGGCCAGACCCAGAGCTGTGTGTCGGGTGGCAGCCCCGGCCAGGGCCAGACCCAGAGCTGTGTGTCGGGTGGCAGCCCCGGCCAGGGCCAGAACCAGAGCTGTGTGTCGGGTGGCAGCCCCGGCCAGGGCCAGACCCAGAGCTGCATGTCAGGTGGCAGCCCCGGCCAGGGCCAGACCCAGAGCTGTGTGTCGGGTGGCAGCTCCGGCCAGGGCCAGACCCAGAGCTGTGTGTCGGGTGGCAGCCCCGGCCAGGGCCAGACCCAGAGCTGTGTGTCGGGTGGCAGCCCCGGCCAGGGCCAGACCCAGAGCTGTGTGTCGGGTGGCAGCCCCGGCCAGGGCCAGACCCAGAGCTGCGTGTCGGGTGGCAGCCCCGGCCAGGGCCAGACCCAGAGCTGCATGTCGGGCGGCGGCGGCCCCTGCCAGGGCCAGACCCAGAGCTGTGTGTCGGGTGGCAGCCCCGGCCAGAGCCAGACCCAGAGCTGCATGTCGGGTGGCAGCCCCGGCCAGGGCCAGACCCAGAGCTGCGTGTCGGGCAGCGGCCCCGGCCAGGGCCAGACCCAGAGCTGCGTGTCGGGTGGCAGCCCCGGCCAGGGCCAGACCCAGAGCTGTGTGTCGGGCAGCGGCCCCGGCCAGGGCCAGACCCAGAGCTGCGTGTCGGGTGGCAGCCCCGGCCAGGGCCAGACCCAGAGCTGTGTGTCGGGTGGCAGCCCCGGCCAGGGCCAGACCCAGAGCTGTGTGTCGGGTGGCAGCCCCGGCCAGGGCCAGAACCAGAGCTGTGTGTCGGGCAGCGGCCCCGGCCAGGGCCAGACCCAGAGCTGCGTGTCGGGTGGCAGCCCCGGCCAGGGCCAGACCCAGAGCTGCATGTCGGGCGGCGGCGGCCCCTGCCAGGGCCAGACCCAGAGCTGCATGTCGGGCGGCGGCCCCGGCCAGGGCCAGACCCAGAGCTGCGTGTCGGGTGGCAGCCCCGGCCAGGGCCAGACCCAGAGCTGCGTGTCGGGTGGCAGCCCCGGCCAGGGCCAGACCCAGAGCTGCGTGTCGGGTGGCAGCCCCGGCCAGGGCCAGACCCAGAGCTGTGTGTCGGGCGGCGGCCCCTGCCAGGGCCAGACCCAGAGCTGCGTGTCGGGTGGCAGCCCCGGCCAGGGCCAGACCCAGAGCTGTGTGTCGGGTGGCAGCCCCGGCCAGGGCCAGACCCAGAGCTGCGTGTCGGGCGGCAGCCCCGGCCAGGGCCAGACCCAGAGCTGTGTGTCGGGTGGCAGCCCCGGCCAGGGCCAGACCCAGAGCTGCGTGTCGGGTGGCAGCCCCGGCCAGGGCCAGACCCAGAGCTGCATGTCGGGTGGCAGCCCCGGCCAGGGCCAGACCCAGAGCTGTGTGTCGGGTGGCAGCCCCGGCCGGGGCCAGACCCAGAGCTGCGTGTCGGGTGGCAGCCCCGGCCAGGGCCAGACCCAGAGCTGTGTGTCGGGCGGCAGCCCCGGCCAGGGCCAGACCCAGAGCTGCGTGTCGGGTGGCAGCCCCGGCCAGGGCCAGAACCAGAGCTGTGTGTCGGGTGGCAGCCCCGGCCAGGGCCAGACCCAGAGCTGTGTGTCGGGTGGCAGCCCCGGCCAGGGCCAGAACCAGAGCTGTGTGTCGGGTGGCAGCCCCGGCCAGGGCCAGACCCAGAGCTGCGTGTCGGGTGGCAGCCCCGGCCAGGGCCAGAACCAGAGCTGTGTGTCGGGTGGCAGCCCCGGCCAGGGCCAGAACCAGAGCTGTGTGTCGGGTGGCAGCCCCGGCCAGGGCCAGAACCAGAGCTGTGTGTCGGGTGGCAGCCCCGGCCAGGGCCAGACCCAGAGCTGTGTGTCGGGTGGCAGCCCCGGCCAGGGCCAGACCCAGAGCTGCGTGTCGGGTGGCAGCCCCGGCCAGGGCCAGACCCAGAGCTGCATGTCGGGTGGCAGCCCCGGCCAGGGCCAGACCCAGAGCTGTGTGTCGGGTGGCAGCCCCGGCCAGGGCCAGACCCAGAGCTGTGTGTCGGGCAGCGGCCCCGGCCAGGGCCAGACCCAGAGCTGTGTGTCGGGTGGCAGCCCCGGCCAGGGCCAGACCCAGAGCTGTGTGTCGGGTGGCAGCCCCGGCCAGGGCCAGACCCAGAGCTGCGTGTCGGGTGGCAGCCCCGGCCGGGGCCAGACCCAGAGCTGCGTGTCGGGTGGCAGCCCCGGCCAGGGCCAGACCCAGAGCTGTGTGTCGGGCGGCAGCCCCGGCCAGGGCCAGACCCAGAGCTGCGTGTCGGGTGGCAGCCCCGGCCAGGGCCAGACCCAGAGCTGTGTGTCGGGTGGCAGCCCCGGCCAGGGCCAGAACCAGAGCTGTGTGTCGGGTGGCAGCCCCGGCCAGGGCCAGAACCAGAGCTGTGTGTCGGGTGGCAGCCCCGGCCAGGGCCAGACCCAGAGCTGTGTGTCGGGTGGCAGCCCCGGCCAGGGCCAGACCCAGAGCTGTGTGTCGGGTGGCAGCCCCGGCCAGGGCCAGACCCAGAGCTGCGTGTCGGGTGGCAGCCCCGGCCAGGGCCAGACCCAGAGCTGTGTGTCGGGCAGCGGCCCCGGCCAGGGCCAGACCCAGAGCTGCGTGTCGGGTGGCAGCCCCGGCCAGGGCCAGACCCAGAGCTGTGTGTCGGGCAGCGGCCCCGGCCAGGGCCAGACCCAGAGCTGTGTGTCGGGTGGCAGCCCCGGCCAGGGCCAGAACCAGAGCTGTGTGTCGGGCGGCAGCCCCGGCCAGGGCCAGACCCAGAGCTGTGTGTCGGGTGGCAGCCCCGGCCAGGGCCAGACCCAGAGCTGTGTGTCGGGTGGCAGCCCCGGCCAGGGCCAGAACCAGAGCTGTGTGTCGGGTGGCAGCCCCGGCCAGGGCCAGACCCAGAGCTGTGTGTCGGGTGGCAGCCCCGGCCAGGGCCAGACCCAGAGCTGCGTGTCGGGTGGCAGCCCCGGCCGGGGCCAGACCCAGAGCTGCGTGTCGGGTGGCAGCCCCGGCCAGGGCCAGACCCAGAGCTGTGTGTCGGGCAGCGGCCCCGGCCAGGGCCAGACCCAGAGCTGCGTGTCGGGTGGCAGCCCCGGCCAGGGCCAGAACCAGAGCTGTGTGTCGGGTGGCAGCCCCGGCCAGGGCCAGACCCAGAGCTGCGTGTCGGGTGGCAGCCCCGGCCGGGGCCAGACCCAGAGCTGCGTGTCGGGTGGCAGCCCCGGCCAGGGCCAGACCCAGGGTACGTCTACACTACAGCGCTAGTTCGAACTAACTTAGTTCGAATTAGTTAATTCGAACTAAGCTAGTTCGAACTAACGCATCTAGAACTAAAAACTAGTTCGAACTAGCGTTTTGCTAATTCGAACTAGCAAGTCCACATTGAGTGGACTCTGAACAGGGCTTAAGGATGGCCGGAAGCAGTGCCGGCAGGGCATAAAAGGAGGACTTAGAGCATGGAGATGCTGTCTCAGGCTAGCCGAGGGCTGCGCTTAAAGGGTCCCGACCCCCACCCCGGACACACAGTTCTAAGGGGTGCCCCGCTTGCAAAGACGTTCTGGCTTGGAGTGCCCTGAGTGCCCACACTGGGCACATCACACCACTCGGCCATCAGCCCGGCTGCACTTGCCGCAGGCTGCCATCTGGGGAGAGGGAGTAATTGGGGGGCTGCAGGAGAGCTTCCACCCCCAGAAGCCCGCAGAGCCAGCCCAGTCCTCCCCATCGGGGGCTCGTACCCCATTCCTCCCTCACCTCCTTCCACTTACCCTTCCCTAGCCCCCCTTCTTATTGATGTACAAAATAAAGATAACGTTTCTTCCAACATTGACTCTGTCTTTATTGAAAAAAACTGGGGGAGACTGGGAAAAGGAGGTGGGAGAGGGGAAGAGAAAGGCTGGGAGAGGGGAGGGCAACTAACATGATCAGGGGTTGGGAACAGGTCCCAGATGAAGAAAGGCTACAGAGACTGGGACTGTTCAGCTTAGAAAAGAGGAGACGGAGGGGGGACAGGATAGAGGTCTCTAAAAGCAGGGGTTGGGTGGAGAGGGTGCATCAAGAAAAGTTCTTCCTGAGTTCCCATAAAGAAGGACTAGAGGACACCAAAGGAAAGGAATGGGTAGCAGGCTTGAAACTAGTAAGAGAAAGTTGTTGTTCTTCAGAAAGCAAATAGTTAACCTGTGGAACTCCTTGCTGCAGGAGGCTGTGAAGGCTACAACAAGAACAGAGTTTAAAGGGAAGTGAGATCAAGTGATGGAGGTTGGGTCCATGGAGTCCTATTAGCCAGAGGGTAGGAGTGGTGTCCCTGCCCAAAGTTTGTGGAAGGCTGGAGAGGGATGGCACGAGACAAATGGCTTGGTCACTGTCTTCGGTCCATCCCCTCCAGGGTCCCTAGGGTTGGCCGCTGTCGGCAGACAGGCTACTGGGCTAGATGGACCTTTGGACTGACCCAGGACGGCCATTGTAAGCTCACGGCTCAGAGTCGGGGGTCTCAGTGGACCCCCTTGATTTTCATGCACACCTGCTCCTGGGTGGCCAGGCTGGCAGCTCTCCTGCCCTAGACAGCCACTTTCCTGTGCCTAGTGCGGAGATCGTGGACAAGGTCCACGATGTCCGCACTAGCCCAGGAAGATGCCCGCCTCTTGCGGTCCAGGGCAAGCTCCCGGGAGCCGCCAGCCTGGTCCCGGCAAGAGGGGGTGGGCTGGGGGGCATCGGGTGGGTGGCTCTGTGCCGTGCCAGGTGCAGGGTCTGCTGGCTGGGTGCTGGCAGGCTTGCACCTGGCACGGGCACCGTAGCCAGCCCGTGCCCCTTTAAGGGGTCCGGGGCCGGGAGGGGGGCATAGAGTTTCCCTGGTGTTGGCCAGAGTGGCCACCAGGGAAACCTGGGGAGGGCTAGCCTCCCACTAGTTCGAACTAAAGGGCTACACAGCCCTTAGTTCGAACTAGCTAGTTCGAACTAGGCGTTAGTCCTCGTAAAATGAGGTTTACCTAGTTCGAACTAAGCGCTCCGCTAGTTCGATTCAAATTCGAACTAGCGGAGCGCTAGTGTAGCACCTATTAAAGTTAGTTCGAACTAACGTCCGTTAGTTCGAACTAACTTTGTAGTGTAGACATACCCCCAGAGCTGTGTGTCGGGCAGCGGCCCCGGCCAGGGCCAGACCCAGAGCTGCATGTCGGGCGGCGGCGGCCCCTGCCAGGGCCAGACCCAGAGCTGCATGTCGGGCGGCGGCGGCCCCTGCCAGGGCCAGACCCAGAGCTGCGTGTCGGGTGGCAGCCCCGGCCAGGGCCAGACCCAGAGCTGCGTGTCGGGCGGCAGCCCCGGCCAGGGCCAGACCCAGAGCTGTGTGTCGGGTGGCAGCCCCGGCCAGGGCCAGACCCAGAGCTGCGTGTCGGGTGGCAGCCCCGGACAGGGCCAGACCCAGAGCTGTGTGTCGGGTGGCAGCCCCGGCCAGGGCCAGACCCAGAGCTGTGTGTCGGGTGGCACCCCCGGCCAGGGCCAGACCCAGAGCTGTGTGTCGGGTGGCACCCCCGGCCAGGGCCAGACCCAGAGCTGCGTGTCGGGCGGCGGCAGCTGTTCCAGCGTCCCCAGTTGGGGCCAAAGCCGGAGCCATGTTGTGGGTTGGCAACGGCCGCTCCAGCTGTAGTAAGTCTGTTTCCATACTTTGGATTTGTAGGAAGGCGTATAATCAGCCAGGACTAGGACTCATTCATATACTTTGGCCTTCTCTCCGAGGTGCGGGATTGTCAATAGGACTTGATGTGTAATCTGGAGATTTCACTGTGTCTCTACATGGAATATTTGTGTATCGAAGGAAGGGAGGGGGTCTATGAATGGTGGGAGGGGTCTTCTAGAAAGCAATCATTGTGTGCACAGAAGGGCCAGTGTGTTCATCTAATTCAGGCCCTTTGGAATTGCACAGGTGACCGTGTAGCTACTCTGAAGTCTGTCCTGGCCCTGTGTGAAAGTATCATCTGCAGAGTCGTGAAACCCTTTTAATGGGTTTTTCCGTAGTCTGGTTGTTCCTGGGTATCGGTGGCATTAGCGGTTGGTCTGCAAACTCCTCCAGATTCTTTTCCTTTAGGATTTTTGTTTTCATTTCTGTTTGGTATTGAGTCAGAGTTTCATTATTTTCTATCACATGCTTGTCATTTTACTGGGTTATTACTTGTGTTATTTATGTTGAACATTCTCTTTATAGCCGACTCTGGCTTGACTGGTCTTTTACTTCAAAACTCCATAACATTGAATTAGAAATAAGAGGGAAAGCCAGTAACAATGGGAAAGTACTATTACGGCAAAATGAGTTCTTTAGACCGACACTGACATGGTATCGCTTTTATTATTCATTGATTTGACCCCTCTCTGTGAAACTTACCTGGTGTGACGGCGCGTTGGGGGTTCCCCGTCTCCTGCACCCCGAAATGGCACAAACAGACTGCACCAGCCAGTGGAATTGAGGGTGGTTTATTGCTCCTCCAGCACAGCGCAGCACAGATGTAATCTGGTCACAGGAACTGGGCTAGGATGCCTCAGGCCCCCTTGAGATGGGGGAGACTGGGCCCCTAAACTCCAGCCCCTTCTCCTAGGCTCTCCTCCATGCCCTCCAACAGCCAGCAACCAACTCACTCACTTCCAGCCCTGCCCCCCAGCCAAGGCAGCATTCCACCTTCCTTTGTTCCTCTCCATGGGGGGTGTCTGGCCACTGGTTTGCATAGTGACTCATCCTGTTTTGCTGGGTCGTGGTACCCACGGCAGCCAGTGGGGGTTCCCCCAGAGCCAGCAGCATAGAAACCAGCCAGGTACCCCCACTACGTCACACCTGGCTCACTCCAGATTTCACACATGGAAGGAACATTTCAGGGGACATTTTTTAAAAGCACATAAACCGGTGGGGGAGGGGAACCATATGGAGTTGCCATGGAATTAATTTTTCTAAATCTCTTGAGTGCTTTTCAAACTATTCCCATGAATGTACCAGTTCACCTGCTGACAGAGGTGGGGGTGAAAGGAGACCAGTGCCCGGGGGCCTGGACATTCAAAAAGGCCGGGGTTCCTGCCACTGCAGCTACGAATGTGGCAGTACCGGCCGCAGGCACCCCCGGCTCTGGAGTTCTGCTGGAGTGCAGAGTGGTGCAATCCCAGCAGCATTGCAGGCTGGCTGCCCCGTCCCTTCTGCTCACAGCCCCACCCCTCCAGCTTGCCTAGGGGCCTGGCAAATAGGTTCCCATGAGTTCAGTTAACCCATTGCCACATTTTTCACTGAAATTACGGATAAGGTGGACCAAGGAGCAATGGTCTCAAGTTGTGATGGGAGAGGTCTAGGTTGGATATTAGGAAAAACTATTTCCCTAGGAGAATGGTAAAGCACTGGGCTGGGTTCCCTAGGGAGGGGATGGAATCTCCATCCCTAGAGGTGTTTAAGTCCTGGCTTGACAAAGCCCTGGCTGGGTTGATTTAGTTGGGATTGGTCCTGCCTAGAGCTGGACTTGATGACTCCTGAGGTCTCTTCCAGCCCTGGGGTTCTATGAGTCTATGAAATAATTTATTGGTGCTCAGGTAACTTTTAATGATGCTAGACAGAGAGAATGTGGCATCTCTCGCAAGACAACTCTGGGGAATGTTACCCAGTAACAGATTCAAAACATCTTTCAGTCTTAGATTCTGGGGACTGATTTTGCTCCATGATCATTTATAGTCCCATTAAAAATAAATACATAAATAAATGAATAACTGCTGAGCTCTGTTAAATTGTCAACATGAGCAAAACGCAAAAACCCAGGAAAGCTTACAGTGCTCTTTTATAAAGGGGCAGCAGAGAAATAAATGTCAAAATTAGCTCGTTTAGGTAAATGATGAGTGTTAGCTTATTTTGGGGGATGGACTCGTTATTATCCCTCATTTTAGTGTTCTTTCTTCTATAACATTTAATGTGTGTGTGTGTGTGTGTGTGTGTGTGTGTGTGTGTGTGTGTGTGTTAATAACTCGGGTGCCATGGTAGGATACGTCCAAACGAGCGCACATGACCTCATTCTTAGTTCGAATTAGCTTAGTTCGAATTAACGTTGTAGTGTAGACGTACCCTGAGTGAGTTGAAAGGTGTTTAAAGTCAGCTGCAGAGGGATTACTTCCAGTTGCCCGCCCATCTGATCTGTGTAGGCGCACATGTCGCTCTAGGGTGGCTATGGAATACCTAGGTCTCAGACGGTGCAAGTGGATCAATTGTGGAGCCAAAACGACCTGAGGCCTGTTCAATGGGGCACTTCTGAAGGTTCGTTTAACTTGGATACAGACCCCACAAGTCCAAATGCTTCTCTGCATACTCCTACACCAGAGGTTTGCACATGTGTTCGATTGTGTCTCCCTCTCCCCGCCTTCTGTGTTTCTGGAGCAGTTTAAATTGGAGCCTACGTATCGTACATCATGTTTCCGTGCCGTCCATATGCTCCCGCCGGCTTCCCTCACTCTGCGTGAGGAGCAGGAGTGTGGGCGCTGATGGCGGCGCCCTTTGAATTCAATCTAGCGGGTCGGCACTACACCTGCTAAATCGAACCCCAGCAGATCTCGTGGGTGGCGTAGATGTGCCCAACGCTGAAGGCAGATTCCCGAACAGAGCCTGCCAGCCAGGTGCTCAGCTCTGGAGGAAGCACCCCCACCAGCAGCACCTGATTTGCACCTGCAGTCCCTCGGTGGCGATAAACTACACCTCCAAACAGAGAGGCTCCCTCTCTCTCTGAAACTTGACACACATGGGCCCTTGCATCCTGGATAATGCACCCGGAACATTCTTGCATGTGCAATTACTGGGTTTGTGCTCAAAGTCCACGTGGGCGGGTTATCCTCCAATCAGTCTGGGAGCCCCACCTTATTCCCTTGGAAGCTCACGCACAAATGCCTGCTCTGGTTTCTGTGAAGGTGGATGGGGAACTTAGGACTTCACTTGGCTTCCCACTTGCACCTACCTTCCTCTAGTTCAGGGGTGGGGAACCTAAGGTTCAGGCGCCGGATGCAGCCCCTGGCTTGCCTGGATCCAGCCCCCTGGTCTCGGGGCTCCCCCCAGCATTGGGGAGCCTGTGCTGATGCTCCAGTCCCCCCCATTTCCCCATGGGGCTCACAAAATCGAATGGTCCGGGGGCCCCAGGCTCTGGTGTACAAGGGTAATGTGGGAAGTGTCTGTCTCCTTATCAGTCAAGGGCCACATCAGTGAGGGTTTGGTTTTGTTTGGCTTCTCATTTGAATGAGGCCTCCTCCTGACTGATTTTTCTGTGGGTCAGAGGCCCCTGGTCCAAAAAAGGTTCCCCACCCCCACTCTAGTTATTAGGGAGCCAAAACATTTACAGCACGGTAATTCCTCATTTAACACTATCGATATGTTTCAGAAAATGATCGTGTTAAGTGAAAACGTGTTTTGCGGAGTCAATTTTCCCATTGAAAATAATGGAAAAGGTGGGGGCTGCGTTTCACGCAGTGCTGTCTGTTGGGACTGGGACATAAGGTTGGGGTTTGGCTCTGGGGAAGGGAGGGGGAGAAGAGGGGAGGGGGATTGGGTTGGGAGTACGCCCCTGTGACGGGTCAGCCAATCTAGACGTTTTTGTGCAAAAGCGTCTGTGCCAATCTAGACGCTCTTTTCCGCAAATGCTTTTAACGGAAAAACTTTTCCATTAAAAGCATGTGCGGAAAATCATGCCAGTCTAGACGTGGCCAGGGGCTTTTCCGGAGAAGAGCGTAAGCGATGAAGCTGAGTAATGTCCCTGTCCTGTGCGAGCCTTGTGCTTCTTGGGAATGTTTCCACACTGCACAGGAGATGGTTCAGGAGGGCTGGCTACGTGTGATTTAGGGGGATTGCTGCCGGCAATTACAAATGTAAAATGCAGACTCTCCAGCTCCAGAGTTCAAAACCCATGAGCCAGGCCTGAAACAATCAAGCTTCCAAATTATGAGAGTAGCACGTTCTGGATTTGTTTCCTTTACCTCCTAGGCTCTGAGCATGTTGGGGACACTCAAGTCATATTTTCCAGCTTTTCTCCAGAACTTCAAGGGTTAGAAACTGTTCCCCCCCCCCAAAAAAAAACAGAAGCTGAAGGTACGTCTACACTGCAAGGCGATTTTGGGATTCCAGAGGTATCCCGAAATAGCTACCCCACGTTTTTTAACGTGTCCGCTATTGCGGACCCACTATTTCGGCATCCCTGTAATCCTCGTTTCACGGGGGATAAGGGATGGCTCGAAATGGTGTGCTATTTCACGGTTTGGCACTATGTAGACATGCCACATTTCGAAATAGCCCATTTCGAAAGAGAATCGAAATAAGATACAAACTCTTATTTCGAGCAATGGGTGCAGTGCAGACATACACTGCGATTCCCCCTAAATCACCTGGCTCCAAGAGACAAGGCCTTAAAAAACTTCCAAACATCCCCATAAAATCATGAGAGTTGGCAGACACTGACAGGGCCGGGGGTGGCACAGGAGCTGGCGCAGAATCACCCTAGAGGGGTAAGGACATTTCCATTTGTGCTTATCTGCCAGGTCCCAAGGTTTTCTGGCAAGTGTTGCGAGCAGCTCCTGCCCAATCTGCCTGGCTGGGAGATCTGAGCACTTCCAGTTCCCCCTGAATTCAGTGGCTTTCATGGTGCTCAGCTGCTCTCCGCAGGAGGTGAACTGGTGTCCTTGAGCACCCTGCAGTAGTGAGGTGCAGTGAGCAGTGGTTATTGCACCATATCTATCAATCTCCCTGTCCCCCTATGCCCTCTGTATCTATCCCCACATGCCCCCTCTCTCTATCACTGCTGTGCTGCTCTAGCTACCTAGCTAGCTGTTCTTCAGTGTTGCCCTCAGCTCAGAAGCATCAGAACGGCCAGACTGGGTCAGCCCAAAGGTTCATCCAGCCCAGTGTCCTGTCTGCCCAGTGTCCAATACCAGATGCCCTAGAGCCGTGGTCACCAACCAGTAGATCGCGATCTACCGGTAGATCTCAGGGGCTCTCAGAGTAGCTCTTGAGCCCTCTCTGAACTGCGCGCCTGCACAGTACATTTACATTAGATTTCCTCATTTGAGGAGCAGCTACTCACCGAGCAACAACACAGGTGAGTAGCTGCGAGGAATGGAGGGAGCTGGGAGGTCGGGAGGGCTGAAACACTCCAGCAAGCTGACTGTGGCTTTCAGCTGAAAGCGGCTGCCCCGCGCTCCAGCTGATCAGCAACTTCTCCTCTGCGCCTGCCCACGTGGAGCTTGGTGCACCCTGGCTGAGCACCATGGCCAGCTGGCCGGGCAGCCACTTCTCTTCCCTCCAGCCCTGCTGCCCTGTGCTCAGCCCAGGGAGGCTGCATCTAGCTCCAGCTGTGCTAGAGCAAGCTTCTCAGGCTGAGCGCAGGATCACAGATGCCCGTCTGATGGACTGTACACGACTAGCAATCTCAGACTACAACGCAGACTTCAAGACACTGGCAGATACTGTTCAGTCACAGGTGTCACACACAGACTTTGTTATTGGAAGAAAAAATAAATAATTATCAATACTTGATTTTAGATTTACAAAATAGCAGAGAACAAAATGTATAATTGTAAATGCTTCATGTGACATTGAAATAGCATGAATTAAAAACAGACCATTTATTTCATAACTATAAACGTGATTTTAATTTTATATATTGCATAATTAAAAAATAAACTGTTTAACAAAGTGTATAAGGGCGGGGATAGCAAGTGATGGACAGGAGAATACAGAGGGCAGGCTTCAAGAAAGGGGCGGGGCGGTAGATCTTCGCCTGTTCTGAGACTTAAAAAGTGATCTTGGGTGTAAAAAGGTTGGAGACCACTGCCCTAGAGGAAGGAAACACATCAGGTAATCCTCATGTGATTCCTCCCCTGTCACCCACCTCCAGTGAAACAGAGGTTAGGGACACCATTCTTACCCATCCTGACCAATAGCCATTGATGGATCTAATCTCCATGAATCTATCTAGCTCTTTTTTGAACCCTGTTAAAAGTCCTAGTCTTCACCACATCCTCTGGCAAGGAGTTCCACAGGTTGACTGTGCGCTGTGTGAAGACAAACTTCCTTTTGTTTGTTTTAAACCTGCTGCCTCTTCATTTCATTTACTGACCCCTATTTCTTATTTTATGGGAATAAGTAAATAACTTTTCCTTATTCACTTTTTCCATACTAGTCAGGATTTTATAGACCTCTATCTATCCCCCCTTAGTCTCCTCTTTTCTATTTTCTGAACCTTTTCCAATGCCAGTATATCTTTTTTGAGATGAGGTGATCACATCTGTATGCACTATTCAAGCTGTGGGCATCCCATGGTTTTATATAGAGGCAATAAGATATTCTCTGCCTTATTCTCTGTCTCTTTTTTAATGATTCCTAACATTCTGTTTGCTTTTTGACTGCCGCTGCACACTGAGTGGATGTTTTCAGATAAACATGTCCGTGACTCTGTCCCCTGCTCCCAGCCATTGCCTTCGACTCTGTCGCCCCTCCTGAGTCACCATAGTGCTCTGATCCCACCCCCTCTCGGACTCCATGTCCATCGCAGGGCCTGGCTCCGACTCCTGGCTTCTTTGTGGCTTTGTTTCTGGAAGCAGACTCCTAGCAACTAGCTGCCATCCCCTGAGAACCGGGCTGTCTGGACTCAGCGTGCGTCGCTGCCTTGTCATGCTCATTGGCCAGCTAATTCCTCCTCGGCCCAGTCCCCCCAAGCGCAGCTTTGGGTGCCAGGCTGGGGAGGGTGTCTCTCGGAGCCTGCTCATGGGCTCCCTGCTCCAGAGTGTCAGGCAAACACCTGACTTGGTCTCTTTTCCCCACTGCTGAGCCGAGTGCAGGAAGCTGCAGTCTTCTGTCAGCCATTTTAGTGTTCCTGCGATGGTCGTTACACATTCCTCCATATTGCTTCCACTGGGGAAGCGAAAGGGTTTCTTCAGCTTCTCCCCTTACGAGCCAGCTGCGCGGTGTTTGGCAGAGGCAGCAGAATTGAGCAGGGCCTGTCCTCATCTATTTAGAGATCGCTCTTGGAAGGGTTTGCTTGAGGGACAGTCCCCACCACTCCCCAACATGAAAGCTGTTCTGCTTCCGGTGCGAGCAATGAGCCGTTGCTCTTGTATGGAGAAGAGCCCGCACCGTACTTCTCAAAATCTGCCTCACTGACCCAGGGCGAGAAGGGGGCAAAACATTTCCAGTGGAAGAGCAAGCCATTCTTTTTCACCAAACAGATTCATTAGGCTTGTTCAATTTGGGTGCTTTTACTCCAGTGAAAAAGGGCCCACCTCAGAGTCGAACTAGGCCCATTTCAAGCCAGCTCTCCAGTCTCTGGATTTGTTGGCACAAGTACTTGTGTGCACACTTTTCTGCTGGCAACGATTTGCCTCACTAAAAACATAGAACACAAACCCTTTGTAGTGGAAATGCAGAAGACGATTGTGAGGTCGAGGAAATTAGGTGGTTTACCACAATCCTTCCTTTTGTGCCTGCATTTTCTCACAGGCCTGGATGCTCTAGGCAGCCATTTGTGCTTTTTGCTTCTTCTTATTCTTTTGTTATTCTCAAAGAGTGAGCTGTTTGCTCAAGATGGTACAGTGTACGAATGCACTGTTGACTTTCAGCAAGTTCTGGGACAGGTCCCAAGGCCAGCCACCTGGTATGGAAGTGCAGGAGGGCTTGGGAAGATCACATAGCTATCTTTGCTGAATGTTTCCACCTGGTAATGCTAATTATTTGGCCTGGGAAAACATGCAAAGTATCAACAAGCTAATTATTGGATGTGGGAAAATATGCAATGTATCAACGATCTTGTTAGGTTCTCAAAACAACAGGGGTGATTACTGTAGATCCAACAGTATATAAGTGCCGGGACATTCCTAAAATTGGAACCGCGGCGTAGACCAAAGCCACAGAGGGTGCTACGCACTGGCCGCTGGGGTCCATCTACTGTCCTTCTTCAGGGGGTTCCCGGCAGCAGAAGGGACATAGGCATTGCATTTTATTCTGAGATCTGTTTAGGCTTCATAAGTATTGTACTTTCTTAATAAGCATTGCATTTTATTCTAAGGTTTGCTTAGCCTTAGTAAGTATTGTATTTTATTCTAAGATTTGCTTCATTGTATTTTACTCTAATATTAAGCCTTGTATTTTACCCTAATATTTGCTTAGTAAAATCTTTAAGTCTTCACCCAATATGTGTGCTTATTGCCTCCGAATCCCTTAAGGGAAGAACCATTGCTCTCGGCAATACACACTTTTCTGCTGGCAATTATTTGCCTCACCTGCCAAGGCCATGGTGAAAATGTGAAAGCTAAGGCTAGTCATTTTTGGTGCCTTGAAACAAATAATTTCAGCAATGAATTTATTCCAAATAAATTCTGATTTTGGACTTGCAGGAATTTATACATTTCCCTGGTGTAAATAACCTTTTAATGACACTGAATGTGCAGTCAAAGTAAATCTGAACTGGTTTTACCTATCACAATCAAGATGTTTGAAATAAAATGTGGTTTAAAAGTGATTCTGTGATGTTACTGACATTGCAAGGAAACCACAGAAGGAAAATGCAGGTAGCAGCTTTGTGGGGTTTATTCCTCATTGAAACTGCAATTAATGTGCATCCTGTGTACTAAAGTGCAGGAGAAAATACAGTCCTCCCAGCAGTTAAAATGCATCTCATTAGCACTGAAACTACTGTATCGTCAAAATGTATTATCTTCAGCTAAAAAAAGTGTAATTGAATTCCCATCAAAGCATAGTTCATCTAAATCAAATCAGACGCGGCTCATACTGCAGTTCATTTGAGCTGTGGATGAAAATTAGGATTAATTAAAATCCCTGCTAGTAATTTTGAGTGAGTGCACAGATAGTTCTGGAGTTTGGGAGGTAGGGGTTGACTCAAAACTAATGCACATGGTCACATGCACTTCTCCAATATAGTCATTTCTACAGGCCAGTAAGATAGATACGCTACAGGAACATGGTGTTCTGTGAGGGTATGTCTACACTAGCCCTCTAGTTCGAACTAGGGTGGCTAATGTAGGCATTCGAAGTTGCAAATGAAGCCCGGGATTTAAATATCACGGGCTTCATTTGCATCTTCCAGGGCGATGCCATTTTTAAATGTCCCTTAGTCCGAACTCCGTGCCCGCGGCTACACACGGCACAGAGGAGGTAGTTCGAATTAGGATCTCTAATTTGAACTACTGGTTGGTACTCCTCGTTCCATGACAAAATTGCAGAATTGGGCTTCAGGTGGTCCTGCTGCCCTTGGAGCATCGGGGAGACTGGCAAAGCTTTGCTAAGGGGCCCAGGGAACAGAATGCCAGGGCCTCTGCAAAGGCAGGCCTGGACCATGCGAGCTGAAGGAGGGCCTGTTTTGATAAGTAGTCGTATTGACATATTAGCCCACTGACTCCAGTGGCCTCACTCCTGCTTCACCCGGGAGTGAGTGGAAATAAAATCAAGCCCAGCACCTTTACCCACTAACTGGAGACACAACCACAGCTAGGCGGGGCAGGGCTTATCTAGCGGAGGGCCATGGTACGTGCCCAACAGAACACTGCAAAGTCTTGCACAAGTCTTGTCAGACAATCTCATGCTCGGTGGGCCAAGCGGCCTGGGGGTTGCTGGGCAGGCTCACGCTATGGAGGGAGGAAGAGGGTCACAGAGGAGATGGGGAGGACTGGCGATGTGGGGAGGGGAGCCAGCAGGGTCAGAGCACAGGTGGGAAGGGGAGGGGGAAACTTTTAGGGACAGAGAGTAGTTTTCTCTTTGTTTGTGTTCCCCTCACACCATGGGCCCTGTTGGCTCTCAGCAGCTATTTAGTTGGTCTCCAGTCTGGCCTAAGGGGAAGCCCCTGAGTTTCCAGGCCCAGACACTTGGCACCTCTAAGCCTTTTCACCTCTGGAATCCTATTGACATTTAATAATAGGTTGAATTGAACTCCCTGTCCGTGGGGAAAGTGCTGTTGGCTCTGCTCAGAGGCAGGGAGAGACACACCCCCTGCGACCCCGAGGGATCCGTGCACAGACCAGCCCTCTCCATGCTTCTCCTCTTTTCATTGCTTTCTAGAGACCCACGTTCCCGCCTGGAATCAAAACGAGGATTCTGCATGTGAGGAATTCCTCACTCCTTTGTATTGGGCCTGCTCCTCCTTGCGCAGGAAACGCCCCAGCTAGCAGTGACATAGAACAGTCTGAACTGGTGACTGGTTGCTCAGTCACTTACAGGCGAGGGGCCGCGTCTTCAAAGTGCCTAAGTGACTGAGACGCCTGAGTCCCATTTCCAAAAAAGGATTTAGGCACTTGAGAGCTGGAGTCCCACTGACACACGGCCAGAAATGGTTAAGCATCCATCTGCTGCAGGATAAATGACCCAAACTCAACTGTTAGAGACACAGTGGTCGATAATGTTTGTGGGTTTGTGTGTTCACATACATATTGCTAGATTAACAATGCAACCACATGGGGCCTGTCTGTACTGTACTTATCTCTAGCAAACCATCAGTGACTGATGGAACACACACCAACTGACTTATGTTAGTCCATATCGCTAATCACCAGAGATGCTTAGGAACCAGGTCTGATTGGAAGTGTCTGTGATTGCCTATTGTTCACCTAAGGACTCCCACCGATCAAGAGAAGGCCTGGAACTGTATGAAAATCCCATAGGTCCTGATCCCTTTTTATCTCCAGTCAGCTTCAGCTTCATCAGAGGAAGTTTCAGTCGCAGGACTGAGGTCTCCAGTCCTAAACTGGATTCACCCGGAATATGGACAAAGGTGCCAATCCACTGGACTATACGGAGCCACAAAGCTCCCCGGCTCTGCTCTTAATCTGACCTCTGAAGTGTACTTATTGTCAGCCGACGGTCAGGGCAATGTGTATGTGCTATACACCCGAGACTTCAACTGCTGGGACCGGGGTCCCTTGCAGCAGGCAACCTGGAGGAGGTTGACGGGCGCCCAATAAGTTTACAGGGAGAGCTTATAACACCTTAGATTTCAGCTGCTAGAATTTGTGATTCCTTTGCAGCGGGCAGCCTTAGGGAAAGACTGAAAGGTGCCCCAGTGGATCTCTTACCTGGGAGTGACACAAATCCAAACACCCAAGCTCTCCCTATATCTGTCCCTTATGACCGGCTGAAGTTCTTTTAAATTGTGCCTGGTCCTGTTACAGCAACTGAAGGAGTCAGGTTAAAACTTAAACAGTTACAGGTTTATTAAAGAAGTTTATAAATCATATGGTTGCAATGGCTATTGCTCTATTTCTTAACTACTAGCAAAATATAGATCTTAAAAGTGGCTACAAAGAAGATAAAGATAGAAAAATAGAAATAATGGTACCAAGTAACAGCTTACTCTTTCTATGTGTACACTTAAGACCGAGGACCACATCCAGGTACAATTTTACCCCCTTCTGTGCCTCTCGACTCCAGCGTGTCAGGCCAGGGCCGGTCCCTCAATTCCTAGGAAAGATGAAAATACGAGGTGGGCGTCCCCATAAAACCTCAGGAGGTCAAACACCTAACCCGACTAGCAGGTAGAGGGTAGATTGACACTCAAAAGTGAGTGTGCTGCTGTACCCATCTTTATACCCATGGGATCACGTATTTCTCTTTCTTATCTGTGATGCCAAATGGTGCTGGTCTGTCTTTTGTGACACCAGTTCTTACAAGGGAGTTGTGAACTTAATTTACCCTTGTAAGAGAGAGTTGAGAGCATTAAATTGGAAGTACTGGAGATTCTTTTCTCAGTGGGGGATTCCTCTCCCAGGGACGGCTGTGTGTGTTCGTATCAACATGGGTGCCAGCAGGGCACTTCTTGCAGCCTCGAGCTCAGCTTATTGCCTTAATCGTTCTCTCCTCATATCCATGTTTTCAGCTTACTCAGAGTCAGAGAAAACTCGCATATCCTGATCTCGCATCAAAGCAGATCAAAGCTTAATGGCTATGCTGATTTTCCTTATTGTTCCTTCTCTGCCCTGTGTACAGACATCTCAGAGGGCAAGCAAGATGGATGAGATGGGGGGGATGTCTGGCTACACTCATGTCTGGATGTGAACTGATCTTTTCACCAGTACACACACACACACACACACACACACACACACATACACAAACACAAACACACACACTCTCTCTCTCTCTCTCTTTTCTTTTTGAATAATTGTTGAGTTTAGTTAATAAGAATTGGCTGTAAGTGTGAATTTGGATAAGAGCTTAAATAGGAATCAACCTGGGAAGTAACATGCCTGACCAGACAGGACTGACAGAACTTTCTTATAGGATTTTCAGTGACTCTCATCATATTTGACTTGGGTGTCCAAGCAGGAGCCTAATAATATAATATAATATAATATAATATAATATAATATAATATAATATATGGAGATATACCTTAGTGACAGATGGCAGAACAAGGAGCAATGGGCTCAAGTTGTGATGGGAGAGGTCCAGGTTGGATATTAGGAAAAACTATTTCCCTAGGAGGGTAGTGAAGCACTGGAATGGGTTACCTAGGGAAGTAGTGGAGTCTCCATCCCTAGAGGTGTTTAAGTATCAGCTTGACAAAGCCCTGGCCAGGTTGATTTAGATGGGATTGGTCCTACCTAGAGCAGGGGGCTGGACTTCATGACCTTCTGAGATCTCTTCCAGCTCTAAGGTTCTATGATTCTATGATCTCATAGAACTGGAAGGGATCTTGAGAGGTTATTGTGTCAGGCCCCTGCCCTCATGGCAGGACCAAGCACCATCCCTTGGTAAGGGTGGGTTACTTTCAGGGGACTGTATTGTTGGCTTCTGGGGAACCAGTAAGGTGTCACAGAGGCTGTGCTGGCTGTGCACAGGTCCAGTCCCGCTGCTGTGATTGGCTGCACACGTCACATGGTTTCTGTTCCTGGATTGGCTAAGTTTGGCTTTCGGAATCAGGTTGACTGTTCTTGCTATTGGTTCTTCTTTACTGGATGTGAAATGTGTTAGCCCCAGGGCCCCGCGAGCAGCCAGCGAGACGCCTATGAAGAACGTGCAAGGTGGCAAGGCCGATTTTACCTGCCCCGCCCCGCGCACGCCCTCCATCTGCTTTTGCTCCTGAATGCTGCCGCCAGGGCGACACTGGGAAAGGCTGAGGGGCTGTGCTGGCTGCACACCCCAGACCCCAGCCCAATTGGAGAGCCCCATGTGCAAATCAACAGCTACTGACACAGGCCTCCTGCTCATGGCCTGCTCCATCTACCCCCCGCTGTCAGAGGCGCCTATGACTGGAAAGATACCACGTGCCCACTTCATCCCTGGGGTACCTGTGACGGCGTGTTGGGGGTTCCCCGTCTCCTGCACCCCGAGATGTCACAAACAGACTGCACCAGCCAGTGGAATAGAGGAAGTTTATTGCCTCTCCAGGATACAGCACAGCACAGATGTAGTCTGGTCACAGAACTGGGCTAGGATGCCTCAGGCCCCCTTGAGTTGGGGGGAGACTGGGCCCCTAAACTCCAGCTCCTCTCCCTAGGCTGTCTCCTCCATGCTCTCCCACAGTAACAACTAAATTCCCTTGCAGCCCTGCCCCCCAGTCCAGGGCAGCATTCACCTTCCTTTGTTCCTCTCCATGGGGGGTGTCTGGCCACTGGTTCGACAAGTTTGGCCTTATCTCTGCCTAGCGAGATTTTCCCTGCTGGGTCTTGCTCCAGACAGCAGGGGTCACCACAGCCCAGCAAGTACCCCCACTACGTCACAGTTCTCCCCCCTCCGAGAGCGAACTGAGCAGGGTCACTCCGCTCGTGACCTGGGGAAGTTCGGGCCCCTCGCTACGGGACAGCGCGTCGGCGATGATGTTGGCGCTCCCCTTGACGTGGATCACTTCCATGTCGTAGTCCTGCAGGAGCAGGCTCCACCGCAGCAGCTTGGCGTTCGTCCCTTTCATCTGGTGCAGCCAGGTCAGGGGGCAGTGGTCGGTGAACACCGTGAAACGCCGGCCAAACAGGTACGGCTGCAGCTTTTGCAGGGCCCACACCATGGCCAGGCATTCCCTCTCTACGGTCGCGTAGCTCCGCTCCCGGGGCAGCAGCTTCCTGCTCAGGTACACGATGGGGTGACGTTCCCCTTTCTCGTCCGCCTGCATCAGCACCGCCCCCAGCCCGGTGTCCGAGGCGTCAGTAAACACGATAAAGGGCTTGTCGAAGTCTGGGTTTACCAGCACTGGGGCCTTGGCCAGGGCTTCCTTCAGTGCACAGAGAGCCCTCTGGCACTGCTCCGTCCAGACCACCCTGTCGGGCCTCCCCTTCCTGCACAGCTCTGTGATCGGGGCAGCGATGGAGCTGAAGTTGGGCACAAACCTCCGGTAGTACCCCGCCATCCCAATGAAAGCCTGGACCTGCTTCTTGGTCTGGGGCACAGGCCAGTCCCGGATGGCCTCCACTTTGGCCGGCTCTGGCTTCAAGCAGCCGCTCCCCACCTTATGGCCCAGGTAGGACACTTTGGCCATTCCAACCTTGCACTTCCCAGCCTTTACAGTCAGCCCAGCCTCCCTCAGCCGATCCAGTACCTGGCTGACCTGGGCCACGTGGTCCTCCCAGGACTGGCTGAAGACGCAGATGTCATCGATGTACGCTAGGGCACAGTTCTCCATTCCCCTCAGCAGCTGGTCCACCAGGCGCTGGAAGGTGGCCGGCGCCCCTTTGAGGCCAAAGGGTAGGACCAGGAACTCATAGAGCCCCAGCGGCGTGATGAAAGCCGATTTCAGTCTGGCCTCCTGGTCTAGCGGTACCTGCCAGTAGCCCTTGGTGAGGTCCAGGGTGGTGAGATAGCGAGCTCCCCCCAGCTTGTCCAGGAGCTCGTCGGGCCTTGGCATCGGGTAGGCGTCGGACACCGTGATGGCGTTGAGCTTCCGGTAGTCCACGCAGAACCGGATCGACCCGTCCTTCTTGGGAACCAGCACCACGGGAGAGGCCCAGGGGCTGGAGGACGGCTGGATCACCCCCAGGGCCAACATGTCCTGGACCTCTCTCTCCAGGTCCTGGGCTGTTTTCCCTGTGACTCTGAATGGGGAGCAGCGCACCGGGGGGTGAGTGCCCGTCTGCACCCGGTGGACAGCCAGGTTGGTAAGACCCGGCTTGTTGGAGAACAGCTGCTGGTGGGAGCGCAGCACCTCCCGGATCTCGGCCTGCTGGGCCGGGGTGAGCTGGTCCGAGAGGGAAATTGACTCCAGCGAAGAGTCCTCTCCGGTCCCAGGGAACAGGCCCACCAGGGGGTCCTCCCCCTGCTCCTCCCAGGGCTTACACACGGCCAGCACCAAGTTCTCCCTGTCCCAGTACGGCTTCATCATGTTAACATGATATACCCGCTGGCCGCGCGTCCGGCCCGTCAGCTCCACCACGTAGTTCACCTCGTTCAAGGTGGTTAAGCAGCTGAAGGGGCCGTCCCAGGCGGCTTGCAGCTTGTTCTTCCGCACGGGGATCAGGACCATCACCTGGTCCCCGGTAGCGTAGGCGCGGGCCCGTGCATTGCGGTCGTACCAGACCTTCTGCTTCCTCTGGGCCCTGCTCAGGTTCTCTCTGGCCAGGCCCATGAGCTCGGCAAGTCTTTCCCGGAATGTCAGGACGTATTCCACGACCGGCTCACCCTCCGGGGAGACCTTCCCCTCCCACTCGTCTTTCAATAAGTCCAGGGGGCCCCTCACTCGCCTCCCATATAACAGCTCGAACGGCGAGAACCCCGTGGACTCCTGGGGCACTTCCCTGTACGCAAACAGCAGGTGGGGTAGGTACTTGTCCCAGTCCTGCGGGTGTTTGTGCATAAAGGTCCGTAGCATCTGCTTCAGAGTCCCATTGAACCTCTCCACCAACCCGTTGGTCTGGGGGTGATACGCCGAGGCCCAGGTGTGTTGCACCCCACTCTTCTCCCACAAGCACCGGAGCAGGGCCGACATGAAGTTGGATCCCTGGTCCGTGAGAACCTCCTGGGGAAACCCCACCCTGCTGAAAATGGTCAGCAGTGCGTCTGCCACCGTGTCTGCCTCGATGGAGGGCAGGGCCACGGCCTCGGGGTAGCGGGTGGCAAAGTCCACCACCACCAGGATGTATTTCTTCCCCGTCCGGGTCGCTCTGCTGAAGGGCCCCACAATATCCATCGCCACCTTCTGGAAAGGCTCCTCTATGATGGGCAGGGGTCTCAATGCAGCTTTCCTCCTGTCTTGGGCCTTCCCCACTCGTTGGCAGGAGTCGCAGGACCGGCAGTACCGCTGGACAGCTGCAAACATCCCCGGCCAATAGAAGTTTTGGAGCAGCCTCAGCCGCGTGCGCCGGATCCCCTGGTGTCCCGAGAACGGGATGTCATGGGCCAGGTGTAGCAGCTTGCGGCGATACCTTTGGGGAACCACCAGCTGCCGCTGGAGCCCCCACTTGCCTACCGTCCCGGGGGAAAGCCATTCCCGGTACAGAAATCCCCTCTCCCACCGGAACTTCTCCTGGCAATCTCCTCCTAGGGGTTGAGCAGCACCCAGGTCAGCCCGGTCCCTCAGGGCCTGCAAGGAGGGATCCGCTCGCACCTCCGCCTGGAATTCAGCGGCTGGGGCTGGGACAGGGCCGTGGTTCCCCCCACTGCCTAGGTCCAACTCTAGGTCTGCTGGGACGGGGCCCTGGGCCCCCTGTTGGGGAACCTCCTCGAGTTCCGGGCCGCAAGCCCCTCGCTTGCTCTGGCTACGGGTGGTGACCAGCGTCCTGTGGGGTCCGTCTGGCCACTCCTCTAGGTCACTCCCCATTAGCACGTCGGTGGGCAAGTGCGGGTGCACCCCCACTTCCTTGGGGCCCTCCTTGGCCTCCCATTTCAGATGCACCCTGGCTACGGGTACCTTAAAGGGGGTGCCGCCTATGCCCCTCAGTGTCAGCTGAGTGTCGGGTAGCATACGGTCTGGGGCCACTATGTCGGGCCGGGCCAGCGTCACCTCCGCCCCCGTGTCCCAGAAACCCGTCACCTTCCTGCCGTCCACCTCCAGGGGTACGAGGCAGTCCCTCCGTAGGGGCCGCCCCGCCCCCACCCGGTGCACGGATAAATCTGTCTCCCGAGGGTCAGACCTCCCAGGGGAGGTGCACTGAGCATCCTTCCCCTCTCTCTGAGCTGAGGTTTGCCTGCCAGCCCCTGCCTCTGGGGCAGCCTGCCCTTCCTCCCGCCCCAGCCAGTTAACCCTGGAACGTCCCAGGTCATGGGACCTGTTCTTGCGCCTGGTGCATTGAGCCCTCTTGTGGCCTCGTTGCCCACAGCGATGGCAAGTTAGGTTCTGTGGGCCCATTCGGGTCGGCTCTGCCCAGGGCCTGGCTGGTTCTCTGGGGTATCGATGACTGGTCCTGGTCCCTGGGGCTCGCCTCGGAGGTGTCTCTCTCCGTTGCTCCGCCGAGAACCGGTCTCTGCGCGATTCTCTTTCTCTCCGGGACTCCCGTTCACCCCCGGACCGGCTCTCCGTGAACTCATCCGCCAGTCTCCCGGCCTCCTGGGGGTTCTCTGGTCTCCGGTCCTTGAGCCACAGCCTCAGTTTGGGTGGGCACGCTTCATAGAACTGCTCCATCATGACCAGCTTGAGCAGCTTCTCTGCGGTCTGGGCTCCGACTCCCGAGACCCACTTGCGGCAGTATTGCGCCAGGCGGGAGGCCAGGTCCACATAGGTCTCCCGTGGCCCTTTCTGTACCCCCCGGAACTTCTTCCTGTACATCTCGGGGGTCAGCCCGAACTTGTGCAGCAGGGCCTCCTTGACTCGGTTGTAATCCCCTGGCTGTAGGTCCTCCAGCTGACTGAGCACTCCGGCCGCCTCCTGGTTCAGTGCGGGGACGAGCTCCTGCAGCCAGTCAGCTGGGGGGACCTGTTGCAGCCCACAGGCCCTCTCAAAGGAGCTGAGGAACCCGTCTATGTCGCCCACGTCCTTCAATTGGGCCACCATGAGCCTCTCCAAGCGCCTGGCATCCCCGGGACTCTGGGGCCCATCCACTCTTGGCGCAGCCGGGGCCCCGCAGGTTCTCCGCTCTGCCATGGCCAGCTCATGCTGTCGCTGCCTCTCTCGGTCCTGGTGCTCCTTCTCTCGGTCCTGTACTTCCAATTCCTTCATCCGCAGCTGGATCTCCAGCCGCCGCAGCTCCGCTGGGCTGGCCCCTGCCCTAGATGGGCTACGGCTTGCAGGCCTCCCGGGAGACGCTGTCTCATCTCTCCGGTGGGTCCCAGCGCTCCTCCCCCTCTCTGAGCCTGACACACTCTCAGGGGGGGTCTGGCTGCTTCCCCTGGGGACAAGATCCTGGCCCCGTGGCTGGTCATTCTCTTCCAGCTGGGTAATCAGCTGGGCCTTGGTTGCTTTCCGCACCGGCAAGCCCCTCTCTCTGCACAGCCCCACCAGCTCTGCCTTCAAGAGTCGGGCGTAGGCCATCTGCCCGCTGGGCCCCTCGGTGCAGACTCACCAGTCTAGTGCTGCAGCGCCCCACGATTCCCAGGAACCGCTTCGCTCTGTCTCCAGCACGCCTGGCTCCAGGGCTCTTGCTTCTACAGCGCCTTGTCGCTCACCGCTGGGAGCTCCATCCACGGGGTGCAGTGCATCCCACCCCTGACACCAGTGTGACGGCGTGTTGGGGGTTCCCCGTCTCCTGCACCCCGAGATGTCACAAACAGACTGCACCAGCCAGTGGAATAGAGGAAGTTTATTGCCTCTCCAGGATACAGCACAGCACAGATGTAGTCTGGTCACAGAACTGGGCTAGGATGCCTCAGGCCCCCTTGAGTTGGGGGGAGACTGGGCCCCTAAACTCCAGCTCCTCTCCCTAGGCTGTCTCCTCCATGCTCTCCCACAGTAACAACTAAATTCCCTTGCAGCCCTGCCCCCCAGTCCAGGGCAGCATTCACCTTCCTTTGTTCCTCTCCATGGGGGGTGTCTGGCCACTGGTTCGACAAGTTTGGCCTTATCTCTGCCTAGCGAGATTTTCCCTGCTGGGTCTTGCTCCAGACAGCAGGGGTCACCACAGCCCAGCAAGTACCCCCACTACGTCACAGTATGGCCTGCTCCATCTACCCCCCGCTGTCAGAGGCGCCTATGACTGGAAAGATACCACGTGCCCACTTCATCCCTGGGGTACCCTCAGTGACTTCACGGGGTGGGGGGGTCACCTTCCTCTAGGGGTCACCCCTACTAGAGGATATGCAAAGGGTGTTTAGGAGACTGGAGCTGGCACTGGGGGGCTCACATGGACCGAGACGCCATTTTATTCCATCTGGTTTGCCCTAGAACCAGGCCCTGCCCTTATGTGTGGTTTGGAGCCCTGCTCCAGTCAAGCGTCTCCATCCCGTTCTAGTGGCCTATTGGGGAGCATTAGGAGGAGCACCACCAGCAGATCTAGGGAGGTGATTCTTCCCCTCTCTTGGGCCCTGGTGAGGCCACATCTGTGTCAAGGGGGGAATCGACCTGTTCTCCAGGAAAGCGCCAAGGCGTCTGTTTTGTTTTATCCCCTGATTTTCACACCAGGACAATTCATAGGTCCCCGCTTTGGGGGAAGGGACAAATCTTCTGACTTCGATCATTTCCATCAAAAGAATGGGCTTTATTGTCAGGCGTCCAGCAATTTCTCAGCCAATCCAAGGAGTGTTAAATCATCGGTGCTTGGCACTCTTAGCTGCCCATTATGGTTTAGAAGGTTCAGGGCTTTGCTTGTTTTCCCAATTCATCAAAAACCAATTCTGGGTCAGAGAGACCGATGGAACACGCGGAACGGCTCTGGGAGCATTCAGAGAAAGCTACCCTGAGTGCTCCGGTTTCTTTTGGACACAGATTGTGTGTAATACCTTTGCCAGCCCTGGGAGGCACAGGGAGACTGACACACAAAAGCTCATTGACAAATCATTGGTGGCAAAGTACGAATGGACTCAGATCTGTACCGCAGTCCGGAAATGTGATTCACTTTGTTTCTTCCTCCAGTTTGCTTTGGGCGGTGGGGCATGTGTTGTTTCAGTGTTTTTACTTAAGCTTTTCATGGACTTAGTTAAAGCCAAGGGGACCTCATTTAGGAGCCCAAAATAAAGTCTTTACAGGGGCTCCGGGGGGCTGACATGATGAGAAGACCAGAGTTTGTATTTGATCCTATAATTAGCAACCTGAGGAGCTAAAAACACCCGTGAAGAACAACTGCCAGGGAGAGTCCTAACCCCAATCCTGGGCTAAACAGGTTCAAATAAGTTCCTGTCAGCTAAGCGTCCATTCCAAACAGGCCCTCTGACAGGGGAGAGGGAAAGGAGGCCATTGCCCTGGGACCTGACAATTCAAAGGGGCCTGAGGTGGGGGCGATGACCGGAGTCCAGGGCCCTTTAACTTGCCACCAGAGCACTGTGCTGCTCACTCGGGCGTCTCTACGGGTCGGTGCAGGGGAAGGTGTGGCACTGAAGTGCACTGGCAGCAGTAGGGGGGCCTGGTGAGGGAGGAGTACTGGTGAGGACTGAAAATCATTGGTACAGCAGGATGTAGGTGAGACCAAACCGCACCTGGCTCAAGCTGGTGGTTTTCATCCGCAATTTCCTGTTAAACATGCACTGTTTGTGCAGAGGCAGCTGAATCGCTGGCCTCTGTCATCTGCATGTTCGTCCCCCTTCCCTCCGAACCCTCCGAGAGGCGCGCAGGCAAAGAAAGGCAGTCGCTGTCCAGCCAGAGGAGCCAGGCTGGAGACTGATGGCTCGAAGAGAGGAGAACAAGTGGCAAGGAAGGACAGGGCTGATTTCAACCAACTGGTTAACGATTTCCTAAAGTTGGCAATCTGTTGGCAGTTCACGTCAATTCATGTTTAAAGGAGAAACTTTAATATTCAGCCTCCAAGTTGGCAGCATCAGAAATCATTGTTAAGAGGCTGCCAATAAATCTGGTTGGATTCATATTAGATCCTTCCCCCAACCCTCGCCTCTCTCGAAACATTTGATAACTGACATCCTGGAGTCTCGATGGCAGCATAATGCTCCTCCAGGCTGTATAAATCATGAGCTAGGAACTGAAATTAAGCTTGTAAGGTCTTCTAGGGGCTCTAAAAAATTCACAGCTGGTGTGACCTAAACACGGCATTCCTTTTCTTGCCCTAGGAAAGATACCGACGCAGGCTCTAACGCCCTGCGAGGCCGAGCCCAGCCACATGTCAGAGGTCTGGAGGGGCTGAGGTCAGAGTTTCTAATGGGATCGTTGTCATTCTTGAAGAGATGGCCGCCATGATTAGTAGTGGCAGGGTCACAGGACGGAGCTCAGACAGTCTCAGCGGGGTTGCCGTGTTTGTGCTGGTCTACACTAGGACCTTAGTCCGAAATAACCCCCCCCCCCATCTTAAATTTGTAAGCGATGCGTCCACACTACCAAGCCCGTTATTCCAGACTACGGGGCCGCTGAATGCGAACGCTGTACTCCTGCTTTTCATCAGGAATAATGCTAATTCTAAACTTGCATGTCCGAAATAACGTTAGGGTGGATGCTCTAGGGCTGTTAATTTGAATTAATTGGCTACTGGGAGGCCTCCTGAAGCTCCCCAGAGTGCTCCGTGTGGCTCTGGGTCCAAGGTAGCGCGTCCACATTAACAGACCCTTCCTCGGCTGCATTCGATTCTTCACCGTAGTGAGGACACGGAGCTTCAAATTTGTAAAATCGGGTGCCCAGAAGTCGAACTTAGTAAATTCAAAATAATCTCCCAGTGTAGACCTGGCCCTAGTCTGTTTCAGCAAAAACAACGAGGAATCCAGTGGCAGCTTAACGACTAACACATTTATTTGGGCTTAAGCTTTCGTGGGTTGTAAATCAGGAGTGAATTCACTGAAGTGAGTGGAGCTACACTTGTGTAAATCCAGAGCGAGTTCTCGCAAAATCAGATGGTGGGCGCATAGGACTCTTGGGAACAGTTCTCTGCTGATGCAACCCAAGTGGACACCTGGGTCTTACCCAAAAAGACTTTGTCACTGATTGGGAATGGTGGACTGACTCCTGATTGACACCAGTGTAAAAAAGAGAAGAATTAGGCTCCTGTGGACAGCACCTCCTGGTCTACACTAAAGGGGAAAGACAACTTACGATACACAACTCCAGCCATGTTAGTTACATAGCTGGAGTTGACACATCTTAAATTGCGTTTTCGTGCCATCCGCACAGTGGGAGGTCGATGGGAGCAAACGCTGCCATCAGCTTCCCTCCCTCCTCGCAGGAGCAGGACTGCCAGCGCTGATGGGGGCGCCCTCAGTTCAAATTTGCAGCTCTTCACTAGACCTGCTCAATCAAACCCCGGAAGATGGACTGTGGTGTCGTCCATCTTCCGCACAGTGTAGACGTGGCCACAGAAGGATATAAATCCACACTAGCAGCAAGAACTTCAGTGGTGTTACTTCCTTTTCCACTGAGCCCAGGGCCCCGTGAACAGGACACAAGGGAATGAATCCTAGAACCCCAGGGCTGGCAGAGACCTCAGGAGCCATCGAGTCCAGCCCCCTGCCCAGAGCAGGACCAATCCAACTCAATCTTCCAAATGCTCACCCTTGGATTGTTCTTTTGCTACTCTCAGATTCACGTCCTCTCCTTCTGATGAAGATGGATCGTTTCTTTTGTCATTTATCTCCCGTGCGTATATTAAAGCACTCTTAATGCATGTTAATCTTTTTAAAGTTCTGTTGCATTGCTTGCTGAAATGCTTGGTATTATTGCTAATCGTCCCAATCTCTGCTCATCTAATGATCTTACTCTCTAATTCACCCTCCAGCTCCACAAAGCCTTTAAAAACAGGGATTCGATGGCCGTGGCTCAGGGGAGAAAGAGACAGAGCGGAGGGGACATGGTAGTGCTGTCTGCCAGCCAGATGCAGTCTACTCTTTACCTGTGGCTGTAACACGAGCCAGAACACACATAAGCAGATCACTTTTACCTACCCAGGATGCCATGGGAAAGACAAGAAGAGCCATTTTTAAATGTCCGCTAGTTCGGACTCCGTGCCCGCGGCTACACGTGGCACGAACTAGGTAGTTCGGACTAGGCTTCCTATGCCGAACTACCTGTACTCCTGTACCTGTACCTGTGGAATGAAGAGTACAGGTAGTTCAGAATAGGAAGCCTAGTCCAAACTACCTAGTTCATGCTGCGTGTAGCCGCGGGCACGGAGTCCGAACAAGCGGACATTTAAAAATGGCGGCGCCCGGCTTTATGCAAATGAAGCCCGGGAAATTCAAATCCCAGGCTTCATTTGCAACTCCGGTTGCCTACATTACCACCCTAGTTCAAACTAGGGTGGTAGTGTAAACATACCCTTACTTCTTGACCTGTCCTTAGTGGATAAGGAGAACAATTTATCCTCCTCCTCTTTATAACAACCTTTATGTACTTGATGGCTGTTATGTCCCCTTGTCAGTCTTCTCTTGTCTTCTCTTCTCTTCTCTGCTCTGCTCTTCTCTTCTCTTCTCTTCTCTTCTCTTCTCTTCTCTTCTCTTCTCTTCTCTTCTCTTCTCTTCTCCAGACTAAACTAAACCAACTTTTTCAATCTTTCCTTGTAGGCCCTGTATTCTAGACCTTTAATCATTTTTTGTCTCTCTCCTCTGGACTTTCTTCAGTTTGTCCACATTTTTCCCCAAAATGTGGTTCCCAGACCTGGACACAATATCCCAGTTGAGGCCTTATGAGTGTTGAGTAGCTGACAACACTCCTGTTAAGGTATCCCAGCATGAGGTTTGTTTTTCTTGCAACAGTGTCACTATTGACTCATATTTAGCTTGTGGTCCACCCTGATCCCGAGATCTCTTTCTTCAGGACGGTTGCGTCCCAGTCTGTATGTGTGCAACCAACCGTCCCTTCTTAAATGGAGCACTTTAACTCATCTGCTGCACTTGTCCCTTTACCCCACCGAAGTTGAACATCTGTGCCTGAGAGCAGAATTTGGCTCTTGCTGCTGCTCTTCCGAAGAGCAGGTGCTGCCTGTAATTGGCTGCAGTCAATTCTCCCTGATCCATGACTCGCACACCAGCTTCTTAAGGGGCCATTACATCTATGCCATTAAGTTTTTGTGTATGGGCTGGTGTCTTTGGGCAGATAACATTGTAGTCATTAGACTTTAAATGGGCATTTGTTTTTCATCTTTGTTCTTGAATACTAAATATGTAGCATGTGGCTCACTTAATAACCACTCCAAGGCAACACGATTGTTCCCTCTAGACATAAAACCACCCACTCAGGGTTTGGGTGGGCTGGTAGCTACAGCTGGATTAAACCCATTGGTGGCATTTGCCACTAGGTCTCTTAGTGCACAGCTGGGCTGACATGACTCCAGCTGGTGAGTGGATGGGCCGGAAGCTACTTCCTAGCTGGTGGGCCCCCACGCTTTGTCTGACACCCCTGGCTGATTCCGTAGGAACCCTCTGAAAGTGGCTGCACCTAGCAGTGGCAATGGGCATTTTAAGCGTCAGAAATGACAGCCAGTGCTCCTGGTTCTGCTGCCGACAGCCCTTCCCCGGTCTCTCTGTTCCAGAGTTTACACGTCTGACTAATGGGGCTAATGATATCAGCCTAGCTCCCAGCAGCAGTTTGAAGCTAAATTGTGTTACACCCCAATTTAAGCTGGGAAGGACTAAATTTTGACAGGTGAATGCTGATTTCATCCTGTACCCCTCCTACCCCCCCTCCCATAAGAGCATATTCCCATTGGCAGGTGCTGACATGCACCGAGCGGCACAGTAAGAAAAGTTCTACTGGAGAACTTATTAGAGTTTGATTTACGGTGATGAACTCTGTGCATTTTGGTGTGATGCCAAACTACTTATGTTCCACCGATGTCCTACGCTTTAACTTTTTCCACCTCGATATCCACTGTCATTGAATAATTAGTGTCTGACCTCCTGCATACTTTCCCATAACTGTAACCATTTAATGCATTTCCCTATTTTTAACATTGATATTATCCATGGACGGTGTTGATGACTTCTCGCTCTGCCAGTGTGATAACAATGCTTTGCCTTTTCTTTGGGGGTCTCAAAGCACTTTACAACCCTTCAAGAATCTGGCGCCCTAGGCCCCTGGCAAATATAAGTCAGTGTCTGGGAGACAGGCTCATGGCGAGGAATCGGGATGTGGGTTCTAAGCCTAGCACCTCGGGTAATGGGTGTTCCTTTCCCCATGCAGACAAACGCTACAGTGGGATTTCCTACAGTCCCTAAGCCACTGAGGTGCCTGGCACCCACTGATCTCACAGACACCCAGCTACTTCCCTAGGCCCCGGCATACCTTTGAAAATCTGGCCTCCCGTGCCTCAGTTTCTGCACCTGTAAAATGGGGATAATGGTGCCTTTTGCGATTTAGCGTTGAACGATATTAAATACGTAACAGGCGGGGAACGTGACTTGTGCATGGTCACATCCTGGACTGGGGCAAGGGTGGGAGCAGAATGCAGCCCCTTGCTCGAGGTCATGCTAGGCCATGCTACCTCCTCACTGTAATTCACGCTCAATAGATGCATCTACCACGGAACAGCCTTGCACTCTCAAGGAATTTTTCTCACCCCCTTTTTATAGACAGACCACAGAGCGAGACAACAACAGCACAACGAAGGGACTTGCTCAAGGCTCCCTGGTGTGGCCAGGCTCAGCTTTGACACTTCATGTTCAGCCCAACACATGCCGATTTTTCCAGTCAGCGCCCCCTTGCTCCTCCCAGACACTGACTTATATCTGCTGCCATGTGGGCTGTGTTCCTTCAGGCAGCTTTACATAGGTGCAAGCACGCTGGAGTGCCAGGGCTCAGCCTAGCCCCTAGTGGGGTGTCACGAGTAGCAGACCCTGTTAATGTTCTCCCGTGTCTTGTACTCAGGGAGAAGAGGCAGCTGGATTCTGGTGCCTTGGGGGTCAATCTGCAAGAAGACAGAAGAGCTTCCTTTGTCGTCTGTGTGTCTCAGCCCACGTTGGGGCAGCAACGGCCCAACCCTAGCTATTTGCAGGCTCCCAGCCCAGTGGCAGCGGATATAGAGAAGCGTGGGCAGATATGGTCAACAGTCAATGGGAGTCGTCAGTGTGACACTACTGCAACAAACGCAGACGTGATTCTGGGAGGCAGTAACGGGAGCGATGTGAGCAAGACACGAGAAGTCATTCTTCTGCTCTGCGCTGCAGTGATCAGGCCTCAGTTGGAGTTCTGGGTGCCACGTTTCAGGAAAGAGGTGGAGAAATTGGAGAAGGCCCAGAGAAGAGCAACAAGAATGATGAAAGGTCTAGAGAACGTGAACTATGAGGGAAGACTGAAAGAACTGGGCTTGTTTAGTTTGCAAAGGAGAAGACTGAGATGGGACATGACAGCGGTTTTCAGGTATCTAAAAGGGTGTCAAAGGGAGGAGGGGGGAAATTGTTCTCCTTGGCCTCTGATAGGACAAGAACGGGCTTAAACAGCAGCAAGGCAGGTTTAAGCTGGACATTAGGAAAACTTCCTAACTGTCAGGGTGGTGAAACACTGGGATAAGTTGCCTAGGTGGGTTGTGGAATCTACATCGCTGGAGATATTTAAGAGGCGGTTGGACAGACATCTACCAGGGATGGTCTAGATCATAGGTTCCCAAACTGGGGGGCATGCCCCCCCGGGGAGGTGAAGAAATTCCAGGGGGGGCATGAGGTGACCCAGTCCTGCCCATCAATCCCTCCCCCTCCCCCAAGAAAGAGCCTAGTCTGTCTGTTAAAAAAATTCAGAAAATACCATGTGAAATGTCCGGTATTTTCTGTTTTTCCTGGCTCGGGCATTTTCCAGAACACACGCAGTTCGGGCTGGTTGGGGTGGGAGGAAGATGGAGCGTCCCAGACAGATTTCAAAATGGTCGCCTTTTTGGGTCAACAAAAAAGTACCGGCACTCTTTTTTACACTGGTCTCGGAAATTAAAGGTCCTGGTCAGTTCCATTTTTTTATTTTTTTTGCTCAACAAGTTTTGCTGCTTTTGGGGGGGGGGGGTGAGGGCTTCCCAAAAATCAAAAAGGGGGCATAATGCCGAAAAGTTTGGGAACCACTGGGGTGGATGGTGCTTGGTCCTGCCATGAGGGCAGGGGACTGGACTCGATGACCGCTCGAGGTCCCTTCCAGTTCTGCTGTTCTAGGATTCTATGGTCGTGTTCTGCAGACATCTCTGCGTCTGGCTCCACTTGAGCATTGCAACAACAGACACAGAGGTGAAGTGGATTCTCCATCACAGAAAGTCTTCTATCGAACAAGAGCCCTTTTGAAGGAGATGAGTTAGCTTGGCCAAAAGTGAGGGGCTTGATACAGGAATCTGCAGTTCAGTCCAGAATGGTCCCCTCTCCGTCTTAAAACCCTCTGTTATCGCTTTGATTCCTGCCCTCACCACAAGAAACAGATAAAAGGGGCTGGCTGAGGATTTTCCTTGTAATTTATTTAAATTGTATTTACATAAAAATCCCCATCGTTAATCAAGGCGTTCAAAGCCGCCCAGTTGAGATGGGTTACACTGTTTCAACACCGTGTGCTTACAGTTATGGAAATGAGGGATTAGGGATGTGGTGGGAGGTGGCCCCAGAAGACAGCTCTTTCCAGCACGGCGGCGTGTGGCCATCCATACTAATTGAGACAAATTTAATTAGCCAGGCTGCTGCTCAAGCTTGACACGTTCTAACCACAAACACGGCAACTGTGAAAAGAGGAAACAGCAGATCCAGCAGATCCCAGCTCCGCCAAGCTCCCAGGCCCGACAGTGGGACGAGAAAAGACCCAGCTAGAGGTGGAGTCGTGGGGCTGGGGCTGGGCTCTGAGATGGACTCTGGACTGCAGCAAAGGGCTTTTTTTGTGCTGCTGCTGCTCATGCTGCCCCCGTTTTCAGGGGAAGGGAACCGTTCCATGATGGGCAGCCTGCGCCCTAACCACGTTTGTTCTTAGGAAAAGAGCTAGAAGATCTAGCGATGGGGGAAGGGCCTGCACGGATGGCCTAGATCCGGAGATGCAAGTCCTCATGCCTTTCTGCTCAGGTCAGTGCAGGAAGAGCCATGTAAACTCCCTCCCCTACGTGTGTGCCTTGCAGGTCCACCTCTGTAGCTGTGAGGGGAACCCACCCTCCTAGGCCAGGGGGCTAATCGGTGCCAGGCTTTCCCCATCCCCCTCCCACCTCCCTGGTCCTTCTCCCAAGAGCAGAGAACAGCAAAACTCAGAGTCTGGAGATGCAAACAATTGGATGGTTCCTGGGGTTAGCGTCCAGCCAGCATGAACCCAGTTTCCTTTCCTTTTTCCCTGTTTATCCGTAGCCATATTGGAAGGCCTAAAGCCAGGACTCCTCTGCACGACCATGATGTGCAGCAGCCAGGACCCAAACAAGACCAACCTGGCCACCAGGGGAAGTTCACCTGCCGTGGTCAGGATCGGTGAGCAGGGCGCGGTGTGCTCAGCATGTGTGTTCTGCTTGCTTGGGAATTGTCAATACATAGAGAGGGAGGGTGCCTCCACCTGGCTCCTCTGCTGGCCGGTCTGGCTCCCGTCTTGGCCACCAGCCTGGCCGCTGGGCTCCCTGCCCCAGGGCCGCCGGCCCCGGCAGCTGGGCTCCGCATCCTCAGCTGGGCTGCGCTGCTGGTCTGGCCCCGACCCCGGCCGCTGGGTGGGCTCTGCGCTCCCCACTAGGCTGCACTGCTGGCTCCAGCTCCAGGCTTTGCTCTCCCAGCTCCCAGCCCCAGTCCTGGGCTCCTGGCTCCTCCCCCCGGGACTCTCTAGTCCTGCAGCATCCGTGGCCCGGCTGGACCAAACGGTCCCAGGCCACAGAGGTTCGAGCTGTAGTGACATTTCTGTGTCTCTCTGAGGATCGTGTGACACTGTGTGTGAACTCTGCAAGGGATCAATGACCTCGTGCTGATTGCCGTGCCGTGTGGGAGACAGAGGTCATGTCAAAAGCACAGTGTGCTCTCCCAAGCCCAGAGGCTGCTGCTGCAAAGCTATGGAGTCCTAGGAAGCACTGGGGAATACTTACTTCGAATGACTCTGGGGAGTTGTTATTTCAAAATAGCAGCACTAGAGCATCCACACTCCCGCTATTTTGAAATAATTCTTTTAGAATTAGCATTATTCCTGATGAAAAGCAGGAGAACAGATTTTGAATTCCACAGCCTGTTATTTCAAAATAAGAGGATTGGAAGTGTGGACCCAGGGCCCACTTACATGTGGTGGCACCTCCTACTGGCTGAACCGGGAGCGTTGTCTCTCCTGAGGATCCCTCTCACACCAGGTCCTGCAGCCTCCTCTTCATGACTTGGTCCTTCGAGGATCACCACACAATATGCCTCTTCTGGGGGGATAGCTGCCATCTTGCTATAACAAATTGTCCTTCCCCAGCCTCCAAGGAGCGACAGAGAAGCTGTCTTTCCCCTGTGGGCTTGGAAGGGTTCGATTCTTATCCATCAATGACGGTTCACCGTACATGCACAGTGACCAAAAGGAAGAAAGAAAGATTCCCATTAATAACAACCAGGGGACATCAGAAGAATTCTGCTTAAGAACCTACAGAGTGTGGCTTAATGATATTTGCTTTGTATATGTTGACATGTGACATAGACAGTTTATTTTAATGGTTACAGTTTTAATTTTTAAGTTATTTTTACTCTCCACCTCTGCTCTCATTACACAATTATTGTCTGTCCCTTCCCTTGCCTGGCCCCTCCACATTGTTTTCTGCAACTGTGACCATTGAAATGGATGAAAATGGAAAAAAATGCTTAAACAAACATCGATTTGATCTGTCAAAAGTATAAAAAAGTAAAAATCAAATTCTGCCAAGCGTCAGTACGTGTTTTTCAGCAGGGCTCTGAGCATTAACTTAATGGAGGTGCTCTGTGGTAAACCTGCTGCATTTTTGTGCTATTAATAAAACGAGCCTGGGATTTAATGAAGGGCACATTAAAAATTCTCACTCCTTTTATGAATAGCCATAAACTCATCAGAGAAGCTGACCTCTCGGTAAAATCTTGAGTTAAATCTCTCCAGACTTTGCAGTAAATCAGATTTTAATTGTTTGCAGAAAGGAAGTTCAGATGAAAGCAGACTGCAGTTTATTAACCCGCTAGGTAATGAGGACGACACGGGAACAAAACTGCCCATGTTCTACACGGGCCAAGACTCGTCTCCTGCAAACATTTCCTCCCACGAGGAATGGGAGGTGGGCGAACAACCCCATGGATACTGCTCACTGAGGTAAGGGTTGAAGGGACAGGACACAAGTGGTACAGACGTGCCGCGAGGGCACAGTGTCCCACGCTGTCTGCATTGCTTGGTCGTCAGAGGGATTAAAGAATAGTGATAGAAATGGAGCCGTGTTAGTCTGGTGCAGCTGAAACAAAAGACAGGACTATGTAGCACTTTAAAGACTAACAAGATGGTTTATTAGGTGAGGAGCTTTCGTGGGCCAGACCCACTTCCTCAGATCAAATAGTGGAAGAAAATTGTCACAACCATAGATACCAAAGGATACAGTTAAAAAAATGAACATATATAAAAAGGACAAATCACATTTCAGAACAGAAGGGGGATGTGGGGGGGGGGAGGTAGATGTCTGTGAGGTAATGGTATTAGAGGTGATAATTGGGGAAGCTCTCTTTGTAATAGGTAAGAGACCCAGAGTCTTTGTTGAGACTCACGCGTAGAGTGTCGAATTTTAGCATGAATGACAGTTCACAGGATTCCCTTTCAAGTGCAGATTGAAAAGGCTTTTGGAGTAACTGATGCACCTCATGTCCCACATGCTCAGACTGCGTTAAGTGCCCCAATTGCAGAAGGGGGCCAGGGTCAGAAAAGAGCCCCCTGTCTCAGGGGTGCTGTGCACCACAAGTTGCCTCAGCCTGAGGTCTGCTCCTGTAACCCACACTCCCGCTGGGGGTGGTGTGCTGTCCCTCCACTGACACTGAGACCCCTTACAGAGAGAATAATGAGACTGCGCCTCTGCCTTAGCTACTAGCCAGTTGGCTGTCAGTTTGGAGGCTCATGCCCTGAGGTCGCAGATTCGATTGTGCCTGTCGGCGTTACACCCGGCCACCTATCACCCTACAGGTTTGTTACAGGCGCTGAGGATCACCTCATTCCCTGGGCACCTTTTTCCTCTGTTTGGGCACAAGCAGGGGCAGTGATGTAGGAGCCCTGACGCTGCCTCTGTGCTACTCGCAGTGCCCCACCTGTGATGCTGGGTAACCTGTGGGGTTACCTGGAGCCCAAACTTAGCCAAGGAGCGGGGCCTGCAGATGCAGATCTGGACAGGAGCCTGCTAGTCACATTCATCAGCAGCCCCTCAGGCGGGGGTCCTGTCAGCTCCTGTGACGTAGTGGGGGTACTTGCTGGGCTGTGGTGACCTCTGCTGTCTGGAGCAAGACCCAGCAGGGAAAATCTCGCTAGGCAGAGATAAGGCCAAACTTGTCGAACCAGTGGCCAGACACCCCCCATGGAGAGGAACAAAGGAAGGTGAATGCTGCCCTGGACTGGGGGGCAGGGCTGCAAGGGAATTGAGTTGTTACTGTGGGGGAGCATGGAGGAGACAGCCTAGGGAGAGGAGCTGGAGTTTAGGGGCCCAGTCTCCCCCCAACTCAAGGGGGCCTGAGGCATCCTAGCCCAGTTCTGTGACCAGACTACATCTGTGCTATGCTGTATCCTGGAGAGGCAATAAACTTCCTCTATTCCACTGGCCGGTGCAGTCTGTTTGTGCCATCTCGGGGTGCAGGAGACGGGGAACCCCCAACACGCCGTCACACTGGTGTCAGAAGTGGGATGCACTGCACCCCGTGGATGAAGCTCCCAGCGGCAAGCGACAAGGCGCTGTAGAAGCAAGAGCCCTGGAGCCAGGCGTGCTGGAGACAGAGCGAAGCGGTTCCTGGGAATCGTGGGGCGCTGCAGCACTAGACTGGTGAGTCTGCACCGAGGGGCCCAGCGGGCAGATGGCCTACGCCCGACTCTTGAAGGCAGAGCTGGTGGGGCTGTGCAGAGAGAGGGGCTTGCCTGTGCGGAAAGCAACCAAGGCCCAGCTGATTACCCAGCTGGAAGAGAATGACCAGCCACGGGGCCAGGATCTTGTCCCCAGGGGAAGCAGCCAGACCCCCCCTGAGAGTGTGTCAGGCTCAGAGAGGGGGAGGAGCGCTGGGATCCGCCGGAGAGATGAGACAGCGTCTCCCGGGAGGCCTGCAAGCCGTAGCCCATCTAGGGCAGGGGCCAGCCCAGCGGAGCTGCGGCGGCTGGAGATCCAGCTGCGGATGAAGGAATTGGAAGTACAGGACAGAGAGAAGGAACGCCAGGACCGAGAGAAGGAGCGCCAGGACCGAGAGAGGCAGCGACAGCATGAGCTGGCCATGGCAGAGCGGAGAACCTGCGGGGCCCTGGCTGCGCCAAGAGTGGATGGGCCCCAGAGTCCCGGGGATGCCAGGCGCTTGGAGAGGCTCACAGTGGCCCAATTGAAGGACGTGGGCGACATAGACGGGTTCCTCAGCTCCTTTGAGAGGGCCTGTGGGCTGCAACAGGTCCCCCCAGCTGACTGGCTGCAGGAGCTCGTCCCCGCACTGAACCAGGAGGCGGCCGGAGTGCTCAGTCAGCTGGAGGACCTACAGCCAGGGGATTACAACCGAGTCAAGGAGGCCCTGCTGCACAAGTTCGGGCTGACCCCCGAGATGTACAGGAAGAAGTTCCGGGGGGTACAGAAAGGGCCACGGGAGACCTATGTGGACCTGGCCTCCCGCCTGGCGCAATACTGCCGCAAGTGGGTCTCGGGAGTCGGAGCCCAGACCGCAGAGGAGCTGCTCAAGCTGGTCATGATGGAGCAGTTCTATGAAGCGTGCCCACCCAAACTGAGGCTGTGGCTCAAGGACCGGAGACCAGAGAACCCCCAGGAGGCCGGGAGACTGGCGGATGAGTTCACGGAGAGCCGGTCCGGGGGTGAACGGGAGTCCCGGAGAGAAAGAGAATCGCGCAGAGACCGGTTCTCGGCGGAGCAACGGAGAGAGACACCTCCGAGGCGAGCCCCAGGGGCCAGGACCAGTCGTCGATACCCCAGAAAACCAGCCAGGGCCCGGGCAGAGCCGACCCGAATGGGCCCACAGAACCTAACTTGCCATCGCTGTGGGCAACGAGGCCACAAGAGGGCTCAATGCACCAGGCGCAAGAACAGGTCCCATGACCTGGGACGTTCCAGGGTTAACTGGCTGGGGCGGGAGGAAGGGCAGGCTGCCCCAGTGGCAGGGGCTGGCCGGCAAACCTCAGCTCAGAGAGAGGGGAAGGATGCTCAGTGCACCTCCCCTGGGAGGTCTGACCCTCGGGAGACAGATTTATCCGTGCACCGGGTGGGGGCGGGGCGGCCCCTACGGAGCGAGTGCCTCGTACCCCTGGAGGTGGATGGCAGGAAGGTGACGGGTTTCTGGGACACGGGGGCGGAGGTGACGCTGGCCCGGCCCGACATAGTGGCCCCAGACCGTATGCTACCCGACACTCAGCTGACACTGAGGGGCATAGGGAGCACCCCCTTTGAGGTACCTGTAGCCAGGGTGCATCTGAAATGGGAGGCCAAGGAGGGCCCCAAGGAAGTGGGGGTGCACCCGCACTTGCCCACCGACGTGCTAATGGGGAGTGACCTAGAGGAGTGGCCAGACGGACCCCACAGGACGCTGGTCACCACCCGTAGCCAGAGCAAGCGAGGGGCTTGCGGCCCGGAACTCGAGGAGGTTCCCCAACAGGGGGCCCAGGGCCCCGTCCCAGCAGACCTAGAGTTGGACCTAGGCAGTGGGGGGAACCACGGCCCTGTCCCAGCCCCAGCCGCTGAATTCCAGGCGGAGGTGCGAGCGGATCCCTCCTTGCAGGCCCTGAGGGACCGGGCTGACCTGGGTGCCGCTCAACCCCTAGGAGGAGATTGCCAGGAGAAGTTCCGGTGGGAGAGGGGATTTCTGTACCGGGAATGGCTTTCCCCCGGGACGGTAGGCAAGTGGGGGCTCCAGCGGCAGCTGGTGGTTCCCAAAAGGTATCGCCGCAAGCTGCTACACCTGGCCCATGACATCCCGTTCTCGGGACACCAGGGGATCCGGCGCACGCGGCTGAGGCTGCTCCAAAACTTCTACTGGCCGGGGATGTTTGCAGCTGTCCAGCGGTACTGCCGGTCCTGCGACTCCTGCCAACGAGTGGGGAAGGCCCAAGACAGGAGGAAAGCTGCATTGAGACCCCTGCCCATCATAGAGGAGCCTTTCCAGAAGGTGGCGATGGATATTGTGGGGCCCTTCAACAGAGCGACCCGGACAGGGAAGAAATACATCCTGGTGGTGGTGGACTTCGCCACCCGCTACCCCGAGGCCGTGGCCCTGCCCTCCATCGAGGCAGACACGGTGGCAGACGCACTGCTGACCATTTTCAGCAGGGTGGGGTTTCCCCAGGAGGTTCTCACGGACCAGGGATCCAACTTCATGTCGGCCCTGCTCCGGTGCTTGTGGGAGAAGAGTGGGGTGCAACACACCTGGGCCTCGGCGTATCACCCCCAGACCAACGGGTTGGTGGAGAGGTTCAATGGGACTCTGAAGCAGATGCTACGGACCTTTATGCACAAACACCCGCAGGACTGGGACAAGTACCTACCCCACCTGCTGTTTGCGTACAGGGAAGTGCCCCAGGAGTCCACGGGGTTCTCGCCGTTCGAGCTGTTATATGGGAGGCGAGTGAGGGGCCCCCTGGACTTATTGAAAGACGAGTGGGAGGGGAAGGTCTCCCCGGAGGGTGAGCCGGTCGTGGAATACGTCCTGACATTCCGGGAAAGACTTGCCGAGCTCATGGGCCTGGCCAGAGAGAACCTGAGCAGGGCCCAGAGGAAGCAGAAGGTCTGGTACGACCGCAATGCACGGGCCCGCGCCTACGCTACCGGGGACCAGGTGATGGTCCTGATCCCCGTGCGGAAGAACAAGCTGCAAGCCGCCTGGGACGGCCCCTTCAAGGTGGTTAAGCAGCTGAACGAGGTGAACTACGTGGTGGAGCTGACGGGCCGGACGCGCGGCCAGCGGGTATATCATGTTAACATGATGAAGCCGTACTGGGACAGGGAGAACTTGGTGCTGGCCGTGTGTAAGCCCTGGGAGGAGCAGGGGGAGGATCCCCTGGTGGGCCTGTTCCCTGGGACCGGAGAGGACTCTTCGCTGGAGTCAATTTCCCTCTCGGACCAGCTCACCCCGGCCCAGCAGGCCGAGATCCGGGAGGTGCTGCGCTCCCACCAGCAGCTGTTCTCCAACAAGCCGGGTCTTACCAACCTGGCTGTCCACCGGGTGCAGACGGGCACTCACCCCCCGGTGCGCTGCTCCCCATTCAGAGTCACAGGGAAAACAGCCCAGGACCTGGAGAGAGAGGTCCAGGACATGTTGGCCCTGGGGGTGATCCAGCCGTCCTCCAGCCCCTGGGCCTCTCCCGTGGTGCTGGTTCCCAAGAAGGACGGGTCGATCCGGTTCTGCGTGGACTACCGGAAGCTCAACGCCATCACGGTGTCCGACGCCTACCCGATGCCAAGGCCCGACGAGCTCCTGGACAAGCTGGGGGGAGCTCGCTATCTCACCACCCTGGACCTCACCAAGGGCTACTGGCAGGTGCCGCTAGACCAGGAGGCCAGACTGAAATCGGCTTTCATCACGCCGCTGGGGCTCTATGAGTTCCTGGTCCTACCCTTTGGCCTCAAAGGGGCGCCGGCCACCTTCCAGCGCCTGGTGGACCAGCTGCTGAGGGGAATGGAGAACTGTGCCCTAGCGTACATCGATGACATCTGCGTCTTCAGCCAGTCCTGGGAGGACCACGTGGCCCAGGTCAGCCAGGTACTGGATCGGCTGAGGGAGGCTGGGCTGACCGTAAAGGCTGGGAAGTGCAAGGTTGGAATGGCCGAAGTGTCCTACCTGGGCCATAAGGTGGGGAGCGGCTGCTTGAAGCCAGAGCCGGCCAAAGTGGAGGCCATCCGGGACTGGCCTGTGCCCCAGACCAAGAAGCAGGTCCAGGCTTTCATTGGGATGGCGGGGTACTACCGGAGGTTTGTGCCCAACTTCAGCTCCATCGCTGCCCCGATCACAGAGCTGTGCAGGAAGGGGAGGCCCGACAGGGTGGTCTGGACGGAGCAGTGCCAGAGGGCTCTCTGTGCACTGAAGGGAGCCCTGGCCAAGGCCCCAGTGTTGGTAAACCCAGACTTCGACAAGCCCTTTATCGTGTTTACGGACGCCTCGGACACTGGGCTGGGGGCGGTGCTGATGCAGGCGGACGAGAAAGGGGAACGTCACCCCATCGTGTACCTGAGCAGGAAGCTGCTGCCCCGGGAGCGGAGCTACGCGACCGTAGAGAGGGAATGCCTGGCCATGGTGTGGGCCCTGCAAAAGCTGCAGCCGTACCTGTTTGGCCGGCGTTTCACGGTGTTCACCGACCACTGCCCCCTGACCTGGCTGCACCAGATGAAAGGGACGAACGCCAAGCTGCTGCGGTGGAGCCTGCTCCTGCAGGACTACGACATGGAAGTGATCCACGTCAAGGGGAGCGCCAACATCATCGCCGACGCGCTGTCCCGTAGCGAGGGGCCCGAACTTCCCCAGGTCACGAGCGGAGTGACCCTGCTCAGTTCGCTCTCGGAGGGGGGAGAACACTGTGACGTAGTGGGGGTACTTGCTGGGCTGTGGTGACCTCTGCTGTCTGGAGCAAGACCCAGCAGGGAAAATCTCGCTAGGCAGAGATAAGGCCAAACTTGTCGAACCAGTGGCCAGACACCCCCCATGGAGAGGAACAAAGGAAGGTGAATGCTGCCCTGGACTGGGGGGCAGGGCTGCAAGGGAATTGAGTTGTTACTGTGGGGGAGCATGGAGGAGACAGCCTAGGGAGAGGAGCTGGAGTTTAGGGGCCCAGTCTCCCCCCAACTCAAGGGGGCCTGAGGCATCCTAGCCCAGTTCTGTGACCAGACTACATCTGTGCTATGCTGTATCCTGGAGAGGCAATAAACTTCCTCTATTCCACTGGCCGGTGCAGTCTGTTTGTGCCATCTCGGGGTGCAGGAGACGGGGAACCCCCAACACGCCGTCACAGCTCCCACAGGCTCCTCATGAAGGGAGCTGTGCTGGACTAAAGACGTTTGGGCCCTATCCTCTGTGGTGGTTGGGGTCCTGCACCTTCACTCAGATGTGGCCTGGGATTGGGCAAGTGGGTGCTGGTTAATCCCGGCTACAATGGGAGACCTCCAGGAATGCCCCCCCCTCCCCCCTACTGCTGCAGTCAGGAATGCGGGTGCTTCGTTGGTGTCGGCACCAGCTCATCTCTGAAGCCCACCCACACCAGGCCCAATGTCCTAGGCCAAGAGCCAAGAGTGTGCGCCCTTGTAAATGCTGGGACTGGTAGCTCTCCCTGGGAGACAGACTCCTGCCATCCACCCAAAGCATCGACAAACCAGAATGCAAGGTCCAGCCCCGAGCACTCCAACCACATGGCATAAAATTCATAGAATCATAGAACCATAGAGCTGGAAGAGACCTCAGAAGGTCGTCAAGTCCAGCCCCCTGCTCTAGGCAGGACCAATCCCAACTAAATCAACCCAGCCAGGGCTTTGTCAAGCCGAGACTTAAACACCTCTAGGGATGGAGACTCCACTACTTCCCTAGGGAACCCAGCCCAGCGCTTCACCACCCTCCTAGGGAAATAGTTTTGCCTAATGTCCAACCTGGACCTCTCCCACCACAACTTGAGACCATTGCTCCTTGTTCTGCCGTCTGTCACTACTGAGAACAGCCTCTCTCCATCCTCTTTGGAACCTCCCTTCAGGAAGTTGAAGGCTGCTCTCAAATCCCCCCTCACTCTTCGCTTCTGCAGACTAAACAGACCCAACTCCCTCAGCCTCTCCTCATAGGTCATGTGCTCCATATGATTCTATGACTCTATAATGAATGGATTGGGGGCCGTAACGGGGATGGGACATTATTGCCCTCCGGGCTCCCAACTGGAAGCCTCCGCACATGGTAGGGCGACTCTTATTGTTTTAATTCTTAATGTCACACTCATTAATGTGGCTTTTTACCATCCCTTTGTGCGGATGGAAACCACAGACATAATAAACGCACGTCCTGCCCGTCGGTGCTCATGAGTACGTCTTTCAATGCAGCACCACAATTCACAGGCTGACGCCTGGGGGCCAAACGGTATGCTTGGATTCACCGACTTCAGGGGGCAGTTTTCGTCCCGTCAGTGGGAATTTGGTTAGAAAGGCCGGCAGGCAATGCTGAAGAGGATACAGTCATGGGTTAGAGCAATGTTCCTGAAGGAAAAGCTTCACTAGCTCTTCTAAGCATCTTGCAGATGTGAACAGTGCACGCTATAGATGGTTTGAAAGCATGGCTAGAAGCAAACCTTTGGTCTGATGGCCTCTATCACCATCTATAACAATTGATTCACCATTTATTAAAGCAGCTATTTCGAATGGACTGATCCCGTCTAAGCGATTGATCAATGGAATGTGCATGCCCCAAAGTAAGATGTCTCATTACATAAGCATCCAACCATTGATGGGCTTTCCAGTTGTTCTAATTCTTCTAGTCTGTGCTTTGTTACCTAGGTGCTGGAAGCAGGGGGAGGCGGGAGGAGGGGTCTGCCGCACCCCCTGGCTTGAAGGGGTTTTCATCACACACAGAGTATTTTAGAATCCCTTAAAAATAAAAACAAAATGTTTGGACTGAGTTTGGGGGCAGCGTTTCAGGCTGGGCCCTTATTTTATCCAAAGTGTCTCTGGCTCCCCATCCTCCAAACGCTAAGGCTACGATCCTGCAATAGCTTCCAGACAAGGAGCTCCTGACTCCGGTGCCGATTTGGAGACCTGGCACTCACGCTAGACGGGACGGATGCTCCCCTCACTCACACGATGGGACCTGTCGCGTTTCTGACCAGTACTCACCAGCACAGGGGTAGGCAATCATTTTCGAAGGAGCCTCTGTGGACTGGGCTCCTGTGGCCACACACCCCAAACTTGAGTGCAGAAGGAGCTAGAGAGGAGGCACAAATTCATAGTGAGGGGAGGAAACCCTGGTCTGCCAGGGATGGAGTTTGGGCCTTCCAAAGTGATAGTTAACTGCAGGCAGCCAAGACAGGTCCTTGGCTGGGCTAACCAGAAGGTGAACTGAGGAGAACATGGCTCTGTAGGAGGCCTGTTAACCTGCAGGTCGATTCGTACAAGGAAACCTCTCTTTCCTCCCTTCCCTCAGCACCGGTATTTGTAATACACTAGTGTCTAGGAGCTTTCGCTGAGATCTCAGCCCCTCAGGGCTCGGGGAGAGAAACGGCACCTGCCTCAAAGAGCTGCCGAGCCCCACGGACAAGGCAAAGGCTACGTCTCTGTATTTCAATCCTGGCCTTTCCTATTATTTATTATTTAACGCTGCGGTTGTCCCATTGGACTCCTGTTTGGAGATACAGCTTGGGCAAGAGGTAATAGCGACAAAATACAGTTCTAGTGTATCGTACCAGCCTGACTGCAGGGCTTTGTCAATATTTGCCCAATATCCAGGTGAACTGTAACTGAGTTAGGCTGTGAAATAAAGCCACATATTGGATTGTAAAGTGCAATTGAGAACTCCAAAGTGGGAGCTTTTAAAGCATTACCAGCTGTTAAGCTAAGCGGGTTTTCTTTTTTCCTCCCCACTTTATTTTCTAATCTTGAGGCAAATTGATTGTGAATTACATATTATGCATCCGCAGGGTCTATTGATACATAAAAACAGCAACATGCCGTATGCTCAGCAGGGAGAGCTAATCTGTACCCTTGTTTCATACTAATGAAAGGAAAATGCATTTCTCCAGTCCCTAGTGTACCTCCCAATCCATGTGGATCCCATTCTGAGGTTTCCTTCAGTGTCATCAGCACCCAATGTCCAAGTTCACATCTAGGCTCATGGCCATTGTTATCAAAAATAGCTAGGAGCTGGCTACCTACATTGTCTGGCCTGCGTTCCCGGGGGCGTGCAGCTATGCTCACTCTGCCTGGCACTGCCAGCAGTATAACGTGCCTTCAGCAGTGACCCTGACAGTATGGCTACACTGAACACCGCTGATAGCGCCAGGTAAGCGACACGGCGCTGCATTCTGCCATGAGGCCTAGGCAGTGCAGATTTGACCCGAGACACCAGAAGTCCCTGCAGAACCCTGGTGGAAAAGGGACCCCGGTGGTTGGGGTCAGCAGCACTGACTGGGCTGTTAAACGTCGGCTTGGTGGTGCTGCAGGTCTATGGCAGGCTAGTCCCCGCTTGTCCTGGCACCATGCCGTGCCCTGGAAGGGGCCAACAGGTCTGGCTCTTAGGTGGGGAGGCCACAGGGCTCCGCATGCTGCCCCCACCCCAAGTACTGGTTCTGCGCTCCCATTGGTCAGTTGCCAGCCAATGGGAGCATGGGGGCAATGCAAGACGGCAAGACAAGTGTCCGCAGCCTCCTGACCCTCCTTCCCACCCAGTTGCCAGGCCCGCTAGGAGGTCTGGTGTGCCGAGCTCGGGCAGGCAGGGAGCCTGTCTTAGCCTCGTGGCACCGCTAATGAGGAGCTGCCTGAGATAAGCCCCTGCCTCAACTTCCTGCCCAGCCCTGGTCCCCCCAGTCCAGAGCCCCCTCATCCCTGGCCCCACCTCAGAGCCAGACCCCCCGGCCAGAGTCCTCTCCTCTTCCCACACTCTGACTTCCTGCCTCAACCTGAAGCCCCTCCCACGTTCCAAATCCCTTGGCCCCGAGCCCCCACCTGAGCCCAATCCCCTTTTATCAGCTCAAGACTCCTGGAGTGAATGTGCCCAAGTGTTCCCCGCGTTGGGGCGGTGTGCGGCCCGCTCTCCAAGCCACCGTCCAGCGGCACTCGGCGCCATGTTCTCTCTCAGCTTTTCTCTTGTCATTCAATCACCTGCATGCAGTGTCTGAGCTCTCGCTCTCAGGCCACGTGCGTCTTCTCTGCCCCCAGAAGCAGTCACGCTGGGGCTTGCAAGACACGGGTGACTCCGCATAGCCTTGCAGCCTGCCCTTCTGCGGCCACGACACCCTTCCAGAAGGCACGCTGGGGAAATGGCACTGAAACAGACGCGCACACAGCGATGGATGCAAGGAAACGGCATTGCATGAAACTGTTCAGCCCCAGGTGGTCTCCTGTGTAACATACCCTACTTAAGCTCACCACAGCCATTCCTGGCAGAGCATTAAAGCATTTTCTCTTGAACACATCTGCTGTGTATCCTTTGGAAACCAGTCCATATCTGCTACAGAAGGCTGATCTGCTAGTAACAGCCCTCCTACTCAGCGTGAACCAGGTGCATGACAGTGTCAGAAGTAAACTAGTGCCAGAGAAGACTACACACAGAAGGAAAATGATAACAAAGACTCAAAATCTTCATCAGCATGCCACTCCTCACTGCCCCAGAGACTTTCAGCTTTGATAGATGTTCAGAATGGGAGATCAGACACAGTATTTTGCAAAATTTTGCGTTGCTACAATACTCCACTAGAAAACTTGAGATATCCAGGTACCAGATTTAACTTATCCATTGGGAAGCAGGCGGACTAGATTTATAAATCTTTTGACTTTGCAGAAGTTAGCAGCACAGATGACTATGGATGGTTTCTGGCTATGTTTGATGCACACTTTATAGCTCAGAAATGTGGTTTATGAAATAGCACGTTTTCACCAGCAAATTTCCAAAGCAAGAAAAGGTTTAATCCTTTGTAATTGCACTGTATACATTGACTGGCTGAAAATTGGCTTGGGAAATGCAAAACATGAAAATATTAGAGAGAAGCTGGTTATTGGGTTAACAGACAAGAATCTCTCACAGCAACTACAATTAAAAACCAGACTTAAACCCACTCACAGCTGTACAGACAGCAAAGCAGTCTGAACTAGTCAAACAACTAAACAAAAGGCAGCAACAACTTGGAAAACCTGCACTTGGGACGGAAGAATCCCAAGCACTGTTACAGGCTGGGGACCAAATGGCTAAGTAGCAGTTCTGCAGAAAAGGACCTGGGGGTTACAGTGGATGAGGAGCTGGATATGAGTCAACAGGGCGCCCTTGTAGCCAAGAAGGCTAATGGCATCTTAGGGTGCATTAGGAGGAGCATTGCCAGCAGATCCAGAGAAGTGATTATTCATAGAATCATAGAGCTGGAAGAGACCCCAGTAGGTCATCAAGCTCCCTGCCCCCTTTATTCGGCTCTGGTGAGGCCACACCTGGGCTACGTCTACACTGGCATGATTTTCTGAAAATGCTTTTAATGGAAAACTTTTCCGTTAAAAGCATTTTCGGAAAAGCGTGTCTAGAGTGGCAGGATGCTTTTCTGGAAAAGCACTTTTTGCGGAAAAGCGTCCATGGCCAATCTAGACGCGGTTTTCCGCAAAAAAGCCCCGATCACCATTTTCGCCATCGGAGCCTTTTTTGCGGAAAACAGCCCTGTGCTGTCTACACTGGCCCTTTTGCACAAAAGTCTTTCGGAAAAAGACGTTTGCCCGAACGGGAGCAGCACAGTATTTCCGGAAAAGCACTGACAATCTTACATGAGAGCGTCAGTGCTTTTCCGGAAATTCAAGCGGCCAGTGTAGACAGCTGGCAAGTTTTTCCGCAAAAGCAGATGATTTTGCAGAAAAACTTGCCAGTCTAGACACAGCCCCAGAGTATTGTGTCCTGTTCTGGCCCCTCCCCTCCCCCCCATAGGAAGGATGTGGACGCATTGGAGAGGGTCCAGCGGAGGGCGACCAAAATGATTCGGGGGCTGGAGCACATGACCTATGAGGAGAGGCTGAGGGATTTGGGTTTATTTAGTCTGCAGGAGAGAAGAGCGAGGGGAGATTTGGAAGCAGCCTTCAACTTCCTGAAGGGGGGTTCCAAAGAGGCTGGCGAGAGGCTGTTCTCAGTAGTGACAGATGGCAGAACAAGGAGCAATGGGCTCAAGTTACAGTGGGGGAGGTCTAGGTGGGACTGTAGGAAAAACTATTTCCCTAGGCGGGAGGGGAAGCGCTGGGCTGGGTTAACTAGGGAGGGGGTGGAATCTCCATCCCTAGAGGTGTTTAAGTCCTGGCTTGACAAAGCCCTGGCTGAGTTGATTTAGTTGGGATTGGTCCTGCCTTGGGCAGGGGGCTGGACTTGATGACTCCTGAGGTTTCTGCCAGCTCTAGGATTCCATGAAACTAGCTTAGGAGCAGCAAGTGGACTCAGCAAGAGGGGTCCGCGTCACTGCCATGAAAGCCCTGGGGCGATGAAGAAATTCCAAACAATCTACAAAGCTTTGCAGAAGAAAAGGACAAGATGGGAAATGCAGAGCCCAACAGTTTCACCGAAGGAGCGTAGCCCCCACCGGACCAACGCAAGGGGGATGGGCCCCAAGAGAAGAGAAACCGCTTTGGGACCCCCACTGGGGCTAGGGCAGACTCTGATGCTGTTCATTCCCCCAACAGCAGAAGGGACAGGGAAAGGGAAGTGACCCCCCCCAATCACCCCTCCTCTCTCAGCCAATGGGGAGGACGCACAACAAGAGCAGTTGTCATCAGGCGTGGCGTGGAGAGCCACACCCATCCAGGCAGATGGCCAGCAGAGTCCAGCCCCAGGACAATGGGAGAGAGACGGGGAATAGGCCAGTTTCCCTCCCCCGAGCTGGGACCGGCCAGAGTGTGCGGCTCGGCCTTGCAAGTGGCCTCTCTGTAACCTCACCTGCAGAACCTGATCATCCTGCAGCAGCAGTAGAGGTTCGCTTGCGTCTCCCGCTGCCCCCTGCCCCTGCAGCCTGCCCACACATCTAGGGCTCTGGATCCAGAGATCCAAATTGCTTGCAGCTCAGCCTGTGCTTTCCAAGCCTGAAACGCTGTCAGCCCGGTCCAGAAGGGCAGGGGGTGGGTAGTTAGTTCCTCTCCAGCGATCCCCAGGGGGGACCTGCTGATCTCTTAGCTGCCACAGGACCGGAGTGAGTCCACTATAATGCAGTTAGACAGGCAGGTAGGGTCTGTTCATGCACCACTGAGGCACATTGTGTCTGCAACAGGACTTTCACCTCCCTGGAGCATCAGGACTTGCACTGCCAGTTCCCAGGATTACACAGTTTTCCTAACAGCCTGCCGTAAGCATGCATGGCATCTCTGCGTGGAGAACAGGCGGAACTGAAGCAGGGAGACACATTTGGCTAGGAACCCCGAGGAGTGTGTAGTCATATGGCCCCTTGTCATTTCCTGCGCTGCCTTTAGTAATTAAAAAGCATGGTTTATATCTCTAATCAGTAACTATTTTCACTGGATGTATATTTCCCGTTAATCAGACCCTCCCATCACGTTGATCGTTACTGTTTCTAATTCGTTTGCGTGTGTGCGTTAGAATTGCGTGTGACTTCAAATGTGGTAGCCGTGGCCATAGTGTGGCTAGCCCCTGGGCTCCCTGGAGGCACTGCCAAGTAGCTTTATTCTTTAGCACATTGGGAGGAGGAGTCAGGCACCTACCAGCAGCGCCATGATACAAGCCCAGATGACAGAAACCGTGGAGCTGTCTAAAGACTGGGAGCTCCCCCTCCTCTGTTTGCACAGCGTACAGGTACTGAGCCAGCGCCAAAAGGGGGATTTCGGACACAAGGCCTAATACATGCTGTGACGCTGCCCCCAAAGACATCATAGCAATAGTCTCATGGGATGGTTATGGCATAACTATGATGCATTTTTTACAAGACCTGTGGTGGGTTCTGGAGTGGACGAGGGGATAGGGTATTGGCCTGGGGTGTGCAGGTTTGAGTCCTGCCCACTCTGAGCGTGGTGGGACAGTCAACAGAGGCTGCCTCAGGAAGGAAGCTGGTTTCTGCATTAGAAAAGAAGGATAAGGGACCCTCAGGAGGTGGAGTGGGGGCTCAAGTAGAGCTCCATGTGAGGTGTCACTGGCAAAGGCAACTTCTCTTCTCCAAATATTTCCAGACCAAATGCTATGAATGACCCACTTCCATCCTGACTTGATTAGCTTCATTAACACAAGCACCTTCTTCCTCAGAGATAGCCCTGTTTCTGTAACTTCCACTCCAATTCATCTGATGAAGTGTGTTCTGCCCCTGTAAGCTTATGCCCTAGCAAATCTGTGAGTCTCCATGGGCACGTCTACACGAGGAAACTCTTTTGAAATAACTAAAATGGATTTAATAACTCCCAAAATAACGAAATTGAAATGGTATGTCCACATTACAGGGAAGCCCGGGAATTAGTCTGAGGCAGGCTCCATTAATTTGGCCACGCTACCTCAATGTAGAGCCCCAGGAAGCATTGGGGAGTAATTACTCTGAATTACTCTGGGGAGTAGTTATTTTGAAATAGCAGCACTGGAGCATCCATGCCACCGCTATTTTGAAATAACTATTTGGAAATTAGTGTTATTCCTCAAGGAAAGCGGAAGTACAGATTTCGAAATAAGCAGCTCGTTATTTCAAAATAACAGGCGTGGTAGTATGGATGCTCTGCTTATTAATTTGACCTCAGGGGGATTAATTTGAAGTGTACACCAGCGCTATGATGCCACAGGACTCCTTGTTGTTTTTGCAAATACAGACTAACATGGCTACCCCTCTGAGACCTATTTGTATGCATGGATCATTTTGGTATCTAAATTTAGGATTATTGATCATGTATCTGTATTTCAAATGTAGTTACACCTGTAGTTACATCCATGTGGCAAGATGTTGCCCATCTGGACAGCTGGCTGGGAAGGGGCCTTTTCAAGGTAATGGGCCATCAGGGGAAAGAGGAGACCTGCAGAGAACTTTTTCCCCCGCCTAATGAGCCTTCCTACGAATGTTCCACACAAGCTAGGAGTCACGGCTGCTATGACTCAGCAACATATGCCAGGGCCTGTGACCAGAGCACATGACACTGGTCTCCATTTTGCGTATCTGTGTATTTCCACAAACTGGTCTGGAAACCAAGTTTCAACCAAAGGCGAGAAGTGACATCATCAGCTGTTCCGCACTCCCCCACAACTCAACACCTGAGAGACGCTCCAAAAGAAAAGGACTCGGAACGGGGGAAGGGAGCCCGAGCTGCACAGTGAATGTAGCGTGTGCCTTGACAATCTGCACGCTGCTTCTGTCACCCGGCAGGGGGAGCAAATGCTGATCACATCCGATCTGTCTAGGATCTGAGTCCTAGTTCATGGTTTGGTTTAGTTACTAGCTCAATGGTTCCCAACCATGGGCCAGCAAACCCATTCACAAACTTCTACTAGAGCAGTAACATTGGATTTGCATATTCATTATTTGCGTATGCAAATATGCGCATGAACATTGCCTAGTGAATATGCAAATAAAATGTTACCGGTCCATCTAGCCCCAACTCAGCTCCTTGTACCCAGTGCCTAACACCCTTTGACCCCCAACCCTTTGCCCTTTGAACCTTTACCTCTGACCCCTACAGCCCATGCCAACACCCTCTTACCCTATCACCCCACCATGCCCTCACCCACCACCCCTTTGCCCTTTGACCCCACCCCACACCTGCACTCCCCAGAGCATGGCTGTTACTGCTGTGCGGGCGGGACAGCGGGCTCCCTCCTTCTTCGTGCCCCTCCCTCCCCAAGCGCGTCTTGTGCCCCCAGGGGTAGATGGGGGAGCACGCAGAACTCTGGGGGGAGGGGGAAAAGAGGGAGGGAGGCCCCTCCTGCTCCACCTCCTCCTGCCCCCACCTCAGCCCCAGCAATATCGGCCGCATGGGCGTGGGGGGAGCATGGAGCCCGTCCGGGCCTCCATTAACGGAGTGGAGAGGGACAGAGGCGCCTCCAGCCCCGCTTCCTCCTGCTGCTGCCTCAGTCCCAGCGCTGCCAGCGGGCAAAGTCAGCCCAAACAGCCAGCTGCAGCTCCGGCCGCCAGGGATCCGCGGGCCAGCACCTGTCTGCACACCGCTGGTCGGGAGCCGCTGGGCTAGCTCATTGGCTGTGACCTGTCCGCTAGCACTTACAAACCCTCTTTTGGTCCTTGAGAAACTTGAGCTTTAGCTCACCCCTTGGGGGGAGTCTCAGCCTGGTCAGCAAACGTCTGCTGCGTGGTCCTCTCCACATGGAGGGAGGGGCAAACTGGCTAATCAAGTCATGCTGGTCGGGATTTCAGCCAGGGCAGGCTGGTACCTCTCTGGGGTCTTAGGCTGGTCTTAGTGGGGGTCAGTTCAGCTATAGAGTCGTTATTGTTGGTTGATGCAGCCAGTTGGGTGTGCCCCCTGCCTGTGTGAATGCTGGAGGGAGTGTAGGGCTGGGAGCAGCCACTGCTTGACATAGCAACACAGTGCTGAGAGCCCAGGCTGATGCGTCAGAGAGCTCAGGTGTCCCCCGGGGAACCCATCACACGTGCACAATAAATGGGGATTTCACAGGTGTTCGCCTTACCAAGGCATGGAGGCAGATGACCAATAGTACAGATAATCAAGCACCATCGCTGCTGGGGTCTATCACACGTGATGGCACAAAGCCAGCATGGAGCGTGAAACTGAATATTAATGGCAAGACTATAAAATGAACTTTAAAATGGACTCAGGAGCTGACACAACAGTCATCTCAGAAGGGGGTCGTAAGCATCCTCACCCCCTCCTAGAACTGAAATCACCCGACACAGCTTGGACTAGCACTGGAAGGGTCCTGAAATGCATGGACTGCCCACCACAGAAACAACTTACAAAGACAATAGCCGTGCATTCAAAATGCACATGATCAAAGGGGGCTGGAGCACGTGACCTACAAGGAGAGGCTGAGGAATCTGGGCTTAGTTAGTCTGCAGAAGAGCAGAGTGAGGGGGGATTTGGAAGCAGCCTGCAACTTCCTGAAGGGAGGTTCCAAAGAGGCTGGAGAGAGGCTGTTCTCAGTAGTGGAAGATGGAAGAACAAGGAGCAATGGTCTCAAGTCGTGGTGGGAGAGGTCTAGGTTGGTTATTAGGAAAAACTATTTCCCTAGGCGGGTGGAGAAGCACTGGGCTGGGTTCCCTAGGGAGGGGGTGGAATCTCCATCCCTAGAGGTGTTTAAGTCTCGGCTTGACAAAGCCCTGGCTGGGATGATTGAGTTGGATTGGTCCTGCCTTGGGCAGGGAGCAGGACTCGATGACTCCTCAGGTCTCTTCCAGCTCTAGGATTCAATGATTCTATGATAATTATTGGATATGGTTCAGCACAAATCCTGGTGGGTCGGCAACTCAGAACTACTGTTCCAGCTTTGGAAAATAATCTCTGCCCAGATAGCCAGATATGAAGAGAGGAGCCAAACCAGACACAAAGGCAAAAAGAGCTTATGAACACTTTGACAACAGAAGTCGCTCAGCAAGAGACGTGCTTGGTTGGCAATCTGGGGACCATATTTGTATCAAAATGGGTTGAGACCAAGGACGGATAACTGCAGCTTTTTATTCATGGCCCAGATGTGAATGAGACCAACAGTGGAGAGTTTAACAGATACCATAAACGTCTACAAGTTGGTCTTCAGAGAGAACAATCAACAGAGCACTCTCCAGGCGTCAGAGGCAGAACAACACAAAGATTCCAAATTCCAGTCATTTCAATCAATGGACAGCCAGATGACAGGTTATTATATGTTTGGATTGGGTAGAAAAACCAGTGTGATTCAGAGGCACTTAACAGACTGCTTCACACTGAACTTTAAAGACAGTATGAGTGTGTCAATTTTCTAAAAGCTAGGAAAGAGAAACTTAAAGGGGGAGATGTCGTAATCTTAGTCCGCGTCTACACAGCGGGCAGTTACTTCGAAATAGTGTCAAGCTGGAGGACTTCCTACTCCAACTCCTGTAACCCTCATTGTACGAGGAATAAGGGAAGTCGGAGGAAGGGTGCTCTATTTCGAAAGAAGTGCTGTGTAGACACACCTGTTTCGAAATAAGATACGCTATTGACATAACTCAATTTGCGTATCTTATTTCGAGTTAAGCCCTGCAGTATAGGGATATATATACCCCTAGTAGATATAAGAATATTTTCAGCTATACCTTAACCAATCATTCTACTGAAATTGAACTAACCAACCCTAATATATTGTAACGTATTTCAAAGTGCCAGAGGGGTAGCCGTGTTAGTTTGCAACACTGGAACATGATAATCTAACCACTTCTATCCCACCACCTTAATTGGTTTACACCCAGCAAAATTAATTATACAGGAGATAGAGACAACCCAAGAACCAGCCAGAGACCACAGAGATAAACACTAGAGAGATGGGGAGCAGGTCCTTGCCAGACAGAAAGCTATCAATCAACCTAAGCTTCAACTACAGGTTTGGAATGCACTTTCCTTACAGGGTTTGCCTTCACTCTTACAGAGGCCTTTACAGGCAGGCCTTTGTATCTATGTCCTAACATGGCTCAGGACCAGGATTCACACTGGATCCAGTCCTGCTCTTCTACTCCCTGAGCAACCCTCATGACCTCAGTGGGTTCGTACTAGCGTATCCAAGAGGTGCGTTGGTGCAGTGAGTGGGGGAAGTGACCTATTAAGAGGACACACCAAGGACAAGTGACACTATAGGAGAAAACGATTACACAACGTTTCTGTTCCAGATGTTCTACAGAAGTTCAAAATTGCTGGTTCAAATAACCAACCACTCCCACATCTCTCTCACCACAGCGGGAGCTGTGACAAAAGCTGTGATACACAACAGAGCCGCCCGATGCGTTTCCAGCTCGACCTGGGAGAGCCACCTCTGGAGGTGAGAGCGTTGCTTAGTCTCCATGGCTCATTGGCCTCTCTGAGGAGACTGCTATGGAGATGTTTCTTTGCGGGGGAGGGACACCCACTTTCAGCGAATTGAACAGGCCCCACCGAGCTCCTTTCACATAAGGCCCATGACAGGGTCATTGCCTGCTCACTACATTTGGTCACTCCCCACCGAGAGGCCCTCTTCTCTCACTTGCACTGAGGTGGGCCGGATTCACTCCCTGGAAGCCAGAGGAGCTAGAGCCAGGGCCAGCGAGAAGCAAAGCAGGCTGCCGAGTCTGGGACTGGAGTAAAAGGTTGTGTGGCCACAATACCATCCCCAGGGCTGCCTGGACCCCCCGGCGTGTACACTGGAATACAGGAACAGTTCATGCACTGGGGTTACTGCACGGTGTCTTTCTCCCTGATTTGTCTGCATGCGCCTACACATGCACGCACAGTGTGAAAACACCCCTCTCGCATCCGCTCGCTCTCCCTGAGAGAGTGTCGGCAGCCCCAATCTGATGTTGAGCTGCTCTCCTTTCCATCTTACCGGCTGGCTTCGGACCCACATCCCTTCTCGCCAGAGCCGGCCCAGATGGCTGCCTTGATCCTGGCTTTGTATTTGCAAAAATGACCCAAGACACCCGATTCTCAGTGTGCTCCGAGGACTGGCCTCCCTGCTGCGTCCCACATGAGCCACCCACAATCCTCAGACCCAGAACCTTAGCCTGGGTGTGCTACGGGCTGTGCCACCAGCGTGCAGTGGAGCAGAGCCACCATTCCTCCCCGCTGCTCCCACACAGCACACAACTGTTGCTTTCGCAACATGCTTAAATGTCAGTACGTGGAAATGCCAGACGCCCTGTTTGCTGGTGACATTTCAGACGTGTCTGTCACAGCTGCTCGGTGTGTGCCCGGAGGCTGTGTTTATTACTTGCATATTTCCATAGATAGGGATTTCTCCCATTACGCGGGGATTCACACACCTGCTCCTCCTTGCAAAGCTCCGTGCTGCAAATGCTACCTGCTCTCACAGGCTTTAGGGTCTTATCACTGGGTGAAAAGGGCCCTTATTACTCTGGCACGGGGAGGGAGGCTGTGAATATGACTTGCCTAACAGGTTTGGCCTCAGCCATGCTCCTTCGGGTCTCATGCTGGTATACGGGGACCCCTATTTTAGAGCTCTCCACCTGAGGCTGCTCTCTGCCGTGATCTGATTGTTACGCTGCCTCCCTCTGGTCCCTGGGGCAGAGTCTCCGGTCTCTTTGCAGACAACACCCCAGTCTTGTTGGTAGGAAACACAAGCCAAGCGGTTCCATGGGTCTGAGGCTTGCGGGGACTCATTTTTGGCTGTTGAGCTTATGACTCCAAAGCAGAAGGAGCAGCAGGCAGACTAGCTGCCTTGCGTAGGCACTTCAACCATTGCTGTCCCCCCATTTCCACAGGCAGTGTTCCTTAGGGGAGATATCTCGCTGCTGGGGGGCCAGGGAATCAAGGGAGGGTTTTCTCCAACTCTGCGGCCTCCACCCAAGCCCTTATGCAGCTGGTCAGTGGGCTACGACGACGCCCTCCCCCTAATGGCCACATGGCACGAGGATGTTACCGGGAACGGGACAGCAGACAAAGCAGCATCGCGGTTTGCCCAGAGTCTCCAAGAGATGTTTGTGGAGCTCTCTGAGGCAGATTCCCATGAGGGAACCCATCAACACCCTGTTCCACCGCTCTGCCTCGGCATGTGCGTGTATGAGCATCGCATGGACGGCGGCAGCCTTCCCTCACAGAAGCAGGACGGCCCTCTTCAACCTGTGAGTAGCTAGCCTCCTCTGGATAGAGAAGAGCTCCTGGCTTCAGACATCTCTGAACATCTAGTCATCCTTAGCCTCGAGGTCCCTGTCCCCCGCCACATCCGCATCAGCCTTTTCCCCCTCGCTCAGTCCACTCGCCACTGACCCCTGAGCCGCCGAAGTGTCTAGGGGCTCTGTGCAGCGGAGGTGACGTCACGCCGAGTACCACATCCAGCTCTTTGGAGCAGCGGGGGGTCGTGGTGCGGCACCAGAGCAGCGGTTTGTGGTGGGCATTCCACATCTCCTTCACTTTGACCCTGCTCTGTGGTGTGCTCTGGACACGGCCCCTTTCCACACACAGCGCAGGATTGTCCACAAGAGTCAGAATTCCCGTGGCTGGAGCGCAGCTGGGACTGCACGGTCGCCTCTCCTCATGGATGAGGGCCAGCACCAGTGCCCCAAGGGATGCCCAGGGCGTGGCACGAGCAGGGCAAGATGCACACAGAGCACTGCACATGTCCCCAAGAAAACTTTCGGTTAGTCCGATTCAAAACCGGTCCCACGAATTAACTGTTACGCCTCATGCAACAGTTAGATTGCACTCCTCATTGCACGAGGAGTAACAGTTAATTCGAGGGAAGGGTTTGGATCGGACTACCGTGTCTACACACGGCAAGTTAAATCGGGCAACCGGCATTTTAAAATGGCGACCGGCCGCGAATATGCTAATCAAGCGCGGGATATTTAAATCCCGTGCTTCATTAGCAACTTCGGTATGCTTCATTTGCCTCCCTAGTCCGAACTAGGAGGCAAGTGTAGACATACCCTTAGACAACCCTCTTCTTTACAATCAGCACAGATAATCAACCAAAATAACTTCCCATGGCAATAATTAGCATCCAGTCAGTACTCCTTGCCAACCTCCTCGGGGCCTCCGCACTGATTAGCTCAGCATCACACTAAGCAGTACCACCCGGCAGATGGCCACCCGCTAGCACGGTTATGCAAAATTATGAGAATTGTCCAAAACATTTTTGCAAATAATTAGCAAAATCGGTGCACAAGTCAAATCTAACTATCGTCTCAAACTTAGCGCGAAGAAGAAAGAAATGACAGATGATGACACCAACATAAATAATCCTTTCCTAAACACCTCGGAGATGTGCAGGAAAGGTGTCGGCCTTTCCTGTGAAAAAACAGGCCTCTGATCAGACAGCTTCAACGTTCGCCCTGGACCTCGTGCCTGCTGAGTCCTGTAATAGGAACAGTGAGAATGTGGCCAGTGGTGGACTGTGGAAAGCAAAGCATGTCGCACGGTAACAACCCCTCAGCCATCTCATGTTGCCCGCACTGTTGGTAGCGGTGTTAAATGGCAAGATGTTATCCCAACACGTGGGGAGAAAGTCTCTGCCCTGAGTGTGTACAATCTAGGAGACGGGGACTGGGAGACCAGAAGTGCCCGTGGCTCTGTGGTACCTCGTGCTCTACAGGATGGAGGGCGGTCCTGCTGGTGCCTTGTCTTAGGGGTTTCATTGCTGGCCTTGGCTCACCTGGAGGCATCAGCAGTCTACATTCCTAGCCCCGTCTGGCGGGGGCTACTCTGTCACAGCTTGGGGCCTGGCCCCAGGGCTTTGGGCATGCTAGTTCGCAGCCCCACAGCAGGGCCGTGCAGTAGCTATAGCTGTGAGGGGAAGCATCAGGAAACTGGCACTAACGCCCCTGTGTGGCCAGCTCCATCTGACGGAGGGGAGGAAGCAGCCCCATGCACTGCCGTTCCTCCTCTCCTGCCCCCCCCACCTGGGGGAACCAGCTCAGGGAAGTGCTCATCTGCAGGCTCCACCCCGTCCCGCCCATTGGTCAGGAATCACAGCCAATGGGCGTGGCAGGGGGCGGTGCCTGCAAGTGCAGGGTGGCATAGAGCCACCTGTGCCCCCCCGGGAACCACGCCAGGTAAAGGCTCCAATCTCCTGTCCCTTCCCACATCCTCCCTCCCTCCCAGACCCTGCACCCCCATCCTGCTTCTGCACCCTACCTCCTGCCCAGACCCACCACCTCAGCGCCCGGCAACCCCCTCCTGCACACTGAACCCCACATTTTTGGCCCCACATAATCACCCAGTTAATCCAGTCCTAGGGATTTTTCTGTGGGTCAGTGGTCCCTGACCCAGCACAGGTTCCCCACCCCTGCTGTGTAGGCCCTGGGATGGGGCTGAGCAGAGAACACGGACCCAGCTGGGGCTTGGGCCAGGCAGCCAGCAAACAAACACAGTCTGCTGGAATCCGGAAAGAGGACGAAGTGCCCACATAGTCTAGGGGCTGAAACAGGGATTGAGAACCTGTCAGGCAGTCTAGCAAGGGGGTTTCTGGGAGCACAGGCCTTCTGACAAAGGGTGGGGAGTCAGCCACCCACGGTGGGGGTGTCTGGGGACTATGGAATCGCCCTTCTCCACCGCAGCCCAGCCCAGGGCCCTAACAGTGGCCAATGGCGTAATGAGGGGAGGGACGGAGAGGGGGACTATTGCCCCCAGGCACCATCCTAGGGGGGCACCAGTTTAGCTGCCTGTGAATAGCCCCTGCAGTGCAGCCTGGGCGAGACAGTGGGACCCGGCTTCTTTGTACGTTGACAGCCTCTGGGGGAGATCGGAGCAACCCCACCGTGGCGACCCTGAATTCGGGGGACAGAGGGGTGGCAGCTGGAGCTCAGGGCTGACACCAACTTCTGCCCTTTCCCGGTCTGGCCGGGTGCAGCTGCAGGCCGGGCAGAGCCCAGAGCTACGAAATCCCCAAGATCTGCAGGGGCAGTTGCAGGGGTTGGCCAACCCCGAGAGCCAGGCCTCTCCACTCACTGGAGGGGAGCAGGTGGAAACCAGGGCCAGCTCCTGGAGTCCCTTGCTCCTGTGAGGATCACACTCACCACTGGCCAGCCCCAGTAAGCTACCCCTGCCTTCCAGTGCCCTGCCTTGAGCCCTTCCCCTCCCACCCCCGTCCCTGAACCCGCCCCCTGCCTGACTCCTTAACTCCCCCTGCCAAAAACCAACCCCCTCTCCCAAACCCGCCTCCTGACACCAGAACCCCCTGCCCTGAGCCCCCGGTTCAGGTCCCATCGCTCTGCTGAAGAACACGTGCAAAGCCGGGGACATTGCTCGGCGCTCTACAGAGAACAGCTCCCACGCCGGCTACGCTGCAGTGGCTGCTCGCAACGCAATGCCACCCAGGTCCCGAACTTCCCATGATCCCCCATCGTGCTGCCAGGCTTGGTACGGACACACCGGATGCGCCCAGTGCGCTGCCCCTGCACAGAGCTCAAGCAATTCTCCGGCCACGGCCGCCCACGTGGGTGCGATTCATTGTCACCCCAAACCGGCCCCGCTCACCTTGCAGGCTGCGAGCTCCCACTTCTCACGTGGCAAATTCTGCACTTTGGCTGGACGGGGGCAGCACGGAGGGTCCAAGCCAAACCCTGTTGGCATGTTCCCCTCCCAGCACACTTTGGAATGTGTAAAGCCCCACGGGGGGTGCAATTATTGGGGGGGTGCAAATTTTGCTTTTTCCCCCGAGCACATAACGCCCTCGCTACGCCGCTGACAGCAGCAGGTGGCCTGCCACCCAGTTGGCCGGGAATCAGTCGTAACACACCGAGACAGCCCATCAGTCGGTCATTTGTCAGCTGCCCTTCGGCTCCTTCCAGCTTCCCTGGGCTTTGGTACCTCCCTCGGGCTCCTCAGGCTACACAGCCAAGGGCAGCCCCAGCAACTCCTTGTTGGGCTCCATTTCCCCTGGGGCCAGGAGACAGCCGGACGCAGGCTCCCCTCCTGGGTGCTGCGACTGGGACTGCTCAGGCAATGTTGAGCATGTGACACCATGGGGTTGTCAGTCGTAACTATCGGACGCTCTACCAAGGGCTACAGTCAGACATATTGAATTTTGTCAGGTGCTCCATGGAATCCCGAACCACCCCTTTGTCTGCAAAGCTCCGGTTGTTAGCATGGGCCCCAGCCGGAAAACGCTGGTCCCGCCTGAGCTCCCTCGGTGGTCTGGTTCTGACCCCCCACCAGAGACAGGGTCACGTCACAAAGTTCAGTCCCAGACCAACTCCGAATCTGAATCCCCCCAAGCTCGTGACCCAGTTTTGCTGTGTGTGGCACTGACAGATGCTGCTACTTTCTGTCTCTTCTAGCAACTCGGTTATTTCCTTAGCAACGAATGCAGTGAGATGGAGAACTAATATGGGGGCTGGGGAAAGGACGAGTGAACAGAAGAAACGGCATAAATAAAAAATGGGACAATGCCGGGTGCTGTAAAACTTTTATTGCCACTTCTTTGGGAAGCCTAGCTCAGCATGCCTGCAGCCAGCCCCGCCGAGTGGTGCGCAAAACTTTATTGTATGACTCACCCGCAGATACTTGTCTCTTTGCTCGCTCGCTCTGCCTTTCCCACACAATCCCCCACCTCCAGCTCCCTCTTCCTCTACTCATCCCTCTCGCCACCTTTCCATTCCTCTCCCTCTCCTATTGCTCCCTGGTGTGAGTGGGTTTGGGGACATCCATAGGGACCCAACCCACCAGCTGCCAGATGCTCTGGTAACGCCAGTCAGCCATCTCAATGCCAAGCCCTCGCGGAGAAAAGGGAATGTCGTTTTTACCACAAAGTCGCCAGGGGAGTCTAGCCTAAGTGGGGGGTTAAACAGTGACTTCAGCAAGATACATGAAGGTAAAACCCGCCTCTGCCTTGTCTCTACAAGACTCTGATGCTGATTAGCTTTCTCACCTTCCCGCCGTGAAAACAGCCTTCGTGTCAAGGAGCATCTGGCCCCAAGAGAGCCATAGCGTTTAAGGCCAGAAGGGATTCTTACCCAGGAGGGCAGACTGGATGATTTACCACAGGCCCCCAGCGCCCCCCAGCCACCCACCCGCTAAACCCAACAACTGAAATGAGACCCACCCGCCCTCAAGAGACGAGGTTGCTCTGTGCCACAGGCAGAGAACAGAGGGGTCGAGATGCGCTAGTGCCCCAGGAAATGATTCAGTGAGATCGACTCACTGGGGAAGGAACCACCCCTCACGCTGCAGAGGAAGGTGCAAAACCGCCAAGGTCACCGCCAGTCTGACCTGGATGGAAAAGCCTTCCCGACCCCACCTGTGGTGATCAGTTAGACCTGGGCATGTGAGCAGGAACCAGCCAGCCACGCCCCCGGAAAAACAGGAAGCGTGCTCCATGCCACCTCGGAGGGAGGGAGATCGATCATCTCTTCCTGGCCATCTGAAACTGTGAAGCAGGAGTTCTTGGGCCATTGGCCATGAACCAGGAAGAACCCCAAAGGTGCCAGGCCCTGGTCCCCCACCAGCACGAGCCGCCCTGTCCACTGGCTGCCATGACTCCAGGCTGTGGGATGAGAAGGGTGAGGAGACTCGGCCATCCTCCGCCAAGTGAGCTAATGGCCTGAGGCAGGATGTTCAGCTCTAGCTTCTTCCCGCTAGTGACTGCGGCATTCAGCACCGCAAACCGATGTGGGAGCCAGGGCAGGCACAGGAGAGCCCATTGTCACGTGCTTTGCTCAGATGTTGGCAAGGGGAGGGGTTCCCTCTATGTGTCTCCCCAGCTCTGCACACGTAGCTGGTGAACCAGACCTCAAGCAAACTGCCCAGTGACCACAAGATCCATTAAGGTTCGAAGGTGCCTGACCAATGAAGCACGGAACTAATGCTCCCGAATGCTACCAGACCACTAGACACAGCTCAGTCGGTAGCGGGACTTCCTCCTGCCCCCTGGGCTGGACAAAGACAGCCCCTGCGAGATACATTAGACACCAAGACAAACAAGTTGTGTGTCACTCCTGACACCTCTAGGTGCCACCTCCTGCCTCTCTTTACCTTGTACATGTTGGCCCGATCAAAGCATCGCTATGGATCATGCTGTGTCCTGACCTCACCCGTAGGTGGGTCAGCGAGTCCCTGTTATCTGGGTATGTTTGGGTACCGAGGGGTTCTGGCATATTCCCTTCTGGACGGCCTCCCAGGTCTGGGAGCGAGGGTTTGTCATCTACAAGAGATCGTGGATCCTTGCTGATGTGCAGAAGAGGTTGTAGCTGGTCATGGCCAGTGGCGTTCGGTGGCTTTCTTGTAGGGTTTGTCCTGTAGTAGGTGACTTCTCTGGAGACTCTCTGCAACATCGCACGCAGAAAGCTCTCGCTCTCACAGACACACACACACTCCCTACCCTTCTCTCACACACACACACCTGAACAGAGTCATTTGCAGGGGGGACTTGAGTTTTTAAACCCAACTTTCCTGAGTAAATCTGCTGACTTCAGTGAAGCTACTCTGCAAGGACACAACTGTGGCTGAGCTCAGAACTTGGCCCTCACTGGCCGATCCACACAGCTGCTTCTATGGCTGGTCCATCCTGTGACGTGGGATGAGCGCTCCTGGCCAGGGTCGGTGCTTGGGCCCAGTGTGTGATCCTGACACCGGCCCCGGCCGCTTCACAGGATGGACCTGCCATGTCAGAGAAGAACTTCTCCCGAAGCAAACTGGAATCCGGATGCCCTTAATGGCTCTGCAACCCATGACGGAGCGAGGCTCCAGCCTAGCTGAAGCGCCAGGTTCCCTGCGGAATAGTCAAGCCATCGAGGGAGGAATGGATCCCTGCCTCTCGGGCACGAGGAAAGCCAGTGTGGAAAAACTGTGCTCCCCACTCAGCGCAATCCTCGCTGCTCTCAGCTGAGCAAATCTCCCTGCAGCACTAAAAACCTACACCAGTTGCAGAACGGCTCCCTGCTTCTGCACTGAACTCCAGCCTCCTGGGCAGGATCAGTGGCTTACTCCTGATCCTCACGAGGTGAAGTGACAGGAACAGCCGCCTCAGAGACTTCTGCTTGCAGGGTGGTTTTCATCTTCTCCTCAGAGGTTCGGGCTAGGTGTGCAATGAGACTAGAGCTCACAAACGTTTCCTGTAATTCCATCGACAGACCTAAGCGCCCCAGATGTGGTTTCTCTGTTGGCTTTGATCCTTAGGTGGAGGGGCCATGCCAGTTCCAGCTTTTCCAAAGATATCTTCTTCGGGGTAGAGTCACTTGGGCTGCCATGGTGGGTCCCTGCGTAATACAGCAGCACGTTCTGCTCATGAGTCACTCGTTAAATGAGTGCTCTGCAGACAGGGTTGCAGTGTTGCTCTTCGTTACTAATTGAGCCATGTGCTTAGGAGACTCTGTGAAGCACAAACCAGCACATAAGGATTTCAAGGGATGCAAGAAACGCACGTGGCAGGGGCAGCCGTCGTTCCGGGTGCCCGTCCAGCCGACTTGGATGTGACTTGGTGTGTTCCCAGGGTGCGCTGGGGCTGGTGCGCAGAGTTCTGCTTTGGAGGAGAGGTGTGATTACTGTCAGGAATCAGGACGTGGCAGTCTAACCAGACGGCTCAATACTTTCACTTAGCAACCTTATACATGCACGCATCAGGGCCTGGCTCCAGACTCTGGGCTGCAGAAACAGGCCTCACGCTGATGGGCCAAATCAGCTACTTCTCTCCAGCATGCAACGGACAAGACCTGTCAGCAGATCGGGTGGCCTCTCCTCCCCAGCAGAGGGCAGTAAGATGTATGTACCTGCTGTCCGTGGTGTGTCCCACCCAGACCACCTACCAAGAGAATAACGAGCCTGCTCTGCAGTACCAGCCCGCTGGCGTTTAGCTCGTGCGATAGAAACTCCTGCACTAAGCGCCACAGGTCCATGATTTACGAGGATCAACATGGTCATGAATTGCTCGCCCAGCTGTGCAGGGGGGATGTCGCTGTCCCTGGCGACTGATCTCAACCAGCCAACTGGACACCCAGTTGGCCACGGAGAAGTGAAACATAATTATTATTCTGAGGGGCGGTACCATATCCACTGTCTCAGGAAATTGTCATCGCCAAACAGGGTGGGGATTAAATCGAGTCAGATTTCAACTGCTTGGAGATTTTACCATCTAGCAAGGACAGGTGTTTCCCTATGCAGAGGTCAGCCTCGCTCTAAGGCCTTTGGAAATGTTTATGCAAACGACAGGGAAAATTTAGGGAGGTTTTATGGAGCAACCAATCCCTGACCTTGTTTTAAGTTAGAAGAGGAAGCTGCCTACCAAATTTGGTGGTCCTAGCTCTTGCTGTTTAGGACAAACAGACAGACAGACAGATGCACATTTCTAAAATCCTATGACGTTGAAGAGGTAATTGACAGACTAATTACAGCTCATTCTCTGTGGATGAGCTATCCTGCCCAGTGTGGTCTGTAATTAGTCTTTTAACTCTTCAAATTAGATAGGTCTGCAAAGAAGGGTTCTTGTGCAAAATGGATCTCGTTTTTCCAAAGCAGGTGGTGTGGCTGGCTGCTAGGCTAATGAAAACCGAGCTCCTCAATTATCAGCAGCAAAGGAACTAAATCACGTCTAACTGAGAATGCACAAGGAGGCACAGAGAGAGTGTAAAGGTGAACAAACTGCTATTTGCAATAAATACCGAGCAAATCAAAGCACAGGGCAAGGGTCTTCTGCACAAGGGATGTGGTAGCACGTGAGAACAAAGGCGAAAGTGACATGCCGCTGGAAGGAAAAGCTCTGGAGAAGCCCTCGGCTGGCCCTGTTAATGAACACAGTCGTGAAGCAAGGCTCGTGTGTGCCATCTGAAATGCACAAACAAAGAGTTAATTTCAAAACTGACAGGGAAGCTGAATGTTCTGGACTAACAGCAAGAGGAGACACAAAGTGGCTGGTGGCCGCCCAACTGGCTAATTTTTTTCTTACGAAAAGCACAATCTGGTCCTATATGAAAGAATAAAGCAAAAGGGGGCTTGTCTGTGCGAGGACAGAGACTCCGGCAGAATTTGAAACAATGGGGCAGGAAGTCCCACATGGGTTTGATCATCGGTGATTGTAGGTTGCTCTTCCTCCCAAACAGGAGCGTAACTCGTCCACTCCTACGGCAGCTCAATGGCAGCCATTCCTAAACTCGGAAGAAACTTTGTATGAGTTAGGCAAAGCCTCTGGCCATTGTGCTGCATGGGAGTTTGCAACAGTGGTGCTAACATGCTGTGCTTTATAAATGAGGGGCCAGATTCTGATGGCCGGGGCCAAACACTACGCAATGAGAGAAAGCAACTTGTCCCTCCTTTATTCCTGGGACTGAGTCAGGATCAGAGGATGACTGGGGGCTCAGGCATCTGAGTGGGGGGTTCTATGCTAAGGGGTCAGAGAAGGGAGACGTCGCAGGGAACATACCTTGCAGACGGCTACAAGAAAGTCACTTCCAAACTGAAATAGGAACGCGCACGTATTAGGCTACATATTCTCATGCCTATTCAGAACAGCTGTAGTGGGTCAGACCAACGGCCCATCCTGCCCAGTCATCTGTCTTCTGACAGTGGCCAATTCCAGGTGCCCCAGAGGGAGTGAAAAGAAACAGGGAATCATCCAGTGATCCCTCCCCTCTCATCCATTTCCAGCCTCTGACAAGCAGAGGCAAGGGCCACCATTCCTACCCATCCTGGCTAAGAGCCTTTGATGGACCTAACCTCCATGAATTTATCTAGTTCTTTTGTGAACCCTATTAAAGTCCTGGTCTTCACAACATCCTTTGTCAAGAAGTTCCACAGGTTGACTGTGCTCTGCATGACGAGAAACTTCTTTTGGTTTGTTTTAAAACTGCTTGCTGCCTATTAATATCCCCAAGCCCTAATCACAGAATAGAATCATAGAATACTAGAACTGGAAGGGACCTCGAGAGGTCATCGAGTCGAGTCCTGTGCCCTCGTGGCAGGCCCAAGCACTGTCTAGACCATCCCTAATAAAATGTCTACCAAACCTAGTCTTAAATATCTCCAGATGTGGAGATTCCACAACCTCCCTAGGCAATTTATTCCAGTGTTTAACCACCCTGACAGGAAGTTTTTCCTAATGTCCAACCTAAACCTCCCTTGCTGCAGTTTAAGCCCATTGCTTCTTGTCCTATCCTCAGAGGCCAAGGAGAACAATTTTTCTCCCTCCTCCTTGGCTGTGTCTACACTGGCCGCCTATTACGAAATAGGCATGCTAATATAGAAATTTGGAAGAGGCAAATGCGCGGGGGATTTAAATATCCCCCGCGGCATTTGCATTTTCATGGCCACCACTTTTTTCCGGCTTGGAGATAAGCTGGAGAAAAGCGTCCAAACTGGCGCAATCCTCCGTATTAAAGCCCTATTCCGGAGGATCTCTTATTCTTACTTGCAAGTAGGAATAAGACATCCTCCGGAATAGGGCTTTATTCCGGAGGATCGCGCCAGTCTGGACGCTTTTCTCCGGCTTATCTCCAAGCCGGAAAAAAGCGGCGGCCATGAAAATGCAAATGCCGCGGGAGATATTTAAATCCCCCGCGCATTTGCCTCTTCCAAATTTCTACATTAGCATGCCTATTTCGTAATAGGGGCCAATGTAGACGTAGCCCTTGTGACACCCTTTTAGATACTTGAAAACTGCTTCATGTTCCCTCTCAGTCTTCTCCTTTCCAAACTAAACAAGTCCAATTCCTTCAGCCTTCCCTCATAGCTCATGTTCTCTAGACCGTTAATCATTCTTGTTGCTCTTCTCTTGGCCTTCTCCAATTTCTCCACATCTTTCTTGAAATGCGGTGCCCAGAACCGGACACAATACACCAACTGAGGCCTAATCAGCTCAGAGTAGAGCAGAAGAACGAGTCTTCGTGTCTTGCTCACAACACACCTGTTAATGGAGCCCAGAATCATGTTTGCTCTTTTTGCAACAGCATTACACTGTTGGCTTGTATTTAGCTTGTGGTCCACTATGACCCCTAGATCCCTTTCTGCCATACTCCTCCCTAGACAGTCACTTCCCATTCTGTATGGGTACGTCTACACTACAGCGCTAATTTGAACTAACTTAGTTCGAATTAGTTAATTCAAACTAAGCTAATTCGAACTAACGCATCTAGAACTAAAAACTAGTTCGAATTAGCGTTTTGCTAATTCGAACTAGCGCGTCCACACTGATTGGACGCAGGGGGGCATTTAAGGGCGGCTGAAACCGGTTCTGGCAGGGCATCAGGTCAGTAGTTGCTTTGTGTGGCTGCTGTCTGAGGCTACCTGAGGCTCGTGCTTAAAGGAACCCCTCCGGACAGCTGGTTCTCAGCTTTTCCTGCTTGCTTGCCAACCTCGCTGAGGGACAGCAAAGCGTCGGTCTCTGTGCCCGTCTGTGTCGGTGCTTCCCTTCGGGGACGCCGCCACAGGTGGCAACATGGAGCCAGAGCTCGCCCTGCACTTTCTGGTGCATTTTCTGGACTTGCTGCTGCAAGCCTGCCAGCAATGGCTCGAGGCTGCCTGGCACCTCCTGGTGCACATCAGCCCCCTGCCTCTCCGCCTGGCCGCCCTGGGGGCCATGGAGGAGCCGCGGCGGCGCCCCAGCACCGGCGTGCCCCGCCGCGTCTGGCGTCTGGACACCAGCACCGACTGGTGGGACCGCATCGTCCTGGAGCGCTGGGAGAACCGACAGTGGACCCAGAACTTCAGGATGAGGAGGGACACCTTCCTGGAGCTCTGCGAGTGGCTCGCCCCTGCCCTGCAAAGAAGGGACACTCGCATGAGGCCCACCATCCCCCTCCAGAAGCGGGTGGCCATCGCCCTCTGGAAGCTCTCCACGCCGGACAGCTACCGATCCGTTGGGAACCAGTTCGGCGTGGGGAGATCCACCGTCGGCGCAGTGCTCATGCAGGTATGGCACTCGTCAGCCACCGAGCCGGGGGGAGGGGGGCTGCGAGGAGGGGATGGGCCGCCCCAGGGACAAAGGGGGGGCGGGAGGAGGCGAAAGCGCCCCGCACCGGAGGGGTCGGTCTGTCCCGGCCGTACTACACGCCGCCAGGGGGGTTGCTTCCGGGAGTGGGGTGCGGGGCACTGCCAGGGCACGAACGCTCCCAGCCACCCGGGCGCCCCACTGATTGGCGCTTTGCTGTGTCTCTCTCCGCAGGTGGTCAAGGCCATCAACCGGGTGCTGCTCCGCAGGGTGGTCCGCCTCGCCGACCCGGACGCCGTCATCCGGGGCTTCGGCGCCCTCGGCTTCCCCAACTGCGGGGGGGCCATCGACGGGACGCACATCCCCATCCGTGCCCCGGAACACCAGGCGTCCCGTTACGTGAACCGCAAGGGGTACTTCTCCGTGATCCTACAGGCCGTGTGTGACCACCAGGGCCAGTTCACGGACATTAATGTGGGCTGGTCCGGCAAAGCACACGACGCCCGGGTGTACCGCAACTCCTCCGTGTGCCAGCGGCTGCAGGGCGAGACCTTCTTCCCAGACCGCCACATCAGGGTCGGGGACGTGGACATGCCCGTGTGCCTAGTGGGGGATGCCGCCTACCCACTGCAGCCGTGGCTGATGAAGCCCTACACGGGGCACCTCAATCCCTCCCGCCAGGCCTTCAATGCCAGGCTGACCAGGGCCCGCATCGTGGTGGAGGGGGCCTTCGGGCGACTGAAAGCCCGCTTTCGATGCCTCCTCACCCGTCTGGTCCTGGCCAAGCACAACATCCCTCCCGTGGTGGCGGCGTGCTGTGTGCTCCACAATTTGTGTGAGCGGAAGGGGGAGGCTTTCCTGCCAGCCTGGATGGCTGAGGCTGACCGCATGGCTGGACACTACGGTCAGCCCCGCACCGCCGCCGTCCGGGAAGCCCAGCGGGGGGCCGTCCGGATCCGGGAAGCCCTGCGGGAGAGCTTCCTGGTGGAGGAGGAGGACTGACCTCTCCCTGCATGCCCCACTGGGGCCTTCTTCCACCCTACCCCCTTCCGCTTTCCCCTCCCTACCTACTGTAAAATAAAGACACCTGTTTTTGAAACAAAAATGTCTTTTTATTTTACATAACTGGGGTGGGGGAAGGGAGGAATGAGGGTGGGAGAGGGGAGAGGGAAACCTGGGGCGAGGGAGCTGGAAGGGGAGGAAAGGGAGGAAGGGAAAGGAAAGCTCAGGGGTGGGGGTCCGGCTGCCTCTCCCATCTCACAACACTGCGGGTCCAGGGGCGTTGGTGGGGAATGGTTGTGGAGGGTGGGGCAGGAGGGACAGGGGATGTGGAGGAAGCAGGAGCGGGAGCAGGAGGGGGAGCTGGGGGAGCAGGGGGAGCAGGGGAAGCAGGAGCAGGAGGAATTGGGAAGCGATCCAGCAGGCTCTGGAGGTGGCCTCGCAGGGCACGGCCCTGCTCCTCCAGGGCCTCCAAACTCCTCCAGCGCAGCCTCAGGTCCTCCTGGACCCCGTGCTCCTGGAGACGGATCTGTTGCTCCAGGAACCGGAGGTGCCGCCTCTGGTACTCCTGGTTCCTGGCTCTCCTGCTGGCCCGGGCGTGGATGGCTGCTGCAGGCGGGGTGGTGCGCCCTGCAGGCCCAGGTGCTGCGGCTGTGGTGCAACAAGAACAGCGATCAATTACCCCAGGGCCCAGGTGTGTGAAACCCAGCTCCCCTCTGCAAGGCCAGGGCCCCTGCAGGATCCCCAGCTGCTGCTCCGTGGTGGGCAAGGCCCAGGCGCACGGTCCCTGGGCTCCCTCTCGCCCCAGCCCCCCGTACACATAAGGGGAGCACGATGGTACTCACATGTGGACGCCTCCCCGGCCTCGGACAATACAGGCGAGCGGCTCTGTGGGGTTCCTCGGGGGTCCTGGGTCCTGGGCAGGCTGCCGGCAGGCTCCTGGCTCTTGGAGCCCTCCTCCTCCTCCTCCTCCTCCTCCTCCTCCTCCTCCTCGGTCTCTTGCAGTGGTCCCTCTGCCCCGGGGTCTATCACGTCCCGGGGGCAGGGATGGTATGAGCCCCCAGGATGCGATCCAGGGTGTGAAAGTGGGGGCAGGCCTCCGGGTTGGCCCCTGGCAGGCAGGCCCGGGAGTAGGACTGCCGCAGGTCCTTGATTTTGCAGTACACCTGCTCCCGGCTGCGCTGGTGGCCCCTGGCGGCCAGGCTGGCAGCCATGCGGCCGTAGACTGCTGCGTTCCTGTGGCTAGTGCGGAGATCGTGGACATTGGAGGCTTCCCCCCAAACCTCGATGAGGTCCACGATCTCCGCACTAGACCACGCGGGCACCAGGGCAAGCTGGGAAGGGCTAGCCTCCCACTAGTTCGAATTAAGGGTCTACACAGCCCTTAATTTGAACTAGCTAGTTCGAACTAGGCTTAATCCTCGTAAAATGAGGTTTTCCTAGTTCGAACTAAGCGCTCCGTTAGTTCGAATTAAGTTCAAACTAACGGAGCGCTAGTGTAGCGCCTATGAAAGTTAGTTCGAATTAACTTTGTAGTGTAGACATACCCTATGAGTGAAACTGATAGTTCCTTCCTAAGTGGAGCACTTTGCACTTGTCCTTATTAAACTTCATCCTCTTTACCTCAGACCATTTATCCAACTTATCCAGATCATTTTGAATGTTGACCCTATCCTCCAAAGCACTTGCAACCCCTCCCAGCTTGGGAGCATCTGCAAACTTAATAATCATACTTTCTATGCCATCATCTAAATCATTGATGAAGATATTGAACAGAACCAGTCCCAAAACAGACCCCTGCTGAACCCCACTTGTTATGCTCATTAAGCTCACAAACTCTCAGGCTACATTTACACTACAGGCATTTTGCACAAGAACAGCGGTTCTTGCACAAAATCTTGCCGGGTGTCTACATTGCACGCACTTTCTTGCGCAAGTAAATGTACAGTACAGCATCAGAAAACAGGGCTTCTTCCAGTAGAGTTATTCCTCTTCCCACGAGGAATAAGCCCTCTTGCACAAGAGCTCTTCCACAAGAAAGCAATGTAGACAGGCAACATGACTGTCTTGTGCAAGGAACCCCTATGGCCAAAATGGCCATCAGAGCTTTCTTGCGCAAGAGAGCATCCACACTGCCATGGACGCTCTTGCACAAAAGCACGTGGCAGTGTGGACGCGGTCTTGTGGAAGACTTTTTGCACAAGAACTCTTGCGCAAAACAGTTCTTGTGCAAGAAGCCTGCAGTGCAGATGTAGCCTCATTATTTTACTACCTATGGGCTGTCCCACATGACAAACTTGTGTTTGCCCATGACAATGAGTTATTAAGTTAGATGGTATGATCCTACCACGACGTCAATGATGATTCGCTAGCATGATGCTGAAGAACATTTGCCCTTTTCTGTGCTAAGACCCAAGGCAGTTTTGTGTCATCTACCTTGACTGAACACGACGGAATCCGAAACAAAGACAAATGCCAGACAAGCTGGACCCACCCGTCTGAATCTGACTCTGTTGGGCAAATTGATGGCACTGTCCCAAATGGAGTCGTTACACAGTACTGTTACATCCGTGCTGAGCACGGAGCAAGATACCACAGGAAGGGGAGTGCTCTGAGGTAGTGTGAACACTAGCGTGACCATGTGATTTGACTTGGACTGCTGTGTGCGTCACTGTTTACTGGCTCGTGTAAGAATAGTGAAGACAGAGGGTCAAAGTTTGCTTTCACTTACATCAGCAAACACTCCCAGAATCAATTATGTGGCCCCAGAATGGGAGCAGAGTTTGGGCCCAAACTATTTTTTAAAAACTCTTTCTGGTCTCACATTGTCGCTCTTGTGAAGGCCAGTGAGTTGTAACCAGCATGGGAAGTTGTTGGATTTTTGTTCTGCTCAGATGAATATGTCAGAAAGCCAGCCTCACCTCCATTCATTCTGTCTGCTCCTGACCGTATTATGTTTATTCGGTTTAACTCGTCAAGCTTTGCTCCTTGAAATAACAAGCCTCTTACTGAGCTTACGATCCAGAGAAAAATGTGCTTGATGAGGACACGGAGGGCCTTGTCTACACTAGGACACTACTTAGAAATAACCAAAATCGATGTAACAACTCCTGAAATAACAAAATCGAACTAGCGTGTCCTCACTCCAGGGAGGCCTTGAAATTAGCCCGGGGCAGGCTGCGACCATGTGGACGCGCTACCTTGACTTGAACCCCAGGAAGCACCAAAGAGTGATTAGTTTGAATGACTCTGGGGAGTCGTTATTTCGAAATAGCGGCACCGGAGGGTCCACACCACTGCTATTCCGAAATAACAATTTCAATTAGCATTATTCCCCGAGGAAAGCAGGCGTGCAGATTTTGAAATAAGCGGCCAGTTATTTCGAAAGAACGGGCATGGTAGTGTGGACGCTCCGCTTATTGATTTGACCTAAGGGGGTTATTTTGAAATAAAGCCTAGTGTAGACCAACGTAATGCAGTTGGGATTTGAGGTGAGGCTTTTCCTTAATTTACAAGCAAGCAAGGGGGGAAGTGCATTGGACCCTCGTGCACTCACAAACAACGTACCCAGTGACTGGTTCCTGCAGCTCACTAGCATTAATGGGGTCGCTGCCTTCCTTCCCTGGAAGCCGCTATGGCAAAGAAGGCCTTGGCTTGTGGAGCAGATAACTCGCATTTCTCACTGCCTGCTAGGAGGATGCTATTGTCTCCGGTGATGATACGGGTGCACAAACCCAATTAGATGCTCCCAGTCTCACGAAGCCAAAGCGAATGTTCCTCCCTGGGCTGCTGGGCTGCAGAGAGCAATGCGAACGTTCGCGTCTCTCCGCCCTGCCCGGGAGAACGCTAATGTGCCCGGGGGCGGGGGGAGAAATGGGAAAACCTGGAGACAGACCCTGGGAGGGGCTGCGTCCCAGTCCCGGGATCTCCATCCCACAGGGCCTTGAGCACCGTTCAGGGCTTGGCCCTTTTGAAAACAAGCCCCCAGTGAGCATTCGTCGCAGCCCCCTCTCCCCGCCCCAGCCCGCTCGGTGCTCAGCCGTGGCAGGCAAGGAGCGTCCTGCGCTGGGGATACACCAGAGCAGGGCTGGGAACCGTTTTTGGGTCGGGGGCCGCTGACCCACAGAAAACTCAGTTGGGGGCGGCACACAAGCGAGAAGCAAAAAAACCAAAACAACCCTTGTTGAAGTGGCCCTGACTGAGGAGCCAAAATCTCCAAGCCTGCCCCCTAGGCTCTGCTGCGTGGGGGGGGGGGGGGGGGGGGGGCTGGAGCACCAGCATAGGCTCCCCAGTGCTAGTGGGAGATCCAAGCCTCAGGGGCCGGATCCAGGCAAGTCGGGGGCCGGATGTGGCCCCTGGGCATTAGGTTCCCCACCCACACACTAGACTGTGGTGGGCAGGCGCCTCCCACAGGATCCAGTCAGCACCAAGAGCCAGGGGTGTCCCTGGCTGGGGAACAGCGGTTAGTGGTTCAACCCTCCAACACAGGAGACAACAGCCCCCCGAGTCTCTGGATTAAGCTGGCATGAGGCTGGGGGCCGGGCTCTAGGCTAGGCCTACAAAGGGCCTTGTGCACCGTAGCTGTCAGCATTGCAATGCCTGGCTCACGGGCGCCCTGCCGCCCACTGAAACTCACAGCACCCAATCAGGAGTCCAGGCTCCCCCCCCCCCCAGGAGTCCCAGAAGCCAGGGATAGACACCCCCACCCCTTCTAGACAAAAGCCCCATAGTGCAGCCTCTTACCGCGAGGTGGGACTCCCGGGGCCAAGCCCCGGCCCGCCAGGCAGAGTGGGGATTTGAAAGCGGATTTCCTTTCCCTAGGGGCCTGCCCTCACCGCTGGGCCGTTGGTGTCAGGAGACCCCCGAGAGCCCTGCCCCCTCACCTGCGGCTCTTCTCTGCAAGGCTGGACCACAGGCGCACTCACAGCATACCCACCATACTGACCTCCACAGGTGAGGGGGTGGGGGAGGGCCTGTTTCCTAGGCAACCTCACCTGCAGCACCACTGGGACACCATCCCTGCCAGGAAAGCATCCTTCTCTCCCCGGGTCTCCCTTGAAGGAAGCTTGAGGGTCCTGTGCTCCGCCCAGGTGAGGGGGGCAGGTCACTGCGCCTGCGTGAAGGGCAGGGCCATGCGGTGACAGCCCAGTCAGTGAGTCCCCCCGGGGCATCGGCAGGAGCCCTAGGCAGCTTTCCACACGCCCACAGGAGGACCTGGGGCACCTGCAGGCCAGGTGGCAGGTGAGCTGCATGGAGGGTCTCAGCAGCCCGACTACCAGACTTGGGCATCGAAAGCAGCAGTTTGCCTCCGAAGCCCCTTTGTGGGCTTGCCCCCCACCTCCAAGCGGGAGCAGGCTCCCCACAGGGCTCAGTCTATTCGTGTCTCTGCCTGGGCCGAGATGCTGGCCCGGCGTCTCTGTTTCTGCAGCCTCTTTGTAGAAAATTGCTCACGGGCCCATTCGGACTAGGGCACAGGTGGAGGGATGGTACCTCTGCCTGGGCTGCCCTGCACCACAGGCTGGTGGAAGGCTGGGAAGGTGGGCGCAGCCCCGTGGAATGAAAGACCCGTCCTCTCAGCTGGGGACGACACAGAGCCCACAAGTCCACAGACCACGGAGACACGGCCTCTGGCCAACGACTGACAGTGCGTGTGAATGGGGCAGGCCTCTCCTCTGGCCATGGAGTTTCAGGACAAACCCCACAGTGGCCCTGGGCCTCTGGTCTGGTGCGCCTCCTGTTGTGTGGAAGCAGGATTTTCTAGGGGTCTCTTCGGCAGGAGCCCTCGCTCCCTGAGGGGGTTGTGAAGTGCAGCCGCACACCCTGCTCTCTGACTGGTGCACAGGGATCGGCACCAGGCCTGCGCTCACTAGAGCTCGCAGCCACGACGCTCTTTCTGGTGGCAAACCCCTGCTCTGAGCCACCCTTCAGGCACGCTCTTTCTCCCGGGCCACGTTTCCAGAGCGGGTGAGCCGGCGCGCCAGGATCTCTGCCTTAAAGCCAGCTGCGGTTTCACCTTCTGTCTGGGCATTGCAGGCAAGCAGCCCCCGCCGATGCCTAGGCAGGAACGCTAGGCACGGACAGATGGGTGGAACGACGGAGCCTTTATGCAGGCAAGATACTGGAAATAAACAGGGTGCTTAATTCACATAGCAGCTCCCCTACCACGCTGGGTGTGGCGGGGGTGCATGAGCGGGCGGGCGGGTGTCAGAGAGCAGGAAGGACAAGGGTGCCTTTCAGGCATTGAAGTACTTCCTGGTAACTACCACTGTGTAATTAGTACCCTATGCCCGTCAGTTGAGTTGGGCCAGGCAACGTAACAGTTTGATCCTGCCTCACTTTTCTCAGCCGCCCAGAATGTTAATGAAAAAAATAAAACATAAATAAAATCCAAACCTCTATGCAGCAGCACGAGAAACTGCCCGCACGTTTCACTGCCCTATGTCAGGTAACGCCCACGCTGCCCCTCTGTGGTCAATACAAACCCCTGTGCATGTGAGTAAAGCTTCTCGCTGGAGATCGGGCTTGGGTGAGACAACGACTGTGGAGCACCATGGGGCCTTGCTCTCCACCCAGGGAGGAGTGCGTGCTGCATTGTAGGCAGAATTACTTGGTTGGCTTGGCGTGGGCTCGCCCTGTCTGCAGCCCAGCAGTCCTTGCTCACCGCGTGGGCCCACGGCTGCCCTCAGGAGTAGCTCTGGAGAAGCCAGTGGAGCAACACGAATGTAGAACAGATGGGGAAAAGAGAAGACTCCTATTGTTTTGTGCTACCAGTCTTCCTCTCTGCCCCTTCTCGCCCCCTCCCTCGTTCGCCCATCAGGGCTGACAGAAACGGGCTGCCTTTCCAGCAAACATTTAACCATAAACCACAGGCGACGTGTGGTACCACTCAGGAGGTGTCCCCCAAAATTGTAATTTCTAAATGAAGCACCTCCTCGTGCCCCCTCCCTGCTCCTCTCTGCACCACGTCCTTCTCCCCCGACATGCCCCTCCCCGCAGGAACCGGTCCCCATAAGCCTCCAGTTTGAAGACGACACAATTACAATAATGACCCGGCCCATTCTCAGCTCCTGATCCATTCCCAGCAGTGCCAGGGTCACGCCTTTCCAGTGCCAGCGGCCTGCCCCGGGGCCCTTCACAGGCTTGAGCTCAGTCAGCCGACAAACAGCCGCCCGGGGACATGGCGGAATCCCCTTAGCTGAGGCCAGTCATGGGAGTTGTTCAGCGCCCTTGGCAATGCTCCCAGCTTTGCTCGGTCTGCATCGGGGGACCCCACGAGTGTGTGCTGTGCATTCCCCGGCTGCAGCTCCAGCGGGCGCAGGCACAGGCACAACCCTGGGAAATAGAAGGGCCTGTATCGGAAAGCCGGTGGCTGCTGTGCACGTCTGCCCACCCGGCACTTGTGTCGCAGCCCAGCACTGCACGGTCAGGCTGGCAGACAGAAGCAGCTTGCAAACTGTTTTCATACGCAGGCTGCATCCCGTGCAACCCCGTCCTGGCTCCTGTCAGGACAGGGAAGTGTTCACAGTGCCAGGCCGCGGTGACTGCTCGTTAGCATGAAACCAACACCTTGTACAGTAACGTTAATTATGAACTAAGACCTTAGTTACATTTGTCCCTCTCCCCTCGGGTTTGTGCATTGAGGCTGCGGCTCCTCGCATACTTTATATTGAGCTTCATCTTCCTGCGCCCTCTGGATTCCCATTGTGGCACTGCCCCCTGCTGGTGAGTGTGAGAAATAAACTGTTCCGGCTCTGTGCCTCTTATGACAGAACCCGTGAAAAATTGACAGAAAAAAACGTTTTTATCAAAAAAATGAAGATTCAGCAACTCCAAACATGTTTCCAATTTGTATCAATTTTGCCAAATTGTTTCACTTGGCAAAACTAAAGGGGAGAACTAAAATAAACAGAATAAAATCTGAAATGTTTCGTTTCAACAGTTTAAAACCATGTGTTTTGATTATTTGGAATGCCTTCTCATTTTGAAATTATTGTTAAATTGGGTTCTTTTATTCTAAAATGAAAAATAAAATTATCAAAATAAAAATACAATGTTTTGTTTAACCTAAAATGATATTTTTTACTTTGAAATACCTCTCAACACCTGTTTAGGTAGAGACAGTTTTATTTTCTCCATTTTACAGTTGGGAAACTGCCGCATGGATCAGGTTAAGTGACTTGCCCAAGGCCATGTAGAATACAGCAGCAGAGCCAAGATTAACACTTGGGAGTGCTACACTCACAGCCCCATTCTCAGCGCTCTGATTGCCCTGTCCCTTGCCGCGAATGCCACTGTTTTGCAGCCTGATTGCAGGAGGACCAAGATAAACTCTTTTTAATTAATGGATTTTTTCCAAAGCTCACTAATGATCCTTTGATGATTTGTATCCAGGACTTGGGATGTTAATAGGTTCCTAGTTGAGCTGCTCATCAGCTCATCTGAAAGAGCCCCTGACGGATTCCTGCTAAGATGCCAGGCAGGCTGGCTCAGCAGGACAAGTGCCAAGTACAGGGACAGCCTGGCCAGCAAGGACACAGCGCCTGGAGACATCAGATCAGGCTGGACAGACTCTGCTGGGCTATCTGTTAGCAAAGCCAAAACCTCCCAGCCTCGCTCCTACACATTAACCACAGACTAAAGCTGGGTCTGGGTGACAGGTTCTTTGTGAACTGAGCTAGATGATACAGGAGACAGAGACAAAATTCTGCCCAGCCTGCTGAACTCGAGAGTCTGTTCTACCCATAAACTGGGGGAAAGGCAAGGCGCTCCCTAAGGCCTCCAAACACACACGCTGCGTCTAGACTGGCATGATTTTGCGGAAATACTTTTAACGGAAACGTTTTTCCATTGAAAGTATTTCCACAAAAGAGCGTCTAGATTGGCACGGATGCTTTTGCGCAAAAAGTGCCATTTTAGCCATCGGGCTTTCTTGCACCAAAAATGAAGGTGCCTGTCTACACTGGCCCTCTTGCGCAAGAGGGCTTCTCCCTGTGCAGGAGCATCAAAGTATTTGCTCAAGAAGCACTGAATTCTTACATTAGAACGTCAGTGTTCTTGCGCAAATTCAAGCGGCCACTGTAGACAGCTGGCAAGTTTTTGCGCAAAAGTGGCTGCTTTTGTGCAAAATCTTGCCAGTCTAGACGCACCCAATGTGTCTCGACACCCAAGCCCACAACTGCAAGAGCAAAGGGCTGGCAGAGTCACTGACCACTGAGAGCGACACGTTCCATTCTGGTCGGAATAATCTATGGGCAAAGGTGTTTGCTCAGAATCCCCTGCTCATCAGTTCCCTGTCAGCTGGGCACCTGTGAGGCCCGCCGCTCAGGAGAGATTCAAATGCCATCCAGCTGATTAGCAGAGTGTCCCAGCTAGGCTTTTTGTTTTTACTGGTGGTGCACATTCGCACACACCTCAATGCACAGAAAAATTATTCCTCATTTGGATGAAAAAATTTGCATGTGGATGGAAAAGATTAGAGGGAACATTGATTGTAACATGGCTTTATTTACAGGATTTTTGTGTATTAAAGAGCAGGGTCCAAAACATGAGCACATGTGAATCCTGGAGGAGTGGTAGCTACCATTCTTCATCCTGCATGGCTTTCTACACACAGAAAGGGTGTGGTTCCATGTTCCCTGTTCCCCTCTCTTTCCCCCTATCAGTTCAGAGCCTGTCATGCATCAAAGCCTGAAACAGACTCAAAGAGGTGTCAGCCTGACCTCTTCATTCACGGGAGAGATTTGATACCTGCTTTTAACTGCACCTGCAATGAATTTCAGGAACAAATACCCTAATTACTGCCTGCGCTTGTAGAACGAGTACTTAGATGTCTACACGGCAGGTCTTGTGCCTGCAAATTTACTGGAGAGTAAAAATTAATTGAGGTTGCTCGTAATGTTTGGGTATCTTATTGCATTTCCATAGGGTATGTCTACACTTGCAGCCTAATTTGAAATAGGGCTGCAAATGTAGGCATTCGAAATTGCAAAGCAAGCCCAGGATCTAAATATCCCATGCTTGATTTGCGTGTTCCCGGCTGGACGCCATTTTTTGAAATTGACAAGCCCGGAATAACTGCTTGCGTCTAAATGTGGCAGTGAAATGGGAGTTCGAAAGAAAGCCCTAGTTCGAAATACCTGTTAAACCTCATTGCGGCAGACATAGCCATACTTACGAGTGTGTGGAGTTCTTTTAACATTAGCTTTGCATTCCCTAGATTATAATGCTTGATTTGGGATGAGTACACCAACCCCCCATGTTCTCTACAGCTTAGCTGTATTAAGGTGGAGTTATCTGGCTGGGAATTTCCTTCATGGGTTTTGGGGGGTTTTTAGTACTGAACATTTGGTACCAGAAGAGGAAACAAGCGATGCGAAGGGAAAGCTGCCGTGTGGCAGACCTAGGGCTTTAAGATCGACACTCATGTATACTTTCACTTATTAAAATGTTTATAGCCTGATTCATCGTTACGTGCAGGCTGCTCCGCACCACACTGGAGCAGCCCGCAGCAGCCAGAGCAACCTGCTCCGTTAAACTGGATTTACAGCTGCCTCCCATTGCCAAGGACATGCCGTGCAGATGGAGTGGATGGCGTAGTTTCCCCTCCTTTCAGCGTCCCGCTTTCCTCTCCTCCTGCCCCCCGCCCCCCCCGATGCCTCACAGCTCAGGAGGAGTCCGGTGATGGCTGGAACACTTGGCCAAAAGGGGGCCCTGGTGACTCCAATCGCACCCCCGACCAGTCTGTGGTGCCACAGGGCTAAGGCAGCCCCCCCCCCAGGCCTGGCACCGCACTTCACCCCAAAGCGGCCACAAGGTCCTGCTCCTAGGCAGGGTCCATGGGGCTCCGCTTGCTGCCCCTGCCCCAAGCACCAGCCAGTAGGAGCTGGGGGGCAGTGCCAGTGGGCGACAGGTGTGTGGAGACTCCTGCCCCCCCCAAGTGTTGGACCTGCTGGACACTTCCGGGGTGCAACATGGAGCCAGGACAGGTTGGGAGCCTGCCTCAGCCTCACTGTGCCACTGGCTGGGAGCCACCCTGAGGTAAGCCCCAGCCCTTCCCCTCCAAACCCCTCATCACTGGCCCCAGCCCAGAGCCCTCAGCCCCTCCTGCACCCCAATCTCCTGCCTCAGCCCGCAGCCCCCATCCTGCACTTCAATCTCTTGGTCCCACCCCCAGCCTGGAGCCCCCTCCTGTATCCCAAACCCCCCATCCCCTGCCCCACGCCAGAGCCTGCACCCTGAGCCAGAGCCCCCCCCGAACGCCAACTTCCTGCCCCATCCTAGAGCCCCCCCAAGCCCCAATCCCATGCCCCACACCAGAGCCCCCTCCACACCCCAATCCTGTGCCCCATCCCAGAGCCCCCACCCCACACCCCAATGCCCTGCTCCAGCCCAGTGAAAGCGAGGGAGGGAGGGGGATGGAGCGAGTCGGGGGCAGGACTCCGGGGAAGGAGCAGGCCACGGGTGTTCGGTTTTGTGAGATTGGAAGAGTGACTCTAATGGCAGCAGCCGCCTGACACATCGTGTCCCGTGCCAGGGGCGGTGGGGCCGCAGGAATCTCTAGGGCGAACGGCCACTCCCGCAGAGACGGGGCATGAAAATCTCCTTCCACGGACACAGTTTCGTTGCCCTCTCAAAATGGCTGCCCTCGCCCACTGCTCTCCTCCAGCCAGAGGCCCCCAGGCAGTCTGTGGCCTCGGTCTCACGGGGCGCACGGGGACTAGCGGTCAGCAGGGTGGCCTGTGGCCGTACTCCTGTGGGAGGCACTGGGGCTGGCGGCCCCTTGGAAAGGGCAATTCTGGGGGAGTTTCTCTGCAGACCATATTGCCCTGTGCCGAATACGGGACACTCAGGGCGAGGGGAGCCACCGGCACACAGGGCTTCGGCCGCACAGTGGGGGGGGAGCCACCGGCACACAGGGCATCGGTCGCACAGTGGGGCGGGGGAGCCACTGGCACACAGGGCTTTGGCCGCACAGTGAGGGGGGAGCCACTGGCACACAGGGCTTCGGCCGTATAGTGAGGGGGGAGCCACCGGCACACAGGGCTTTGGCCGTATAGTGAGGGGGGGAGCCACCGGCACACAGGGCTTTGGCCGTATAGTGAGGGGGGGAGCCACCGGCACACAGGGCTTTGGCCGTATAGTGAGGGGGGGAGCCACCGGCACACAGGGCTTCGGCCGCACAGTGGGGGGGGAGCCACCGGCACACAGGGCTTCAGCCGCACAGTGGGGGGGGGAGCCACCGGCACACAGGGCTTCGGCCACACAGTGGGGGGGGGAGCCACCGGCACACAGGGCTTCGGCCGCACAGTGTGGGGGGAGCCACCGGCACACAGGGCTTCGGCCGCACAGTGGGGGGGGAGCCACCGGCACACAGGGCTTCGGCCGCACAGTGGGGGGGAGCCACCGGCACACAGGGCTTCGGCCGTATAGTGGGGGGGGGGGAGCCACCGGCACACAGGGCTTCGGCCGCACAGTGGGGGGGGAGCCACCGGCACACAGGGCTTCGGCCGCACAGTAGGGGGGGGGGAGCCACCGGCACACAGGGCTTCGGCCGTATAGTGGGGGGGGGAGCCACCGGCACACAGGGCTTCGGCCGTATAGTGGGGGGGGGAGCCACCGGCACACAGGGCTTCGGCCACACAGTGGGGGGGGGAGCCACCGGCACACAGGGCTTCGGCCGCACAGTGGGGGGGGAGCCACCGGCACACAGGGCTTCGGCCGCACAGTGGGGGGGGGGCCACCGGCACACAGGGCTTCGGCCGCACAGTGGGGGGGGGGCCACCGGCACACAGGGCTTCGGCCGCACAGGGGGGGGGGGAGCCACCGGCACACAGGGCTTCGGCCGCACAGTGGGGGGGGAGCCACCGGCACACAGGGCTTCGGCCACTGGAGCCCTGAGCACTGGTGGCTCCCCCCCCCCCCCCCCACTTTGGAGCCAAAGCCCTAAGTGCTGGCAGCTCCCCACCCACCCTGTCCTGCGGCAGGGATTAAGTTCAGCCCCACAGCGTGTGGGTGCGGGGTGGAGGGGAGTCAGGCCACTGAAGGCCTGAGCTCCGGCAGCCCCCCCCCCCCCGCTGCAGGGACATAGGAGACAAGTCGGGATGCCAGGAGGGCTTAACTAAGGGGCTGGGCCAGTGCCCGGGCGGGCGGGCGCCCGGCTGCAGGAGAGGCCGTTCTTCAGTCTCTTCCGAGAGACGCTTCAGTTTATGGAGGTTACTGGTCAAACTTCCAAGCAATTCTCTCCAAAAGCGACGTGTCGGCCCCGCGCTCAGCCCTGCCCGTTTCCACGCTGCCGGACAGCGCCCCAGTCGAGATCACTTGGGCCAAAACTCAAAAGGCCTGGCCCAAGGGGCTGCGGTTCAGCCTGGGTCAGTTGACAGCCATGGGAGCGAATGAGCCCTGGGTGCTCAGTGCGCACCGTTTGGGGGCAGACATGCAGTGTCCTTCAGCGGGAGATCCCGGCTCTGGGGGCAACGCTCCGCTCGGCTCCGCGGCTGAGCTGTGAAGGGCGCCCACCTGGTAGCTGTGATTAGGGTAGCGCCTGGGGAGGGAGACCCCACGGAGGCAAATGCTCTCCAGACCCAGGGGGAAATGCCCTGGGCGCTGCTGGGCTCTGTTAAGGGAAGACACGGGAGGTGGGTTGGGTGGGACGGGGAGGTGGCACAGCAGCGAGGCTTTGGCCAGCGTGCCCCCTTCTCGCCTGTGCATGCTGCCCTGGCCTCCGGGCCGTTCAGTCAGCGCTGATGCGGAGGGAAGAGCGCCAGCATCTGAGCACCCCCTGCTGCTTCCTCCGGGTTTTCTCTGAAGGTCACCCCCCCAAGTAGCGAGCAGGCCTCGGCCTCCTTACCTCGTCGTGTATCCTGCGATCATAGGCTGCGATCATCACGCCACATGGCTGCCGGCTGCTCTCAGTCTCTCGTCTTTCTGTTCTGTACCTGCCTCCCTTCCCGCTGCCTGGCGTGGTCCCTGTGGAGCAGCACAGCATCCGAGCGCTCTCTGCCTGGGCTACTTGTGGGCTTTCTCCTGTTTTCCTCTGCTGCCCGCTGAAGAATATCTCCGGCAGGAAGACAGCCAGCCCAGACTTCTCCTGGGGCTAATCAGGGAATCAAATGACCGTAAGAGGAGGGTAATTTTTGTCCTCCTTGGAGAATTCACCGCAACAGCAATTTTATGACCTGTGCAGACCTGTGCATGGCCCACGGGAGCTGTAAAGTCACTGAGAATACCAGAGCCATTGACTCGTAACAGTCCGAAATCAGTTACCTCTAATAAGACCTGCTGCGGTTGTGCTGAATCCCAGCCTAAATAAATGTTTGGCTATTGGAAGTCAAACAGCTTCCGTTGCCTGATCACGGTCTGACAGGCAAAGCAGTACCCAGCAGAGGACGCACTTACCAATAAATATCCCCCTGGTTCGCATTTGGCATTTCTATATTGGCGCCTGTTAAAATGGCTCCTTCCCTCTCGGGAGCTGGGAATGCTTTTCGAACATGACTGCGCCGGGCCCAGCAGCCTCTCGCGCCCGGTCTCCTCGTGGCGTAGCTGTTGTGGGCAGTAACGGCCATCGGCTTCCTGCACGTGGTGGAACAGCAGCTCAGTGTGGGGTCAAATTGCTGAGCCAGGAGGGGAGCCGGGGATCTTGGTTTGTTTGTGCAGCACCTAGCAGCGTGGGGGCTCCTTGGGAGTCCCACAATACACAGAATCATAGAATCATAGGACTGGAAGGGACCTCGAGAGGTCATCGAGTCCAGCCCCCCGCCCTCAAGGCAGGACCAAGCTCCATCTACACCATCCCTGACAGATGTCTATCTAACCTGTTCTTAAATATCTCCAGAGAGGGAGATTCCACCACCTCCCTTGGCAATTTATTCCAATATTTGACCACCCTGACAGTTAGGAATTTTTTCCTAATGTCCAATCTAAACCTCCCCTGCTGCACTTTAAGCCCATTACTCCTTGTCCTGTCCTCAGAAACCAAGAGGAACAAATTTTCTCCTTCCTCCTTGTGACACCCTTTTAGATATTTGAAAACCGCTATCATGTCCCCCCTTAATCTTCTTTTTTCCAAACTAAACAAGCCCAGTTCATGAAGCCTGGCTTCATAGGTCATGTTCTCTAGACCTTTAATCATTCTTGTCGCTCTTCTCTGTACCCTTTCCAATTTCTCCACATCTTTCTTGAAATGTGGCACCCAGAACTGGACACAGTACTCCAGCTGAGGCCTAACTACAGGCAGTCCCCGACTTACGCGGATCCGACTTACGTCGGATCCGCACTTACGAACGGAGCTTTCTCGCCCCGGAAGTCGGGGCGAGAAAGCCCCGTTCGTAAGCTGCTCCGGTGCCCCTGGTCTGCTGGAGACCGTCTCCAGCAGACCAGGGGCACCGGGCGGGTTCCCGCGCTTCTGAGGCTTTGCCAGAGCAAAGCCTCAGAAGCGCGGGAACCGCTGCTGCTGCCCCTTGAGACCCGGTGCCTGTGATCAGTTTCAGCAGCAGCTGACTTGGGGACGCCTGGGGTTCTTAAGTTGATTCTGTATGTAAGTCAGAACTGGCGGTCAGTTTCAGCAGTGTCTGAATCTGGACGCCAGTTCCGACTTACATACAGATTCAACTTAAGAACAAACCTACAGTCCCTATCTTGTACGTAACCCGGGGACTGCCTGTAGTGCAGAGTAGAGCGGCAGAATGACTTCACGAGTTTTGCTTACAACACACCTGTTGATACAACCTAGAATCATATTTGCTTTTTTTGCAACAGCATCACACTGTTGACTCATATTCAACTTGTGGTCCACTATGACCCCTAGATCCCTTTCCGCCATGCTCCTTCCTAGACAGTCGCTTCCCATCTTGTATGTATGGAACTGATTGTTCCTTCCTAAGTGGAGCACTTTGCATTTCTCTTTATTAAACCTCATCCTGTTTACCTCTGACCATTTCTCTAACTTGCTAAGGTCATTTTGAATTATGTCTCTATCCTCCAAAGAAGTTGCAACCCCACCCAGTTTGGTATCATCTGCAAACTTAATAAGCGTACTCTCTATCCCAATATCTACATCATTGATGAAGATATTGAACAGTACGGGTCCCAAAACAGACCCTTGAGGAACTCCACTTGTTATCCCTTTCCAGCAGGATTTAGAACCGTTAACAACAAACAGACAACAAACAGACAACCCGGATAGCACCAGCCACTTGATTACCCCGGCTCTGTCCTGCCATCCTCAGTCATGCTGATGCTTTTCTAGGGGAGCAGACATCTCCTACCTGTTCCTCTGCTTGTCTTGAACAGGCCAGGAAGTCACAGGAATTGCCAATCTGCATCAGCTCCATGGTGCACCTAGTCCCGTGGCTGCAGAAGACGACGCAAGTAACCTGGCCGTGGGCCCACCCCCATCCCACACGTTGGGCCTCCTTCCAAACCCCAGTGCCCCAGCTAGCAAGCCAGGAGGCTGCCTTTCAGACCGCCAGGTAGCTCTGGAACCCAAGGAGAACGCTGTTGGCAGCATGCCAGTCGCTGTCGGTGGGACCTGCTGTTGTGATCTGCTGCCTCCACTGGCTCCCGGCTCCCTTCTGCTGCATCGCAGCCGGCCCGTCCAGGCAGCAGCTGAGCCGGGACCACCCCCAGCTCTCCTAAAGCCTTGCTGAAAGCAGCCCCTGGATGAAAAGCGGCTGGGCGTGGACGCCCGTCCGTGCTGCCAGGGACCCTGTAGCCACTGTGGCAAAACCACCCCCTGCTGAGACAGGCCAGAAGGTCGCGTGTGTCTCCTCCAACCAGACACAGGCCTGGCCAGGGGGTTTCATGTATTCCTGCCCCCCCAGGCCTGTAATGCTGCAGTGAGCAGAGCGGGGGTGGGGGAATTACCAGTGGCGGCTGGCGAATGTCTCTCCTGGAACGAGCTCTGTTTAAAGCACCAGCCTCCGATCGATGAAAATTGGATGCGGCGGAGAGGAGCCGTGGGAAATACTTTACAACCGCCCGGCCATGCCAGGAGCTGCAGCACCGAGGGCACACACGGCCAGGCCCTCCTGGAGCATTCGCAAAGAGCGCCCTGCCGAAGGGCACCAGAGTGAGAGCCCTGCAGCCTCGCCCAGAGCGCCTGCCAGCTTGCGCTGACCTGAGCCCGCGAGGAGTGAGACTGACCCTTTCCCTGCCTGGTCTCCGTGCTGAGCTGCCCAAGCCGGAGCCTGTTTGTGACGTGAATAACGTGCCAATTTACCCACGAAGGACCAGACAGAAAACTCTGGCTCACTTCTCAGCAGAATTCCTCCCTTGGCCCGCGATTCCGCCCAGCGGTGACGGGGTGGGGCCCGGCGGCAGGGGAGAATGGCTGGGGAGTCTCTGGGCTTAGACAAAAACGCTTTCAGATGAGCAGAGACTCGGCCGGGGACATGGAAGAGCCCTGGAATGCACAAGAGCAAGTCTGGAAAGCCCACAGATGTCTGTCTGCCTGTCTGTCTGTCCCATTCCTAGCTAGGAACAGGCAGGATCACAGAACCATAGAACCCCAGGGCTGGTAGAGACCTCGGGAGGCACCGAGTCCAGCCCTCTGCCCACAGCCGGACCAGCCCCCACGCAATCAGCCCAGCCAGGGCGTTGTCAAGCCGAGACTTAAACACCTCTAGGGATGGAGAATCCCCCCACCCTCCCTAGGGAACCCAGCCCAGCGCTTCCCCACCTGCCTAGGGAAATAGTTTTTCCTGATATCCAACCCAGACCTCTGCCCCTGTGACTTGAGACCATTGCTCCTGGTTCTGTCCTCTGTCAGGGATGAAGAACATCCCGTTTAGGCTCCAGTCCAGCGCCCCGTCAGTGCCAGTGGAACGTCTCCTCGGTGCTGCTGGCTGCCTGGGCAGTTCAGAGCAACCATGCCAAGAGCTTGGTGACACTCAGGAGTCTGGCCAAGCGGAGACCTGCTGAGGTGAGTGGCTGCCGAGCCACAAAGACTCCTCACGTGATGGGTTTGGTGGGAGCTGCCCCTACCGCGGGGAATGAGTGAAATTCTGCTCTCGTCAGGGGTTCCTGGTGCAGGCTCCCAGCAGCGATGGGCGGGGCTCGGCAGGAATGATGGGGGCAAAAGACACCCCAGTGGAGTCTGTTGCTCCTGCCTTTCCTAGCTGGTCTGATAAGAATCAGGAGGTGTCTGTACGAGGTGATAGGGCAAGGGGAGCATCCTGCCGCTTCACCAGCCAGCGCATGTTCTTAACCCCCCATGAGCGAGCTCGCGGCTACATCTCTCCAATTTGTCTAGGGAAACGTTTGCTTGCTTTGTGTGACCCGTGGCTGATTAGCTGGGTAAGGCACCGGATTTCAGGACTGTCACCCGAACTAGGTTCGACGGGGGCAGGTGAGCAAAGCCCACAGGTAAGTGCTGAATGTGCGGGACTGGGAGATGGGTTGGAAATGCGGGGGACTACGGCCTATAATGGCAAGGAGAAAGGAGGGTCAGGGCACAACAGGGAGGCAAGATCAAATCAGTATCTTAGATGCCTATACACAAATGCGAGAAGTATGGGTAATAAGCAGGAAGAACTGGAATTGCTAACCAATAAATACAACTATGATATCATTGGTATTACAGAAACCTGGTGGGATGGGACGCATGATTGGAATATTGGTATGGAAGGGTACGGCTTGCTCAGGAAGGACAGACGGGAAAAAAGGGAGGAGGGGTTGCCTTGTATATTAAAAATGTACACACTTGGACTGAAGTGGAGATGAATGTAGAAGATAGCCGTGTAGAGAGTCTCTGGGTTAAGCTAAAAGGAGTAAAAAACGAGGGTGATATCATGCTAGGAGTCTACTAGCCAGGTGGAAGAGGTGGATGAGGCCTTTTTTAAACAATTAACAAAACTATCCAAAGCCCAAGATTTGGTGGTGATGGGGGACTTCAACTATCCAGACATATGTTGGGAAACTAACACAGCGGGGCGCAGGCTATCCAATAAGTTTCTGGACTGCATTGGAGACAACTTTCTGTTTCAGAAGGTTGAAAAAGCTACCAGAGGAGAAGCTGTTCTGGATTTGGTTTTAACAAATAGGGAGGAACTAGTTGAGAACTTGAAAGTGGAAGACAGTATAGGGGACAGTGATCACGAAATAATAGAGTTCATGATCTTAAGGAAAGGTAGAAGGGAGACCAGCACAATTGAGGTAATGGATTTCAGGAAGGCAGATTTTGATAAGCTCAGAGAACTTGTAGGTAAGGTCCCATGGGAAGCAAGACTGAAGGGAAAAACAACCGAGGAGAGTTGGAAGTATTTCAAAGGGACGTTGTTAAGGGCCCAAAAGCAAACAATTCCGCTGTGTAGGAAAGATAGAAAATATGGCAAAAGACCAGCTTGGCTTAACAAGGAGATCTTGCATGATCTCAAAATAAAAAAGGAGTCATATAAAAAATGGAAACTAGGACAACTAACAAAGGATGAATATAAGCAAGCAACACGGGAATGCAGGGGCAAGATTAGAAAGGCAAAGGCACAAAATGAGCTCAAACTAGCTACAGGCATAAAGGGAAACAAGAAGACCTTTTATAAATACATTAAAAGCAAGAGGAAGACCAAGGACAGGGTAGGCCCACTGCTTAGTGAGGAGGGAGAAGCAGTAACAGGAAACTTGGAAATGGCGGAGATGCTCAATGACTTCTTTGTTTCGGTCTTCACCGAGAAGTCTGGAAGAGTGCCTAACGTAGTGAATACAAGCAGAGAGAGGGTAAGTTTAGAAGATAGGATACACAAAGAACAAGTTAAAAATCACTTAGGAAAGTTAGATGTCAGCAAGTCACCAGGTCCTGATGAAATGCATCCCAGGATACTCAAGGAGCTGATAGAGGAGGTATCTGAGCCTTTAGCTATGATCTTTGAAAAATCATGGCAGACAGGGAAGATTCCAGAAGACTGGAAAAGGTCAAATATTGTACCCATCTATAAAAAGGGGAATAAGAACAACCCAGGAAACTACAGACCGGTCAGTTTAACGTCTGTCCCAGGGAAGATAATGGAGCAGGTAATTAAGGAAATCATATGCAAACACTTGGAAGGTGATAGGCAATAGCCAGCATGGGTTTATGAAGAACAAGTCATGCCAAACTAATCTGATAGCTTTCTTTGATAAGATAACGAGCCTTGTGGATAAGGGAGAAGCGGTGGATGTCATATACCTAGACTTTAGTAAGGCATTTGATACGGTCTCGCATGATATTCTTATTGATAAACTAGGCAAATATAACTTAGATAGGGCCACGATAAGGTGGGTGCATAATTGGCTGGATAACCATAGTCAGAGAGTTGTTGTTAACGGTTCTAAATCCTGCTGGAAAGGGATAGCAAGTGGAGTTCCTCAAGGGTCTGTTTTGGGACCCGTACTGTTCAATATCTTCATCAATGATGTAGATATTGGGATAGAGAGTACGCTTATTAAGTTTGCAGATGATACCAAACTGGGTGGGGTTGCGACTTCTTTGGAGGATAGGGACATAATTCAAAATGACCTTAGCAAGTTAGAGAAATGGTCAGAGCTAAACAGGATGAGGTTTAATAAAGAGAAATGCAAAGTGCTCCACTTAGGAAGGAACAATCAGTTCCATACATACAAGATGGGAAGCGACTGTCTAGGAAAGAGCATGGCGGAAAGGGATCTAGGGGTCATAGTGGACCACAAGTTGAATATGAGTCAACAGTGTGATGCTGTTGCCAAAAAAGCAAATATGATTCTAGGTTGTATCAACAGGTGTGTTGTAAGCAAAACTCGTGAAGTCATTCTGCCGCTCTACTCTGCACTAGTTAGGCCTCAGCTGGAGTACTGTGTCCAGTTCTGGGCACCACATTTCAAGAAAGATGTGGAGAAATTGGAAAGGGTACAGAGAAGAGTGACAAGAATGATTAAAGGTTTAGAGAACATGACCTATGAAGCCAGGCTTCATGAACTGGGCTTGTTTAGTTTGGAAAAAAGAAGATTAAGGGGGGACATGATAGCGGTTTTCAAATATCTAAAAGGGTGTCACAAGGAGGAAGGCGAAAATTTGTTCCTCTTGGTTTCTGAGGACAGGACAAGGAGTAATGGGCTTAAAGTGCAGCAGGGGAGGTTTAGATTGGACATTAGGAAAAAATTCCTAACTGTCAGGGTGGTCAAATATTGGAATAAATTGCCAAGGGAGGTGGTGGAATCTCCCTCTCTGGAGATATTTAAGAACAGGTTAGATAGACATCTGTCAGGGATGGTGTAGACGGAGCATGGTCCTGCCTTGAGGGCGGGGGGCTGGACTCGATGACCTCTCGAGGTCCCTTCCAGTCCTATTATTCTATGATTCTATGAAGGGAGGCAGCATCAAGGAGCCAGAAGCAAGTAGAAAAATCTCACAGTGATGAGAGGGGGGGTTAAGGTGCCCTGGGGGTGCATGTGTGGGAAGAGGGGCCTGCCCTGTAACCAGCTGGACATGGCCTCTTCCTTGCTCAGCACCTCACTCAAGACTGGAGCACCATCCTCTGCACAGCTGGTAAATTCTATCGCTCCATCGGTGCTTTGATTCACAGGGATCCCGGCCACCGGGCTCATGAGCTGGGAGGCAGAGGGAAGGTGGAGCTGGACCAGAAACAATGGGGTAGGTTGCCTGTGGGCCCAAATGCATTGTGGGAAATGCAGCCGTTGGGGAAGTATCTCAGCCGGCTTGGAGAGCATTTGCCTGCAGGAAATGAAAATCCAGCCGCACTTCCATCCACCTCTTCACCTCCTCCCCCCAGAAAGCATCAACAAAAAGCAAAGTTGGGGCTATTAAAAGAACACTGCTGTGCTGGATCTGTTCCGTTTCAGTCTCTGTCGCTAGCGGGCTGGGCCGTGTGTCTATTGTCAGCCCGGCACCCCTGAGCAATTCGAAACGCCAACAGCAATGTCCCTTGCTTCCTGCAAAACAGGTGAAAATGCACCACAGCTTTAGTGCATCAAACAGAAAAAAAAAACCTAGCTCTGTTTAAACAAGATTAATGGACAGCAAGGAAAATGCTTATTATGCATGCACATTCAGCTGCTTAAATTGCCTCTGCTTAGCCACTTTAGCAATAATAAACCTTAAAAGCCAGCAGATTCAATCAAGGGACGGGCTGGCTGACTGTTTTGTATTTCTCTGTCCAAAGGTTTGTCTGGAACGGTGCAGCTTTGCCTCCCAGTGTTCAGACACAATATGACACGTCTGTGGCATGAGCCTATCCAACCCCCTGAAACACCGGTTACAAATTGCACCTCCTGGCTCCCTGCGTTCGCAGGGGAGGGGTGTGAAAGCCAGTGCTAGGGAGCGCTTGGGGCAGCAAGAAGAGGGTGAGGGGTAGCATCTTCTGAAGGTCCTGCCAGCCCCCACTCTGCACTCTTCCAGGAGGACTGTCACCAGAGTGCCGAAAAGCCTGCATCCCTTTGGGAAGCTGGGCCCTTAGCCACCGGGTAGCATTAAAAGCCCATGGGAGTTATGTTCCAAAGAGCTTTTGCAAATGGGACACTGGCTCCTAACTCACTGTAGCCCATTACCTCGGCCAGGCCCCTGCTGTTTGCAGGACAGCTGGGGCTGATTTTCAAAAGTGCCTGATTGCCAAGTGAGATTTGCACAGAGACGCAGCTCGTCATTGGGCACTTGTGAAAACCCAGCCCCCTGCATCCCCAAGTCAGCGATTCCGGCCCGTCATCTGACAGCCTGGAAATGGCTGACGCAGGGCAGAGCGGTGGGGAGCTGGAGAAACCCCTTTTGATTCTATAGCAACAACCAGAGAGTGACACTGGAACTCTCAGGCTGGTATAACGGACCCCGGGGGGGATCAGCTCACAGCCGGAAAGATACCGAGCTGGTGGAGCAGCCCCCCCCCCCCACACACACACACACACTCGCCTCCTGGGCCCTACACACGCCATGTTCTCCTTGGGCCCAGGCCTACTTGGAATGTGCCTCCGACAGGATCCATCTGCTGGGGGGACAGGGGGCACCACCATTGTCTTTGAGTGAGCTGGGGCATCTTCCATCTCCCACCAGCACAAGAAATGGCTTCTCCTTTTCTCTAGGAGTAATGGAAGTTTCAGGGCCAAAAAACCAGCTGCAGAGGGGCCACCCAGTACTTCTACATCAGCCACAGTGTGTCTGCAAGGGGCACTGCTCCCAGTCATCCCCTGCTCCGGCAGGGCACCACGGCTCTTGGCGAGGCCATGGCATGGAGAGTCACTACCTACCGCTCACAGCTATTCATCCAGGCTCTCTGCAAACTCAGGCGCTCGCTACTTCAGCCCTCCTGTTACACTTGGGTGACGTTGCCAGCCTTTTCAACCACGAGAACTAGAAACTCTTGTTAAAATAAGGTTCAGTGATCCCATTTGCTGACACAAAAGCCTGTGAAGCAAATGTCAGGACTCTTGGGGTACGTCTAAACTACATGGCTCTGTCGACGGAGCCATGTAGATTTGTTGTTTTGGCAAAGGCAAATGAAGCCGCGATTTAAACGATCGCGGCTTCATTTACATTTACATGGCTGCTGCGCTGAGCCGACAAACAGCTGATCAGCTGTTTGTCCGCTCAGCGCGCTAGTCTGGACGCTCCCCTGCTGACATCAAAGCCCTTTGTCGGCAGCCCCGTTATTCCTCGTGGGATGAGGTTTACCGGGGCTGCCGACAAAGGGCTTTGATGTCGGCAGGGGAGCGTCCAGACTAGCGCGCTGAGCGGACAAACAGCTGATCAGCTGTTTGTCGGCTCAGCGCGGCAGCCATGTAAATGTAAATGAAGCTGCGATCATTTAAATCGCGGCTTCATTTGCCTTTGCCTATGTGTCTAATCTACATGCCTCTGCCGACAGAGGCATGTAGTCTAGACACAGCCTTACTGGAAGGCGCTATTTGAAGGCAGGTTCACCTGCGGCCCATTCCAACCAACACTCAATGTCTCCAACTGTCCTCAACGTGCATTGCAAAAGCCCCCCCCCCCCCTGTCCCCAAGCTGCCAGAGGTAGAATTCAGAGTTAAGGTGGGGGGTGGCCTGTGGTGCGGTGGGCCTATGGGGGAGGTTCGGAAGGAAGAAGTACCAGCATTGTTGGGGACCTAGGGTTGCCAGATGTCTGATATTCAACCAGACAGTCCAATTTTTGGGGCTCTGTCCAGTAAAAAAAATCAGAAAATACCAGACATGTGCAACGTCCAGTATTTTCTGGTTTTCCGGCTGGGCGCCCGAGGGAAGCCTGGCAGAGGCGGGGGAGTGGCTGGAAGGCGAGGCGCGATCAGCACTGGGAGCCTCTGGTTGCGTGTGACGCCTTGGGGAGGAGGGGAAGCCCTGTCCGTGCTCCTGAGCCGCACCCGGACTCACTTGTGCTTTGCCAGGACCGTGCACAGGACAGGCAGCGCCCTGAGATCTGCATGTGCCCGGATCAGTCCTGCTCCCCCCCGCTCCTCCCAACCCCCTCCTGACCAGTCGGTTCTCCGCCACCTCTCCTCCCAGCCAGCCCCGCTGCCCCTGCAGCCCTGCTTCCAGTGGCCAGTTCTCTCCTCTTCCTTCCGATCTCCCCCGGCCAGCCCCGCTGCACCCAACCCCCCACCAGCCGTGCTTCCTGCCAACCGGTTTCCCTGCCCGATCTCTCCCGGCCAGCCCCACTGCCCCTGACTCCCCTCCCACCCCATCTACCCCAGCCACCTCCTCCCCTCCACCAGCCCTGCTTCCCACTGTCCCCACCCCCCTCCTCCTGGCCGGTTCCCCGCCCCCATCTGAGATCAAGTGTGTACGGTAATTTTTTTTTAACTCATCTGATAACCCTGTGGGGACCTGGCTTTTCATTATGTTGCTTTTTTGGAATTGTGTCAGGTAAGTTGAGTATGGGTGTAAAATAAGGGGCGGCGAGCAAGCCTTTTCCCGGCAGAACGAGTGAAAAACAGGTCAAGAATTTTTGTGGGGAAAGTGGTTTTACAAAAAGCACAATATGAAGAGTATTTCTGTGGTAGGTTTCTCCCCCTAAACATTGCTTCCTTTTGCCTGCCCTCTCCTTTGGCAAAATATAAAAAGGAGCAGAAAAAAGTTTTTAAATTTTTTTTTAAATAGTGTGGGAAATGTCATTTTTAAGACCATTTTTAACTCAATGAGTTTGGTTCCCAAGGTTTATAAACAGTGTTTCAGGACTACGTTCCACGCCTACAGCCAGAGTTGCACAACCTCTTCATCTCTCTCTCTCCTTCGCCCCCTTTGTACAATCAGAAAAACCACCAATCATCTTTTACTAAAAATTTGGATAAAAAGTGCTACATTTGTAGCATAAAATAAAAGTCTTTGCAATTAAAAGCAAAACAATTATTTTGCTGTGGGGACATCAAATTTGACCATTACAAAGACTTTGCTTTTCAGAAATAATGATTTGATTATCTCCATTAACTGGAATAGAACCAGCTGGAATTTTTCAAATGAAATGTTGCCTATTTACATTGCTTTATGCTTGGATGGGACCACAGGAGAAATACACAGCCCGTGCTAGCAATTCCACATAGTTAAATCAATGCAGAGACTTCCAGACGTGACGGTCTCTGTTAAATTACAGCGCTCAGAAAACATGTCGGAATGTAAACACGTCAAGCTTTTGAATTTCAAATCCCTTCTTCAAAAAGTAGTTTAGATAGAATATGCTTAGTGGTTCCATTATCTTCAAATGGAGTCTCGTGAGCTGCCGGTGAGTTTCCACTGGGACGAAGAGTTGAAGAATCAGTTTCTCTCTTTTCAAGACCATTCTGCCGAAAGGGGGAGGCTGAATTTCCTAAGGGGCTTAGTCTGAGCAGCACCACAGCGCGTTTTTAAAACAAGTCCCACTGACCCGCAGTCCCACAAGCAGTTTGAGACGCTCCCAGCACAGACTCAATGGTTCCCTGCACCTCCAGTCCAGCCTGCCAGAGAGGCTGTTCGGGTGGGGGAATACACTGCATTTTGCCGACCCAGCAGAGAGACCGCAGGGCAAAATTCTCCTGCACTTTAACAGACAAGAGGGGAAACCTCCATAATTCGCACAGTGTGCACAGGCCTTGTCCAGACAGGGGCTCTTGTCTAGCTTCTCTACTGAGACCGTTCTTGTCCTGAAGCATTTACACTAGCAAGCCGGGCTGACTTAGTGACGACTCTCTGGGACGTGAAAACCTCCCGCCCCCATCGAGCTACCGAAGCCCCCGGGGGGACAGGGCTGGAAGAAAGGATCCATCCTGCCGCCTCTCAGAAAGGCCTCCCTGGCGGAGCTGAGTGAAGCGGGCTGGGGAAGGCGAGAGGCCGAGTGGAACAGGCTGCGGGGTTGCTCCAACTTCCGCCGCCATGGCGAGGGGCCGACCTCTGTTGCTGCCCTGCACCAGGCCCCCCAGCAACCTCCTCCAGCTCATGTTGCTCTGAGGAGGGGGCTGTGGCCAATGGGGCAGAACAGAGGGGGTGGGTTTTGGAAGCCAGATGCCTGTGAACGCAGTTGGCAGAACTTACGCATTCAGCTGCCACAGGGGAAGTTAGTTCTAGGCATGTCAAGTAATCTCAGGCACCAGCTGAGGCAATGCATGGGCTGCAAATATTCCTAAAGCCGTTCTGGACAAAGTCCATCTTCGACTTGGTGCTACCAGCCCAGGAAGCTCCCCCTCCTGTAGAACTAGAGGGTGAAGGTAAGTGACCAATTCCTCAGTGGTGCTACCACTACAAGCTGATCGGTCCTTGCCAGGTTTCCTAACTCCGGGTAAATCCCTTTGGGCTGCATCCTTCGATTCAGACCAGCAGCCCTCGGGTGTTGGCTGCACCCATGGGGGCTCTTGAAAGCCCCAGCTCCCTTGTGCTGCTTGCAGCAGGAAATAAACCTTTTCTCCTGGAACGTAAGGGGGGGTGTTTTCCCATATCCAGGCAGCCCCAACATCATTTCAGACCAACTTCTGCGTCCTAGAGCTAGGACTAAACCTGCCTCAGTCTAAAATCAAACATTACTTGCTCAGTCTCCATCGCACCCTTCTCCACGCGGGGACGCCTGATTTGCCAGGCTCCTCCTCTCTTACTGGTCCTGCTGCAGGGCTTTTGGAAAATGCAAGGCTTCCTGGAGCCCTAATGCTTTCACTGTTCACACTCTGGCACAGGATAACTCTCAAATTTGATTCCTCTTAGAAGGTGTTTATTGCAACCAAACGTGTGTGACACAGCTAGGTTGCTGGTTTCCAGGAGTAGCAACCCTGGCTGGTCCTTCTGGAGAGGACACGCTACCTCACAAAGGGATATGAATGTTGAGAGTCACGCCATCAGACGCAAGAATTTCCTTTGCCCATCCAGGTTTGGGGCGGTGAGCAATTAATCCCTTTGCCTCACCCTACAATGTCACCACTTTGCACTCAAAACAGACCCTGAGCAGTGTGGAGAATTGAAGAGGCAACTCCTGCTCCCTGGGGACATGCCAGGATATCGCTCTCACCTGCCGCTTTTGTAAAGTACAAAGCAAGAAGCACCTTTGGACTCTTCTCAGTCTCTCCTGTGCTGCTTGGCAAATTCCACTCTGTAACAATCTCTCCTCCAAGCTCTTTACTCAGTCTGTGCTTTGGAAGTTAGACAGGCTACAGGTAGGAACCAGCAAATTTCTGCTAGGCCAGAGGTTATTACCCAGAACTGGGTAGCAACTACCTACTCACACAGCCTTCAGCCACCGATGGAGAAGCTACTTTGGCAAAGGCAGAAGCACACCCCTACGGCAGCCATAAGGCTAGAGTAGCTCTGAAGTGGCATTTAAAGGGGGGCACTGGGAATGTATTTAAACTCTGAAATTGTCTTTCCTTAGGAAGGATCAATTGCTCATGAGATTTCACTGCAGAAGTGCAATGGCGGCTGACGTAGGAGGGTCTTATGCAAGAATTTGGGCATGTGGTATCTGGCCACTTTTCCTATTTTGCAACTGGCACGTGCAGAGGTGGGCCCTGTGCAGACTACACCCAAGCCGGAGGTCTCGGTGTGCCAGCTCAGGGAAGGTGGCAACAGTGCAAGTGAAGCCATTTCAGCCAGGGAGATTTCCATAGGCCAGGTCAGTGGTTAGAGCTATTCTTGGCATTATTCTCCTGCTCCCGAGCCAAACAACTTCATGTGACTGAGGAACAGCAGGGTCTCTCCAGCACACCGGACAACACTTAGCGACAAAGAGGTCACTCTAGTTTCTCTTTATTAACTTGAGGCTTGGGCATAAGGTCATTTAGCAAGTCCTGTGTCCATCCATACAACGAGGATAATACTTAGCACCTTTGAAAAGGGCTGAAACATCTTCAGATGAAAAGCAACATGTGGGAACGCATTAAAGATATTCACCATCTGGATCCCATTTTTCCCTACGGTAAATGTCGATAGGAGAATGCTGCCTAAATCCCGCAGTTTGCCTCTTAAATATGCCTTTATTTTCCCAGTATAAACAACGGCAGTAGCTAAAGCTTAGTTGCTTTACTGTATGTGTCTGCAATTCCAGCAAAGATCCTGGTTGGCTACTACTAGGCAAAGCAACACTGGCACAACTCTGCTAAAACTGTTAATTCTGCTAAGTCGACACGATACCTATTTCAGATTACAAAACGGCGTGTTTTGTAACTAGCCTTGGGGAATTAGCTCCACCAAGCAAAAATGCAATTGCAAGCATCCTGTTGACAGCCACAGAGCTTAGGGTTGGTACAGTTCACCATCTTTCAAAATCATTTGGCTGATTTGAGAGAGCTAGACTTACCCATTGAATGAGCCTGGACTTTAATAAAAGCAGAAGTGAGTGAGGTCTATTTCCTTGTTTTATTCTTTAAGAGCCTTGTTTATACATTCCGGCTGTTCACTGATTTAGGCAGGGGAAGGAGAGTCAGGAACACAAACCAGAAGTGAGACTCCAGACCAGTAATTATAAAACCTCACATATACTAGCTACATAGCATTGACCAAAATAAGGCTTCAACCACCTGCTATTCTTTAGAGGCGGCATCTCAAGACCAAGCAAAGTGCACGGCTTCAGTTATTCCCAATGACTGGCCAACAGAAAAGAGACAGGAGTTACGGTGGTCAGTTCCAATTCTTGCAGTCATCCCTCATGGCGAATCGTGTTCCCTTGTTGACTGAAGAAACAGGGTGATGGTACAGACAGGAACCTGATACTGACTCAGCTCCACCTCCCACCATCTTGGGAGCAGTTAATGGTTCTGTCACCTCTCTTCTTTCCACATAGGTTTTCTGGACTCACGTGTCAGTAACCGAGGTAACATTCTTAAGATAATTTACACGGGGTAGGCAGAGAACTACACAGCCAAATCTACCTGCTCAGCCTTCAAACCAGTTGCTTCAACCTCAAATACAGCAACTCCGAGAGCTCCCTGGCTGGTGGTCCAGTAGATCACTTCACTAACACGGAGTAACTGAGCTACAGGAACACGCCCAACCATTCTGTTCAGCTAAGAGAGGCGTTTGTATGGTAAATGACCTGCCTGCATCTGTGTCACCCTACTGGACAGAGCTACAATTATGGACTCAGAGAAGTAAACAAAAGATAGACTCTCTGGCATCAGTTTATCAGGCAGGAGCAGAAACCAAACTGACCATAAGTTAAATGTCTTTAAATCTAATACAAATAGACAATTGATGACACTAGCCAAGAATGAAAATTAATTGATATTTAATACAGTGCAAACCATAGCTTCTTAATTAAAATAGATGTGTGCATGTATCTGAATGGGTTATCAGTTATCACAAATAGCAATGAACACTGCACTGCTATGTAGAAAAAAATGTACAGCTGGATTTTAAGTGCAACTCTCCCATATTTTCAAGGTAGTGTTTATCAATTTCAAATCCATTTCACTAATTAAAAATGGGAACCATGAGTAGGTCAGTGCAGTGATAGAACGGTGATCACAAAGTCAATGAAAATAAATACAGATTGCAAAGAACTAAAAACCTAACGCATTCTTACACCTAAACATGAAGAGCCAAAGATGGCTTAGGACTTTTCCTTTTTAAATGCCTTACAAGACTTCTAGACGCACGTTCAACTGACTGAAAGTGACAGGCTGCATTTCAGACCATTCCGATTAAATACGCCCCAAACCCTAGAAGATGAAAATACAGCAGTGGCATTAGCATAGTCTGGAAGCTGAATGTTGGATTTTGCAAATATATTTTATTTTACAGAAATTCAACATTATCAACTGCAGGCAGCTCTCCCTGACCCCGTTACCTTGCGCAGACCATGCTATGCAGAGTGCAGCAATGCAGCGCCCACTGCTTTGGTTAAAATGAAAGAGATAAAGACATTTTGCTTAATGTTTTCTCCCCAACACACTACACATGCACCTATAACAGGTGGCCAAAGTCCATTTTGTTTTTCCAGCCTGTGGCTACATGTTTCCAGCCCAAGCTTCCAACTCTTTCATGTCATCATCATCTTCTTCTTCCTTCTTCTTGGCTGTAGCACAAAGAGAGTGTTAAGAATTAGCAGCAGATACTTTGATACGCCCCACAATGTCCTGCTGACCCTGGACAGGGAGCTCTGGACTGCACAAGGCACTGGGTCCCATAGAAAAACAAATATGCCACCCGTGGTTTTCAGTTACAAGATGCATGCCCAGGGTGGGGGGGGTAGAACTCCACCCCAGCCGCATTGGGCGGGAAGTGAGGGGGCGCTTCAGCCCAGCTGTTCTGGAGCAGCCTCCCCCCCCCTCCACCTGCCCTCATTTAAGCAATTAACCGATTAAAAAGGATTTTATCTTCCTACTATTTCCAGGACCTCCCCAGCCATGAGGAAACAGACACCGATGTGGTGACTGGACGGGAACCGCCGTACCTTCAAAATAAATACACTAGAACCTGTGCACTGTGTCCAAGGCGTTGCGGTACTATGGCAAGGCAGGGCCTGCAGAGCAGGTCCAGGGAGATCACCACATCCTGGACATCAGCACAAGCAAAGAGGTTTCATGTCCGCTGCATGTCATTAGCTAGGGTGTGTGCTCTAGATCCAGGATGAGGAGCGGTTGTTTGGAACACTTATTTAGTAGCTTTGAACCAAACCCGCGTACATTTAACACTTCTCCCCATTCCAGCCCACGCCGGCCTGGGGAGAAGTGGGAGATGGAAGCAGAGAAACGACAATTCTACCTTCGCAGGGCAGCACAGAGAACACTGGCTTTTCCCTCTCCCTCCCTTCACTGTCTCCTACGAGGTGTTCTACCCTGACACCGAATGGCCAACGAGTTCAGCCGGGCTGAGAGGGGAAGGCCCACCCACTAATAATGAGAGCTGCTCTTAGGCCTTCCCACGGGCTCAGAGCGAGCAACGGCTGTCACAGAAGTGTCCTGTAGGTCTGATGGGGCACTGGGAAGTGCAGTCTGCGGAAGACAGTTAGCAATGTGGTCTGAGTCAGGGCTCAGCAGGGATACGCAGAGAGACAAAAAGGCCCTTATGAAAACCCATCTCCACTAGCTGGTTTTTGGGTGTGGGATCACAATAAGCCTCTGCCAGAGCTTGGCTCCTCTTTCTACCTCGTATACACCACTCTGCAGTAGCATCTTCAGCTCCAGGGGTGCAACCATGGTTGCTGAACAGCAGGCAGAGAGGACGAGAACCCCCAGGGCTAGACCCAAAGGCAGAACATACGAAAAACTCCACCATAACACAATTAGGCTTGTGTGGAAATTTTCTGCGCACCAATAATGCACCTGTGCCACCAGGATCTGTCCTTAGGATTTGCCTCCCGACCAGCTTTTGCACTAAGGTTTTGCCCAAGACTCAGTTTGATGTTGTCTCATTTGAGCGTCACCCTTGCAAGACCACAAGAGACCCCAGGCACCTTTGGTAGACAAGAGCCAGCAGTATTCCCCCAAAACGGGAGGCTACCAAACAGACAGTTTTACTGTGCAGGACCACAGCATCCCAGCACAGAGGTGACAGCACTGAGACCCACTTGCAGGACTAAATTCCAAGGACCATTTCTCACTCGAGTGTCCCTTGATTTTATTGATGTGCTTGGTTTTGTCAGGGTTGCTTCCCATTACATCAACTATCATTAGAGCAAGCCTGCATCTCCTCCTCCTCCATCTCCCTTCTGTGCTGAACCCTGTCTTTAAGACAATATAGTATAAACTGAATTGCAGAAATACATGCTAACTGCTTCTGTTACTGCTACTAATGTTAATAGATCTAATAAAGGCAAGAGGATCCCTTGAGAACACATCGCCCGATTCATGAAGCATTTCCATATTAACTCTGCAAGTTGCTAGTAGCTTGAAAATTCAAAATTCAGCTTCTCATTAAGAGCTGCTGATTTGATGAATGCACATGCTAATGAGCCAAGGTAACTTTGGCAAAGGCAGACAAGTACCTGGTTTTGATGGTATTGATATTGTGGGCACATTTGGTAGTGGTACTGTCTCAGGACCACTGATCTCCAGCAGGTTTTTGTCTAATTCTTCCTGTTCTAGTACCTCCAATTCTGCCATCAGTTCATCCTAGTATCGTAAAGAGAAAAAGAAGAATGCAGATCACACTTGCCACCAAGTAGCACAAAACACAGAAAGTGTGTCACATCTAGGTGCATTATTACAGGAGACAGCCTAAATGACACCACCACATGACCCCCTCAAACTGTGAGGGCAGACCCTGAATCTTAAACTGATCTAAATGTATGGACACACTTTCCAACGTGAACAGAATTAGCTGATCCGAAAGTCCCCAAAACCTTGGAGGTCCGACATCCCATTGGTTTTGTAGCTGCCACGCACACACCTTTTTCTGAGGGGAAAGAGATGAATTGCTAGGATCAGTTTTGCATCCTAGGACTTGCACTGTGTCTGAATGCACGCAGCACACCGATCACTAAGAGACGGGTTTTAATTTAAAACAGAGCAAATCTTGAGCTGTCTGTTCTGCTGTATCCTTACCTCATCAAAGTCTTCCCCAAATCCTACAGGTTTTGAAATAGCTGTTGAAATTTCATCTGCCAGCTCCTGCTGTTCTGCAATATCCTGCATCAATTCGTCTACTTTGTCGATATCCCTGCAAAGAGACGTGTACAACAGGTGAGGCCATTAACCTGGCTTACTGCTACGGACTGCATTTGCCGATTCAGTGGCAATGCAAATGCCACTCCAGGATGGCATTTCAGGGGCATGTGATCTCACATATCCAGCCACCACTGAGCTCCTTCTCTCAACTGCTCCATCTCGAGCAATCTCCATTCCCTACTCCCGGCCAACGAATTGCCGCCACTCAACATCTTGCCATTTTTATCCCCTGCAGGACAACAATGATGATTCCTCTAAAGCACAAGCCATTTCTGCTGTGCAGCCTCAGCAGGAGGCAGTGCTCGCTCCCAGCAGATTACCTCCCTAAGGATTCTGTTTGCATCTCAAACTTTTCGCTTTGGCAGAAATTTAGTGCTGGAAGAGGGACAGAGAGCCCTGGAAGGCAACAGCCTTCCATTTACCCTCAGGACAGATAAACATGGCAAGATGGACTGATCCCCAGAATCATCTCTCACAGGTGGCCAAGCAGTCAGTGGCTGGCAACTGCTTTGGGATACTACTACAGATCTAGATCAGCCAGGGTGATGGGCAGGGTGAAAGACTCAGGGTATGTCTACACTACAGCACTAATTTGAACTAACGCATCCAGACTAAAAAACTAGTTCGAATTAGCGTTTTGCTAATTCGAACTAGCATGTCCACACAGAGTGGACCCTGAACCGGGGTTAAGAATGGCCGGAAGCAGTGCCGGCAGGGCATCAGAGGAGGACTTAGAGCGTGGAGCTGCTGCCTCAGGCTAGCCAAGGGCTGTGCTTAAAGGGACCCGACCCCCACCCCAGACAGACAGTTCTCAGGGGTGTCGCGCTTGCAAAGCAGTCCTGGCTTGGAGTGCCCTGAGTGCCCACACTGGGCACATCACAGCACTCGGCCATCAGACCGGCTGCACTTGCCGCAGGCTGCCATCTGGGGAGAGGGTGCAATTGGGGGGCTGCAGGAGAGCTTCCACCCCCAGAAGCCCGCAGAGCCAGCCCAGTCCTCCCCATTGGGGGCTCGTACCCCATTCCTCCCTCACCTCCTTCCACTTACCCTTCCCTAGTCCCCCTTCCTGATGTACAAAATAAAGAAAACATGTGCTCAAAAATAGAATCTCTCTTTATTGAACAAAACTTGGGGAGACTGGGAAAAGAAGGTGAGAGAGGGTGGGAGAGGGGAGGGCAACTACAATGATCAGAGGTTTGGAACAGGTCCCATATGAAGAGAGGCTAAAGAGACTGGGACTTCTCAGCTTAGAAAAGAGGAGACAGAGGGGGGATAGGATAGAGGTCTATAAAAGCATGAGTGGGGTGGAGAGGGTGCATCAAGAAAAGTTCTTCATTAGTTCCCATAAAGAAGGACTAGAGGACACCAAAGGAAAGGAATGGGTAGCAGGCTTCAAACTAGTAACAGAAAGTTCTTCTTCACAAAGCAAAGAGTCAACCTGTGGAACTCCTTGCTGCAGGAGGCTGTGAAGGCTAGAACTGGAACAGAGTTTAAAGAGAAGTGAGATCAAGTCATGGAGGTTGGGTCCATGGAGTGGTATTAGCCAGGGGGTAGGAGTGGTGTCCCTGCCCAAAGTTTGTGGAAGGCTGGAGAGGGATGGAACGAGACAAATGGCTTGGTCACTGTCTTCAGTCCATCCCCTCCAGGGTCCCTAGGGTAGGCCGCTGTCGGCAGACAGGCTACTGGGCTAGATGGACCTTTGGTCTGACCCAGTACGGCCATTGTAAGCTCAGGGCTCAGGGTCAGGGGTCTCAGTGGACCACCTTGATTCTCTTGCACACCTGCTCCTGGGTGGCCAGGCTGGCAGCTCTCCTGCCCTAGACGGCCACTTTCCTGTGCCTAGTGCGGAGGTCGTGGATGAGGTCCACGATGTCCGCACTAGACCAGGTGGGTGCCCGCCTCTTGCGGTCCCGGGCAAGCTCCCGGGAGCCGCCAGCCTGGTCCTGGGAAGAGGGGGACGGCTGGGGGGGCATCGGGTGGCTGGCTCGAGCCGTGCCAGGTGCAGGGTCTGCTGGCTGGGTGCTGGCACCGTAGCCAGCCCGTGCCCCTTTAAGGGGTCCGGGGCCGGGAGGGGGGCAATAGAGTTTCCTTGGTGTTGGCCAGAATGGCCACCAGGGAAAGCTGGGGAGGGCTAGCCTCCCACTAGTTCGAATTAAGGGGCTACACACCCCTTAATTCGAACTAGTAAGTTCGAACTAGGCTTAGTCCTTGTAGAATGAGGTTTACCTAGTTCGAACTAAATGCTCCGCTAGTTCGAATTAAGTTCGAACTAGCGGAGCGCTTGTGTAGCGCCTATCAAAGTTAATTCAAACTAACGTCCGTTAGTTCGAATTAACTTTGTAGTGTAGACAGACCCTCAGTTATCCTGTTAAGGCCTCAAGATCCAGTTACCAGTTTGTTTTTAACTTAATTCTCACTAGCTCAGATCTATTTGCTTTAGTCAAGGTTGGAATGGAAAAAATGCCTTCATGGGACACAAAATCATCATCATTAGCGTCAACTCCACAGTGCACTAAAGGTAAGTTATGGGGGAGCTGAGTTTTGCACTGGAAGCAGCGATTCAAGCTCTTATGTATGAAAAATGCAAGCTGTGCTCTCCAAAGTTCTACTGCTTACTCAGAGCGCAGAATGACTTTAAAAACGTAGAAGCAAATCCACTAATCAAAAATGGATCCTGTAAGAAACCTGGCACCTGTTCTGTCGGTTTTGTCCCCAACGTCCTTAACAGAATAATGCAGACTTTTCCAACTTTCCATATATTTAACTCACTGAACTCTTGTGCACAGGTTATCTTGAAAGGGTTTTCTTGTTTGGTTTTTAGGATTGTCATTCTCCACACCTCTCCTCTCAAACCCCCTTTAGTCTTCATTTTCAAGTTTGTCCAGGGTAGAAACTCAATACACTTCAGAGAATTCCACAGAGACCTGCCATCTTCCAAAATAGCCACTTTTCGCCACTGTTCTCAACAGGACTGAAGCAAGACTGCCCCATAGCAACAACAGCCATTGCATCTATTCACCTACTCCTCAGTGTTCTTCTCCACCTCCTGATAGCTGTCCTGACTGACCTTTCCTAAGGCTGTTGACCCTCACTCCACCTGGGGGCAATGAAATACAGTGGCATTTGGAAAGAGGACATGGTAACTGAGGACACTCGTCTCATTGTCATTTCAAAACATTGGGGATGCCAGCCATTTTGGAAGAGTACAATTCTTCATGAGATTCTCTGGAGAATATTTTACGCACCAGCTTCTAACTGAAAGTGCTTCTGTTGTGAAAAACAGTGAAATATTTTAAAAGTGAGTTACCCATTGCACCAAAGTTACTGAAAAGGGGGGTGGTATGCATGCAGGAAATTGTAGGGGTAGAGAAGAGAAATCTGAGGTACATGTGACATCACAAGGCAAAAAAACCTCAACAATTTCAGGCCTTAAAACCCCCCTAATTTAATCTTGAACCACAAACACTAAAATTCCCTAGTCACATGGACTCACCACATGGCTGAGTTAAAATAATTTATGTCCCTAACTAAGTATTCCTATCTCTGAACAAGTCTAGATTTTTCAATTTAACCTTAGGTTCAGAGTTGCCTGGGTTTACAAATACTTGCTCTGTATTAATTACAACATCTGTGATTTAAGTTTACGCTTAGTTACTGATATGGAATCTCAGCCATAACTCCATCTCAATGTCATTTTTGTCTGTAATTTATATTGAGCATAAGAAAAAAAGGAAAAGACTATGCATCCCTTTTAAAGGGGCACCGGAGCAGCTTACGAACGGGGCTCTCTCGCCCCAGAGATCGCAGGTAGCAATCCGCTACCTCGACCTTCGGGGCGAGAAAGCCCTGTTCGTAAGTGCGGATCCGACATAAGTCGGATCCGCGTAAGTCGGGGACTGCCTGTATTCTAATTTAAACTTTTTTTAAAAAAGCTTCGCTGCTCTGTAACCCGTGCAAAACTGCAGTTGCTTCATGCTGAGATGATGCAGATCATTTTAACAGATTGCATGGGACCCGGTTCTTTATTCTCTTTCTATAATTTCTGGTTTGATTTTGATTGAGTGGACACTCATTCATGGATACAATATGAAATTTCTTACATGTTGTCGTGAGCAGCTTTCATAGCTTTAGCAGCCAAGCCCATATTCTTCAGCACTTCCGTATTGGTGTTGGCATTTTCAAGGGCTTCCCTCTGGAACTCAATTGTTGATAACGTGCCATCTATCTGTGCAAGCTGCTTCTCATACCTCTTCTTGCGTTTTAGAGCCTGAAGAGCAGCTAGATGAAACAAAACAAAATAGGACGTATATGACCTGCGTCCAAAACAGCCATTCAAAAGAGTACAAAATTTCACTCACAACAGGAACAATTAAACTAGAAGAACCAGAAAGTAGGAGCAATAGTTTGTGAGTCCCTGCCTAAACAAACGTAATGGTAGCCAAACTTCTGATGCCCACTTCATGTCAACATACAGATTATAAATCAGCAACTACAACACTGGCAGTCTAAATGCTCAGCCTGGATGATACTACAGAGCACTATGTTTTATAGCAAACACCATGTCTCAAAACATACACATGCCTATTTCAAAAAAATAACATTTTTCTATGGCAGCAGGTCCTAGAGAGTCCCCAGGAACGCTAGGGAAACAGGATGTGAACTGGCAAGAGGCCAGGAGAGCCCATGGAAACAGGAGACATGAATTAAGCTAGGAAGCCAGGCATGGAGAACCCTGGGTATGTCTACACTACCCCCCTAGTTCGAACTAGGGTGGTTAATGAAGTCATTCGAAGTTGCAAATGAAGCCCGGGCGCCGCCATTTTTAAATCCCTGTTAGCCTAATTTGAACTACCTACTGCGTGCTACGTGTAGCCGCGGGCATGGAGTCCGCACTAACGGGGATTTAAAAATGGCAGCGCCCGGCAAGATGCAAATGAAGCCCAGGATATTTAAATCCCGGGCTTCATTTGCAACTTCGAATGACTACATTAACCACCCTAGTTCGAACTAGGGGGCTAGTGTAGACATACCCCCAGTGACATCTATGCCTCGGGAAGGACTAAATCTTGGAACTACAGATGTGTGAGTAGAATGTTTAGTCAAATGTGTTATTTCAGCCTTGGCCTTTCCTAGACGTAGAGCTGGAACTGAGTTGTGGGGGAGAGTCCCTTCCTCACCCTAAAATTATAGGTTTCCTGAAGAGAGACAGGCCCCCTTCCCACCAACTCTAGAATAACAGCTTCAACTAACTCAAGTGGCTGCAACACAGGTGACAGGGCTGATCTCCTTGAAGCTGACTGTACTTTGGTAGGCCACATACGTGCTGTGCATCCCGTCTTCATGGGTAAAAGGAGAGCTATCCAATTGTGCTCAGTTGAAAACACACACCTTTCAAAACCATCAAGACAAGGCTCCTGGGGGACTGCACACACCACAGTCCCTTGGTCTTATAACCATAACCGAGAGAGCCTGAGACTATTTTATCGTTACTGTGTACCACATTACAGAACAGAAAACTAGGTAAAGTTACAACTGAAGCTGCCAAGCACAAGTCAAAAATACCATTGATCACAACCACTGAAACAATCTAAACAGTCTGAAAGCCAAACCAAGTCACATCATCCACTTTGATTCCACCCTTGCACAATTCGTGCACATACTGCTAAAACAAATATTTCTGTGACCTGCTCCCCCTCAACTTAGGTCCCTAGTCTAGGTCCAATCTCAATTCCATTGACAAGAGGAATAGATTTGCCATGAAAGGGAGTGCCAAACTTTCACAAAAGTGACTGGACTTCCAGAAAATAAAAGCATCCAGCATTTGTTGTGCTGGTGGTTCCTGCTTTGTGCCATGTCATACAATTATGTGCAATCCCTTAAACAAGTATTGGGCAATAACCAGACTAAATACAATATAATATGGGAATGATGAAGTTCTGTTGCTCAAAAGGAACTACCAGCTTCTGGATAGGTGATGTCAGCAGACAGAAACTGGACGAAGAGTGGCAGGATATTCAGAACTGTTGTATAAACACAAGTCCAGTACTACAGGTGAAGTGCAGTACAGGCAGTACTTTTTTACAAGGGCAGAACTTAGACTATAGAGGCTGAACATTGAGAATGTGTCTTTTATGGTGTGTGGCGATGAACTTGGCATTGGTGTCCTAACCAGAATTCAGTAACCGTTGCTTTCTACAGGTTGGACCTTCCTGGTCTGGCACCCTCGGGGCCTAACCAGTCCCAAACCAGGGAGTTTGCTGGACTGGGGAGGTCAAAGCCAGCCCCTTTGCTGCTGACCACTGGACTCTTCCCCAACCGCCAACCCTACGCCCAAGCTCCCCTACTGGCTGCGGAACAGATTCCTGATCCCAGCAGGGCCACTGGCCCCACTCCCACCAGACTTCCAGCTTTTGGGGCTCTCTTCCTACTCGACCACGGATGTTGCCAGACCAGAGAGTTTAGAGAGGTTCAACCTGTATCTCCAGTGCATTGTTTTCTATTTTCTTCTCTCCTCTTCTTCCCACCCAAAGGCTGTCCACTCCGTGTATTTCACTTCAATTGCAGTTGCTAATCTCAAATCATTTCAAATGTTTTTGGTTTAGAATTTCTTTTTTTTAAACTCTGGTTGAGTATGTCAGGCTCCTATTCCTTCACGTGAAAAGTTCTGTGCATGACCTCACTTAAATTCTCTCCAACTGTTGGCTCTCCAGTCTGTGGTGCCCTGATCCGGGACAATCCATGCCCCAGCATTAGCCCCACTTTCCCATGTTATCCCCTGAACATTTTTTCCAAGAGCAGGAATATTCTGATAACCAGTTGTGATCATGACTTTGATTTTACATCTCACTACTCAAGTTTTCCACACTTCTTTCCATTTTGCCTGCTGCAGGATGAGGAACATAAAAACGGCCAGACTGGGTCAGACCAAAGGTCCATCTCGCCCAGTGTCCAGTCTGCCCAGTGGCCAATGCCAGATGCCCCAGAGGGAACAGAACAGGGAATCAGCAAGTTATTCCTCCCCATCATCTATTTCCAGCCTCTGACAAACAGAGCCTAGGGACACCATTCCTCCCCATTCTGGCTAATAAGTATTGATGGATCTAACCTCCATGAATCTATCTAGACCTTTTTTGAACCCCGTTAAAGTCCCAGTCTACGCAACATCCTCTGGCAAGGAGTTCCACAGGCCAACTGTGCGCTGCATGAGGAAAAAATTATTTTGGTTATTTTAAACTTGCTACCTATTAATTTCATTTGGTGACCCCTAGTTCTTATGTTATGCTATATGAAAATGGTGCAAAAGACACCTATATACACGTGCCACACTTTTCAACACTTGGACATTTCAGGATAATACTTACCCAGTCAATGTCTAAATACAAAATAAATTTTTGAAATGAAAAAAAACTTTATATAATTGCATTTTATTGCACCTGGCATTAAAAAAATGTACTAAAAGAGCCAACAAGACAGTGGAATGTCTTTAAATCAGAGGATTTCACCTTCCTATAGATTACAGAGGTTAATTAATAGCAACTACATTTCCACAACTATGCTCTACTCCAACTTAGAACTGTTACCATTTACAACTGGAATCTTATTAAACAGAAAAGATTGTGAGACTGACAGGCTAATTTGGGTCATTTCACATTCCTTTTGTCCTGTGAGCTCTTTTAATTCATTTTTCCCCCACGATAGTACGTATTTCACATTCAGGATTTTTCTTTTTTGCATATCTGCTCTGCCTTTTCATGGCTTTGTTTTCACAAATAAAATCAAGTCACAGAAGTCAAACTATGAATACAAGTGAAAAGAACATTCTGTCCTACACAAGAATATCCCCATCAGATCTCTCAGGTTAGAACATTACAACTTCCAATCAGATACTTATTTATTTGGGTACCGAACCAAAACTCAGATGGAATTAAAATATCCTTTTTAACTCTAATCTGAAACTAACTTTTTACTTTTGACCTTTAACATACATAACAATCATGAAGATACAAGTGAGCCACTAACTTTTGTAACTGAAAAACGTGCTCTCCTAGGATGTTCATGGGCTGCTTTAATAGACCAGACTCAGTGGCAGCCATAACAAACTCAAGTTTAATTCCCAGACACAACAGAGTTCTGCAGTCAAATGCAATAGTACATGCTGCAGATCCACTCAGAACAGGGATGTTACAGTTTAACCCATTAACTGGTTACCAGATAAGCTGATGCTTATGGGTTAAACTCTGCCTGGATCCTGGATCCAGGATCACAGCTGGCAGCCCTGCTCTTGGGGAAGCTTCACTGTGGGCTCTGCAGTATAAAGCTGATTTTTAAAAATCTTAGCGGTTACACATTTACCTTTTTAACTGACTTTTTACATCCCTGATTCAGAAGCTTGTATACTGTGAATAGGAAAACCTGACTTAGCCAAACAATTAGCCTCATTTGCTGCCTATCACTTCTAACTCATGTCACAGTAACTGCACAGAGTTACAGGATATTAATACCAAGAAAGGAGACTATTTGTTAAATGAGTAAAAACTGGGTATAATCAGAAGCAATTAGAAAGAAGTCTGCAGATGAGAAAAAAAGTTTGTAACACGTCTATAGACCTTAACGTTAGGAGAGTTTTCTAAGGGAACTAATAGAAAAAGGCCTTTCTCTTGTGTGTGGTAAAACTAGATTTTCTAAAATACTAAAATGTTAACTGGTCTTTTCTGCTTCAAACTTCTAATTCTATGATTCACTCCCCACCAGTGACCATCCTCTACCTAACCAAAAAAGTGTTCCTCTTGTCCATTTTTAATACAGACTTCTAATCCGCAGCCCCCTTATGGTTCTATGAACTACCACTGATCATAAACAACTCAAGTTCTCCTACACGTCATGCCAGAGTGAGAATCCATGACATTTCAAACTCTGATCTGCCACATATTCCCAAGCCAACACTCCACTGTAAGCAAGAACGTCAAAATTAGCCCATTCAATCTCTAATACATATTTCTAGAGCCACAAAGGGAATTTAGTTGCCAACTGGATTAAGCAGCAGCTGAACGGGTTTTGCAGATCTAAGTTTTGGACTCAGGCACCAAAAATCTCATAATTCCTTGTCTTTCATTTTTAAGATGGTTCAGAAACTGCATCACTGGCAATTGTATGACTTGTAACTCTCTGAAATAATAGAGAAACCACACCATGAGTTTATGCATTTGTAGCCACAAGTATGTTGGTGAAACAGTGGTGACAAAGTCAATATATTTCGCCAGGGTTATCAAACGAGGGCATAGTAGATTAGCTCTCTTTTCCCAATAAAACAAAATGTCTGGTATATGGATATGATGCTAGTAGTTAGAACTGTAAATGCTAACCAATGTATCAGATATGAAAGCCAAGGATATGGGGCCAGTTAAGGTTGTTAACAGATCTTCACTTATGAATTTCCTTGATCTCAATTTTTCATTTTTTTAGAAAGCTGCTTTAGATTATTGTATTAAAATGTCAAGAAAAAAATGCTGGTCCCACAGCTACTTGTACCCCAAGGCTCAACCCTACAAATGCACCAGCAACACTCCACTACACCAATTCACCTTCAGGACTGGAACCCAATATGGCAACTAGACTAGACCGGAGATGACAGCTGTGTTAGAGGTTACCACCAAAGGATGAAAATTTAAAAGATTTTGATGATCTATGAAAGGGGAGGCTGGCGGGAGAGGAGTTTTGTTTTTTAATTTCCAAGTTTTTTCTTCAAACGTCAAGTCTTTTTTAAGGTTTATTACATCGGATAAAAGGAAGTGGTATTTATTTGGATGATTTTTTGACCAGTGTTGAAGGCCAACCAAAGTTATAGGAAGCCACACACCACCCATTCAGTTAAAAACTGCTTCTGAAAGGTTTTCAGTATACTCAGTGTACTGGTATGAGGCACTGCCATGCAGCCTCAACTGAGTTAACAAAATTTTGGGGCGGTAACAAATGAGCGTACTTGTGTTTGTGGCGGAGCAGAAAGGGGAGAAAGCTGAGATGAAATCTTTCAGATTTCCTTTACACATGACCCAAAGCAAGGCATGGTACAAAGCCAGTGTTTCCTCTTTACAGACTCTCTTTTACTTCAAGTGTGCTGAATCTATTCTAAGCTATTCCCACACAAAGTACCAAAAGTCCTTCAGGCAGAATAGCCCTAGTTCATACATGGCAGAGAGCTCCGACTTCAGTGAAAAACATTCATGTTAGGAATACAACTCTCTCTCTCTCTCATCTGAATGCCCTGTTTCACATGAGCACACCACAAAACTTCAAATCAAAAGAATAAGCTGTCATATATAAATTAAACCACGCCAGCACCAAAAACCCTAATTTCTCTCATTCTCACGTCTACCAGTGTCTTGGAAAGCTAGTCAGAAATATTTTGAAAAAATATCCTCTGGCAAATACCACACACAAAAATCTGCAGGGAATGGGAGAAAAAAAGAATACTGTTTACATGGGGAAAATTTCAGTTTAAAATGGGAAATTAGTCTTTATTACAACAATTGTTGTTGCAGCAAGCTTTTCATCTATTACATTCAGTGCTTTAGAATCACCACAATAATGCCTCCAAGGTATCTATTCAAGATGTTTTTGTCCAAGTTTACAGCTATTCTATATGAACTCAGCTACAATATTTAATTTGGAAGACTGATGAGAAGTTCTGCCATCTTTTTCTAGAGCCTATAGAACAGTCCTTGCTATCTGCATATTTTAAGATGTGAGGTGCTATTATAATACATAACGGTATTAAATTCAGTGAAGCCAAAATTTCCCCCACAAATCCACTACCATAACGTCATATAAATATTTAAATAACAGACTCCTATGAATTTTTCCTCTAGCATCTCATTATTTCACACACCCAAAATAAAGCAGAATGTTTATCCAAATATAAAAACAGCCATCTTTGTTCTTTATGAAGGCTGATATTACATTAGGCAGTTATGAGGGAGGCAGCCCTTGGGATCTGCATATTTAATTATGCCTTTGCTATTTCCAAGATAGTAATTACAGAGGCAGACAACATAACCTAATACCCAATTTTATTTCCCATGGAATTGCTTAAGCAAAAACAACTGTAACCATATTACATTTAAACAGTTATTCTCTACGCTAACCTGACAAATTTCTATATAACAAAAAATAATTGAAGCTAGACTAGCCACTAGTTCAGTTACCCAGAGAGAACACAGATTTACGTGTTCTCATCAAAGCACCAATTTCTTCCATCAGTCTCGATCTTTTAGGGGGAGAAGCTGTATATGTGGGGCTGCCAGGTGTCTGATTTTCAACTGGAACACCCAGTCAAAAGGAGATGCTGGTGGCTCCAGTCAGCCTGCTGACCAGGCTATTAAAGTCCAGTTGGTTGCCCACAAAAGAGGGCCCTGCCCAGGTCCTGGGAAGCTGCCAGCATCACTCCTAGGCAGGGGTGGCCACAAACACTGTGTTGCCCTCATCCTGAGCTCCCTCTCCGCAGCTCCCATGGGCAAGGAACTGTGGCCAATGTGAGCTGAGGGGGCAGCGCATGGAGCCACCTGGCTGTGCCTTCACCTAGGAACCAAAGGGAGATATTGCTGCTTCCAGGAGCTGCCTGAGGTCAGCGCTGCCTGGAGCCTGCACGCTAAACACTCTCCAGCACCCCAACCCTCTGACCCAGCCCTGAGCATCCTCCTGCACTCTGTGCCCCTTGGCACCAGCATGGCCCCCCTCCTATACCTCCAACCCATGCCAGTACTCACATCTAAGTGGGATCCCTCATCTCGTCCTGTACCCCCACTTGGAGCTGCCGCCCACACTCTAAACTCATCTCTGGCATCAGTCCAGAGCCTGCCCCCCCACCCCGAGCCCTCACCCTCTCCTACACACTTATCCCAGCCCAGGGAAAATAAGCGAGTGAGCGAGAGCAAAGGTCGGAGAAAGGGGGAATGGAGTGAGCAGGGCAGGGCCTCAGAAGGAGAGAGGCAGAGCAAGAAAGTTGTTTTCAGCAAATTGAAAGTGGGCAACGCTATGTATATAAGAAGCTCTTTGAGGTAGGGACCCGCTGTGTTTTCTGGGAAGTGCTTGGTACACGTGGGTTCTATAATATAGGTAATATTGACAGTTGCTTGCCAGATTTCAGTATGCAGAATAAAGACATTTTTATAGAGCGTCATGGTATATACTTGTGAGCACACAACTGCGTTAATACAGCCGCTAGCACCTGCAGACATTAATGCAAGATTAAACCGGTTTGTAAATCTAGCTGGTTTGGGAACCACATGCTGGAGCAGAGGGTGTGTCTATTAAGGACTACCCAGAGTGGTTTTGCTTCTGTGCAAAGAAAATTGATATTTGCATTTAACACAATGCTTCCGTCCCTCTGCATACAGAGGTTCTATGCACGGATGGACCCTGGGAACAGGCTTAGATAGATGCTCTAACACAAATGTGCTCAATCACATAGATAGCTCTGACAGATTTCCATATCCTCCTGCAGAAACAGACCCAGGCTGCTCTGGGCTGATAAAAGGAGACATGGCCACCAAGAGGTTTAGAACTTTGCTGTTTATACAAAAATAACAAAAATGGACTGAGGTCAAAGACTCATTCACAAGACCAGGATCTCTCTCCTCACTGAGGGTACGTCTACACTACAGCGCTAATTCGAACTAACTTAGTTAATTAGTTAATTCGAACTAAGCTAATTCGAGCTAACGCGTCTAGAACTAAAAACTAGTTTGAATTAGCGTTTTGCTAATTCGAACTAGCATGTCCACATTAAGTGGACCCTGAACAGGGCTTAAGGATGGCCGGAAGCAGTGCCGGCAGGGCATCAGAGGAGGACTTAGAGCGTGGAGATGCTGTCTCAGGCTAGCCGAAGGCTGTGCTTAAAGGGACCCGACCCCCACCCCGGACAGACAGTTCTCAGGGGTGCCGCGCTTGAAAACCAGTCCTGGCTTGGAGTGCCCACACTGGGCACATCACACCACTCGGCCATCAGACCGGCTGCACTTGCCGCAGGCTGCCATCTGGGAAGAGGGTGCAATTGGGGGGCTGCAGGAGAGCTTCCACCCCCAGAAGCCCACAGAGCCAGCCCAGTCCTCCCCATCGGGGGCTCGTGCCCCATTCCTCCCTCACCTCCTTCCACTTACCCTTCCCTAGCCCCTTTTCTTGATGTACAAAATAAAGGACAATTGTGTTCAAAAATGGAATCTGTCTTTATTGAACAAAACTGGGGGAGACTGGAAAAAGGAGGTGGGAGAGGGGAAGAGAAAGGCTGGGAGAGGGGAGGGCAACTAACATGATCAGGGGTTGGGAACAGGTCCCATATGAAGAGAGGCTAAAGAGACTGGGACTTTTCCGCTTAGAAAAGAGGAGACAGAGGGGGGACAGGATAGAGGTCTCTAAAAGCAGGAGTTGGGTGGAGAGGGTGCATACAGAAAAGTTCTTCATTAGTTCCCATAAAGAAGGACTAGAGGACACCAAAGGAAAGGAATGGGTAGCAGGCTTCAAACTAGTAACAGAAAGTTGTTCTTCACAAAGCAAAGAGTCAACCTGTGGAACTCCTTGCTGCAGGAGGCTGTGAAGGCTACAACTAGAACAGAGTTGAAAGGGAAGTGAGATCAAGTCATGGAGGTTGGGTCCATGGAGTGGTATTAGCCAGGGGGTAGGAGTGGTGTCCCTGCCCAAAGTTTGTGGAAGGCTGGAGAAGGATGGAACGAGACAAATGGCTTGGTCACTGTCTCCGGTCCATCCCCTCCAGGGTCCCTAGGGTTGGCCGCTGTCGGTAGACAGGCTACTGGGCTAGATGGACCTTTGGTCTGACCCAGGACGGCCATTGTAAGCTCAGGGCTCAGGGTCAGGGGTCTCAGTGGACCAACTTGATTTTCATGCACACCTGCTCCTGGGTGGCCAGGCTGGCAGCTCTCCTGCCCTAGACGGCCACTTTCCTGTGCCTAGTGCGGAGGTCGTGGACGAGGTCCACGATGTCTGCACTAGCCCAGGCGGGTGCCCGCCTCTTGCGGTCCCGGGCAAGCTCCCGGGAGCCGCCAGCCTGGTCCCGGGAAGAGGGAGAGGGCTGGGGGGGCATCGGGTGGCTGGCTCGATCCGTGCCAGGTGCAGGGTCTGCTGGCTGGGTGCTGGCAGGCTTGCACCTGGCACGGGCACCGTAGCCAGCCCGTGCCCCTTTAAGGGGTCCGGGGCCAGGAGGGGGGCATAGAGTTTACCTGGTGTTGGCCAGAGTGGCCACCAGGGAAACCTGGGAAGCCTTAGCCTCCCACTAGTTCGAATTAAGGGTCTACACAGCCCTTAATTCGAACTAGCTAGCTCGAACTAGGCTTAATCCTTGTAAAATGAGGTTTACCTAGTTCGAACTAAGCGCTCCGCTAGTTCGAATTAAATTCGAACTAGCGGAGCGCTAGTGTAGCGCCTATTAAAGTTAGTTCGAGCTAACGTCCGTTAGTTCGAACTAACTCTGTAGTGTAGACATACCCTGAGAGACTTAAACCAAAGAACAGCAAAAATAATCTAATGCTACATCACACAAGAATCACCATAAAGGACCATAGCAACAGTCCATCTACAACAGTACAGGTTGGACCTCTCTGGTCCAGCAGCCGTGGGACCCAGCCGGTTTCAAACAAGGGATTTTCCCAGACCAAGGAGGTCAACTCCAGTCCCTCAGATGATGGACTCCAAGCTCTCCACAGGTCCATCAGCAGACCCCGCCGGGCTCCCCACCTGGCTTCGCTGCTGCTGCACCGGGATCCTGCAGGTACCCAGACCATGGATGTTGCCGCCCCCCTTAGCCACATGTTTGTTCACCTCCTCAAAGAACTCTAGATTAATAAGTCATGATTTCCCATTACAGAAACCATATTGACTTTCCCTCAACAAATTATGTTCAATTTTTTATTCTTTACTATAGTTTCAACTAACTTTCCCGGTACCAACATTAGACGTACCGGTCTGTAATAGCCAGGATCACCTCTACAGCCCTATTTAACTATAGGCGTCATGTTAGCCATCTTTCGGTCACTAGTACAGAAGCTGATTTAAAGGTTACAAACTAGTTTGCAGAACTACTATTTCCCATTTGAGTTCTTTCAGAACAGTGCAGTTCAATAACCAACAGTTACTTCAGTCAGTAGCAGATTCTAGAGAAAAGTTTTATCGTCTCTAAAATTAATTATGCACCAACATGCTTACAAGATATTCTTAACCTTTGGCAGTTTGTGATTTGGCTTTGGACCTAACCCAGGAGGATATTGGTCCACTGTAAAGCTATCCTATATAATGGCAGATAGAATTCAACTAAATGTTTTTGTCATTCATAGTAAAATAGAAAAGAATTGGGTAAGTTCTTTGGTTCAGTAAAACTTTACAGCAGCAAGTGCCACTGGTTAATTATGCAGTTAAAAAAGCATTTGTTTTTTATCTGTTTAAAATCCGTTGCCTTTAATGTAACTGGCTGACTCCTTGCTCTTATTATGCTACACAGTCAACAGGAGCAATGACTTCCCTATGCCATTATTTTAACATGCCTGTTATCCTGTCACCTCTCCAAACTGAGAACACTAAGAGCCTGATTTTCACTCCCAAGGGCTCATCTACACTGTTCTCCCAGAGGGGAGGCAAAACCAATAAAAAGGAACTGGGGCAGAAGCAGCTAGATTTGCTCTGTCAGCTGCAATTGCTTGAAAGAACAGTAATTTTAAAAAAGGTCTTTAGCCCAAACGTCAGGCTTGTTAGTATATCACTCCTTCTTTCCTTTTCGGGGCCTTACACTGCAAGTACACTTGTTTCTTTAGTTTCCCACCTCTTGACAGAACTACAGTTTTAATAAGCATATGACTGGCTTCCCCTCCCGTCCCCTTGCAGCCACAGTGTCCTGGAGCTGGTGTGAAGTGAGACTATGAACTGCAGAGGCTCTTACTACATTTAAAATGCAGAGCCACAGCTGGGGTTAGCTCCTGGGTCCAGCACGAGCCGGGACTAAGCAGTCCCGGTTCATGCCACCCTGGGGAGCTACCCCTGCTGCACCTCCAGTTTAAATGTAGTATGAGCTGGGCTGCTGCATGCCCAGTTCCTATTACCTGCAGAGCCGCAGCGGGGATACCGAGCGCCCCTCCCCCCCCACTGACTAATTTAGGAGTTGATGGAAATTCCATTGACTACTCGATTAGCTGATTAACCGCAATTTAACATCCATAGTCAGGCCTCAAGAGTGCCGGGTCAGGGAGGTCCAGCCTGTACCACAAGACTGATAAGCATACAGTCGTACCCTCTCTGCAGCTGCCACCCCCACTCCTTCAATACAGGAACTGCCACAAGACGAGAAGATGGGAAAGGTTTCCATCAGGCTACCCTCCTCCACCATGGTTTGTAGTCTGAAGTCAATGCAACAGGCACTCCTCAGACATGCAGGTGCTTTTGAAAAATCCCACTTTAATTAGAGTTGTATTTGAAATATTTGGCCCACGTATAAGTTCACAAAAACGCTTTATTAACATAATAGAAGTCTGATATTTTGCAGCAATTTTTTTCAGTGAAAAAGAAAAGATTCTGATACAAACACAATTTGAGCCTCAGATGCTGCAAACATCTATTGCCCATTTATCTTTAAGTGGTGTTTCACTGTGCATGGAAGTTAGGGACCTGCTTTAGTGCCTGTCAACTCAGGGCCTTAGCATTTAATATTTTATTTTTTTAAGTACAGCAGTTTAAAAGGTACCTTATTAGAATTTTATGAAATGCCCTTATTGGTAGTATATTACAAGTGTTAAAGAAAACCTGGAAAACCCAAGAACATACAGGGTTCCACATACCCATAAATCCAATGTTGATATTTGAAGTGAAAATGTGTCAGGTTTGGCAACAGAAAACCTGTCTAAATTAAGTACTATGTAAAGTCTGGAATAAAATTCTGATATTTTAATACAGAAACAGACACTCTGTAAAGATGAGTACAAACGTGAATGTACAGGATACCCCCTCACCCGATCCTTCATGATTCTCTCTCTCTCCCCTTCTCTCCCTGCAGCTACATTCTTTATCACAGAAGACAGGCTGACATACTTGATACAAAAACTGAAAGACATGTGGTCCAGCAGAAACCAAAGGTATAACAGCTCTGCTCAGCAAGACTGAAGAGAAACTGAAATCCCAACCCACGCATTACTTTACTCTAGCATAACAACTTGAGCCAGTATCCTATCAGAAGCAGACATCCCATTAAAACAAAGGAAGGAAATTATATGGATATGGAAGGAAAACATTCTAGAAGCAACCTCAATAAGGGTGTATCAATTGTCATCCTTACAGAAAGAGGAATACTAAATGATTCATTTATGAAACTATTTATCCTATTTGCCTGACTCTTCTGGACAGATCCCGCTAGTTTCTATAATCCGCATAGTAAGACCCAGCACCAGAGTAACGTATACTTGAAAAACACGTGAAAATGAATAGTTTGCTATTCTATGGCTGCCTTCCACACAGATACTTAACAATCAGACAACTGAAGCCAAAGAGTACATTAATGTAGCTGTTTCAGCTCACATTTGAGCCCACACTCCTGCTGCTCACCTCACAGCCAAGAGACTGAATCATCAACAGAATCTCATTTCAAAGGCAGCAAGGACAAGTGTTAGAAATACAGTGGTGGTTCTGCTGATGTAAGCAGCCTGCTACATCAACCTAAGGGCACAGCTGAACTCATAAAGGGAGTTCAGTTGATGCAGTTAAGGTGACAATGTCTGTGTAGGGGTTGTCAATTATTGTTTCCCTCAAGATCCAGACTCTCACCCAGCTCCCCTCTCCTAATAGGCTGATTGGGCTGCCAGCTCCTCTCCTGCTTTGCTTGGGGCTGTTAGGTGGCCTTTTTCCCCAAACTGAGCACAGGATGCATAGGGCAGGCCACAGCCACCTGGCATTGCTGCTCACCCCTTCCAAATGTTCCACGTGCTCCCAGAGGAGATGAGAAGGGGAAGGAATGAGTATGGGCTGGGATCTGGGCAGCCAACAGGGTGTAAATGTGTGTGAGTACTTTTGAGCTCAGAGCCAGATGTACCGGGCGATACTTACCAGTAACTGGTTAACTGTCCAGAGCAGCCCCCACCTCCACTGCTGAGTGGGGGGTTCTGCCTGGCAGCCCCCTGTAGCAGGCCAGTTAACTGGTTAAACATATAGTTTAACCCATGAGTGGGCAATAATTTTTGATGGGGGGGCACTTCAAGATCTTGGAAAGTGGTTAAAGGCGACACTTCTCTATGGAAGGGGCGTGGGGTGCAGAAGGCATGAAGGTTGAATGCAGACAGCAGCTGGGAGTAAGGGATTGTGGCACCCTCCCAACTCCTTTTTGGGTCAGGACCCCCCCACAATTACAACACAACATGTAGCATACCTCACCCAGTGCATTCAATGCCCCCAAAACAACTATGTGGATGAAACCAGACTATCACCATGCTCTGGAAAGAATTCACACAGAAAAATAACAAAAACACCATGTCAGCTGAAGGTGACCTTAAGGATACTGGAATTTTGACTTCCTATAACACTCTGGAATCTAGTTACACACACCCCTTTTGTCCTATGACTGCAGGCCACTTCAGCTTGAATGGCCCCTCACAATGTGTGTTCACTTATTTTCAACAACGTGTTCCACCTTGCATTTAGCGATAACTCTGAGTACTTTTCCCAAAGAAGAGCTCTGCATAGCTCAGAGCTTGTCTCTCCACCAACAGAAGTTGGACCAATAAGAGATGTTGCCTTTACCTAAGACAACTGCTTTTATTAGCAGTTTAATTTCCTCTAGGAACATTTATCTGCAGTTTAAAATAGAAATATGCTAACATCTGTAAATGTATTGTTCTCCAAGAACACATAATCCCACTTAGCCAACGCCAAATTATAGCCACTTACATGCAAAGAAGTATTACAATGTACAGTGTCCCATTAGAATGTAATGTTAATCCAAAAGAAGCAACAGATATCTGCAACTGATTTTATTTAACCTGGATTTTTAAATCTGTTCTAAACTAGCAGGAACCTTTAAATGAGGCAGCTTTTGTACTTTTCAAGTTACTTAAGTTTCCTAGCTATAGGACACTGCCAGTAATTCATCCAAGCTCAAACTCTGCATTATCTTTCTTACATTCCAATAAGCTATCCTCTTACAAGGAAATGGAAGTCATTATTAAACCAGCCACGCTCACCCATCATGACATAATCATCATGTGATCAAGTGTATACTTTAGAACAACTTCCTAACATAAAACCTGCCCCTCCCTAATTGCCGTTACAGATGAAAATTTGCTAATTCAGAATAAGTTTTACACTTTCAGATTCTCCCCTCTCCCCCAAATCAGACAGAACAATGGCTAATTTATCTCCCCCTCCCTTAAACTCACATATGGGGGTCTTTTACGGCTTTATTTGTCTACTACAGCGTTATAAACTCCTAGTTACACAGCTATTAAAACAAGTCGCAAAGTGATCAATACCTATTCAAGGACATACATGGTGTCTTCTATCCCAGAATCTCTCCTCACAAGTGTAAAGTTTCACAATGTTCTCTTTAGGTCCTATCCCCATTTTTAAGACAGAAGCAAAAAGGAGAAGTTACTTGATCAGGATCATTCAACAAAAGAAAGTCAGAACCAGGACTAGAACCAAGGTCTGACAACCAGTCCCACAGCAAAACCAATAGATCATGCTGCCTATAATGTGTTTTACACCTACACTGTCCAAAAGGAACACTTACACTTTGAAAATGACAACTTTAGAGAACAGCAATCAGTGGTAGGCAACCATCCCCTGAGAGATTAGCAGAGCACCAACTGCTAGCAGCATGTGATACTACTGATGGTGTACATCTGCACATGCCTTGGTGTACAAAACGTATTCAGAACATGGATGGAAAAAATAGAGGGAACACTAGAGGTTATTCTCATTGCACAAAAGCGGAAGACAATTTTGTTTCATTCATTTCACCACAGGATAATGTTTGCAGAATCAAGTGCTGGGAGAGCCACTGCTTGCTGATACCTTGTGTCAGCAACAGGTCCTCTGTCAGAGTATAAGCCTAAATATTGGCCTAATATTGATGCACATATGGAATGCTAATTAAAATGTACTGAATGCAGAAAGTGCTGTCTGGCCCACGAAAGCTCATCACCTAATAAACTATCTTGTTAGTCTTTACAGTGCTACATAGTTCTGTCTTTTGTTTCTGCTGCAAACAATGTATAACTAACTTACACTGTACAGAGACTGGATCCAGAGAACTCAAGTTAGACTGTGGTATGTTTTGCTCTGTCTCCGGCCACTGATGATAGGGAAAACAACCAATATAAATGCAACTTAAACTGCAGCTTCACAACACTAAGCTAGGAACCTAGCCTTACAAGTCAAATACCTCAAATGGCTGCCCTGTCAGGTAAGTTACAGGAGCACTTCAACACCAATAGCTTGTGGAACCTAATCCTAGAACACACAAGCAAGCTAGATTATTCAAGGGTCCAAGATTCAAGTTAAAACTAAGTAAGAAAGCAACAAAGCTACTCTGGACTCCTTCCCTCCCCAATACAGATCCAAACACACTCCCACAGGCGCCCAGGGCTGTGGCACTGAGGAAGCAGAGGGCTGAGCCTTGGCCAGAAGGAAGGGCCGTTCTGGGCAGGGTGTCAAGCCATGCCTGGGACCTCGGGACCCAAGCGCCTCACCAGCCCAGCCCATCCCGCTCCACAGCCCGTCCTCACGGCCTGGGTGCTGAAGGAGAGCAGAGCACAGCCAAGGGTCGGGGCTGAAGGCCCAGAGCGGGGCTCGAAAGGAGAGGCAGAGAGAGCAGCCAGCCCGCCCCACGGCTCCACCCCGCTGCGCGGCGGGCCAACATCAGTCCCCCCCCGCGGACCCCCCCCCGCCCGGCCCCTCACCTCGCGGATCGGCCCCCCCCCCCCGCCCGGCCCCTCACCTCGCGGATCGGCCCCCCCCCCCGCCCGGCCCCTCACCTCGCGGATCGGCCCCCCCCCCCCCCGCCCGGCCCCTCACCTCGCGGATCGGCCCCCCCCCCCCCCGCCCGGCCCCTCACCTCGCGGATCGGCCCCCCCCGCCCGGCCCCTCACCTCGCGGATCGCCCCCCCCCGCCCGGCCCCTCACCCCACCCCGCGGATCGCCCCCCTCACCCCGCTTGTTCTTGGTGCCGTGCTTGCGGGCCGCCACCAGCTCCTGCTCGATCTTCTTCTCCAGGAACTCCTGCTTCTTGCTGAGCATCTCCTCGGTGTCGCGCAGCCGCTGGATGGCCTCCTGCGGGGACGGGCCCTTGCCGGCGCCCTTGCCGCCCGCCCCGAACAGCTTGCCCAGCATCCCCGCCATGGCCGGGCCGACACCTCGCTCGAGCCGCGCCTGACTCACCGCCGCGCCCGTCACCCCGCACCACGGCAACGGCGGCGCCCCGCCCCGCCACGTCGCCCCGCCCCGCCCCAGCCGAGCGGTGCATGCTGGGAGCGGTAGTCCTCCCGCCTGCAGGCAGCGGTGCATGCTGGGAGCGGTAGTCCCCCCCCTCGGCTCCCGCCTGCAGGCAGCGGTGCATGCTGGGAGTTAAAGTCTCCGGCTCAGCTTAGCCGAGAGAGCCGAGTTTCACCCACCATGACATCATCGTCACGTGATGAACCCGCCGTAGAAACCTCGTGACGTCAGCGGCAGAGTCATAGCGACCGTCACGGGACAGACGCTTTCGCCCCGGCCCTGGCCCGGCGGAGCCCCCCGTGGGCCGTAGGGTGGCCCGTGGCTGGGGGTCGGCAGCGGGCCAAGGGGGCTGGGACTTGCACAGCTGGGGGGGGCAGAGGGGTCTATTCAGACCAGACACCGGGCTGTGTCCGAACTGGCACTCCAGGAGAATGAGGCAGGGGCAGACTTGGCCTTGCCCCACTTCCTGGCCGGTGCATCCCTGCCAGGGCTGTCCCCTCACCACACACTGAACACGTCTCTGGAAGTTCTCCTCGTTTTTCACACCTGCTTTAGGTGGGGAAGGGGCAGGCAATTCTTCATAAACAAAAGTTTGTTTTCATTCTGATATTGCCATAGAAACAGCAAACATGCAAGAGTGAGACCACCTACATCTGTGCTGTTGGACAGCACAAGGGATTGGGGCTAAGTTAATACCATGGGAAACTTCCTAGAAATATGGCAGTGCTACAAAAAGTGGTCCAGGAAGATCTTTGTGAGTTACTATTGAATTAATTCCCAAAGATGGTGTTAGGGAACGTTGGTAGTAGAGGAGGGGACCATCCTTCACCTGTGACATAACACTGATACCCTGAGTATAATCATTTTTCAAGAGGGGGACTAACACCAGTTTTGTGATTTAATTTCAATTTTTCTGGGTCCTTCAACTCCCCTAACATTCATTATACATAGTACTATCAGTGCTTTACCTAAATTATATTATACTGCTAAACAGCGGCCATGTTCCACACTAGAGGCAGCTGCATTTCAATGACAGATGACACAATTCTTATGCAGAATTGACATTGCACTTTGTTTAGTGTCTTTGGGACAAAAGGCACACTATAAATAATATTTGCATCTGCCAGTGCTTACACACAATACAGTCATTAATCAGATCCTCGCCCTAGGCCTGTGAGGTAAGTATTGGCTCCATTTTGCAGATGGAAAGTTGACAAAATGGCTCATTCTCATACTTGCTAACCCCAGTGAAGTGTGAAGGCTCTGTTTAAGAAACTTGAGCATGGCCACATGCCAAATGATAGAACTGGAACTGACAGCATGTTGACTATAGCATTGTTTTCTTGTACTTTCCCTTCAGTCTGTGTGTAGCCATCTGTTATCGGCTCCTTTTACACTTAGACTGTAAGCTGCTGGAGACAGAGACCAGCTCTTTGTACAGCAACTAGCACAATGGGATCCAGGCCATGACTAGGGCTTTAAAATGCCATGGTTATGCACTGCTCTGTGCTCACCTACCTGCTCCTATGCATATCTGTAGAATATTATTCAAACTAAAGGCAATTATGGCTCTCACATTTTCCCTGTAGCTGCAGGAGACTTTTCTAAGCTAAGCCCTAGATCTCTTCCTGGCAGACCTATTTCAATGTCTGAGTTTAAACTTCAGGCAGCGGAGCTGGAGGCACATGAGAAACTTTTTTTAAAAATTACAAATCAATCATCTTTCAATAGGATTCATCCATATCTGCCTATTGAGGGATTCTCAACAGGACAGTACAGCAGCTTGAGAAACCAGCTGTCCTAGCTCCTGTTTGCAACTGTGCAGCCTGAGAGATGAGCCACACTGCCACTCCTGAGAGGCGCTGGGATCTCGTAGTCTCCACCAGCCATGATCAGAGCTTCCACGACAGAAGATCCACCATAAATACAGCTTGGTTTCTCTCTTGTTCCTAGACCGCTATAAACCCCATTCTCTTTTTTGGCATTCAGACTTTCCTTCTGGAATAGCAATCATGCCAGCTAGGTTGGGTGGGAGCTGGGACATGGAAGCCAGTGCTAGTTTTTGGATGTAAATGTAATAAGACCGCTTTCCAAAGCACAGTCAAGTGAAAAACAATGAAGACCCCTTCAGCCTCTGACTTTTCAAAATCATATTGCTTGAAGTCCTGTTTTTATTCTAAGATCTGGATTACTTTCAGCTACAGGCAGACTGGGCAAAATGCTTTTATCATCTCGTTGGACATGACAGGCTACCTAGATTGGAAGACCATCTCCTTGATGCCCTAATATACATAGGAAGAATGATGAGTAGTCCTGTGGCACCTTTGGGCATGCAAAATTATTTCAAAATAACTAAATCTGAAATAATTCCTGAATAACAAAATTGAACTAGCGTACCCCGCTATGGGGGAACCTCAAAATTAGTCTGAGGTAGGCTCCATTACTGTGGACACACTATCTCAACTTTACTCCCCAGAGCTTCCTGGAGCTCTATTTCTTTGAATGACTCTGGCAAATAGCATTAGCATGGACATGCCGCTGCTGCTATTTTGAAATAAGTGTTATTCCCCAAGGAAAGCAGTAGTACAGATTTCGAAATAACCATACCATTATTTCGAAACAACAGGCTTGGTAGTATGGATGCACCACTTGTTATTTCAAAATAAGGGGAGTAATTTCGAAATAACTCCCTAATATAGACCAGGACTTAGAGACTAACAAAAATATATCTAGTATCATGAGCTTTCGTGGGCAAAACCCACTTCATCCTATGATAAGCTGGAAAGGAATAAATGGGTCTACTGGGTTTCTGTTATTCCTCTCCAGTTCATCATCTAAAGCTCATAATATTAGATATAATTTTGTTAGTCTATAACTTGTTTTAGTCCTGTGGCACCATAGAAACTAACACGGCTCCCCCTATGAGAGGGGAAGAATGAGCCACTCACATACCAGTCTCAAACCATGGGTGACGGTAATGCTGCAGTAGGTGCTAGCAGCCACATAATTACATCCTGCAATTTGGGAAGGTAGAGACAGAAAGCAGGAGAAGTATATTTAGCAAACCATTTCCTGATGGTTGTTCTGCTATTTGCAATGCTGGGGATTTCAAACAAACATTTAGGCAAATAAAATAACCTCTGAAATGGATGAAAAGTTTCATACAAAATGCTTGAAGGCAGCAGAACAAAAGCAGCAGAAATACTGAAAAGGTGGTATGGGAGGACTACAGGAGGATGAAAGTGAGCAAAGGGGATGGGAAGCAGGAAACAGTTGGACAGGAGATGCATTAGACCAATGGTCCCCAACACGGTGCCTGCAGGTGCCTTGGTGCCTGCCGAGGCATTTATGTGCGCCCGCCTAGTGACCAGGGCTGGCCCGAGCCATTCTTGCGCCCCAGGCACCTGGCGCATGCACGGCCCTGTCCTCCCTCCCCCGGGCGCACAGCACATGTACGGCCCCGCCCCCGGGCGCCCGGCAGCCCCAAAATGTTGAGGACCACTGCATTAGACCGTGCAGTAGTCTGCCAAGGGAAGAGGTAGAAGTCACATCATCTTGTTACCCAGCCCTGGAGGGGCTGTGAGGGAACAACCTTGCCAGGGCTGCCCTGAGATGAACAAGATACCTGTGTTCTATCTCTGAGGCCTGTGCATTACTGCCTCTGGATTAGAAGAACATACCACAGGCGACAGGAAGGATATCTCTGAACCATGTGCTGTGAGCAAGCTGCTACACACAGGACAGGATGCTGGTCAGCCAGGTCACTGCATTATAGCATTATTACTACTGCTCTGGTTGCCAGAAACTTGTGCACAATTTCAGCACATTTTCTACAAGCTTTCTCATGTATAAGGCAAGAAGGGGACAGGGGAACCAGAGTTTCTGAACACTGGACATCCCCAAAATAAGACTGCAACACCCCACCCTTCCTATAGACAATGTAACAGTGATCAGCTCCAGGAAATGTAATATCTCAGGGTATGTCTACACTACCCTGCTAGTTTGAACTAGCGGGGTAATGTAGGCATACCGCAATTGCAAATGAAGCCCGGGATTTGAATTTCCCGGGCTTCATTTGCATAAGCGGGGCGCCGCCATTTTTAAATCCCCGCTCGTTCGAACCCCATGCCGCGCGGCTACACGCGGCACGGACTAGGTAGTTCGAACTAGGCTTCCTAGTTCGAACTACCGTTACTCCTCATTCCATGAGTATGGAGTAACGGTAGTTCGTACTAGGAAGCCTAATTCGAACTACCTAGTTCGTGCCGCGTGTAGCCGCGCGGCACGGGGTTCGAACGAGCGGGGATTTAAAAATGGCGGCGCCCCGCTTATGCAAATGAAGCCCGGGAAATTCAAATCCCGGGCTTCATTTGCAATTGCGGTATGCTTACATTACCCTCCTATTTCGAAATAGTAGGGTAGTGTAGACATACCCTCTGGTTCTTAAGTTCACAGCAGCACTAGCAAGGGTCAAGTCTTCCTGCTGGAAATGCTGACCATTGTCCAGTTCACTTTTACTCTGAATCCAGGGCCCAGCACAGAAAAGATACCCAAGAAGGAAGCTCCAGCACCACTGTAATTTACAATGGCATTAGACAAAGTAATGGAGAAGCCAGTGTTGGCACTAATCCCAAAGGAGGCCAGGTAGGAGGTGAGAGGGTGCTCTCATTCAAGTTGCCCCTTCTAATGATCAAGCAGCTGTTTCAGGCATGTGCCACTGTTGTCTGCACAAGAAGGCTGAAGTGTGGCTGGGCTACAGAAGATCCTCCAGCAGGTCAGAAAGGAAGGAGTCGCAGCTCTTGCTGCCCACATCCTACCTGCTCTATGGAGGCCAAACCGTCTGCTGCACTCTCCACGCGTCTCTCTTCAGCAGCACTAAATGAAGTTCATTTTAAATTAATGTTCCATGTAGGGTTGCCAGGTATCTGGTATTGATCCGGACTGTCCGGTATTTGTGTCTTCTGTCTGGTAAAAAAAAAAAAAAAAGCAGAAAATACCCGACATGTAAAATGTCCAGTATTTTCTGTTTTTCTTGGACGGAAGACTGCTTGAGACATTCTTTCCCTGCTGCATCTAGTGTGGATGGGGAAGCATGAGGATTTAAAGGGGCCAAGACATTTTTTCTGTGCAGTGGTTTTTTCTGTTTGGGGGGTTTTTGTTGCTCAACCATTTTTTTTCTGCCATGGTCGGTATTTTTTGTGAAACTATCTGGCAACTTATTTCCACCTGCATGCACGGAGCTTCTCTGTGTCAGGGAAAGATTGACTGGGGAGTCCCGCTGATGCCCATCAATCCCAATACACAGCATCTGACAGAGGGCTGGGAAAAGCTCTCGCCACATGGACTGAAGAGCTCCACTGGTGCAGGAGCAGGAGCCAGCGCAGGCACCTGAACATGGTCTCCCATGGCTGCATGGTAGGGCTGCGAATGTTTAACCGCTTAACTGGTGGTGGCTGGATCAACTCCCCACTAGTCCTGGGAAGGGAATTGCTTCAGCCTCAGGGGCGGGGGACCCGCCACAGACAGGGGCTGCTCTGGCCGGGCTACAGCAGCCTGTCTGGCGGGCCTGCGCTGGCCGAAGTATCCTCTGGCTACAGCAGACCCAGGTGCCCCGCAGCCCCTACCTGCAGCACATGGGGGGGGGGGGGGGGTGCTGCTTCAGCCCTCCCATTTAATCAGTTAACAGGTTAAACAATACTTAACCGGTTAACCAATTAAATGGGATTTTAATCCCCGTTAATCAGTTAAATGCTAGGTCAACATAACATTTAACCTGTTAACCAACTAGCGGGATCTCATGACTCCAGCCCCCAGCCTATGGGGCTCCTGCTTCCTCATGTGGTTTGGCCAGTTTGGCAACATCAGTGAATCTTGCGACTCTAACAGTTAGCGGGAAGGGAAAGGAAAGGTGCTGGGACAATTTTACAGTGGGGTGCTGAGAATCATTGAACCAAACTCTCACAGAAACCACTTCAAGCCATGGTCCGTATCCCGAGTTCCAGCACACGAGAGAAAGCGTGGAGAAGCCCGGGGTGGCATTAGACCAGCAGACAATCTGGCTTCAAGCCCGAGCTCTGCACTTCCTGTGTGAGCTGCGACAGGTCACTCACTCGCTATGCTGTGGTTCCCCGCTAGACAAGGGAAGAAATATTTAGCTGCCGTGAAGATTAACTCATTTGTGTCCATGGCATTTTGAGTCCCTTGGCTAAAGAGTGACACAGACTGTGGGAACAAAGCTGCAGATGCTGGTCACCCCAATTTCATGCAGACCAGCTGCAGCACCAAAGCCACTGTGTTTGCACACACACAGTATAGACAGTACAGCCTTTCTGCTAACGTAGAGATGAGAGAGAGAGATTGGCAGTTTCTATTAGGATTTTTATGAACAATGTTCCCTAAGGATATCAAGAGGAACTTGCTTCCAGTAGAAAGGACCATGTGTTTGCACTTGGACGTGTCCCTCCCCATATAAGGGGCAATATGCATTTTAAAATAAAAACATGAATGGGGCAGAGGGTGATTTGCAAAGCCTTCTGCTCACGGAAGCATTTACCATTTGCTCTGAAGATCTTCACCAGTCTTTCTATTCTGATTCAGGGCTCGTCATCACCCCTCCCCTGCACAGAAAAGTGCTGAACAGAGGCAAGAAAATGTAACCATTCCCCTCCAGGCAAGCTGGCCATCACTGGGTTCTATGCAGTCACGTACCCAGGTGGGTGGAGATGAAAGCCACTATCTCCATACCCAAGAGTTTTGGTCTCTGTATCACTGCGATCCAGACACTTTAGCCCATCTCGCCTTGAGTCTGGCAACACCAGAAGTGCACGAAGAAAATGTGGATCCCCTACCAGTCACCAAACACACAAAGGTCACATATCATCAGTCTGTAGTCTGAATGTAAACGGGCACAGCCAGCATTGCACATGGCACATCAGAACCAGTCTGCAACTCTGCCAGGGCAAGACTGGATGCAATGCTGCTGGGCTGACCAGGAACTACCAGGTCCGAATCTGCAGCTGCCGACCCACCAACCACGATGGACAGGACTGCATCTGACTCCTGAAACTGTTCTTTGTTGGGGTCACTCTCCCGGGGGTTCTCTCCCTCTGCACTGTCCTTCAGCTCTGCCAGTGCCAGCTGGCTGGGAAGAGGAAGGCCCACCTTCCGCCGAGCTCCCCGCTTTTTCTGGGCCTTCCTGATCTGCATCTCTTTGTCCTTGGGGGAGTTCAGCCGACACTTGTGGTCCTTCATGTACTTCTGACGCGTGAAGCCCTTGCTGCATGTGGGGCAGCGGTACTTGTAGTTCCCAGTGTGCGAGCGCTGGTGTTCCACCATGTGAGCCCGCCGACTGAAGGACTTGTTACAGTACTGGCACTTGTGGATCTTCATTCCTAAGTCGGGCCCAAGATGAGAAAAAGCTTAGTTTCTGGTCCCTACAGGGTGGGTGGACCCGTTAATCACACTGCAATGGGACTGGATGGCTGTACCTGCTCTTCAAAGCAGAGCCATTTTTTAACTATTGCTTGGACAAAAAAAGACAAAAATCCACACCCAAAGCACTTTTTTTGGTGCTGTTTTACTGCTTAGAATAATTAATCAACCTCCTCCCCCAAGAAAACAGATTTTTTTCATTTTCTATTTTTAAAAATGTGCGCACAAGCAGAGAATGTGTGTGGCAGGCTGGAGCCGGAAGTTATTTGGAACCCTAATTTCAGGTTTGTTCCTGCCCCTATAGGGAATTCTTAAAAGCTGAGTGATACACCATGAAAGCAGTTACAGGAAAGCACAGTGACAAGTGAAACGCGTGCTCTTAAACTTAAGATAGTTCTGGTTTAGGAACCATAAAGACAGTGAACTGATTTTTTGAAACTCTTTATTTTCATTGGAGGAACAAAGTGATGTCCCCCATCAATTGCATCTTCGGTGCATACTCCATCTCGCTGCTCTGCTCAGGGCTCTGCACATGACAGAGACAGGGGTGCTACTTGTCAGATAAGAACTGCAGAGCTCCTGGGAGTTTGTTTCTAAGAGTGTGGCTGGGGAACTTGGACAAACGCTCATCTGAATCCCAAGAGGTTACTTTTGACATAGCAACATTATTGGGTGTGAGGCAGACAGAACATTCTAGCTATTAATATGCAAATGAGCACACCTAATCTCCTGGCTTTGCTTCCGAATGCCTATACCCTAACCTGGCCACACTGTTTATTATTTATAGAGCTTCAAATGTGCATGGATCGGACACAGCTACAAACTGAACAAGGGCCAAGGGCTGATTGCAGAGTCAGTGAGTTATGCTATTAGTTTTACTGCACAGGGAACTTCTCATACCAGATTATGGAAAATCTCCTGTGGGAAGCGGTGGATGCCTCATCACTTAAGTGATAGCCAGACAAAGCAGGAGAGTATCCTTCAGGGAAGAATCCTGCAGTGTCAGGGGAACGGAGCGGATTGATTTCACAAGGGCTTTGGCATCTCTTGCTTCTATGGATTCTAGGACAATGTACTTAGGGGGTGGAATCAATGTAGACACGTGTTATCCAGCAACAGTGCTGAAAAGGATAAGAGTCCTATTTATCACAGCCATAAAGGGGGGCTAGCAGTCCACTCACTTGACAGTTCTTAGGCATCTTACCCCCTACTACTGCTCTATTTGGAAAATAAAGCCAGAGATGCCTGCTGGTCTCCTTCCTGTCCAACAGCACTTTGGTTGAACTGAAGCACCATTTTCATTCACAAATACGGGCAGCAAGGGAAAACCCACAGCGCCACTTACCCGAATGGGAGAGTATATGAGCTTTCAGCTTGTCTGGCCTGTTGAACTCTTTATTGCAGCCTGTGTGGTTTCTGTAAGAATAAACATCCATGTAACCAGACTGAATTGGTTGGGGGATGGTGAGGACAGAAAGAAGTACATACATTTGCTCAGACACCATCCCTTACCACCCACATGCCACAGAGAGCTCTGGGTGTCTCCACTGGGTGTCATGACAAGGGCCCTACAATTTCAGCCTCCCGACTGTGCTGCAATGTGGATGCACCTGGCTTCCACTGGAAAGTCACACAGAAGCAGCGTCAAAAGTGAAGGCAGAAGCAGCAGCAAAAGTGCCGCAAACTGAGTGGGTGGGGCAAGCCAGATCTCGGTCAAAGGTTGAAAGGCGTTTTGAAACCTTCCCAAGTGCCTCATGCCCTAGACAACTCCACCTCTGAGGGCAGAGCACATGGGATTTATTCACATTCAGCACACACCTTCAGGTGAAGGGACTGGGCAAGCAAATGACAGAGGCTGGGACTGGACCTCGGGACTTGCTGGTTCCCAGCTCCCTGCTCACAAGCACGACAGCATGGAGCCTCCCCAGAAAGCGGACAGTTGGTGCCACGTGGTAGGGACTGTCCATGCACTCGGGGAACCTATAAGAGCCCTTTCCCTGGGCAGATGAGGAAGATCAGTGGGATCTCAGGAACAACCAAAGGCAGCTCTGTGCCTGACTGTTAGGGGCCACTTGGTACATACGAGAAGGGACATTTGTACTTCTTGAAAGGCTCATGGATCAGCATGTGGCGCTTCAGCTTATCTTTCCGGTTGAAGGCTGCATCGCACACAGAGCACTTAAAGGGCTTTTCACCTGTGCAGGACAGAAGCACACAGTCAGGGACATACAGGCGGCATATGGCCCCAGAACTTCTCATTGTTCTAATAACACTTTAGTCCTTCCACTTGAACAGCAGCATCAGCCTCCACATTAGTGCTTGGTGATGTCCCCTGCTTTCCCAACAAGCTGGGTTACCCACTTCAGCCCAGGAACGTGACAGCCACGCCATGGAAAGGAATTTCCTCTAGCTACATCTCTCCCAGTAGCAAAAGCATGACCTGTTGCTGATGAAGCCAAGTCCCACCCTACCCCAGACGAGGGTACTTCAGGAGATCGCGCCTGGCCAGAATATTAACAGTGGGCTCCAGGGAGATGACTGTGTGAAAAGCCCAAAGGATAACACTCAGAGGAGGGAGCCCAGGTGACTATGGGTACGTCTAGACTATGCCTCTGGTGCCAGAGGCATGTAGATGAAGCTACCAGGCATAGGAAAATTAAGCGGCGATTTAAATAATCACCGCTTCATTTAAATTTACATGGCTGCCGCGCTGAGCCGATCAGCTGTTTGTTGGCTCAGCACAATAGTCTGGAGGCATACCTGGGTTGTCGACAAATGCCTTTGATGTCGACCCCTGTGCGTCCAGACTATCGCGCTGAGCCGACAAACAGCTGATCGGCTCAGCGCAGCAGCCATGTAAATTTAAATGAAGCGGCGATTATTTAAATCGCCGCTTCATTTTCCTATGCCTGGTAGCCTCATCTACATGCCTCTGGCGACAGAGGCATGTAGTCTAGACGTACCCTATAACGGATCTCCATTTCCCTCCCCAAAGGCAGGTCCGTCTGCCACTTCTGAAGACAACACAGCTTTTCCAACCTGCCAGCATCACTTGCCCCCCTGCTGTGATAAGGCAGGCAGCAGAATCACAGGAAAGCACCATCTTGCAGACCAATCAAAACAGAGGTAAGCCAGGAGAGGCGAATCATCTCCAGCCCGCCCCCAGGGACTACTGCTCCCCAAAGAGAGAGCCCTCCGTGCCCCCTAAGGCCCGAGCGTGACTGGAATGCCCTGATTCGGAAGGAGAACATGAGCCCGGGAAGTGGTGACACTTTCCCACTCCCACAACTATCTCTGAAGTTCCTCCCTGAAAGGCCCCATGCCAGCAACACTCAGTCAGGCCAATGGGTGGATGGCTACAGCTCCCACTGAATGCAGCTAGCCCCAGCAGGGCTGAGAAGGCAGGAAGGCAGCTGTGTGCTGCACTCCTGTTGCCCAGCTGGTACTGACCGGAGATCACCTCACTGTCTCAACAGCTAACACTGTCTCAGCAGCATGGTTCTACTCTGAACCGCAGCCGGCACCTATGGTTGTGCAATACACTACTTACTCCAGCCAGCACGCAATACTGACCCTTGCCCAATACCATCCGGACAGCTCTGTCCCTGGGGGATTCTTGAGAGAGAAAGGAGGCCCAAAGCAGCAGAGAGCATACGCACCGGAGTGGATGTGGGCATGCAGCTTGAGGTAGTGCTCCCGGCGGAAGAATTTCTTACAGATCTGGCACTTGAACTTGCCGCCGCCTCCGTGCGTGGGCATATGTCGCCGCAGGTACCTCTCACAGGGAAATACCTGTGAGCACGGAAAAGGAGGGGCCTGTAACAGGAGGGTTAGCCCCAGCCAGCTCTGTTCCGAGGCAGAGCCATTAAGGATACTGGGGCCCAGGAGTTTGCCAGGGGTCAGATATTGGGGGTTGCCGAAGACTGTCGGTGCAAACTATGCACAGCACCCTGAAGGGCCTGCCCAGATTGGGCATAGCATTAATCCCTCCATTTTAGAGACCCAGAGCCTGCTGGAGTATGTGTAACAAAATCCCATAACAAGGCTCTCTGCTCAGGAGAGGAGGCCTGTAGAACCCCAGGAGGAAGACACAAACACAGCTTTAAAACAGCTCCAGACGCTAACGCAGCACAGGCTGCAACCTCTGCAAACAGTGTTTGTAGCAAGAAGGAAATATCTGAGACGCTCGCTCTCTGCCCACTTCCTGGGGCTAGGACTGAGATCAGTTGTGTGACCAAAGTGCCCATTGCACTTCGTACTAACAGCATTGTCATCCCCGCCGAACCTCACCCATCACAGCACTTGGCCATTACAGGTAATATTTGTCACGCTGACATTAACACCACTTCATTTCACACACAGGGGAGCTAAAACCCACCAGTCCAATGGTCTGCTGATGACAATGCTACCAGTCCACATGAGAGCTAGGCAGAGAATCCTGGGCTTCTAGCGCCCATTGCTGCGCTCTAATTACTATGTTACATTGCTTCTGTGTGAGGCAATCTTAGCAACTCACAAACACAGAAGCAAAGAACATTGCTGTTTCAGGCATGTGCCACGTGTGTTTTCCTAGAGCAGCAGTCACAGGCTGCCATCCCTGCCACTTGGGAAGTCCCACATGATCAATGGGAGACAGAGAAGAGACAACCCTACATCTAGATGTAAAAATCAGCATGCTAACCCTGGCATGGGCACACCCTGGTGCAGATATACTTGTGTCCTTGGGGGCAACAGAGGATACGTAAAGAAAGATGGGTTACTAACCATGCAGGGACTGTGTTTCCCCTTCCCGAGCTACCTCAGTACAAAGTGGTCACTCCTCTGAGATTGTTCCTGCCCCCATTGCAAGATTTTCAGCTCTTTAGCTATAAACAGAGGAGCAAGTGTCCATATTTTAATCTAGATTTTCAGACAAAGTGTATTAGATTTCAACACCCACAATTCTGCCCCTCAGCCCCTGGGGGAGATGTGATCAGAACATTCCCAGCCAAAGGCTGCCCAGGTGTTTAGCTCCAGTCACACTATCAGGACAGGCTTATCCTGACAGCCTGCATCCAAACCAGAAGGAACAGTGGGAGGGGCACACCGAGCGTTATCTGAATGGGACAAGTGACAGTTTAGCGAGCTGTGGTGCTACAGGATGCGTCAGCCAGGCTCAGTTCCTCAGAGAGGGAACAGCCTAATAGTCACAGTGGGAACTGAAGGAGAAATCAAGGAAACCCCCAAACCGCCCTAAAGCTAGCCTCGCTCCTCTTGGCATCCCTGAGGGTATGTCTACATTACCCCGCTAGTTTGAACTAGCAGGGTAATGTAGGCATTCCGCACTTGCAAATGAAGCCCGGGATTTGAATTTCCCGGGCTTCATTTGCATAAGCCGGGAGCCGCCATTTTTAAAACCCCGCTGGTTCGAACCCCGTGCAGCGCGGCTACACGGGGCTCGAACTAGGTAGTTCGGACTAGGATTCCTATTCCGAACTACCGGTACACCTCAATCCATGGAATGAGGTGTACCGGTAGTTCGGAATAGGAATCCTAGTCCGAACTACCTAGTTCGAGCCCCGTGTAGCCGCGCTGCACGGGGTTCGAACCAGCGGGGTTTTAAAAATGGCGGCTCCCGGCTTATGCAAATGAAGCCCGGGAAATTCAAATCCCGGGCTTCATTTGCAAGTGCGGTATGCCTACATTACCCTCCTAGTTCGAACTAGGAGGGTAGTGTAGACATACCCTGACCCTGGGAGAGGAGGCAAGCCAGCCTGATGCCCCGTACTGCTGTGCTGTGAAAGGGTCAGATCCTGTGAGGTGCTGAGCGCCCTCTATTGTGAACAGATAACTGGGGTTCAGGATGCTCAGCCCTTTGCAGGGCTGGGGCTGAGGGCACAGAGTTCAGGGGATGTCAAGAAAAATCAGAGAAAAGTTAATTGATCAGAACACGACCTCCTTCCTTTCGAGAAGTTCTAGAGGACCTGCCAGTGTGTACTGAGGTAGGAAGTAGGGATGCGAAATCCCATTTAATTGGCTAACTGGTTAAGCATGTTGGTTAACCGATTAAAGGGGGGCGCCCAGCTGGGCTGGAGCAGTCTCCCGCAGCTGCTGAGCTGAACTCCTCCCCTCTCTGCTGCAGGCCTCCTGCTGGGCCGGAGCAGGAGTTGTTCCAGTCCCACAGGTTAACCTGAACCTGTAAGCCTCCCCCATTAAGGGTAAGGCATCCTGGCTAACAAGCTAACCCTTCCATCCCCTAGAGGGAAGGGAGAAGAAAGGGAGACAAATTCCCCACCCCACTCAGAAACCCAAACAGCTCTTCAGGGACATCTGCACAAAGCCCCACCCACCTTCTGGCAGTGAGGGCAGGGGAAGTTGTGAGTGGCTGTCTGCAGATGGTGCTCCAGCGCTTCTGGGGTGGAGTATTTATTTACACACTTGACACACCTGAATGAGGAGAGACAGGAGCAAGCATGTGAGAGAGAACTAGCCAGGGCAGTCATACCACACCCTCCCTCTGCAGCATTATTCTCCAAATACCTCCTCTATTCAGTTCTCCCAATGTTTGGTTAGAAAGAGTAACAAAATGCACAGCATTCTGGTTACAGAAATAACCTCCTTTCCAACCCCAATCCCATGAGTTTGCAAATCCAGATTTCCACTTGATAGTTTCTACTAATTTAAGAATCTTTTCCCTGCATCATTACAGAATGTGGGGGAAATCAAACCTTACCAGCACCCAGCTCTCATAGACAATAACTTGTCTCTTAGCTCCCGATGAATCCCAACCTCTCTAAAAGCACAAGGACGACTAAATATTACAAGTCTTTCCCAGGAGCAGCAGTCACATAATATAATGGCACCTAAATCGGTGTTCCCTGTAATATGAGCGCTTGGGCGGCCACTCAGGAGAGATTCTGGTGCCACCCACCTGATTGGCAGTGCACTCGCAGCTGGCAACATGTGTTTCTACTGTTGTGCACATCTGCACATGCCTTAGTGCACATAACAAAATGTGTTCCACACATGAATGGAAAAACTAGAGGGAACATTTACACATTTGTAGGGGCGGGCTGCCAGCAGCTGGTGCCCCAGGCAGAACGTGCAATCGGTGTCCCCGCCTCCACAGCCCTCAATGGCGTGACGTCATCATTGGGCGCCCCGTTTAACACGGCGCCCTAGACGACGGCTGAGTCGGCCTATACGCACGGGCCTCCTCTGCGCACTTGATACACCCAATCCAGGAAAATCTCCCAGATGTATTCCAGGAAGTCACTGTAATTCTTAATCTACTCCAGTGGTCATTGGGATCTACTGGTAGATCTTGGAGCCTCTGACAGGTGATCTTGACTAGTTTGGTCAAGAGGCTACCAAGTGCTGCCACTTCAGCTGCCCCTTCCTCCACTGCTGCGCCTCTCCTGCCCTTTCCTTGCAGCTGCCCCTCCCTGGGAGCCTCCTGCTTGCTGTGCAGAGCAGGGAAGGGAGAGGAGGGTGCTGATGTCAGGGTGCCCCTTCTCCTCCTGTATTCTATCCCCACAGAATGAGGGTGGGGGCACAACAGGGCTTGGGAGGGAGGGAGTTTGCTGGCTGCTTTTGAGAGTGATGAAGGGCCAGGGCAATGGTGAGCCTGCGTTAGCCCCACTGCACCACCGCCCAGGAGCCACCTGTGCCAAGCAGTGTCTAGCTGGAGCCAGCTCCGATCCCCTGTCCCAGTCGTGAACCCCCTCCTGCACCCAACCCCCTGCCCCAGGCTCAGCTCAGAGCTCCTCTCATACTCCAAACCCCTTAGTCCAGAGGTTCCCAGCTTTTTCCAGACGGGGACCCATTTTGACAATTCAGGGTGACCCAAGGCAATTCAAAAACGGAGGAAGGCGGGGGAGGGAGTGCTGTAACTAGCTAATTTTGCACCTGAGGCAGGACCATAAACTTATGCCCCCTCCGGTTTATATATTCATAGTAGTTATTTCATAAAAAAACTGAAAATACAATAATAATAAAATAACAACACAACATTTATTTGAGTTGTGGTGGGGGAAAGACACTCATCCCCAAACCGCTCCTCCTTCCCGCCCCCCCACACTCAGAGGCTGGAAGAGTCACACACAGGGGCTGGAGGAGTCACATGCAGGGGCTGGAGGGGCTGGGAGTCTCACAGTCAGGGGCCTGTGGGGCACACAACAAAGCCTACTACCGTTGAAGACGAGAATGAGACTGTTGTGGAATGGCCACGTTTGCCTGGACGCAGCTCCCATGCCCCCTGACTATTTGCTGTGATTAGTTCACCCAGGTAGCCACCTTGTGCTCCATGTGGAAATACAGGAAATTCCAACAGCCACATTTGCACCTTGGCCCTTAAACCCTCAGACTCACACAGTGTTTGGCCACAGTAGTGAGGCAGCAGGGCACCCAGCTATGCACCGAGGGTGCCCAGTGTAACTCCAGAGGCTGAAAAATGAGGTTCCCCATGCTTCCCTCCTGTCCTTTCAGCTCTTGTTCTGAGAGCACAGGCACAGCCTGAAACGCGAGGCTGTCACTGTCCTACCACGCCTGGTAACCACTGCTCTGATTGCTACCGTACTTGTACACGGCCACCTCCTTCTTGGGACTGTGCTGGGGCAGCAGGCTGTGGGAGTACTGGTGGACACCCAGTTCATACAGGGAGGGGAAGTCCTTGCTGCACAGGTGGCAGCGGTAGCTCAGCTCTTCCTGGTGGTTCTTGATATGTTCTAGAAAGGACTCCAGCTTCTGGAATGTCTGAGCGCAGCTTTTCACCACACACTTGTACACCTGGAGGAAGAGCCGGGGGTTATGGGAGGAAGGGAGAGCCACTAGAGCGATGCCATTGGGGATAAACACAGTGCAATGCCCCTACCAACAGCTGCCATACACTCCAGCAGGGGGTTGACACTCCAGTCCCTCTGTACTCACACAGCAGGAAACCCAGCTGTCTCCAAGCCCAGCAAGCCCAAATGGACTAGAGCCACACAGACACACTGCCAGATGGGGGCCAAATGAGGGGGAGCTCTTCTCCCAATAGGCAGCCAAGATTCGGGAGCATGCAGCCTCGACATTATCACAGCTGAGGCCAATGGGGACCCACAAGCAAAGCAACAGCTTCAACAGGTAAATCCAAACGCTCCTTACCCCACCCCATGAACACTGTAAACATCTAAATCTGTGGTCTTGGCCAGCAAGTGGGACATGCCAGAGAAAGGAGGCTAATAGGAATGGAAATAAGACCATGTGGTTCCATAAGCAGCTACTCCACAACTCGATGGCTGCTGGCCATTTTAAAAACGTTCTGGGTTTGATTTTTCCTGCTCTCCCTGGCTGCCAACTAGCCCACGTGTTGGCTTATTTCTTCCAACTGGGGCTCTGCGGGGAGCTGCTCTTTCCCAAGCAGGCTACCAAAGGAGAGCCAAGACGCACAGCGCAGCAGGCTTTCTGACACGAATGCACTTGATGACAAGAGCAAGAAGCACTGTAAAGACAGACATCTCCTTGTACCAGGGAGAACCTGCCTCAGAAGCTGCCAGGTTCATTCCACATCTACCTGACCCTCGCTGATAATTAGAACAAGGACACTCGGAGCAAACTAACATCTCGGTCTGATTAGCCACGAGGGCCCCACAAGCAGGCGTGTTCATAACATGTCACTCACCTGCTCGTTCTTGTGCTGTGTCATGTGCGACTTGAGCTGGAAGTAGGTGTTGAACTTGCTGGGGCAGAACTGGCACTGGTAAGAACTATCAATCAGGACCACCTGCTTGGCTTCCAGTTTGCCAGCCTCACTCTCTTCTGTCGGGACCACGGCCTGAGGCTGCCGGGGATTGTTCCTAGAGGCCTGGCTTAAGCCTGAAGGAACAGGCAGAGGCACATAGAGAAAGACAAATCAAAGTATCCTGGGGTCAGTTTCTGAACAGCTCTGACACATCCAGCTTTGATTCCCGGGCCAGCCTCTTGCTCCAATCCCAAGGGCCAGTTCTGTGGGCTAGACAACTCAATTCCCCAAACCTTTCCTTTACAGCAGATTATCAAGGGCCCCAATTATTCTGGCTGCCCTTCCATGACCCACTAGTCTTACCTGTCATGCTTTTAGCTGTGCGCCCGCCGTCTCATTGAAGAGAGCTCAACAGGTCCCTGACAATCTAAGGCCATGTTCACTCCTCCTTCAAGGAGGTCAGTGCAGGAGAGGAGAGGCAGCTAGCCAGTTATTCATCCCTGGTTCACTAGCTGCCTAGCTTCAGTGCACATTAGAGCAGCCCCAAGACTTCTGTAACTGTATATCCTACAGGACCATACACACCACTGAGAAAAACACAGCTGAGTCATGCTCCACTGCACCCTCCATGCCATGGTTTGGGGGGAGCCTGTATAAGTGTCAGCTCCACCACTAGACACCAGCTCAGAGCTCCTCCATACTAAGAGCATTCTGAATTGGCCTGGTTACGTTGACCATATATCCTGTTTTGGCCAGGGCAGGCCCTTTTTTAAGCCTTGTCCTGGCTGTCTTGACTTTCTGACAAAGGCAGGCATTTGTCCAGTTTACTCTTGTCAGCTTGATCAGTTGACAAGGAGCAAACGGGACAAATGGACACTTTTGGTAGAAAAGTGGGGGGATGGAGGAACATGCCAGAGGACATGGGGACTATGGCAAAGCTCAGGCGGTGGAGAGGCAGGGTTCAAGCAAGCAGCAACACCAGCCCCAGTTCCACACAGGGGACAGGCAGGACTTGGGCAAGCAGTGACACCAGCCCCATGAGGGGGAGGGCAGCCCCATGAGGGGGAGGGCAGCCTGGGCCAGACCCACACTGTGTTCTGTTTTCCCTTTAGGAGCTATGGTCACCCTAGGCCGGTCAGACCAGTCTTCACCACTGAAAGCAAACCCAAAGAGTCAGAGCCCATAGGATTACATTGGTCCACGTGTCTGAGCTCTGCATTAGTCTACTAGAGGTTGCTGAACACTCAGTTTCTAGAGGATGGCAGCACTGGCATTAACTCTAGAAGAAGCTACCATGAGAGGGTCATGGATGGGAAGGAGCTGGGGGAATGAGGAGTGTTCAGAGATCCTGGAAGTGATGTTCTGCCTTCTAGAAGACAACTGCCAAGGGCAGCACACCTGTGTTCTCCTCGTCCTCCTGCTGGTTGGGGTTCAATGCCATGACCTGTACCGTGATGGAATTGCGTGAGATGGTGCACCCGAGCCCTGGTGGCCACACCTTATGGGTCTGCATGTGCTTCTTCACATTGGACTTCTGCGCAAAGGCTCGGCCGCACACGATGCATTGGAATGGCTTCTCACCTGTGTGGCTGCAGGGCAGAGAGCAGCACATCAGTGGTGACACAGGACAGGAGCTAATGGCCTGCAAGCATGGGTCACAAGGGGCAGCTGTCCCACGAATGAACTAAATCTTGCTGCTTGGCAGATTAATCCCTGGGCATCTCCAGCAAAGGGCTAGAAACCTGATCAACTGACGCACTGGATTTCGTGGGCAAGAAGGAGAAACAGGCCTCTCATGGTGCAGGGGAAGTCTGGGGGTGGGAAGAAGCTATGCAAGGCAGTCTGAATGGTCATCATCATGTTTTTCCGTCTTTCCAATAAGACACTCAACCATCATTGTTTGGCTTAGAAAAAAACCCTTTCTTCTGCTCCAGCATCAGGGAGACTGGACTTTTTCTTGTCCCCACAATTCTGCCTCCAGCCTGGTGAAAGGGGAACCCCATCTTCTTCTCTCTCTTTCCCCAGCCCCAAATTACAGGGATGGAGATCTTTCTGCTCTCCCTAGGCCCAGAACCACTTCTGATGCTTGGTGGTTGTGATGATTCCCCTCCCCCCCATACTTTATGAAATTACCTTATAAATATAAATATGCATAAGTCAAAGATGCTTCATAACCTCATGCAACTTACCAGTCTGAATGTTACAGTTTGCTGGATCTGTATATCTTATTTGGGTGCATGTATCATTCTCATATGAAAAGTTAGAAATATGAAGTGTGAAATTGTTTGTGGTTTTACATTTTGAATGTAAGCCCGAACTGGTGCACCCAGAGCCCTTAATGACAGGGTGAGCAACTTGAAAACAGCTTTGTTTGTCCTTTAAGTCTAAGCAGTAGTTAGTCTTAGGAAGATATGTGACCATACTACCTGGTTGACCAGGTAATTTTCCATGGAAGGGGGGAGAGTAGAGAACAAAACATTCTGGCCCAGTGTTTCTCAACTTTTTTTTTTTTTGTATGAAGTACCCCTTTTAAAAAAAAAAAATTGTAAGTACCCCAATACATAGTTTTCAGACACAATTTTTTTTTCTACCATTGCAACACATTTGTTTAAACAACTTAATCACAGCCAGGCGGGTGATGAAGTTTTGGGGTGTAAAAGTACAAAAATAATAAAGCGCTGTAAAACTTAAAACAAAATTTCAGTTTTCTTCAAATGTCAGTTGTGTTGATGTACGCCCCATACTTCTCTCGAGTAGGGCTACTCCTACCACTGGCTGAGAAACACTGTTCTGGCCCAAGGAGAATCTGTATAAACAATGGGAAGGAGCTATCTGTTCTTTTGCCTCCCACTGGCCTGGGGAAGGGCCTGGCCCATTAAGATACATAAGAAACAAAGGAAACCCCCTACTCAGTAAACAATCATCTTTGACCTGAAGACTAGCCTGAAATAAGGACAAGCTCTTAGGGTAAAGAACTGCTTGTAATAGGTGTTCCAGTGAATTAGAACCAGCTATGCATTTTCATTTTAATTCTGTAATTTACTTTGCTCTGTCCATTTTCACTTGCAATCACTTAAATCCTACTCTTGCTCCACTCATCTGAAGAAGTAGGTTATGCCCACGAAAACTCATGATCCTATATATTTTTGTACTCTAAGGTACTACAGGACCACTCGTTTTTTAAGTTACAGACTAACACAGCTACCCCTCTGAGACTTTTAAATCCTACTGTTTCTACTTAATAAAGTCACCTATGTGTACTGTCAAGCCCAGTGTAAACAACTGTTACCTGGGGGAGCAATCAGTGTGCATATTCTCTATTTTGTTGATAAAGAGGTCATGACCTTTCTTCCTCATGATCTTTGTTTGAGTGAAACTTTTATTCAGAGAAAGACTGATTTACTGGGGGGGTTGATTCCTTTTGGGGGCAGGATTCCTGAGTGCTGTGCCTCAGAACTGCATTCTGCCAGAGCTGAAGGGTTCAGTGTCTGCCCTGCACTTTGGGAGACAGTAACCCCCACTTTGTGCCCTGTCTGGGGCAGACCAGAGAATCTGCCCCAGCAGGACAGGGTGGTGGGGAGCCCCAGAGAGCAGGAAGGTCAAGGCATAATCAGTACACCAGGGAATAGTTCCAAGGGGTTATCTGTGACCGCACCCCGCCACAGTGGTCCCCACAAAAGGGGCCCCAGGATAGACATGGAATTTAAATGACTCCTGCTAACTGCTCATCAAGCTTTTAAATCTTTGCTCAGAGGCTGAGACTAGAACTGGATTTCTGCTCCCAAGGGCGCAGGGCAGCTGGAAAGATGAAGGTGCTCAGGCAGCCAAGTAATAGGCACTATAGACGTTCTCTTCAGCCAGTGAGCAGAGGACTCCAGAAACAGCTCAGACTCAAAAAGAAGATGCAATTTCCTATGCAAGCAACAACCCACCCCCCTCGGCCATCCCTGTGGATCTGGTTAGCAGCTCACCATTACCTTCTGATATGCTGCTGCAAGTCAAAGTTCTTGGTGAAGGCCTTGTCACAATAAGTGCACTTCAGTTTAGGGGATTTCGGTTTCCCTGAAACAGAAAGATGTACAATGGGAATTAGCTCTCTCACTTCAGCTGCATTCAGGACCAAAGAACATTTGATGGGATATGGCTGACCACAAGAGTTTGTCCCTCAGGACAATAATAGCTGCCAGTCCTACCATATATGCCCAATATGGAGGATGATAGACTAGTACAGGAAAATGGCAATCTAACAGCTTGGGTGTGTCTATGTTTCAAATTGCTCTCTCTCCTGGTGTGAGTATGGTACTGCTTGTGCAGCATTGTAAGAGTACACTGCTATCCATTTGTTAACAACGTCTCAAGAGCTTCCAGTCTAAAAGTGCAATGCAATGGAGACAGTGGGCTAGGGGTTCGAGCAGGGCTGGCCAGAAGGTGACCTACCTTCTTGCAGCCCACTGTCGTTTTTGGACTGCCTGTTTTTGGAGGTCGAGGTGGAATCAAAACTGGCCACGTTTCCTCCGGCCACAGTGGTCAAAGGAGCAGCAGTGCTAGTGCTTTTGGGTTTGAAGCCCTGCTTCCCTGGGCTGTACACTGGAGGGGAGGGATACACAGGACTTTCCACGCACTGGCTTGGCACCTGGAATAATGCAATCACCAATGAGAATTTACTTACTAATTCTGTGCCACGTGCAGCCACCTCCCCCGCATCACTTCTGACACGTCTAACAGGAGAAGTTGCCATACCAGATCATTAGTCCATCTAATCCAGGCTTCTGCCTAGCTGGACCAAACCTCTGCTCCATTAATCTCTCTCTAACAAAAATGGAGGCTAAACCAATGCACGGGGCAGCTCAGACTGAACCTTGCCATGAATTAGCAAGAGCATAAACTCTCAAAACAAAGAGCTAGCTTGTCTCCAGGTAACTCCTGAGCTGATCACCCTCCGCCTGGTTTGGATTCAAACCAGTGACCTGGAGGCATAAAGCTCTATCGCCGGCTACCAAGCCCATGGAGATTCTGAAGGAAGTTCTGCTGAGCAGATTCATTACACACAGGGACAATGTTACTGGTGAGGTGAAACGAGTTGTTAGTAAAGCAGACCGAGTCATCAGTGTGTTGTAACACAGTTTGAAACCTTTTCTAAAACGTGCCCTGCAAAAGTGATGTCAACCCATATACAGGTTGGACCTCTCTGGTCCGGCATCATCAGGACCTGTCCAGTCCCGAACAAGAGAATCAGCCGGACAAGAGGAGGTCTCCTGCCACCGGCCCCCACGCCAGTCACCTGCTGCTGGCAGACTGCCCCAGCAGGCAACTCTGCCTCACCTTGCCCCCACCCCAACCTGGCTGGGCTGCTTGCCCAGCTACTGCTGGCTCCCTGGGCTACACAGGCTACAGCTCCTGCCACAGGGCTCCAATTCCTGTGCAGCTGGGAGCAGCCATGGAGCTGAGGATCCAACCCTGGCCCCGCGCAGCCCCAGACTAGCCCCATGCAGCCAGGGGAAGCCGTGGGGCTCCAGCCCTGACCCCACACAGCCAGGGGGGAAGCTATGGGGTTCCGGCCCTGGCCCGCACAACCAGTCCTGCACTGCCCCCAGCCAGGCTGCCCACTTTTACATCCTGCCTGGTTGGCTCTCCTGCCCTTAGGCTCCAGGAGCATCCGTGGTCCTGCTGGACCACAGATCTTGCCTAACTAGAGAGTCCCAGATTTTGGAGGTACAACTTGAACATCGATAACTCAACTCCACACCAACTGAAAAGGGCATCTAGAGAAGTCTGGTGTGTCCTCTCCTATCACATACGCTACAGTTCCATTTCAAGGTCCCAAGTAACATGGCTGCGACCATCTCCCCTGACAGACTACTTAGCTGCCTGATGAATCCCTACATTAGGGTATTTTTTTCTGATCTTCAGACTAGCTTTCCTATGCTAAGTTTCAGCCCACTACTCTTAACACGATCCCTTTGTGACATCTCTGCCTTCCCTGCTTGTATCTCTTCCAGTTCTCACAGGCAGTTGTAGGAAATTCCCCCACCCCTTAATCACATCGACATGTGTTTAGCTCTTTTAATCTCTCCTCATAAATCAATCTCTCCAGCCCCTTACTCCTTTCTCACTTTCTCCTCATTCTCTTCAGCTTGTTGACATTTTCCTATCATTACTTCCCACAGAGGAAATACTCGCTGATTGCAAGACAAGGTAACACATCTTTCCCTGACACTATGACAAACTGCATTTCTAAGCCAGCTGACTCACAAGAAGCATCTTCTCCACAGCTTGTGATATGGGCTTGCAGGAGGCTTAAGTGTCATGTACCGGTCTGAAGGCAGAGCAGCATCTGAGGAACAACCCCTGGCCATGGTTGCAGAACAAGGCCAGGGACATTGCTTTACCTCTATGGGCGGATAGGGCTGCATTCCCAGCGTCTGTATCTCCACGGTTCCATTTCCTGCTATGGGAGCAGGTGTGCTGTACACTTCCACCACCCGGCTACCGCCGGTGCTGGGCTGTCCTGGTGCTCCCAAGCTCTGGGCGGGAGGAGGGGGAGGCTGAGGTGGGGGAGGTGGAGGAGGCGGCGGTGGGGGTGGGGGCTGGGAAAGGTACCCAGCTCCAGTGTGCATACTCAGGCTGCTCTGAAAACCGGAACAAGAGACAGAAAAGACACTAAAAACACAACACAGGTCCAGCAACCTCCAGATGGAGCTGCAGAAGCCTCACTCATGACATTTATATTTCATTGTCAGATAAGCAAAGCAAACTCTGGGCACAATGCACTTTTTAAACAGATGTGGGCACCTTACTAAATACAGTATCTAGTCTCTAAGGAAGGAATGAGCAATCGAACCACTATATACCATGCAGGGATCAGACTGAGTGGGTATGCAACAGCTCACTGTACTGCCACGTTTCCTAGTCAATAGTCCTCATGTGCTCTAGAATTCAAGCATTTGCTTCTTTTCTTTGTAGCCTTGGGTAAGAGGAAAATCCTTAGACTAAAGAGAGGTTAATGAGTGCAGAGACAATTGCCCAAGTCTGCAGACAGCATTAAACAACAGCTCTGAGAGAGGTGTCCCGCTGATTTCCCTGCTCGCTACATGGTCCCTGGTGGTTACACATTATATCATGAGGAATCACAGCGCACAAGAAAGAAGCAGGGAGGATCGCACTATGAAGCTCAGCACAACCTGCTGTGAAAGGCGGTGTGAGTGAGCAGATCCTGATGTAGGCTCATCACTCCTCCCCGCACCTGAGCTCTGCTGTTAGTTTGGAGAAGGTGCCCACACACCAGCATCAAAGCAGCTCTCTGAATTGTGCAGCCAGAACTCTTGGCTCACTCTGCCCCCTGGGGACTCAGTTTGCTTGGAAAGCGCATTCCCCTTACCTGCACAGAAGGCTGCACCGTGGGCATTGGTTGGTCCAAGGACGTGAAAGCAGACATGGCTGACATCAGCACCTCATCGCTGACTAAGATATTCCCCTGCACAAGTGTCTGGATCAGCGGAGATGGGGGAACCGTGATGTACGTGGAAATTTGCTGAAAGAAGAAAAAACAGTGTTGAGGCTTGTGACCAGCACTGGCAATAGGAGAGGGCTGGGGAAGCAGCTGCGGCATTTAGCAGCCAATTAAGGCCCAGGTATAAATAGAGGCTCCTCGAGAGATGGGGAGCAAACACTCCTGCTCCAGCTGTGGAGCAGGAAGGACCTGGCTGCTGGTACGCCTAGAGCGGGTACTTGAAACAGAGAAGTACTAAGGAAAGGCAGGCAGAGCTGGGGAGCTCTGGCCAGCCAAACTCCCAGGCTGAGGCCTTGCTCTCAAGGCCTGAGGGTACTAGGGAGGCAGCCAGGGCAGCAGAAGGCAACAGATCCACCCCCTTGCCAATGAGGATTGGCCATTTCAGACTGCAGTTTGTCCCTGGGGTAGGGGCTAGATGAAGACTGGCGGGGGGAGACACTGAGGCAGGATGGGCATAGGGGATTTTGGAGTCCCTGGGAGGGGAGGACCCCAAAGTGCAGGGGCACTGCCACAGGACAGTATTGCAGGGAAGGGCACAGTGATCCGGGAGGGACTCGGGGCCTGCAGCAACTCAGACACGGGTCAACAGGGGGTGCGCCAATGCTAATGAGCTAATTCCCGAGGAGACCAGCGCATGGCTCAATGCTACAACAAGAAAAGTACGTTTGGCCAATGGACAGGACAAATCTCTGAAAGGGCCAGAAACACAACAAGGGTGTGCTCTTTGCTAACCCGAGTCTGCTATCTCTGGTTCTCTTCGGTCAATTGGACACTACTATTTGTACCTTCACCTCTGAATCTATCCCACCATCCTGTAACAAACAGGAACCACACTGGCACTTTTCACAAAAGCAAGGGCTAGGCCTTCCAAAGTTCTACTTCAAAAATAATTATTTTGGGGCAGGTCTCTGGCCTGTGCTGAACAGGAGCCACACTAGATGATCCCAGTGGTATCATAGATTCTATGGATGAAGCAACCCTGGAAGAGGCTCACACGACTGGAGATGAGATAGGGAGCTGGCTACTGGTTTACAATTCAAAGCACATTTGCTGAATAGTGTAAGTAGGTGATGTGGAGAATTCAGAAAGGCCAGAGAGCAGATGGCCAGGAAGACAGTACTTCCTTCTCACCCCTAGAGTTATTCCCCTCAGGTCACAGTTGGGATACACAGGGAGTGACAGCATGGGGGAAGATTGTGCTCACACTGTCCCAGTTCTGTGGTTAAAGGGAGGACTGATGCCTCCAAAGTCAGAGGAGGCTTTCCAAAGTACTACATTCACTTTAAGAGGCAAACACTTTTTAAATTACTGTAGAGTTCCATCTGTTTGGTTGATTTGAAGCACAGGAAGTGTGCTGAGTGGATCAGCGGACACAGGAGAATAGCTGCATGGATGCAATTCTTGCTTATGGAAGGTTCTGGGGAGGGGGAAGATTCTGTTTGTTTAATTCCAGCAAGGATCTTCTCCCCAGACAGGACACAGCAGGGCTGTGTGTGAAGCCTGGGAGCTGAAGGAACCAGGAGCAGATCCAGAAATGAGGATCCAGCACCCTTCTCACCATGTATGGGAGCCAGATGGTGGGAGTGAGGCTTGCTCCCACCACCATGTGCAGAAAGCAGCAGCTTATTGTGTAGGAGCAGGCAGGCTGAACAAACCCACAATATCCAGCTAGAACCAACATTCATAAAAGGAATCCTAGAACAAGTGGACACATGGATGAACTGAGGGGAACAAAAGAATAGCAGAGGCATATACAGTAAAACCTGTGTTATCCAGCATGCTCAGGGATTAGGGCATTCTGGTTATCTAAAAATTTCAGTTATCTGAGGGCCCCATCAATCTAGGAAAAACCAATGGACGATAATAGTAAAACTCAAGTTTTTAATATTGATAGTTTTGTAGCATGAGGCAGTTGGTCTCACATTTCTATTTTGAGTTAAAGATGATTAGTATTTCTTAAATAAAAAATTGTTAAGCCAATCATGGTGAACCAAACCAAGCCTGTGCGCCTGAAGATGTGACAGTATTGTGGCCAGGGGCAATGCCGGTTAACAAAGCTTTCTGGTTAACAGAGTGCTGGATAACAAAGGTTTCACTGTATGGGGAAAAATCAGAAAGGCTAAGGCACAAAATGAGTTACACCTAACAAAGGACATAAAAGGGAATAAGAGGTTTTTTAACTATATTAGGGGCAAGGAGAAAATGAAGGCAAGGGAACATCCTCTACTCAGGGGGAAGAAGAGCTAATAACTGATGAGGTCAAGATGACTGAGGTGTTCAATGGTTATTTTGCCTGTTTTCACTAAAAAGGTTAACGGTGACCACATATGCCACATAATTAATACCAACAAGGGGAAAGGAACATGAACCAAAAGAGGGAATCAACAATTTAAAGAATATTTTGATAAATTAGATGTGATCCAGGCAGCAGAGCCTGAGGAAATTCATTCTAGGGTGCTTAAGTAACTAGCAAAAGTAATCTCAGAACTACTAGCAATGGTCTTTGAGTATTCCAGGAGGATGGGTGAGGTCCCAGAGGCCCGTAAAAGCACAAACATAGTACCCATATTTGAAAAGGGAGGCCAAAAGGTCCTGGGGAATCATAAACCAGTTGGCCTAACTTCAATATCAGGGAAGATGGAGGAAAAAATGACTAAACATTCCATTGGTAAGCACCTACAGGAAAAAAAGGTTATAAAGAAGAGCCAGCACTCAAGAACAAATCCTTCCAACCAATGTAATTACCTGCCTTGACAGGGTTACTGGCCAAGTGGCTGGGGGGAAGCAGACAACATTCTATATCTTGATTCTGGTAAGGATTTTGACACAGCTCTACATGACATTCGCATAAGCAAATTAGGGAAATACGATCTAGATGAATTTATAAAGTGAGTGAAAACTGGATAAAAAAGCAGGTGATTCACTGTCAAACTTGTAGGACATATCTGTTGGGGTCCCCACAGGGGGTCAACCTTCGGTCTGACCCTATTCAATATTTTCATTACTGACAGGATTGTGGAGTGGAAAGTATGCTTATAACATCTGTAGATGAACCTAGATGCAAAGTGTGGCATTTACTGTTGCGGACAGGATAAGAATTCAAAAGGAGCAGATAAATTAAACATTGGTCTGAAATCAATTAAATGAAATTCAATAAAGACACAGCAAACTATTTCTTAAGTAGGAAAAATCAAATGCACAGCTACAAAATGGGATGTAACTGGCAAGGTGGTCATAATGCTGAAAGGATCTGGCAGGTTTAGTGGTTCACACATTCAGTATGAGTCAATAATATGATGAAGTTGCTAAAAAGGCTAACAACATTCTGGGGAATATAAGACATAAATAGTAACTATCCAGCTGTACTTGGTTCTGCTAAGATCTTAGCTGGAGAGTACTGTGTCCAATTCTGGGTGCCACATTTTAGGAAAGCCATGGGCAAATTGGAGAGAGCCAAGAGGAGAGCAACAAGACCAATAAAAGGTTTAGAAAACCTGACCTATGAGAAAAGGTTAAAAAAAGTGAGGGTGTTAAATCTTGAAGAAGGAAAATGAAGGAGGTACCAGATGATAACAGTCTTCGAAAACATTAAGTGCTGTTATAAAAGAACTACAGGTTGGACTTCCCTCGTCCAACACCCTCGGGACCTGACTGATCCCAAACGAGGGGATTTGCGGACCTGTGGAGGTCCCTTCCATCATGGCCCGTGCTGCCCCTGACAAGAGCTCCAGCCCAGCGCCACTGGTGCCTGCCTAGGCTGGAGCTCCGTGGCTGCCACTGATGTCAGAATGCCATGGCTAGGACTGGAATTCCACGGCTGCCACTTCTGGCCAAAGCTCAACAGCTGCGGCTGCTGGCCAGAGCTCTGTGACTGCTGCTGCCGGCCCCTCGCTACAGCCCAGCCATGGGGGCCAGAACTTCCTCCTGCGTCGCCCGCCCCACTGCACTCCGCCCTCCCAACACCAGAATGTTGGCTGAGTTGCCACATCCCCCACTGCTCCTACCCCATGGCCCAACCTCCTTATATATGGCCTCTGTGGTCCAGGAACATCCATGGCAGATCATGGGTGTTGCCAGACCAGAGAGTTCCGGTTAAGGGAGGTACAACCTGTATGAGCAATTGTCTTCTGTGTGCACTAAAGGCTGGACAAGAATAATTGATTTAATCTGCAGCAAGGCAATTTTAAGTTAGATAACAGGAAAATCAATTTAACTGTACAGGTAATGAAGCTCTGGAATAGGTTTCCAAAGGAAGCTGTGAAATCCCCATTGCTGGAGGCTTTTCAGAAGAGCTTTTCTTGGTCCTGCCTTAGTGTAAGTAGGGACTAGAAAGGAGCAGCTCTTGGTGACCTCTCAAGGAACCTTCCAGCTCTATCTTTCTGTGATTCCATAATAAGAGATCAAACTCTTTATTGAACCGTTGCTCAAGAGCAGACACCTTTCTTGCCCTCCAAAGTCAGAGACCCCCACGCATGCTGTATAGCTACCTGTCGACTGGCACTCGGAGCCTGCTGCACAGACGTGATGGATGGAGTGTACACACTGTTGGTAGCCAATGAGACAGTGGCCAGCGAAGGGGTGTTTCCCTGGCATTGCTCCCTCTTGTGGGTCATGAACGCTGGCAGCGAGTTGAACTGCTTCTTACACTTCCCACACAGGAACACATCCTCATCATCTGCAATCAGAAGGGCATGGATCATTGCTCTTCCTCCTCCAACAACGAAGTGACCTTCAGCTACAGTTAGGCTATGTTCACACTCGCGGCTTCTTGCCGGAGTAATACGCAAATGAGGCTAAGCGTAGAATATCGCCGAGCCTCATTAGCGTACCTAATGAGCCACCATTTTTTTCAGAAGAGGCTCTTGCGCAAGAAGGAGTGTCTACACTGCTCCTTCTTGCGCGCGAAAAACCCTCTTGCGTAATGCCGTTACACCTATTACTTTTCAGGAAGAACGGCATTACGCAAGAGGGTTTTTCTTGCGCAAGAAGGGGCAGTGTAGACACTCCTTCTTGCGCAAGAGCCTCTTCTGAAAAAAATGGTGGCTCATTAGGTATGCAAATGAGGCTCGGCAATATTCCACACTTAGCCTCATTTGCATATTACTCGCGCAAGAAGCCGTGAGTGTAGACATAGCCTTCGGGTCACAAAGGGGACAGTACAAAGGGAGCCTTCCTGCTGTTAGCCCTGCAGAGCTGTCAGAGTTAGGAGAGTGAACTGCATTGTTCTGCCTTGTGCAGCTTTAGCTATTTTGTCAGCTGAGCTCTAGCTATGGAAAGTCTTACTGAGGATGAGAAATAACTAACTAAACTTTGCATTCCCCTAGCTCCTTCCATTTGAGTACATCAGGCTCACATGGATCAGTCTGGGTTCAGCCTTTAGGCCATGGGTTCGCAAACTGGGGGGCAGGTGAAGAAATTCCAGGGAGGGCACAAGGCACACAGTTCCCCTCCCCCTTTCCCTCCCCCGCCCGGTCAATCCCCCCTTAAGTTTTGCTGTTATTTGTTTTTTGACCCCGGTCAGTTCCTTTTTTTTTTACTCAACAAGGTTTTTTGCTATGGTGGGGGGGCATGAGGGTTTCTCAAAAATCAAAAAGGAGGGCGTGCTGCCAAAAAGTTTGGGAACCGCGGCTTTAGACAGAACAATGAGCTGTAATGCTTGGAGAAGGGAGAGATCGATTACCAAGCGTTCACTTGTGCGCATTGGGGGAAAGGTCACACAACAATTCTGCATTGCCCAAGTGAGCCCTGATGAAACACTGGCTGGCCTATGGCTTCCAGTTCTGGAGAGGGAGCTCTAGAGACGTGTATTGCCGATAAAGGGCTGAAGCGAAAAGCCAGAGTTTCGTAAGAATCTAAGCCAGCAATTACTATGAGCTGCTCACCTAAATGATATGCTCACTCAAATAACTGAGTGACCCTTGCTGCAGCAATGGGCATTTCATTTGTACCATCCAAAAAGTGCCCTCCCCCACCTTCATGTCTTTACCAAAGTGCATGGCATGGACCCGTTTCTGAGACCAACCACAACTCACCCTCTCTTCCCCCGGACAACTAGACCAAGTCTGTGACAGGTGGCACACAGGGCATCCCTTTCTCCCCTTACATTCTGCCTTGTTTAGCTAAACATGCCAAGGGCCCTGTGGAATTAACACACAGCAGTGACTCTCCCCCAACAGACAACTGTTCTGCCAAATCATTTCTGACGTCACTCAGACAGGGGGTGCCAGTCTGCAAGAGTCTCTTTCTGCTTGCACATGCAATGAAAGAGGGGCTCACCCATGGGCTGGATGTTGGCCGAGGTGTTGACATTTTGAGCAGATGGATCTGTAACCGCCCCTTGGCCATCCAGCAGGGACTGAACAGCCAGCACTGTCTGATTATCCATTCCTGAAAGGGAGACAGAAGCCAGAATTAACAGGCAAGCATACCCCTACCTTACAGCATCCTAGCAGGCTCTCCAGAAGGAGAACTAACTCTGAAACTTCACTCTCCACTATCCAGATGTATCCTACAGTAATTTAAGGAACACTGCAGTTTGAATTTGTCATGCTTTGATGAATAAAGATGATACAGAGAGATTAATAGTTTAAAAATCACCCCTTTGGGGCAGTTTCTTCACCCCTTTCACAAGGAATCTAAACCACTCTGGGAATGGTTGCAAAGACATAAGGAATTATCACCGAGAAGGAGTCTGCTTTCCTCCTGCATGCAAGGGTTTTACTCTACTGCAGTACAACTTTACTCTGAGAGCAGTGCCAACAGGGGCTACCAGTCCTTCTCCTGGGTAGACTGATTCGCTGCAGGCTCTGTAGTATAAAGCTTATATATAAAGTTTTATACTAATGAGCCCGCAATATATCTAACCATGTAATTGCTATGCTTGTTAGAGGTTACAGTTAACTTTTGCAATTACTTTTTACATCCTTACTAAGAACTCACTGCTCCTGCATCACCCATATGAAGCTAGTGAAAATATACTCAAGTAACAGAACCACTAAGTAACACTGCTTATACCTTAACTGAGTAACCTGATCAGTCTGCCAGTAATCCATCTGATTTCTCAACATCCTTGCCTTTTGTTTATTAACCTTGCTTTGTTGTGTCTTATCTGAGCACTCTGAACTCATCTGGTTCTCAATCCCACACACATTTACTGACATAGTTACGCATATGGGTAGCTCTATTAGCATCAATGGCCTTACTCACAGGCTGTGTCTACATTGGCACGATCCTTTTGCGCAAAAACTTGCTGCCTGTCTACATTGGCTGTGAGTTCTTGCGCAAGAACACTGATGTTCTAATGTATGAAATCAGGGCTTCTTGCACAAGAACTATGATGCTCCCACTCAGGAATAAGCCCTTTTGCACAACTGTTCTTGCGCAAGGGGCCAGTGTAGACAGGCAACATGAATTTCTTGCGCAAGAAAGCCCTATGGTTAAAATGGTCATGAAAGCTTTCTTGCGCAAGAGAGTGTCTACACTGGCAAGGATGCTCTTGAGCAAAAGCACATCTCTTGCGCAAAGGCACATGCCAGTGTAGACGCTCTCTTGTGGAAGAGTTTTCATAGACGTAGTCATATAGTTTCAATCACCAAATTGCAGGATTAGGAACTTATATTGTAAGCTCTGGCGAGCAGGGGCTGTTTCTTTACTTGTTTCTGTAAAGGACCCATCACATTCCATAGCACTACAACAACACCTCTAATACCTGCCCCAAATGGGAGTATGGGGATGTTTTTTCTAAACAATTATTTTAACTGTTAAATAGGAGATGAGATCACCTAGCTCCAGCCCCTTGCCCCAGAATCTGGTTTTGAGGCATGCTGTTTTACTCATCACATCAGGAAGCAGATAGGAGTCCCTGGAAGTTCTGCCATGATTCTGTGTGTACAACGAGACATGGCTTCTCTTCCCCCATTTCCTACTTTAAGAAACCAGCTTGTAGGGAGTGGCACAGAATCCCCCCAGAATCCAAGGGCTGTTGCTGTGTATCTAGGTGGGATGCAGGGTGAAGAATCTTCTACACCTGCTGGGCAAACAGCACAGCTGGAGGCTGAGCAATTTACTTCAGAATCAGAAGTATCCCTATGAATAATGGTGAGAAGGGTAGGTGGAGAGCCTTTCCCTTCCTCACTCCCCAGACAGGAGCATATCTGTAAATCATGCCAGATGCACCTCTTATCAGTGCCAGATGCTGTCTTCTCCCCTTCTACATCAGATGCACATAGGAGGAAAGACTGTGAGAATACATGGTTCTGCAGCCCCAGGGAAGGGAGAGAAGAGCAGCTGTTATACAAATCATGCTCCTTTACATGGACTGATTCTGGAATACTCTAGAGCAGCGGTTCTCAAAGTGTGTGGTCCATGGACCACTACGGGTCCATGACCATCCTGCAGATGGGTCATGGATTCAAGGCATGCCCCACAACCTAGGAGCCTGCGCTCCTTTCCATACTGAATACTGCAGGAACATGCATATTTTGTTTTGATTTTGTTTATTTGTTTTTTTAATTCCAAGAGAAACTGTTATTTTAAAATACACACATATATTTACAATTGCTCCCCTGCAGTATTTTCAAGGGAATCACTGCAGACTCCTGCATCAGATCCAGAAAATGAAACTGACAAATTTATTGTAATGTCCAAATGGAAACAAGCAAGCAGCAGGAATAGTGAGGAGAGAATGTGATACCTAGCATGCTATTTTAATAGTTTATGGTAATAATTAAAACTTTAAATTACTGAAGCTCAAGAATTAAAAAGAACCAATTTGTGTTAATACAGTCAAACCTCTTTAACCCAGCAACCCTGGGAAACAAGGTTTGCCAGATTAAAGCTTTTGTCTGGCCAGGGAGAGAATGAGGGGAATGGGGATAGAGTTCTTACCTGGTGCTCCACATCCCCCACCACTCCCAAGCAGTGCCCCCTGCCACTATGGGACAGCAGGGCAAGCCTCTAGCAAAGCGTGTTGCTGCTCTGCTATTCCCCAGCAGGAGGGGAAGGGGTATGGCAGTGTGCAGAGCCACTTCTGACTCTGCTTGCCAGGGTCCATGCCACAAGTGTTCCCAAATTAGGGACATCCAAAATACAGTGGCTATAGCATAATAATGCCAGGAGTGCCAAACTCAGCATGTGAAGGGGGCCAGGCTACATTTTTAACAGGGCTGTCGATTAATTGCCATTAACTCACATGATGAACTCAGTTTTTAAAAGTATGATTAAGTTGTGATTAATTGCCATGTTAATTGTACTGTTAAATGATAGACTACCAATTCAAATTTATTATTTGTTTTTCTACATTTTCAATTACAACACAGCACTGTACTAAGTTTATATTTTTATTACAAATATTTGCTCTATAAAAATTATAATAGTATTTTTCAATTCACTTCATATAAATACTGTACTGCAATCTCTTTATCATGAAAATTAAATTTACAAATTTAAATTTTGTTACATAACTGCACTCAAAACAATGTAAAATTTTAGCACTTGGAAGTCCACTCAGTCCTACTTCATGTTCAGCCAATCAATACGACAAACAAGTTTATTTACGTATATGGGAGATAACGCTACTCATTCTTTATTTGCAATGTCACCTGAAAGTGAGATCAGCTGTTTGCATGGCACTTTTGTAACAGGTATTGCAAAATCTGAGAGGAATCAGGTATGAATCATGCTTTCAGAAGTCTTAAAAGAGCAACATTCCAATATGGAAACTATAGAACCCACATCATCTTCAGCCTCTGTTGGTAGCATCTGACTCAGATGATGAAAATGAACATGTGTTAGTCCACACTGCTTTGGATTGTTATCAAGCCAAACCCATCATCAGCATGGACACATCATAGTTGAAACATGAAGGGACAGATGAATCTTTAAGCACATCTGGCACATAAATATCTTAGGATGTTCTTGCACAAGAAGCCCGCAGTGTAGACACAAACTTAGGCTATGTCTACATTGCAGTTGCTTTTGCGCAAAATCTTGACACCTGTCTACACTGGCCGCGAGTACTTGTGCAAGAACACTGATGTTCTAATGCATAAAATCAGTGCTTCTTGCGCAAATACTCTGACGCTCCCGCTCAGGGATAAGCCCTCTTGTGCAACTGTTCTTGTGGAAGAGGCCAATGTAGACAGGAAACATCAATTTCTTGTGCAAGAAAGCCCGATGTTTAAAATGGCCATCAGAGATTTCTTGCGCAAGAGAGAAGCTACACTGGCACGGATGCTCTTGTGCAAAAGCACATCTTTTGTGCAAAGGCACATGCCAGTGTAGACGCTCTCTTAGTCAAATACTCTAACACAAAAACTCTTGCATTAAAGAGTATTTGCGCAAAATCTTGCCAATATAGACGTAGCTCTAGGCTGTGTCTAGACTGGCAAGTTTTTCCGCAAAATCATCTGCTTTTGCGGAAAAACTTGCCAGCTGTCTACACTGGCCGCTTGAATTTCTGCAAGAACACTAACAATCTCATGTAAGATCGTCAGTGTTCTTGCGGAACACTGTTCTTGCTCCCGTTCTGGCAAAAGCCCTCTTGCGGAAATCATTTGCGCAAGAGGGCCAGTGTAGACAGCACAGTACTGTTTTGCGCAAAAAAACCCTGATGACTAAAATGGCGATCGGGGCCTTTTTGCGCAAAAGCGCGTCTAGATTGGCACGGACGCTTTTCCAGAAAAAGTGCTTTTGCTGAAAAGCGTCCGTGCCAATCTAGATGCTCTTTTCTGAAAATGCTTTTAACGGAAAACTTTTCCGTTAAAAGCATTTGCGGAAAATCATGCCAGTCTAGACGTAGCCCTAGTGTATAATGCCAGCACTGAGGCCAGGTCTACACTGACAGAAAAAAAGGATGCAAGATGCACAACCCCAGCTACATGAGTTAAGTAGCTGGAGTTGACATACTTTGCACCAAGTTTCTGGGATCCCAAAGCAGGTGGTCAACCGGAGAAATGCTCCCATCAACTTCCCCATCAGTACGAGCGCTGATGGGGGTGCCCTCAGCATTTGATTTAAACCTGCTAAATCAAAACCCAGAAGATTGATTGCCAGAGCATCAATCCTCCAGCATGTGGAGACGTGGCCTGAGCTAAGTACTTCACTGATGGATGTGAAGATACATCTTTTCCCCAAGGTTGAAAGCCACTGTTCTAGGCCAGTGGTTCCCAACCTTTATTATGCTATGGACTGGCAAACGTTTGCCAGACCAGTAACATTTTATTTGCATATTTCCACATTAATTATGCAAGTATGCAAATAAAATGTTACCAGTCCACCTAGCCCAACTCAGCCCCTTGCCCCAGTGTCTAACACCCTTTGACCCCCCCTCCTATGCCCCATGTCCTTTGACCCTTAACCTCTGACCCCTACAGTCCACACCAAAACCCTCTTGCCCCGTGACTTTACCATGCCCTCGCCCATAATCCCTTTGCCCCCATGCCCACACTCATCAGAGCAAGGCTGACCCCTCCAGGGAGCGTGGCCGTTACTGCCACATGGGCAGGGACAGCAGCCCTCCTCCTTCGTGCCTCCTTCTTCCTAAGAGCATCTTGCACCTCTATGGGTAGAGGGGGAGCGTGGACCCTGTCTGTTTGCCACTATGGGGGGGGAGGGGAGGGAGGGAGATGCTTCCTGCTCCACTGCCTCAGCCCCAGCGCTACTGCCAGCAAAAGCGGCTGCATGAGCAGGAGCCCTGGAGAGGCATATATTGTTCCACCTCAGCCTCAGTACTGCCACCTGCAAAAGTGGCTGAGTGGGCAGGAGGAGGAGAAAGAACTGCAGAGCTCTGGGGAGGCACTTCCTACTCTACCTCCTCCTGCCACCACTAGCAAAAGCGGTGGCGAGGTCGGGGGAGCAGTCATTGGTGGCATGCACACCTCCCTCCTTCGTGCCCCCTCCTTCCCCACACGTGGAGTGGGGAGGAGAGAGGAAAGCACTTCCTCCTACGCCTCCTGAGCTACCACAGATGCCAGAGTGAGCCGCCAGGAACAGCCAGCTCAAGCACCAGCAACCGGGCCACAAACCGGCAGTTGGGAACCGCTGTTCTGGACTACTGTATCCCTTTGAGTTATTTGACTTGCATACTCACTTTAAAAATTACTTGCCTACAAAATCACACATAAAAATACAAAGTGTGCAGCACACTACTACAGAAAAATTGCTAACACATTTTTACCATACATTCATAAAATAAATCAATTAGAATATAAATATTGTGCTGTACTTACATTCAGTATATAGTACTTAGAACAGTATAAACAAGTCATTGGATGAAATTTTTGTTTGCACTGACTTTGCTAGCCCTATTTATGTAACTTGTTGTCAAACAAAGCAAATATTTATGAGATGATGTACCCCAGAAGATCTCTGCATACCCCCAGAGATACATGAACCCCTGGTTGACAACCATTGGACTGAGAAGAATGGTCTTTCTGGCCATGAATCTAGTAGCTATCCCATCCCTCCATTACGAACCTGATCCACGCTGCCACTTACAGCTCAGAATGAACCAGTGTCACAGAGTGCTGAATAAAAGATCCACATTTATTATTGAGGAGCTGAAAGGGAACTGGCTCCCGACTTGCAGGGAGAGGGGACGGACATCTCCAGGGAGTATGTCCTGCTCCCTGAGCCCTAGTAGTGAGAGTGGGGTGAAGTCTCATTGGAGAGAAGAACTTCCCTGAGGAAGGTACTGGGTCAATCAGAAGAAGGGGCAGGACGACTCCCCTGGGCCCTGCAGGCTGGGTCCCTCAGGGGACTTGGAAACAGGGGAGGGGTTCCCTAGGACATACAGGAACAGGATCTCCCTGGGATGTCCCACAGCAAGAAAGGGTCTTCCTAGCCCTGCGCTCTCCCACATAGGGATATGGGGGGAGGGGGAATTCCCAGAGGAGGCCACTGCTCTAATTGGGCATGGTCTCTGTAAGAGTTCCCAGAAGGGCATTGCTCCAGGCTAACTCGGTCTGGCTGGAGGGGGGAAAGGGGTCACTGACAGGCTGAGTCTCTGGAGGGGGCTCTCCGGGGGTGGGCACTGCACCGGGCAAGCTCTCTACAGGGACTGGTTTCCAGGGGGGAGCACTACTCTGGGCGGGCCAGGTCGGGGGAGGGGGGAGATAGGGTGCTGTTCCAGGTGGGCAGGGTCTATGGGAGGGGGCTGCTGCTGCACCTCCTGGCAGGCATGGGTCTGAGGGGAGAGTCTATTGCTAATCCCACCGGGATTGCTGCTGCTCCTCGGGGAGGACCGGGTCTATGCGGGGGTCCCCTGTGAAGGCCGGGTCTCTTGTGGGGGGGGGGGGGCGGCGGGTGTTGCTCCAGGTAGGAGGGGGTCTCTGGGGGAGGGAGAGGCTGCTCCAGCCGGGCCTTCTGGGAAAGGGGGGGAGATTTGCTCTGGCCGGGTCTGAGGGGGGGGGTGCTCGGGCTGGGTCTGAGGGGGGGGGCGCTGCGGCCGGGCCGGGTCTGGGGGGGGGTGCTCGGGCCGGGTCTGAGGGGGGGGGGCGCTGCGGCCGGGCCGGGTCTGAGGGGGGGGGTGCTCGGGCCGGGTCTGGGTGGGAGGGGCGCTCCGGCCGGGTCTGAGGGGGGGGGCGCTGCGGCAGGGCCGGGTCTGAGGGGGGGGGTGCTCGGGCTGGGTCTGAGGGGGGGGGCGCTGCAGCCGGGCCGGGTCTGGGGGGGGGGGCTCCGGCCGGGCCGGGTCTGAGGGGGGGGGGCTCCGGCCGGGCCGGGTCTGAGGGGGGGGGGGCTCCGGCCGGGTCTAAGGGGGGGGGCTCCGGGCGGGCCGGGTCTGAGGGGGGGGGGGCGCGGTCCGGCCGGGCCGGGTCTGAGGGGGGGGCGCTCCGGCCGGGTCTGAGGGGGGGGGGCTCCGGCCGGGTTTGAGGGGGGGGGGCTCCGGCCGGGCCGGGTCTGAGGGGGGGGGCTCCGGCCGGGCCGGGTCTGAGGGGGGGGGGGCGCTCCGGCCGGGTCTGAGGGGGGGGGCTCCGGGCGGGCCGGGTCTGAGGGGGGGGGGGCGCGGTCCGGCCGGGCCGGGTCTGAGGGGGGGGCGCTCCGGCCGGGTCTGAGGGGGGGGGCTCCGGGCGGGCCGGGTCTGGGGGGGGGGGCTGCGGCCGGGCCGGGTCTGAGGGGAGGGCTCCGGGCGGGCCGGGTCTGGGGGGGGGGGGCCCCGGCCGGGCCGGGTCTGGGGGGGGGGGGCTCCGGCCGGGCCGGGTCTGGGGGGGGGGGGGGCTCCGGGCGGGCCGGGTCTGAGGGGGGGGGGGCTCCGGCCGGGCCGGGTCTGGGGGGGGCTCCGGCCGGGCCGAGCGGATCGCTCTGGGAGGGCCGGGTGTCTCGAGCGGGTTCCCCTGGCGACGCGGGGGGGAGGGGTTGCTCCGGGCGGCTGCGGGGGGAGGGTGGCCCTGCCTCCTGCCTCTGTGCGCGGCTGTTCCAGGAACCCTCCCCCGGCCGGGCTGCCTGGGGCGGCCCCGCGGCCGCCGAGCCCCTGTGCAGTGGAGGGAGGGGAGACGCCCCGCGCGGAAGAGCCGCGGGCCTGCCTGGCGCTGCGGCGCCCCCGGGAGGTGTCGGCTCGCGCCCGCCCGGCCCCGCCGCCCGCTACCTTCCAGCGCCTCGAATATCGCCTGCGCCATCTTGGAGCCGCGGCGGCCGGGCCCGAGCCCCCTGCATGGGCATTGTGGGAAGGGAGGCGCCGCCGGCCGCCAGGGGGAGCTGCGCGCGGGTGGGCTGGCTGGGCGGGGAGTGGGGGTAGAGCCCGTGGGGGGGACTGTCCCCGTGGGGGGTAGAGTCCCCGTGGGGGTAGAGCCCGTGGGGGGTATGGGCTGTCCCCGTGGGGGGGTAGAGTCCCCGTGGGGGGGCTGTCCCCGTGGGGGGTAGAGTCCCCGTGGGGGGGTAGAGCCCGTGGGGGGGGTGGGCTGTCCCTGTGGGGGGTAGAGCCCGTGGGGGATGGGCTGTCCCCGTGGGGGGTAGAGCCCGTGCGGGGGATGGGCTGTAGAGCCGTGGGGGGGGGGGGGGGCTGTCCCTGTGGGGGTAGAGCCCGTGGGGGATGGGCTGTCCCCGTAGGGGGTAAAGCACCTGTGGGGGATGGGCTGTCCCTATGGGGGGGGGGTAAAGCCCCTGTGGGGGATGGGCTGTCCCTATGGGGGTAAAGTCCCTGCAGAGGGGGGGGATCCAGCTGTGGTTTAAAGGTCCTATGGGGGATGGGGTGTCTTATAGAGAAGTCCTTATTGGGGCGGTAGCATATCTGTATGTGGGTACATATGGCGTGCAGGGACGGAATTGCCAACAGTATAGCTGAGCAGGGCAGGGCAGTGGTGTTTCATCTGGGAATGGTCACACTCACAGAACTCTAGGGATGTTTATTGAACAGAAGTTCACAAATTGCCCTAGATGTGACTATAGCATCAGAATGCAGATCTCTGAGCTGGAGTGAGCACCAAAGTTTGTATTAGTATTGGGGTTATAATACAGAACATCCACCTAGAGAACACAAAAGCTCCAGAATTGCAACTTTTTAAAAGCTGATTGGAAGAATAAAAACTAAGTGGTTCATGTTGAAAACAGTTGAGAATGACACCTCCGTATGAATTGGTACCAGATACATACAAGGATGCAAATACATGTGGGGACATTTCCTCATCTGCCAAAGTTGGTGCTTCCTCTAATTTAACATTCCTTGATTAAGTATTCCATGCCAGCAGCACAGCCCTAAATCCTAACTTGCCTCCTTGAAATTGGTTTATTCTTTTTAGCTTGTGTGCTGGTCTAACTACAGAAGCACAAGTTACAACTCCACAGATACAACAAAGAAGAATAAGAGATTTAGAGTCCTTTTTGTGTGTGGAAAAATGAAGCATCTCTCCACAAACTCGCAGCACTTTTTAAGCATGAATTTGCTTTGAATGTACATATGACTCTGCGAATTAGAGTTATAATTAATTAGAAACTTGGTCCTTTAAGAAAGTTAGCATTTCATCAGTCTTTTCTTTGGGTCAGAATGTTAAAGATATTTAGGTGCCTAAAAATGCACTGGGATTTTTCAAAAGCAGCTAGAGCTCTAACTCTCAAAATCAAAAATGCCATTAGGTGCCTATATGCATCTTTAAGCACCAAAATGTATTTTTAAAGCTAACCCTTTTTCCTGAATGATCTTTTAAATGGAGTAAGAGACTTTAAAGGGTTCCATATGGTTAAACATAACAGATCTTGTGCATAGGCTATATTTGAGGAAATTGGGATATAAATAAGGTAAGGGTGGGAGCCACAAATGTGCTTAAATGCCTGAGTCCTGTTGTTAGGCACAACTGCAATCCACAGAACTCCCACTCATTGCTCTCTAATCCTGTAGGTGCCTAAATGTGTGTTCTGTCTACATTTGTGCAGTAAAAAACCCTCAATGCAGATGTTTCAGCCCCTGAGCATGCACACTGTAGCCCCATTCTCAAGATCCCACCCTAAATGATTAGTAATTGTATCTAATAACTCAGGTATTTAATTGGGGTCACTGTGATATCTCTAGACTATCTCAACCATTTCTCTAAAGTTAATTGACATTTAACAAATCTATTGGTAATGACTCAGTGGTAGGAATGAGACTGGACATGTGTCAAAAGTTCTCAGTGGTAGATTAAGACTTAGCTTCTATGGCTGCATACTAGCCCGGGTATCAATGTTTGAAATAAGAGCTATTGTGCCCTCTAGTGATATAAGGGGAACTACAGGGCATTAATCATAAATATGGTTAGGTGCCTAAAAATGTAGGTAGGCATCTAATTAAATTTATCAAATTTACCTAGAGCTCTAACTCACAAAAATTAACGGAAGTTAGACCCCTAGGTAACTTTGAAAATTCCATTAGGTGCCTATCTGCATGTTTATGCACCATGCAACTGGCCACTTGCTATTCTGCTGAGGGCTTCCTCATGCAAGACTCTGTAACTTTTTGTCCTCTAATTGCATGTGTACACAAGGCAGTTAGAAGAGAGTTAGGAAAGAGGTGTGGACTTTTCTGATTCTACTTAGTGATGGAGACTAAGTCGATCACAACAGTTCACAGAGGACTATCAGCACCTGTCATAATGGGAGATCAGACTAAAGGCAGAGTTATAACTGGCCGAGTTGATTTAGTTGGAATTGGTCCTGCCTAGAGCAGGGGGGGCTGGACTTGATGACCTTCTGAGGTCTCTTCCAGTTCTATGATTCTATGATAATAACAACTTGTTTGATTGTATCAACACAAGCAAGACCAAAATATGTTATAACATAGCTAAGGGTAGGGTAATATCATGCATGTAGCACTGATTAAAAGTGGTAACATCTGTGATGTAATGGGGCCTAATCATAAAATGTTCCCCTACAGGTTTATGTGTGTTTCCATTTCTAATATCTAATTTGTGTCCATTTCTCATATTATTGGATGTATGGAAAAGCTTCCATATGAAGACAAACTGTAATGACTGTTTAGAGATGATATGAGTGAGAGGATGATACATGACAAAAGATATACACAATAACAAAGGGCGTAATAAAGGTAAATAAAGCATTTCAATTACACTTTTACCTACAGGATAAAGAGTTATTCAATAAAACTAGGTTTTTAGGATTAGCGTTTTATTGGTAACTATGGTAAATATTATTTCACTGTACGTACACACACAGATTTAAAAAATATTCCTATTGATAATTTAGTTAGGAAAAATAATAAAAATGCTGCTTGAGAACTTAGAGTCCCACCTTAATGTGCATGGAACATGTTTTAATATCAATATTAGCACAGCTGACTTAAGAATATGTATATATTTTGCCCCATGATGTTGACAATTGAACAGTTTATATAAAACGTTTAACTTTTTGAATATCAGCATTTACTGTCATTGTCTGCCCTCTCCATAGTTTCCTACAACTTTGAAATGTAAATAGATTTTAAAAAATCAAAACCAATACTTATGCAGTTACAAAATTAACCTGAAATATGCTTTAAAATAAACGTTGCTATCTCTCAAAATTATAAAAATGCTCAAATTCTGCCAAGCCTAGAAAAAAAAGGAGTAAAAAAAGATAAAAAACCTTTTAAACACAATACACAACTAACCTGTGGGACTCCTTGCCACTGAAAACAGTAGTTCATAGATTTTTTTTAAAAGGACTAGACATGCAATGAGAGTTATACTGAAGAGATTAGAGAGCATAGTTTTCTGTTAGAAGGAAGATAAAGTTACATCCCACCACAAAGCCATCACTAAACGGCAGAGGTTAGGAAGAGACTTTCCTTGGGCAGGTTATTCCATTCATGCCCAGCACAGGGTTTCGTGCCGGTCCCGAGCAAGTGACACTTGGCGAGGCGAGGCACTGCAGCCAGTGGCCCCGCAGTAGCTGTGCCGCGCTGTAGGGACTGAACTCTGAGCATCATCCCCCGGGCAGCCAAAGAGCGCCCCCTCGCAGCAGCCCCCATTGGAAGAGGTCGCTTCTGCTCTGGCCAATAGCCGCAAATCTGGCGGGCGGTGCCGAAGCCCTGTGACCTTTCCCAATAGGCAGACCACTCTTGAGAACGTGCCTTGAAGGGGCAGGGCGCAATCTCCCATTAGTCGCGAGTTTTGATGGATGGGTAAGGCAGCCTATGGGCGTGCGATGTGCTCTGTGCAGCTGCGGAACCTTGCCCTGGCCTTCGCTGTCCGCCCGGACTGTTTGCAGCGGTGCCACCGGACCCCGGGCGGGCGGGCGGCCATGGGGGCCCAGGGCGTGCTCCGCGCCGTGCTCCGCACCGTCAACTCCCTGCTGCAGCAGCGCAGATACCGCGCCGCGCTGGCCGTGCTCAAGGGCTTCCGCAACGGAGCGGTGTAAGCCGGGCTGCCGGGCCGCCTGCGGGGGCTCCTCGCCTTCTCCGGGCCCGCGCTGTGCCGGGGGTCCCCCCCAGCCCCCCTCTTCGAGCCGCCCTGTCCCCACCCCCGGGCCAGGCGGGGGAGGGGCTTTCCTTCGGGGCCGGGCCCATGATGTTCCTTGTGCTGCCCCTCTCCCCAGCAGGCTGCGGAGAGAAAGCCCCCCTGGGAGCAGCCTGTCGCTTGTTTTAGGGGGCTCGTTAAAGCTTGCTCCAGCAAGGGGTGGATCGCAGATCCAGAGGAAATATTGTAAATCCAGCTGTCTCTGTGGGGTCCGCTTCAAGCACAGTCTTACCAAAACTGTTGCTCCCAGGTTACGATACTTACCCCACTTTTTTCAGGCTATTTTAAGAGTTGTATTCTGCTATCTGTTGTCTCATCCCATGTGGATAGTGACTTCGGACCTTGGCCTGCTTATGTTGCAATTTGATGCCACTGTCTCCTGCATAGTGTGTTGTGACACTGTGAAGTGACAAGTTGCTCTGGATCTGATGGCAATTTTTTAAAAAAAAGTGACCTCCTGGACTGATTGGGAAAGGGATGCAGCTGACAGTCCAGTTGTCTTTGCTTGACAGAAAGTGCCTAAAGCAAATTAGACTCTCTGATATTTCCAAACTTGCTGTGTGAGTTGCTACTTTTTTAACATACCCATAAACCAGCCCTTTGATTCAAAGTACCAGCATGTATTGTCAGTGTAGTGCTTACTGTGGGCTAAGTGCTTTACAGATAAGTAGGGCAATTCTCTTAGCCCCATACAAAATAATTTACAGTCTGTGTCTTAGTTGATACCTTTCAGAGACGCTCTAGATGCATTCAATTGAGTTGTGACTAAAAACCATACATTGTATAGTTGTTTAAAAAATGCTAAAGAAGAAGGCTTTATTTCTAAAGGGGAGGGGGGTCAGACCTGTTGCCATTGACTTGAGTGGGAGCAGAACTAGGCCTTTTATCTTTATTTGAGGAAGAAAACATATTTAGGTCTAGGGATGTTAAAAATCAATTAATTGAATAATCAAGTAACCTCATGAATTTGTATCGGTTAGTTGACTGTTCTATAGTCCCCAGAGGCGGGGTCAGCAGCCACTGTATCAGAGGCAGCTGTGTAGGGTGCCTGGCAGGAGCTGGTCCATGAAGGGAGCCAGTTTAAAAAACAGCTCCCCTTGTGGACCAGCTGCCTGTTGCCCTGTGCTGCTGCCTCTGAAAAAGCGGCAGCAGCGTGAGGTGGCAGCAACCCCATCTAAGGGTGATCTGAGCTCCTGAACCTGGCGTGAGCTGGAACTGAGCTGGGCTACCTGCCCGCCTGGCTCCTAATGCACTTTAAATGCAGAGCCACAGCAGGGTAGGTTCTATACTCTGCAGGAGCCAGAATTGAGCCAGGCTGCTGGCCAGCCTGCTAAAAAATTTACTAGTAAGGATGGGAGGAAGGAAATGCATGTAGTCTATAGCATTAACCTAGAAGCTTTTGCTTATCGGTTAATTGACTACACTATTACATCCCTACTTTTGTCTTGTCTGAACAGTGCCAGTAAAACACACCCAAAGGCACTGCGAAGTGCACTAATGTGTTGTGTTCTGAAGGCCTTGTGTGATTCTGCTGGTGCACTCTAAAAGGCACTTGGTTTATGTTAATGAGCTAGATGTTAGAGTGCAACACTTTACAAATCACACCACCCTGGTTCTTTGATCGAATTATCAGGTGATGTGTTGAAATGGACTTCAACTGATTAGCCAATGACTTGTGGTTTATTCCACTATAATATAAGGATTAAAAGATCAATAGTTGATTACAGTAATTTAAAAAAAATACATGCAAACATTGTATGTATGCATATCATCATTTTCTTTTGCAGCTATGGAGCAAAGATCCGGGCTCCCCATGCTCTGGTGATGACCTTTCTCTTCAAGAGTGGAAGGTACACACATTACTCTTCCTTTCTGGCCTTCTCTGTAATGAAGAGTGCATGCTTCAGCCAGCTATTTTTTAAAAGTGAACCTTTTGCAAACACCAGGCATGTTCAGGTCAAATGACATGAACATTTAGTTATGTTGTCATAACTAAATGGGAAAATCCCACAGCAATGTAACTTTTTAAAAATACAAAGGACAAGCAGAATGCAGCCTGTTTGAGGCTCAGGAAGCTGATCCAGCTAGGCCTTGGTTATGCAAGGAGAACTACCATTTTCCCCTGCTGGGCTTATCTTGTTTCAAGCAGTGTTAAACTCCACCTGTGCAAATTGTATAGATGAGGAAAGCCAATGGATGGTTGTACTGGTGCAGCTGCTCCAATGGTTGACTGTCCATTTCTGGAATGATGGTAAATCAGGGTAAAAGGAGACTTAGACTGGATTCTGATCAGTGACCTAGCAGTGAAATGAGCCATCCTCACATATTTGTTTTTGTTTAGCTCACTGGTCCTGCTGGATGTTCCTGGACCAGAGAGCCCAGGGCCAGGAGCGTAGTCGCAGAAGGGCTGGCAGCATCCTGTGTGGGGTAGTGGACTGGAGAGTTGGTAGCAAGGGACCTCCCCTGGCCCAGCAAAACCGGTCCCAAGAGTGACAGACCTGTATTTGTATTACAGTAGTGCCTATGACCTAACAAACAATAGGCCTCATTGTACCAAGTGCTGTACATAGATTTGTAGATTGTTCCTGACCCAAAAAACTTAGCCTAGGTAGACCAGGCATGCGTCAGGAGGGAGAAGGGGATGCAACATACCAGCAGAATGAGCAGTGTTATGACAGTGTTATTGCTTTACTAATGCTTGTTTGTTCCTTTGCTCAGTTTAAGAGAGAAACTGAAAGCGATTGCTCAGGCCACATATACTCATTCCCGAAACCTGGCGTATTTTGTGTTCACTTACAAGGGGCTGATGGCACTGCAGTCTCGACTACAGGGAAAGAACTTTCAGTTGCACTCCTTCCTGGCAGCCTGTGTTGGGGGCTGGTTAGTGTTTGGTGAAAATAATCATATCAACAGCCAGGTAAACAAACATGTTTGTGGAGTTTTATCTTTCTGACCTTGCCATAAAAAGACAATCAACAACTACATGTTGTGTAGCTGCTGGTTTGACTAGGATTTAAACAAACTAAAAAAGACTGATACTGTAAGCTGTGCTTTTCATAGTTAGCTCATTTACTGTCAAAGCCTAAAGGAGAACTGTTTGCATCAGAGGGTAGTGCACACAGCACTGGGAGCCAGATGACCTACCTTGTATTCCCAGTTCTGCCACTGACTCACTGGTTAGCCATGGGGAAGTCACACAGGCCTTTTCCACACACAAACTTGCACTGGAGTTACTGAAGTTGTGGTGTGAAACCACACAACTGCTGCAAAACTCTTTGGACTCACTTAGTTTGATTTAAACCTGCTACAGCTGCCAACACAACTGATTTTCCAAGTGGTAGCATGTTGCACCGGATGAAATCTATTGCTCAGCAGAACTAGAGTGCCAATAAGCAAACCAGGAAAATAATCATGTTGGGAGGATACAAACGTACTTCAGTGTTGAAGGCAATTTAATTAGGTAGTGAATTATGGTCCAATATTAATCTTTTCTGTGTCTTTAACTTCTAAACTGCTTGATTAGGTCAGGTTTGCTAGCCATGTTACTGGACTGTAATTCCTTGGGTTTTCTCTTTATGTAGATAAACATGTACCTGCTGTCTCGTATTCTGTTTGGCTTGTCACGACTGGCAGTGGAGAAGGGTTATATCCCAGAACCCAAGCAGGACCCTTTCCCAATCTTTGCTGCTGTGACTTGGGGGATTGTTCTGTGGCTCTTTGAATATCATCGGCACACTCTCCAACCCTCTCTGCAATCTTCCATGACTTACCTGTACGACGACAGTAATGTATGGCATGACATTTCTGACTTCCTCATTTATAATAAAAGCAGTGCTCAAAAGTAATTTGCTAATCCCCAGCAATATTTGAATAATGGCACACATTCCCGCAACAAGGGGTGGGGGTGGGGGAGAAGAATTCTCTACTGTCCTTGATTTACATGTTTTTATTATTAGCACCTGTCAGACAAGATTCCCTCTTGTATTTTGCCAAAATGTAGCGATCTTTTCTTGGCTCTCTATTGGCCATACATACACTCCACAGAAACCTGTCCCAGTGCCACAACGAGAGTGCAAGGTTCTCAGATTAATTTGGATTAAAAAAAGCTTTTTCTGCAAGAGACCTTATTTTCCCTACACTGTGAGGGTGCATCTACACAGCACAGTTATTTCGAAATAACTTCTGTTATTTCAGAATAACAGTGCAAATGTCTACACAGCAATTCTGTTATTTCCAAATAATTTTTAAATGATGAATGGCTTCTTTTGAAATTGTTATTCCACGAGGAATAACATTTATTCTGAAATGGCTATTTTGGAATAGCAGTAGTGTGGATGCTCCCCAGGGCTATTCAAAGCAATTACTCCCCAGTTCCTCGTGGGCTATAAATCGAGGTAGTACGTCCTGCCTTGGACTAATTTTGAGGCTTCCCTGTAGTGTAGATGTGCTATTTCAAATTAAAATATTTTGGAGTATTTCTTCTGGAACAGCTTATTCCAAAATACGTGCACAGTATAGGTGCACCCTAAGAGTTATTTATTTTTTAAGAAACTAAATGCGCTGATTTTAAACACTGACGGCTCAAAAATCAAGTGTGAATATAGTTTATATGATGTAGAAACAAAATATGGTGAAGGGAACTAATAGAATGCTCGTGACCTCTCAAGATCACTGTTAGCTTTAGAAAGAAAGGTTATTTCTAACCATACCCCTCTGTCTTGAGTGTTTGTGATCTGATAAATGTATTTATATTCTGCTGTGAAATCAAAGTCATTTCAGAAGAAGGTCTTGATCTCCATGAAGTATTGGAAATCTAGACTAAAATTAATGCATTTTTTTCAGTGAGTTTTCTGTATAGTTTTCCCCCCTGAAGATAACAGTATATTTGAATTTAAAATCATTGGGCTTCTTTGGGATAAGAATGGTACCTGGTGTTCTGAATAACCATTTATGCTCAGTCTTGTCATTCCAAATGCAGGATATTTCACTGAGTATTCTCCCTATTTAATTACTAGCAAGTTAAAATGTCTAAACTTTTTTGAAAGGACATTAGTTTATTTTTAATGTTAAACACATACATGTTTATACAAAATATGATGAAGCTTGTGACCTGCACTCAAATACGATGATGATGGGAGCTTTATAAATAAAAGAAATGATTAACTATTCTAATGAGGTTTCTTATTCAGGGAAAAGATGTAGTGTGTTCTTTATGCATTTTCTCAGCCCCAGCCTTTGTCTGCACTGCAAATAAAACAATCTAGCTACACTAATATTTAAACACAATTGTAGCAAGCACGGTTTTACTCCTGGTACAGTTGAGATGTTGGATTAAAATATAGTTGGTTCTTCCTTTTTTAATGGTATAGTGTAATTACATTTAACATTATTAAAGTAGCCATTTTATCACATAGCAATGTATGTTACTGGGGCTGTAGCAAAGTTTTCATTAGGTAGATAAGAAAGACACCTTCGGTTTAATCAGAGTAAATAGGACTATAAATCTAGACATGCTGATTATAGAGTCATAATCTATTGATAGGTTTAAGCATCTATAAAGCTTTTGTAAGCTGTTACTCTTAAAATGTGACACCATAGTTGTTTTGGTTATGTCCAAAGAATTACTGCTGCAGAAAAATATTCCAAATGGTTTGTGTGGGCATTTTAGAGATGATTGATTAAGCTGCCTGTGCTTACCATTTCTCCTCTATCTCTGGAAGGTGAGAACACCATTTCTGTAATACATAAGGCACTATTGCTAATGATTCATGTGCTGTAAATGATCCCTATTTCTTCCTGTCAGGACTTGGTGCACTCACTTTTCTTCCTGAGCTGCTCTTGTACCTTCAAGTACCTTGTCTGAGTCCAACTGTCAGTGCATCCTCTCTGCTTCTCCATCCAGGCCATGTTTCCTTATCTCCCTGATACATTTGTTCACCATGATGCTTTGCAGTCATTTGCCTACAAGTGTGCCCCCAAATTCCATCCGTCACATCTTTAGGGTACCAGTGAAATGGGACATATGCTAGATATCTTCAGACTGAGTTAGTTGGTAGTGAAACTTGATCATTCAGGCTGTATGCCTGGTCTGTTTTCCTTGTTGCTTTAATCCCTTTTATTATCTTCTTTGTTGTTTTATTTTTCTCTGTCCACATGACATCAACTGATCCACTTCTCTAGTTTAATTATGCAGTGACTTACAATGTAACCTAGCTACCCTTCAGGACTTTAGCCCAATTTGACTGATTCCATTTGCTTAGAGACTGACTTTTTGTTATGAACCTTGGACTATGACTTCCATACAGTGGAGACAGCTGATCAAATCTCCTGTAATAAGATTTTACAAGTGAGAGATTAAAGAGTTTGAGCCCATCTTGTGCAAATCCATGGTGTTACCTTTCCCTCCTGAGCCCTGTAAGGAAGATTCATCAATGTAAATTAAAGCTGGTATTGATCTTGGCCAAAAGGTTAATATGTCACACTAGACCTAATTTGAAAACACTCCTTTAATTGTTCAAACTATTATAACAAATGCTGAAAACTTGAGTTGAACCAGTGGTCATCAGTGTTTCAAATGATTTATGCATTTATAATTTGCAAAAAGACTAATTTTGATTCATTTTTGTATAAAATATATCATTTGAAGTTTCAGGGTTTATTTTCATTTCTCATATTACAGACACTTTTTTTGCTTCTTTAGAATCGCTATTGTAATCTACATGGGTGACGTCTTTGCATTGCTCATGTTTTGTCAGCAGAATGCTGTACTTGAAGTGTAATTTTAAAAGTGCCTTTTGATAATGTTCAACTTAGTGTAGAAAAAAAGATTGCAGAGTTTGCTAATTTCTTGTGGGATAGTGTCTTTGACAAGATTTCAGAAGACCACTTTCAAATCTATTACCTGACAGCTATGATAAAATTGACAAAAATCTTCTGAAAAAAGTCAGGTTTATAAACTAATATTAGTTGCCTCATTAATTACATTCACTTGTATAACAAAATACAAAGACAGCCAACTGCACGAACTATGTGTTGATAGAAGTTGTAACTTCTTGATTGTGTAAGACAGTAGCATCTTACACTTGGTATTCTTTAAAATTTTTAAACTAAACTAAAACCAAAACTACCTGATTTAAATAAAAACCCTACCCGTAATCTAATTATCTGTAGGAGAGAATGCAGGCAGAAGCCCAGCAGCAGAGTAAGGGCTACCCTGTTTACTATACCCAATATAGCATGTATGATTACCTGCCCTATGGACAGGTGGCGTATGTGTGCAATCAATGCAAGGAGCTCCTGGCCCTCAGAGACCATGTACGGTACGGGCTTTGGAGGCCAGGGTGGCTGAATTGGAGGAGCTAAGGGAGGCCAAGAGGTATGTAGACGAGGCTTTCCAGGACACTGTAAAACTGTCCCACCTCAAGTCAGACAGCCTCTGTGCTGTTAAGGAGGGTGAAAGGCTCAGGGAAGGACAACAGTCAACTGGAGCAGAGGGAAATGATCCCATAGATGGGATCCTCCTTCCAGATGATGTTGTATCCTCTTGCACTGAGCATTCCTCTCTGGGGGAGGGAACTCCAGTCATTAGGAAAAGGCAGGTGTTAGTAATGGGAGATTCGATCATTAGAAACAGATAGTTGGGTTTGTGATTACCGGGAGAACCATATGGTGACTTGCGTGCCTGGTGCGAAGGTTGTGGATCTCTCAAGGCATCTAGATAGCCTTATGTGTAGTGCTGGGGAGGAGCTGGTGGTCATGGTAATGTAGGTACCAATAACATAGGGAAGGGTAGGAAAGAGGTTCTGGATGCCAAATTTAGGCTGCTAGGAAAGAGATTGAAATCCAGGACCTCTGTGGTGGTGTTCTCTGAAATGCTTCAGGGATGGTGTAGGTGGAGCTTGGTCCTGCCTTGAGGGCGGGGGGCTGGACTCGATGACCTCTTGAGGTCCCTTCCAGTCCTATTATTCTATGATTCTATGATTCTATGTGCAGGGCCAGGTAGGCCAGGAGAACTTCAGAGATTCAGTGCATGGATGAGACGACAGTACAGAAACTTATTAGGAACTGGGGAAACTTTTGGGATAGGGGGAGCCTATGCAGAATGGATGGGCTCCACCTAAACCACAATGGAACCAGACACTGGCACTTAACATTAAAAAGGTCATAGAGCAGTTTTTAAATTAAGGACTGAGGGAAAGCCAACAGGTATGGAGGAGCACATAGATCAGACAGAGCCATCTCTTAGGGGAGGGTCTATTAATAGAGATTTTCTATGTTCAAGTAAGGAGGAGAGAATGGAATATGATAAAGTGTGGGTAAGATCAGATGGAAAACAATCACATGAAAAAGAGTCTAACACTTCAAGATATGGCAGACAGATAAATAGTGACAAATTATTAAAGTGCTTATACACAAACGCTAGAAGTCTAAGTAATAAGATGGGTGAACTAGAGTGCCTTGTATTAAAGAAGGATATTTATACAATAGGCATCACAGAAACTTGGTGGAAGGAGGACAATCAATGGGGGACAGTCATACCAGGGTACAAAATATATCGGAAGGACAGAACAGGTCATGCTGGTGGGGGAGTGGCATTATACATGAAAAAATGTAGAATCAAATGACATAATCTTAAATGAGCCAAAATGCTCCATAGAATCTCTATGGGTAGTAATTCCATACTCTAATAATAAAAATATCACAGTAGGGATATATTATTGACTACCTGAGCAGGATAGTGATAGTGACTATGAAATGCTAAGGGAGATTAGAGAGGCTATTAAAATAAAAAACTCAATAATAGTAGAGGATTTCAACTATCCTCATATTGATAGGGTACATGTCACCTCAAGATGGGATGCAGAGTTAAAATTTCTTAATACCTTAAATGAGCAGCTGGTTCTGGAACCCACACGGGGAGAGGCTATTCTTGCTTTAGTCCAAAGTGGAGCGCAGGATCTGGTTCAAGAGGTAAATATAACTATACTGCTTGGAAATAGTGACCATAATGTAATAAAATGTAACATCCCTGTGGTGGGAAAAACACCTCAGCAGCCCAACTATGTGGCATTTAACTTCAGAAAGGGGAACTACACAAAAACAAAGAGGTAAGTTAAACAGAAATTAAAAGGTACAACGACAAGAGTAAAATCCCTGCAAGCTGCATGGAAACTTTTTGAGACACCACAATAGAGGCCCAACTTAAATGTATATCCCAAATTAAAAAAGCACAGTAAGAGAAACAAAAAAGTACCACCATGGCTTAACAACCAAGTAAAAGGAGCAGTGAGAGAGAAAAAGATTTCCAGGAAGCCTTTGCTAAAGTCCCTCACAAAAGGCTCTGAAGTAAAGTAAGTTGTAGCATAAGAGGGAAGGTCCTCCTGTGGATTGATAACTCGTTAAAAGACAGGAAACAAAGGGTAGGAATAAATAGTAAGTTTTCAGAATGGAGAGAGGTAGCTAATGGTGTTCCCCAAGGGTCTGCCCTGGGACCAATCCTGTTTATAAATGATCTGGAGCAAGGAGTAAACAGTGAGTTGGCAAAATTTGCAGATGATACTAAACTGCTCCAGGTAGTTACGAACAAGAGGCTGTGAAGAGCTTCAAAAAGATGTCACAAAACTAAGTGATTGGGCAACTAAGTGGCGAATGGAATGGAATGTTGATAAATGTAAAGTAATGCACACTGGAAAAAATAAACCCAATTATACATACAATATGAGTGGGACTAATTTTAGCTATAACTACTTGAGAGATCTTGGAGTCATTGCGGATAGTTCTCTGAAAACATCCACTCAATATACAGCGGCAGTCAAAAAAGCAACAATGTTAGGAATCATGAAAAAAGGGATAGAAAATAAAACAGAACATATAAAAGCATGGTATGTCCACATCTTGAATACTGCATACAGATGTGGTCAACTCTTCTCAAAAAAGATATATTGGCATTGGAAAAGGTTCAGAAAAGGGCAACAAAATGATTAGAAGTTTGGAACAGGTCCCATAGGAAGAGAGATTAAAAAGACTTGGACTTTTCATCTTAGATAAGAGGAGACTAAGGGGGGATGTAATAGAGGTCTGTGAAGTCATGACCAATGTAGAAAAAGTGACTTAAGGAAAAGTTGTTTACTTGCTCCATAACCTAAGATATAGGAGACACCAAATGAAATTAATAGGTAGCAGGTTTAAAACAAACAAAAGGAAGTTTTTCTTCACACAGTGCATGGTCAGCCTGTGGAACTCCTTGCCAGAAGAGGTTGTGAAAACCAGGACTTTTAACGAGGTTCAAGAAAGAGCTAGATAGATTCATGGAGGTTAGGTCTATCAATGGCTATTAGCCAGGATGGGTAGGAATGATGTCCTTAGTCTTTGTCAGAGGCTGGGAATGGGCGATGGGAGAGGGATTACTTGATAATTCCCTGTTCTGTTCACTCCCTCTGGGGCATCTGGCATTGGACACTGTTGGCAGACAGGATACTGGGCTAGATGGACCTTTGATCTGACCCAGTATGGCTGTTTTTATGTTCTCAGTGAAAAGCCATGCTTATTTCCCCTAAAAAATATGAACTAAATTTCTGTTGGTGATAATTGTATCTGGTCTTAAAGCTCTGTAGTTAGCTACAAAACACCTTTCAGGGAATTGCTTCTTGCTGTTGTTCACCTGGTTGTTTTTTGCTTAGGCATTATCTCCATCTTTTTCATGACTGTGGAACTAAACTCTTGTCAGAATTCTAGCATCATTCCTTCTCCTCATGAATCACTGACCTCGCTTTGATAGTGAAGCATATCTAGGTCAGACGCTGGTTCACAGAGCCAGCTGCTGCCATCAGAAACCAAACTAGAATCTCACCACAAGTAACAAGTTCTACAGATTGGTGGCCATTAGCTGTGTTTTTTAAAGATGGTTGTTTTCCTGCTGTGTGTCGATAGAACATTAGTCTGCAAGTCACTCCCTTTCCCAGGGAAATAATTGGAACAATTCTTCATTGGTACCAGCACACGTCACTCTTATGCCCATCTATCTGGCTGTAGTGAAGCCCTTATGCCACTGATGAGGCAGAACAATACTAGTGTGTAATAGGGAAGTGAACTAGAAGTAATGTGTCTGTCCATCGGCAGACTTGTGAATGTAATGTATGTATTCCACTCTCTCCCCCAATGTATTGTCTGGACAATTCTCTTTGTGTTCTTTTCATTAGCATTAAAACCAAATAGCAAAAAAAGAGAGAGTTGTGAAGCCATCTGTAGAACAGCCATCTCGTCCACCCAAGAGGGGCACGCCATTTTTCCAGCACCAATCTCTAAATCAAAACAGACACGAAAACAATTCATGTTTATCTCAGCCCAAAGTTGGATTGTTGCTTCTAACCAGTGGCAGAACTCTGTGAGGGGCTAAGTATCTCCTCGTGTCACTCACTGCAATGTCAGGGAAGGCTCAGCACTGTGGGATGAGGTCTTGGTTTGCCAGGACTCTCCTGCTGCCACACAGCTTTATCTCTGAGGTTTCAGTGTGCAGAGGATTTTTTCAGTGTGTACTTCACAGGCCAGGCTTTCTGTGAAGAATGCTTCCATCGACCTAGCCACTTCTTGCACAGAGAGCTAATGGTTCTGTAGTGACGGAAAAACCACTTCAGTGTAGGCTGTGTCTACACTGCAAGGTTATGCCAGTATAATTACAGCACTGAGGTTATGCCAATATAGCCCCATAGTGTAGGCATGGCCTTAGGATTGCAGAGGGATGTCTTCAGGGGTTATATAAATATGTGAGTACGGGAGAAATCTAAATGGGTTCAGGATATCTGAGTAACGTTATGGCACTGACAACTTATCTGGTCCTTGGACTGTACAGTACGTAGGGCAGCAGGGCAAATCTATGCTTGTCAGTTGTCACTTTAAATCTTTTCACTTTAGATTCAGGAGAGAATCTGAGAGGTGCTTACGAACATTGCAGTTGTTGTAACAGGCTGTGTGCATAGCATGTTGATAAACCCCCACCAGTTAATGTCTGTCCAAATACTAAATGTATATGTACTGGGCCAGATCTTCCGGAATGGCCAAAGAACACAGGGCGGTGTGCAAAGAGGCCTGATGATAGCGCAGCATGACTTTCTACCTCCATGGTAGAGCAGATCCTCAGACTTCAGCCATATTGCAAAGTCCATAAGAGACCAAAACACAAACCCAGACTCAGCAGCCATGTGTTCTCTTTTCTGCAGCAATGCCCTCTTTCAACTCTGCCCTGCCCAAGAATCACCTGACATTCGAGTGATCCTTTCAGGCCAAGTAAGCAACCTTGGTGGGACGCTTACATGGGTAGCGCGTGAAAGCCAAGCAGCCCCCTCAGTCCTGAGGGTTTGGCTCATTGTCTCTGGAGTTAAGACCACTTACTGTCAGCTCCCTTTGTGGAAATTCCCTCCCAGGAGAAGAAATGCCTGTACTCCAGATGCATTTGTACTGACTCGGTACAAATGTGATCCTTAATATCAATCATTCAACTGTTTGCTATTTGCCCTTTGAAAAGCTCTTCCTGGATCAGGCTGGCCTTGATCTCAGTGGAGTCTATGCTATTTCTAATATTGATTTTGAAGTACAGCCAGCAAAAGAGCAGCACTTTCTGTGAATTTAATACACATGATTATGTGGGTTTTATAATTAAAATCAGTGTTCTGTGGCTTCAGAGACTTTTGTTGTCAATTTTCTACATTTGTATGGATGACTTATAACATGGGCACAAGGGGGAGGGGCTCTAACAGACACTATAAGAAAATTGTTTCTATGCTTTTAATTCTAGCTGTCTATTTTAATTTACAATTATTGTATGGGGGACTGACATACTGAAACCCTGGCTGTCATATAGAACGTATGAAGCACATAATTGCATATGATGTATTTTAGTTAGGCCCTCTAAGCAGTGTATGAGAGAGTCTTGCTTGCTTGTAAAACAAGGCCATTATGGTAAAGAGAGAATGGCAGTTAGTGGACCGGGAGCCATAAAACACCTTTTCCAGTTGCAGGCTTTTGTACATTTCAAAGGGAGAGGCGCAGCAGTTGGGAACCTACTTCAGTCCCCGTTCGCGCTATTTCCTCCACTGTGTCCCTGCCTCCCTGTGGAGACGGTGCTGGGGGGACCCAGCTTGTAAGCCAGCTCCCCTCAGCACCAACTCCTGCTCCCCTTACTTGGTGCCTCTGATACAGAGACAGCAAGGGGGTGGTGGGAGCAACTAGTTGAGCAGTGACTCAGCTAGCCAATGGCTTATCAGGTAGTATACTATTCCCTAATCTGGACCTGCCCCAACTGGGAGACATGCACCCCTCTCCCAGCTGTGACCGCTGGAGTTGCAGCAGCCATGGAGAGGTGCTTCTCACCTGGCCCCAAGCTGGTGCAGTTAGGGCTGGGGCTGTCCTCTTTTCCCTGGGGCAGCCTGCACACTGAACCCCTCCTCCCCAGCTCAGAGCAGTAATTTAAATGAAGCATGGACACTTTTGGTTTTTGGAAAATAAATTGAAAAATTGAGTTAAGGACCCAAGCAATGCCGGGTAAATCTTCTAGTTAATAAAATGTCATTGTCCATCTGTTAAATTCTTGTGTTCAGTGATTGGAATTGGTATTGCTTTAGATGCTGATCTCGGCAGGCATGAAGTCAAAGAGGTGTGGGTGATCAGCACCTCGAAGGGGTAAGACCCTGGCTGGCTTGCTACTGTTACCGTGGTGCTTCACAGCCCAACCCAGGCAACCCTCAGGCAGGAGCTGCTTTGGCCTCCAGAGCAGCCTCTATCTGCAGCAGGCCCAGGCACCCCTGCTTGCAGCAGGGAGGCTGCAGGCAGGAGCTGCTCTGGCCCAGCTGGAGCCTCCCCCTGCCTACCACCTTGAATCAGTTAACTGGTTAGCCAATATGTTTAACCCATTAACCAATTAAATGGGATTTTACATTCCCACTACAAAGTCATTCTCAGTCTCTGCTCCAATGCCACCTAAGTTCCTTTGGGGATATGGGCCTCAGCTGCCCACTGTAGAATGGGGATAAGAGCCATGCCCTAGCTCACAGGGGCTGAGGAAAGGAATGCTGTGCTGTGGTGATGAGGGCCAGGATAGTACCACAGATTGAGTCAAGGAGCAGGGCACTTTGGTGTGTGTAAATCTGCATCCCTCCAGCTAAGTATCTAGGAACACAAGGGTGGTTGGGTGTCTCTTCAGATCAGACGGCTAGCCCAGTGTCTGTCTCCAGTAGCAGCCAATGCCTGATGCTCCAGAGGGAAGGAAAACAATCAATCAAACAAAACAAAACTACAACAGATAGGTCATAAAGCCAATTGTGGGGGAAAGGCAGGGGTAAGATTCCTTCCTGGTTCTACACGTGATCTGCTGGGGCCCCAACCGATGAGATATAATTGGTCTATTTTACTCTAGTAAGCTACAAATGTTATGAACATTGCAGAATCAAGGAGCACCAGGCTCATCTTCTCTCCATGGCCTAGAAAGAGTGAGGAGGGAGGTTCATCTCCTTGATACAGGCAAAAAGGAGGTGCAGGAATAGGATTAATTTCCATGGAAAACAGCAGGGTAATCTTCTGTCTATGACCTTAAAGATTGAGAACGGGTATGTTCAATTATTCCTTCCTCCTTCCCTGGTTTCATGCCTGTGTTTGCTGCTGAAGCATCTTTGGGCTTCACTTGTTAATGTGGCTTTTCTTTGCAATGTTTATCATTCATAAAAATCTGAAATAACCTGCCCAGTAATCTGTCACATATAATTAAGGCTTCCTTGTGCACTATAAGGCAGTGCGTTGTTAACAAGACACTGCTCCTGTTTCCGTGGGTCTGCTGCTCTGTCTTGTCCTCGAGGCTACATGGCTCTGCTCACCCTGAATAAGTTGCCACATGGATTTGAAAATAAACTTTTTAATTCCACTTGGCATTTCTGAGTCTCCTGCTGCTGGAGCTGCCTGGCTGGGAAAATGACATCCTTTGTGGCACTAGCAGCAACAGCTGGTGCATCAGCTGTGCCCCAAAACTGCACATTCAGATCACAGTAAGGAAGTGAGAGCCACCTGCGGGGAAGGAGGCACACACTTGCCATTCCACTTTGCCCTAGTTTTTCCTCTGTGAAAAAGCACCATTCATTAATGTGCATACATCTGGTCTAACTGTTGATTGCTCTTTGTGGTAGCCAAATCTTGTGCTGAGCTCTGCAGAGAATTTGTCCTGTTGCATTTACATGTCACACTGCAAACTGCAATTCAACTGCCTCCCCTCCCCTGGAGGTTTAGGAAGTGTTGCTATGCCCCCTTTGTTGCTGCAGAAATTGAGACAAAGGGAGGTTAAGCGACTTGTCAAAGGCCTCAGAGTAAGTCACTGGCGGGATTAAGAATGTGAGAATCCCTGGGCCTAGCTCCGTGTTCAGGTCACGAGTAGACCACACGGCTGTCTTTCTGGTGCATTATGCCCTGGCACCTCCCAAAGTGTTGAGCACAGAGTCCTAAAGCATAAAGCTTGTTAGGCAAGTACAATGGAACTGCATGGCAGCTCCACTGTAGACACAGCAGTCAGGAGTTAACTCATCTCTTGCCTCCCACATCCCTGCCATGGAGAAGATCGGCGGCGTTAAAGAGGCCTAAGGCCTCAGGCAGGAGCTAAGGGCTAGATCCTTCTTGGTTGTCGGTGAGTCAGGAAATGGCAAGTTGCTCTGTCTGCAGCATTAAAATATGGCTCCGGAAGCACGTTGTGACACAGCTTAGCAGGCTGTCTGTCCTGACCTCTAGCTAAGTTAGAAACCCCCACTTCCTAGCCCAGATTGGAATCCGCTCTGGCCAGTGGACTTGTTAGGAGCCAGGTTTCAAACACAGCTCCCTTCTCTGCATAGATGAGGCACGGCTCAGCTCAGAGTGGCAAGGCTGGTTTTGTTTTCACCCAACTGGCTTTTCCTGTGTGTGCATCAAAGCGTTTCCTTGTTTGCCATCAGGCGGCAGGTGCAGTTGGCTATTCACGGTGTGTGACAGCACAGCCCTTCCAAGCCTGTGAGTCCAGCAGTGCAGAAATCTGCTTTACCTCTGCCATTTCAACCCCATCTTCTGGTCCTGAGTGATCTTTACATGGAAAATGTCACTGTACTACCTGGGGCACTGCCCTCTCTTGGTGCGTCTGGGTTCTGTAATGCACTCGGATTCCAGCAGTGAACTCTGCCAAGAGCCCGTTTCAGGGCACAGCTAAGGTTTCCAGAACAATCTTGCTCCGCCTGTCATTAAGAGCCATGTCTTCTAGGTGAGCTGGTTTTGCAGCTTCCTTTGTTCTCCTCTTCCTGAGTTAGCCAAGAACCTGTACCCCTGACTAGTGTCAGAGGTTTCAGAGGGGGAGCCGAGTTAGTCTGTAACAGGAAAAACTTAAACAACAAAACACATAGATGGTATCATGAGCCTCTGAAGAAGCGGGTTGCGTCCACGAAAGCTCATGATACCATCTACATGTTTTATTAGTCTTCAAGATGCTTCTAGACGGTGTTGTTTTTCAGTGTTAGAAGATCATTGTGCTGGTGGGTCCCTTTTTCAGATGAGGGAGAAGAAAGGGTTTCTGACCACGGATGCCCGTAATGCTTCCATGGCCACTCCTCTATCTTAGTCATAGTCCCGTCCTGGTTATTACATTTTGCCTGCTTAAAATCTCCTTTGCAGTCTCAGTGACAGACTATTTTTTTTTCATTTTCCTCCTAAATTCTCGTGTAGTGTGGCTGTGCATCATAAGGTGGCTGTCTGCCATGTTCCGAACCAGAAGCAACTGTGTTCCGATAGTGAGTAAAGTGAGTCTGGCTTGCACTTTCTAAAACGCTTTGGGATTCTTTCATGAACACGCCTGTTTATCTGTGCAACTTAATTCAACTCCAGGAAAGGCACAATTCATAAATACACTTTCCAGTTAATTTCTTTTTAAATTTAGCCTTCTCGCTAACTCTGTAGTACGGCTTATCAGCTTCCTACACATTGGGATGCCCATGGAGGGAATGCTACTATCTAAGCCATGTTTTGTGGGTGTTTTACCAGAGCCTAGTGCATTTGGACAGATATTAAAGAAGTTTGCTGTTATCTTTCTCCTGCTCTGCCTAATCAACTCAGGCGTGTCACCTGCTACGTAGTACATATTTCATGAGGCACAAGCCCAGAAAAGTCAACATCTCTCTGATTTTCTTCCCACTTAATCCTTGGGAAAGATTGCCGAGTGCAGCGTAGCGATCATATGCGGGGCTCTTTCAGGACCAATACCATGCATGAAGCCAAGGACTGCCAGCAGTAAAAGCATGAGATGCACAGCTTGAGGTGAAGAGCCAGGCTCTGCAGTTGAACACTGTCAGAGACCCACATTGTCTTCGAATTCTGCCCAGAGTGGAGACTAACAACACATATTAACCTGTGGGATAGAATTAGAGCAAGGGGCTGATAGTCAGGACAGCAGGGCTACTGTTTCAGCTCTACCACTGACTTGCAGGGGCCAACCGCACCACTTCACTGTCCCCTCGTCTCTGCATGTGTCAAGTGGAGCTAATACCTCCTGGCTATGTCTAGACTGGCATGATTTTCCGCAAATGCTTTTAACGGAAAAGTTTTTCCGTTAAAAGCATTTGCGGAAAAGAGCGTCTAGATTGGCAGGACGCTTTTGCACTAAAGCACTTTTTGCGGAAAAGCGTCCGTGCCAATCTAGACGCGTCTTTGTGCAAGAAAGCCCCGATCGCCATTTTCGCAATTGGGGCTTTTTTGCGCAAAACAATACCACGTTGTCTACACTGGCCCTCGTGCAAAAGCATTTGTGCAAGAGAGCTTTTGCCCGAACGGGAGCAGCACAGTATTTCCGCAAGAACACTGACAATCTTACATGAGATCCTCAGTGTTCTTGCGGAAATTCAAGCAGCCAGTGTAGACAGCTGGCAAGTTTTTCTGCAAAAGCAGTTGCTTTTGTGGAAAAACTTGCCAGTCTAGATGCAGTCCCTGGGTATTGGGAAGGCTGGGTCATGTTTAGGAGTTCTTTGACAGCCATGGCGGTTCAGCTGCTTTGAAATGGGAAATGCTATGTATACATGGTTTGCATTATTGTTCCTGGATGTTGTCCCCATGTATGTGAAAAGATCGTTTTCTTTTTTGAACTGAGAGCTACAGAAAGGTCAGGACTTGTCTGTACATTTTAAATTCAGTTTTCGGGCAACATATAAGCCTTAATGCAGAGAACTGGGAGACCTGTAGAGCAAATCAGGAGAGCATGCTGGCTATTTGAGGAAAGTCTTTAAGCTTCAAGGTTTGAACACATTACAATAAGTTGCTCAGAGGAGTAGCAAGCTTGTATGTTGCCTGTAATTACTGCGGATTAGGGATGTTAATGGCTAGCTATTAAAAGGTTACCTGGTAAGCATCTCCCTTAATGGGTGATACTTACTGGATAACAGTTAACTGGTATCCAGGAGCAGCCTTGCTGGGCTCTCCACATAGGGCTGCCGGTTTCCAGCTTGTATGGGTTGGGAGCCAGCAGCCCCTACACGGGGGCTGGAAATAGCGGTGGCAGCAACAGCCTCCGTATGGGGACCAGGAGCAGCTGAGCTGGAATAGCCCCTGCCTGCAGCATGGGCTGTTCTAACCCAATTCCAGCGGGTGGGGTGTCCCCACACCCGCTTTAATTGGTTAAATGGTTAAAGGCATGGCAGCACTGCATTCAGCCTTTTATCCAATTACACAGGATTTTACATACTTACTGCAGATGATGCAACAACACCCAGTATTTAATGCACTGGCACAACTGGTGGGTCTGTACCTCCCTTTGTTCATTGTTGCCCTATAATTTGCCTGAAAACTGAATTTAAAATGTACAGGCAAGTGCTGATCTTTCTGTAGCTCTCAGTTCAAAAAAGAAAATGATCTTTTCACGTACAGGGGGACAACAGCCAGGAACAATATTGCAGATTCTGTTTAACAACAAACAAGATCTGGAATAGATCAAAGTAAAAGGACCCAGGTTCTCCAGTGAGGTCCATTCCCTTCCTCCTGGGCACAGAATTAACAGCCCAGAGAGGCGTATTAAACCATCTCGCCCCAGAGCAGGATTGTTACTGTCTGTATAACAGTGTACGCTGTGGTGATTTGTCCAAGCTGCTTTCAGTCACTCCAGTGACAGGACTTCTGCTACCTCCTCCTCAGAGACCTGATTCCACTGCTTAGCAGACCTCATGCTGAGAGAGGTTTTCTTAGTCTTCAGTTTGGCCTTCAACACTAGAGTATATAAACATCTCCCAAGGATTTAAATAGAAGTAATCTCCTTCCTTATTGTCTTCCTTCCTTCTTGGCCTGCAGAAGCAGCTTGACTAATGGGTAGGCTTGTCAATGTGTGGAAGGCTTATTAAGGAATCATCACCGCCCAGGAAAGATCACATTTAGTCCTGAAAGCGGTGAGGCCCAGGGCATGAAGTTCCCAGTCCAGCTCCTGTCAATGTCCTGGCCCCTTCACTCATAAGCTTCCACTTCTTGCTTACCAGTGCCCTGCAGCTGTTGAAGAACAGGCTGATCATAAAGGGAGAGGTGCCTCTCTGGTAGGTAGGGCCAGTCTCATGGAGGGCTTGGAATATCAGAGCACAGACTGTTCATGGGGCAGCCAGTGCAGAGAATAGACCATTGGGGAGTTCTGACATCTACGGGCCCATGTTGCTGCATTTTCTGAAAGCTGAAGCTATCCCTGGCTCTGCCAGTTCATTCCTAGATATGATGAGTTGCAGTTACTGAGCCTGGAGGTCAGGATCATGTGGCTCTATGGCCACGTTTGCAGGGTAAGATTCAGGTTGTGAGGGGCCTAAGATTAAGGGGAGCGAAGGGCCTAAGTATGAATTACAAATTGAAAAAAATAGTGAGAGGTCCTGTGGCACCTGGGGACTAATCAAAATATACAGAATCCTGAGCTTTTGTGGGCAAAACCCACTTCATCCAATGAATTGGAGTGGAAATAGCAGAAACCAAGAAGTATATATTACAGCAGAAGAAGTATCTGTAACTTGTAGGACCCGTGTTAATGAGGCTAACTAAGTGGGCTGGATGTGTCCCATTAATAGCTTTTGATGTGAAAATGCCCACATATCACAGCCGGCTACGAAGTGAATTTAAAATCCCTGAGAGAAACATTGTGTGTTGAGCTTTCTCCAAGGATTTTGCAACCCCCTTAACAGCAAAAGTTGTGTTCCCCTGTGGAACTAGGCAGAGCAAAAGGGAAGAATTGGATTTCCTGTGCATGCCAGTACAGAAAACATACATCAAAGAAAAACAATTGGATTATTTTTTTAGCACAGTTCAATACAGTATTGAAAACAGTGCATCATAAATCTGAAACTCCTTGGTGAAAGGCTGCTGTAAAAGTCAGAGCGCTGGTATCCAGAGTGGGAGGGTTGGTTTTTCTCAGTGGGTGGGAATTCGTTCATTATACATGGGATGAGGGCAGGGGCCATAGTTCAGGTTGGAGCTGGATGGAGTGTCTATAGATTCTGTGCAAGATTCCCACTGCATTGGTACTGCCTTTTCCTTGTGCCCTGCTCCTCCCCACCTGCCACCTCTAGGCACTCACCAGTTGCCCAGAAATGGAGCTAGCACTAGGACCAGGAGAGAGCGTCCTGAAGCTGTACTTGCCTGCCAGTCTCAGCGGGGAGGGACACAGGCCTAAACTGGGTAGTCTTGCCCTCTCTTCTTCCCTCCTGCTCCCCCCCAACAGCCCAGCAGAGCTCTGGAGAAATGGAAGATGGGGAAACAGGGAGGGGAGAGACAGTGCCTGCTCAAACTACACCCACAGCAGGCACAGGTTCCCATAGTAACCAGACCACGTTTTTAATCTCCGTTTACCACTGTTAACCTGTCCTGCAGCAGCATGGGGACAGACAGAGCCTCCAGGGAACCCGGGAAGCAAGGGACCGTTGCCAGCAGCCGGCTGAGCTCCTGCTAAGCTCCAGGTGCTGCTTTACTTTTCCTGCTGGCAGGAGTGCTCCCAGGCTCCAGCAGGACTACCTGAGCAAACTTACTCCACCTCTCTCTCCTGCCCTGGCCCTGCCCCCTGTGTGGCCTGGAGGGCCTAACGCTATAGCCTTATCAGCCTAATGGTTAACCTGGCCTTGCAAGTTTGTATCCCACAGGGCAGTGGTCTCCAACCTTTTTAAGCACAAGATCACTTTTTGAATTTGTCAGTACAGGATCTACCTCAAACCCAAATAGCCCTGCCCTGCCCCTTCTCTGAGGCCTCGTCCTCTTCACTCTGTGAAGATGGGGTACAGGAGAGGGGGGCGGAGTAACATAAGTGCCCCCTGCCTCTGTCTCCCCCACCCTGCACAACAAGTAGACTCCTAGGGAGTGGCTCCGAGGCTCTTGGCAGGAGCAGCAGGGCAGTGAGAGGAGGAGCAGCTGACATGCAGGCACTTGACAGCCTCCCAGCCAAACCAGTCAGGATCCCCTGTCAGAGGCTCCAAGATCTACTGGTAGATCTTGATTGACTGGCTGGTGACCAATGCCGTATGGTGTGGCATTGTTTTGTGACTAGGCACAGAGGGAAGCAAGTTTTGCCACCAAGCCACTTTGACATCCAGTAGTACTGTGAAGTCTGAAAGGCCCCAGTGGCTGAAGGCAGATGTAATCGGAGGGCAGGTGATCATGTTTTAAAGGGAGATGTTAGAGGAGTTAAATTCTTCAAAGCACTCTGCATGTCCTACCAACATGATTTCCATCCTGCCTGGGGTCAGCACTAGCCAGTCTCTCTATCCAGGAGCCGACCTTGGCTAGGCAGTGGGGAAGTTGCAAGATGGTGCTGTTCGATGTGAGAGGCAGAGATGGGTATCATCTGTGGGTTGCTGGCATACGATAAAGTGGCACTGAAGGCTTTGGAAGTGGAGAAGCAGCTGCTTGTGCCACACTGGGTTTGTTCTGTGGGAAGATCATGAGCTGTGTCGTGGCATTGCCATGCAATCCTACAGCTTCTTGGAGTGAGCTGCAGAAGTGTTTGGTCAGCATCAAATTCCAGCAGGCCGAAGATGGAGATAATCCTTTGTCTATGGACAGGAGGAAACCATCCACCAGAGCCACAAGAGTGTATGGGCAACATGGTCTGTCCCGGAGGGGAATCCAGCATACTGGCAGCCAACACTGAGCAATTCCTCTTCAGCCCTGTCCTGAAGCCAGATGTATTGATCAAACAGGCTCGGGTTTGGGTGGCTTTCCTTTCAAAGATTTTTACAGTCTGCCCCAAAAGGCAGCTTTATGGAGAGCCCCTAGTAGCATTAGCACGGTCAAGTTTCAGATCCAGCCTTCACAGCTGCTGCAGCTCTACTATTGGCAGCAGTGGTGAGAGCTACAAGGTAGATAGGGGGGCAGGAAGTTTTATCATCTAGCTCTCCAGTTTCTCCCAAGGGTGGACAAGGCCTGGAAGGTTGGCCTCAGCCCAGATATCAAAGGAAGAAACTGATTCTGAGGTAGATTGATTTTTATTACAATTAAAAACTCAACCCTCTGCTAAACCGAATTACTGAAAAGCAATAGAGGTATAATGAAAAACTTTGAAAAGCATGTGACTTGCAACCAGTTCTATCCATGCACCTGTAATGCTGCTCCTTGTCCACAGGTATGTGGGGGGGGGGGGGCAGATGTATCCCTATGTGCCCACACATATTTTTGAAGTTCTGTATTTTTTTACCCTCAGTTTCTATTATTGAACAGACTTTCATGGAGATTATAGCTAAATTGCTGGCATACCATCCCTGAGTGGAGACCTCTAACCTAATCTAGCCGAAGCCTGAAGAACACACTGTGTAGAATGTAATTAGAGTTCGGAACTTGGAGAGTGGGTGTGAAATGTGGGGGCAAGAATAGCAAATTGAACTTTGAGAACGAGGACTCCCCTGAGAGGGAGCGGATCTGGATCAGTACCTACCCCCTCGGGAGGTATCCATGTGTTACATACAGTGTTATATAGTTGTACTATGTAGCTATTACTCATGGATACCTCCCGAGGGGGCAGGTACTGATCCAGATCCGCTCCCTCTCAGGAGTGTCCTGGTTCAGATCCGGGCCCCCTACAAGGAAGGGGAAAGGAGAAGGGTGTCTGCCCCCTGCAAGCCGGGCAGGGTGTTTCTGTCCGCGGACACCCCCTCCCCAAACAGCGGGAGTGAGGGGAGCAGAGTCTGCCGGGCCTGGTGCCGGGGACCCAGCGAGCAGAGCGGCGGGGCGGGGCGGGGGCTGCCAGATGGTTTCAACAAGCACACGGGGCACACGTGCCATGACGTCACAATCGACATCCCCTCTGAGTTGGAACACACCGGAGCGTTCTATTGTCTGTCCCCGGCCGCGCGCCGGACACCTGGCAACCGCTGTGCCCGCGGGAAGGGGCGGGGCGGCCGCGCCGTGGGAACAGATGGGAGACGGGCGAGGCGACCAGCCCCCGCACCTGCCCTGGCCGCGGCGTCCCCCAGCTGCGCGCTGATTGGCCGCCCCCCCGCCGGCGCAGCCGCTGCGATTGGCCGGCTGTCAGAACGCTGGGCTCGTCACCGCGGCGCCTCGCGGCCGTCCGGGCCGTAGCCAATGGCAAGGCGGAGCGGCGCCCCCCGCCCGGCGCGGCGGCCAATGGCGAGGCCGCTCCCCGCCGGCGTGTGGCGGACGCAGCCAATGGGAGCGCGGACGCGGCGCTCCGGCGGCTTTCGCGGCAAAAAGGATTTGGCGCGCAAAGGCGCGCGGGGCCGGCAGCGGCGGGGACAATAGCCGGGCCGGGCCGAGCCACCGAGCGGCGAGCGGCGGCCCCGGGCAGGGGCGGAGGCTGCGGAGCGCGGCCCGGCCCCCCCGAGCATGGGGCGCGGCCCCGGGCCAGGCCCCCCCGGGCCGGCGCCGGGCCGGTGAGCGCCCCGCCATGTCTCGGGAGGGGCCGGGCGGCGGCGCCCGCGTGTCCGAGCTGGCGGCGCTGCTGGGGGGCGCCGGGGCCCTGCACGCGATGGAGCAGCAGATCGTGATCATCTCCACGCCGGACGCGCCGCCCCCGCCCGAAGCGGAGCGCGAGGCCGAGCTGCTGCTCTTCGCCACCCCGCAGCCCCCCCGCCCGGGCCCGGCGGCGCAGCGGCCCGCGCTGGGGCGCCCTCCGGTAACGCCGCTCGGCCGCGGGGCGCTCCCGCCTCGCTGCGGGGGGGACGAGGGGGGAGAGGGAGTCGCCCCCCCCCCCGGGGTCATGGGCTCCAGCCTCACGAGCGTCCCGCGCCCTGGGCTCGCTGACGGGCCACCTGTAGCCGGGGGGGGCAGCCCTGTCTGGTGCCAGATAAGGCTGGGAGCTGCCCGTGCGGTGGCTGCAGCTCTCCGGCTTCCGGCTTCCCGCGATAAAGCTCCCAAGCGAGGGAGGAACCGGTAGTAATGTGCGAGCCAGGCCTGGCGAGAGCCAGGCTGCCATTAGCGTGTGCAGAGCAGAGCTCTCTGCCTTCCTGGCTCAGCATTTCTGCTCCCAGCTCTTCACCAGGAGACATGGGCTCATAGGGGACCTGTGAATTCTGGCTTTGAGATCTCCGCTCTCGCATCACACACAGGAGTGACCTGCCCTGCTTCAGTGGAGAGGAATGGGGATTGGGCATAAAATATGCAAATACATTAATAATAGAGGGGGAGACATACACCAGTCATCACAATGTCTGAAAATTGTACTTCAGAGCCAAATCCACTGTGTGGATTGTGTCTCTAGACACACTTCTCAGATTATTCTCAGGTCTCAGTGTGTTGTGATGATACTTTAATGACTGTGGCAGCAATCTGCAGGATAAAGTTAGTCTTGTGAAATTCTGCTTGTCCGCGATGGGAGGGCGTGTGTATACATGCTCAGGCATGTAACTAGAGCCCTGCGCAGATACAAAATTTTGTATCTGCATCTATAGATGCAAAAATATGCTGAGGTTATCTGCATCCACATCCACAGCTATCTGTAAATTTGCAAGATTCTAGATACGGAATCTTCAAGAATGGGCCGTGGACATCAGCATTCACATCCACGGATGCAAATACCTGTGGGTATAAAGTGGGTATCTATGGATTTCCAGGGCCCTACTTGTAACTTCTAAATAATTGTTAGGATAAACTCTGGAGCAGGTGTTGTCTTCTAGTGCATCTGCATGAGAGGGCTTTCATTGTGATTGGCACCTCTGGATGCTATTGTAGTATAACAAATACTGACTGCTGTGAAGTATGGAGGGCTGACCTTTGCATCCATGCAGACACCCATTGTGTTCAGTGGGGCTCCTGGCAAGAATCTGCCCTTGTAGTTCTTGGTGCAAAATCAGGGTCCCACAAGGCAAGGCTGAACCGGAGCCTTCCTTTCTTTTGGTTTCCCGAATTTGTTTTCGACACATACGCACGGGTCAGACCAAAGATCCATCTAGCCCGGTACTCTGCCTTCCGACAGTGGCCAGTGCCAGGTACCCTAGAGGGAGTGAAGAGAAACAGGTAATCATCACGTGATCCCTCCCCTGTCATCCATCTCCAGCCTCTGGCAAAGGCTGGATAAATACGTAAATAACTACCACCGGCAATTAGACTGAAGCGAAGTGACAAGGGCTTGCATTTCTCCTTCATCATGGCACAAACAGAACACTGTATGGGATCCTTCTTGTGCACTTGGAGATTATTTTGAGCCATCATTTGGCATTGGCCATGGTCAGTGAATGGATCCTGGGCATAATGGGCCATTGTCCCAGTATAACATCCCCAAGCTTTTAGTTCAGTCGAAAGTGGGTGGGGGGAGGAGGAAAAGACCACAACATGCTTTGATAGTTAAACATACCATCTTCCAGAGGCTTGGAGTTTGAGGGGCCGGCGGCAGCTTTACAGCTGATCCTTTGTTTTAATTGTTTGGCTCAAGAATCCATAATGAGCCAAAATTCCCTGTTTGCTGTCTCCCTGCTTGTGGGGAGTGGGTGGTTGTGCTGGAGGCGCTGCTGGTTTGCATGGTTGGAGTGCGGTTTCATGGAGACGCTTTGCTGGTGAAACCCTGAAACCTGAGCTGCTTTTCTCCTAACTGTAATCAGCAGCCTGGTACCCATGGGCAGCTCTGCACCTGCACCTCTGGCAGGGCTGCAGCCTGATGTTTGTGGGCAGTGAAACTCTAAACACCCTAGTGTGCATGAGCAAAGAAAGGGGGCAGAATTATTGTTCTGAGGTCCCCTGGGTGCTTTTCAGCAGTGCACTGGAATTTAGATAGCTGATGGTCAGCTGTCTAGGGCAGTGTGAGCAATAGCTCACTTGCTCCACGATCACTCAAGGTGAGATACTTCCCTCCAGATACATGTCACTGGGCCTTGGGGCGGGCGGGAGGGAGGTCTCGAATTCATCTGTTTCTGTGCTGTCAGACGGTTTCCTTCTAGTAATAAAATAGGCCCCAATGACCGAGTCTCCGCCTCCTTCCCAAATGTCTCCTTCATGAGCCAGATCCTCTTGTACTAGAGGCAGGGTAGTAACCATGCACAAAGTCTTGAAGTTCTCTTGTCCCTGTGGTCCCAGGCAGATAGCTGGAATGCTGGTCTGAGCTGGCACCAATGGGTGATCAAGTCAGGCACTCCACTTGGGGTTATCCTGGAAGGTTCTGATCGCCGGTTGGTGCGTAGCTTGGATCTTTGTGAGCATGTGAGCGGCATTGTGACGGCTCGTTCTTACGAGTGCTGCTTGTGTGAAGCAAGTGGGTGAAGTCTCCCATCCCTGTTTTGGTTTCTCCTCTTCTGGAGCACATCTGCTTAGCAATGACTCCTTGGCCTTGAAGTGCTGCCAAAGGGTGGATGGCAGGAATCCTTCAGCAGGTTTCTGAGGCACTGGGAAAATAGTGTAGCCTTCGGATGCGCTTAGAAGGCAGCATTGTGCCATCTTGAACTGGATCCCTCTGGACTCGAGCACATGGATCTTGAGCTCCATGTTGCCCCCCCAGCACTGAAAATGTAAAACCAGGGCAAGGGCAGCTCCTCACCCCAACCCCCCGGGCAGCTCCACATTGAACTCCTGCCACCGTTGAGGTGTGGTAGAGCCCTGCTCCTTGCTGCGTCCCTGGCCAAGGGCTTTCTCAATGCTTGTTGCGTTCACTGAGAGGCATCCGGAGCCCAAACTGCAGGGTGGCTTTATGGTGCTGCGTTTCGGGAGTGCCTGTGCTTAATTTGTTAGGGGAGAGATGCTGGGGCCCGCACTGGGCAGCCAGAGCGCAACAACTGGTGGCCAAGTGCCCAGCTTGGAAGGCAGAGCTGCCACCAGCACGCACAAGTCAGGCTGGCACGGTGTAATATTATCCACTCTGTGGTGCTGCCTTCAGGGCTGAGCGGCTGCTGGCTGGGAGCGCAGAGGTGGGGCTATGAGCTGCAGAGCCTGGGAAACCCTGGCATAACTGGAGCGCCGAATAGAGCCCATCACTAGTGTGTCTCCGAGGAGGGGGGAGAGGCCAGGAATGGTGGAGATGGCAGGACGAGAGAGGCTGGCACTTGGACGCTATGGTGATGGCAATACCTGCCAGTGGGTGTGTTGCCAACATGCAGGTCTCCAGGCTGGTGTCCCGTGCTCCTCAGGTGATCACGTGGAGTCAGCAAAGAATTCCTGCTGCCCCTCTGTGGTGCATCCCTGTCTGAGCCACGAGCACCAGGGAGACAGGCTGCCGAGGCGGGGCCCACGCGTGTCCGTGGTGCCGTGCGTCTTGAGTGCGTAGTGAGTCGAGGAAGCTTGCAGCAAGGTGGCCTGCGAGGCACAGCAGGTAGCACTGGAGCCCTGACAAAGCAGTGCCAGAGTGCAGGCCGGGGGGAGCTGGGAGGGAGAGGAGAAGGCAGTGGGGATGGTCTGAGGGAGAAGGGAGTGGCTCCATCCTGTCCCTGTCTCCCCCATCTGCTTGGCTTCAGCTCCCCGAGGAGGGCAGCGACTCCAGCCTCATGCTCCCTGGGCCCAACTCCCTGTGGTGACCTGGCTCCTGCCAGCTTGGAGGATGCTATGCATCCAGGAGGGGAAGGAGCAGGCCCGGGTAGATGTACAGGCATGCTGTTCTGGAGCCTAAGGACACTGTTTCAGAACAGCCCATACCCTGCTAGCAAACCATTGCTAGGGGACATTGACCTTCCTGGGAGATCAGTCTGTTCACACACCAAGGCCGTGCTGATTCAAGTACTCTCCTATCAGTTACAAGGCCACCCTTCCCTCCCTATTGCTACATCTTAGGGGGTCTAGCAATAGGGAGGGAAGGGTGGCCTCTCTCCTACTCTGGCAGCCAGCCCTGCTACCATCCTGCTGCCGGCCCCAGCTGGCGCGTTTAACCATTTAAGTAATTGATAAACCTCAGATTATCGGTTAAACTGTAACATCCCTTCTCTGTGGGTTTTGCTCCTGCCTGATGCGTTGGCTTAGTTGGCGGGATTTCCCTTCGATTGGCTTTGCTGTGTGAAAGGTTAAATGCCTGTGGTTCAAGGCTCCCTTTGGTCCTGCTCCAGGGGATGAATCACTTGCTGATTACTGCTCTGCTCATCCTCTGAGGCATCTGGCCACCGTGGGAAGCCAGGATACTGGGCTAGACGGGCCTTTGGTCTGTGTGACGGCCTCCTGTTCTCTCTGCTCTGCGGGCGGGGAGCTTGGCTCCATAATGCAAAGTCTGGTGACGTTCTGCAGGTAACATTGCCACCAAAGCCATGCTGGTCAGCGCTGAGCCCAGCTGCTGCTCATGCCTGTAGCTTTTGTTATAGACACTTGCCTGCTGGGTGCAAGGCTGAGATCAAACTCCCGTTGCATAGGCTGCCCGATAGCTGACTGGCTAGAACTTCTGTCACTGTTGGCTCTGCGCTCCAGGGGTGTCCTGTAAGGGGGGGTGCTCAGCAGCAGGCTGATCCTTCACAAGCCTTCCTTCTCTTGCAGGTGAAAAGGAAGTTAGACCTGGAGACCGATCACCAGTACATAGCAGAGAGCATCCAGACTTCCCGGGGCAAAGCGAAAGGTACAGGTGCCGCTTCCTGCTGCCTCTACTCATTCAGAGCTCTGACCAGCTACTGCACCCCCCTCCAAGTGGCCTAGTGGGACCGAGTCCTCAGTGTCATGGCTGAGTTGAGCTGTGGGGCTTGGGACCGAGGCGTGTGGGATCCGTTGTCCTCTGGAGATCAGGCTCTGCAGTTGGTGCAGCACCTCTCCCTTCCCCCACTCCCTTCCCTCGCTGTGCAGAGCTGGCTCTAGGACGTCCTGAGCCAGCCCAACGCTAGTCGGGGTAATGGGGGTAAATTCAAGCGTTGTGGGTGCCAGGTCCCGCTCTGCCTGCCCTTTTCCCACCGGTCGGGTGTAACGCTGCGTGAGTCACTGCGCTGCCCAGTCCAGCAGGCTGAGCTGCGGGTTCTTAGCGGCGCCTCACGTGGATCTGGAATTGGTCTTGGGCTCTCAAGTTGTCAGGTGGCAGTGGCAGAGTAGCCAGCCACAGGCGGCTCGAGTGCCTGGGAGCCAGTGGAAGCGTTTCATGCCGGGATGTTAGCCCTGGCAGCAGGAGGAACGTGCTGTGTGCAAAGCCTATGACTGCAAGCCTGGGCTGGCAAACTATCTGGGTCTGTGCCAGGCTGCCCTGCGGAGGCGCTGGACTTCAGCGGCGGATGTGCAGCACGTGGAGGCTGCGGGTCCAGTGGCCGGGATGGGATTGGAGCGGATCAGACAGGCCTGGACCTGGGTGGTTAAAGCAGTAATGGATGTGGCTGTGGGCAGTGTCGCAGGGGTCGCTGGCTGAGGGACTGTAAGCAGAGGATAATGACTGCAGCGAGGGTCCAGTGCAGTGGGATTGGTGTCAAGCAGAAACATCCTCGTTAAGGATCGAGACTAGGGAGCGAAGGGATTGAGTGGACAGCCACCGGCAGGTGCACAGAAAGGACTCCGTACCTGGGCCACAGTGACTCCAGACAAACACGGGAGCCCGTGTGCTGCTGCCGAGCCCCTTTCTAGTGCAGGGCCGGGGGTGAGCTGAAGGAAGCCCCCGGCTCGCTGGGTGTGTGAGTTCTCCTACCTATATAGGGCTTGTAACAAGCAATTTCAATTGCGTGCAGGTGTGAAATCTCCGGGGGAGAAGTCCCGCTATGAAACCTCTCTGAACCTGACCACTAAGCGGTTCCTGGAGCTGCTAAGCCAGTCGCCCGATGGGGTGGTGGATCTCAACTGGGCAGCGGAGGTCCTGAAAGTGCAGAAGAGGCGGATCTATGACATCACCAATGTCCTAGAGGGCATCAAGCTCATCACCAAGAAATCCAAAAACAACATCCAGTGGCTGTACGTGCCAAGCGCCGCGTTGTGCCTGGCCGCAGGGGTGTAACTGGGCGAGGCTCCTAGGGCACATCCATAGCCGCTAGGGCGCTCTGAGCAGCTCTCTGGCGCTCGGACTCCATAGCCCAGGGAGCACGGTGGGCTTCAGAGCCTGACCTCCAGCCCAGCCATCTACTGGCCCATCTTGAGCGCCGTAGCGCAAGCCTGAGTCTGTCACCCTGGCCTCTGAACCCCGAGAATGGTTCAATAGAGCCAGCGTCCAGGCCTGAGTCGTGCCCATGGGCAGAGCTCTGCAGGCAGGTTCCGGTTCTAGCTACTGGCTGGCCTTTCGTGTCCGGCTGCTGCATTGACACCTGCAGCATCTGAGTTTCACGGGCAGTTTCAGCCTGTTCCCTGAGGCGGACGTGTCTGGGGGTGTCAGGCCCACAGGGCTGGCAGGGCAGCGCCCGTGCTGCGTGTCCCCTAGTGGCTGGCTGTGCAGGAGAAGACTCCCCCTCCTCCCAGGGCTGTGTTGAGGATCCCTTCTAGCACCCTGTTGCAGGATCTGCCCCACGGCTGTAGTGCAGCCCCCCAGCATGCAGAGCCACTGCCCCTTGGGGAATGGGGAGATGGGAGACCCTGCACTTAGCGGCATGGGCGGGGCAGGGTGCATCTGTGCTTGGGGGCCGGGCCGGGCTTTCCTCTGTGTGAGTGGGTGCTTATCATCCTGGGTGCTACTAAAACAGTGGCCCTGGCCCTTGGGGTCCTGCGAGAGCCCCTTCCCCACCCCTCGGCCTAGGCCTGTCTGCTGGCCCCAGATGGCCACGGCAGAATTCCCTGCCTCGCCCTTCCCTGTTTCAGGATTCACTTCCTAGCTGGCCCGGGGTCCTTGTCAGAGCCCAGCCCCCATCTGCGTGTGGGTGGGGTGTATTGAGGGGACAGGCGGCTCCGGGGGGTGGAATTCCCTTGCCCAGGATCGCTCTGCGGAGCACAATGGCAGCCTGGATTGACCAGACTGACCCCAGGCTCTCTCTCTAGGGGCGGCCGCTCTGCTGTGGGGCACACCAGTAAGTACCAGGGGCTGGAGAAGGAGATCCATGACCTGCAGGTGGCTGAGCAGCAGCTGGATGACCTCATCCAGATGTGCACCGTCCAGCTCAAGCTCCTCACCGAAGACCCTGAGAATCAACAATATCCTTGTCGGAGTGGGGCTGTGGGTGCTGCTTTGCCCGTAGGGAGAGCGGGGGGGCTGCAGTGCCTGCTCTCATGGCTGCCCAGCTCCCGATGGGCAGGGGAGCTGCCAGGCCCGGGGCGGGCGGTGGCGTCTCATCTGCGCCATCTCCCCTCCAAGTTGCTGGAGAGCACCGTGCTGGCAGAGCGCTCGGAGCGTCGATCGCTAGGGCCAGCGCCTTAAGGAACAGCAGCATGGCGAAGGAGCTGCCGTCTGCTCCGTGTGGCTGGGAGCCTGCTCTCTAGTGGCCATTGCTTTTACCGTAACATTGTCTCCACCAGCCGTCTTGTTCGAACCATACAGAGCTGCCTGCTGCGACAGTTTGGCTGATAACAGCCAGCTCCTATACTGGGGGATGGGTACGTTTATCCTTAAGGGGGGCAAGGCTCGATGTCTCGGCGCCTGCATCTTTCACGGACGGCCCTGAGTGCCTGATGAGAAGGGCTTCGGCGCTCGGACTCCCCATGGTTCATCCTGTTGATGCCCTCGGTGGCATTTTGCTCAGCATGGGCAAGTCCTTTCGGCTTTGCTTGCTGGTTCGGCAACATCTGGGCTGCGAACTCTGAGAGGGAGGCAGTTGGCTATGGAAATCTCTCGTGCTATGGAAACGCTTCTGTTCAGGCAGAGGTTTTAAATCTCATAGGAAACCAACACCTCTGGGCTGGATCCCTTCTTTGGGCTGGCCAGTTTGTAGCCAGGGCCCATCCCTGCTCGACTGCCTGATTTCTCATCTACCGTGCAGCCTCAGTGCCGCGCTTGTCAGAAGTTCCTGGCTGCACCTGGGCATCTGCTCGTCCCAGGGGTCTCAGACCACCAGCCCCCTGCCCAGCGTCGGTGCTGGGGGTCAAGGTTTGTCCGGCGCTGGCTGAGTGACCTGTGCCGTGTGACGGCGGCAGTGTCTTGCCTGCAGGGCTTGGGGAGGGGTTAGAGGCTTTGGATGTGGGCGTGTGTCCAGGCGTTCAGATGCTGTAGTTCCACAGGGGATACCTGTGAGCAGCGAGGACCAGGAGGCAGAGCAGGGGGCAGACCTGCACGAACATCTCGAACACTCGAGCGGTTAGGGTGTTCCTGCCTTGGGCGCACCGGGCACCATGCGGTGCGTGGAGCCTCCTACGGGCACTTCTCCCCACCCACTGCCTGGCCTGGAGTAAGTCCCTGCCTGGCCTGGGTGAGCTGAAAGCTTGTGCTTAGGGTCTGACTGTTTCCCTGCTGGCTCGGGTATCCGACTAGCAGCGCTGCCTCTTGTCTGGTGGAAGGGAACAGCCACCACGCAGCCTTCCTTGACTGAGCTCACCTCTGCCTACGTGACGTGCCAGGATCTCCGCAGCATCGCGGACCCCTCCGAGCAAATGGTGATGCTGATCAAAGCCCCTCCGGAGACCCAGCTGCAGGTTTCGGACCCAGCAGAGGTAACCCATCCCTTCGCGCCCCTTCCCGGAGCCCCACTCCCACCCTGTGCATAGGGCCGAAATCCGCCACCTGCCCCATGAACCCAACACTAACCCCCTCAGCTTTGGTAGCCCAGGTCACTGCACTGTCTGCAGCTGGCCTGTTACTTCCATTAGGGGCCCAGACCCCCCGGGAGGGGCTGGTCTCCGAGCTGACCTGGAGAGTTCTTGTCTCGCTCCCGCGCTGGGGCCGTGGCAGCGGGGCGGTCGGTGCTCCCTGCCATGGCGTACCCTGCTCTCTGGCTCTATGCTGAGCTGGCACAGCTGTGCCCTCGGCAAGCCCGTGGCGCCTGCCTTCCCTTGCTAGTAAGGATTCTTCGTCTTCTCTTCCAGGCTTTCCAGGTTTCCCTGAAAAGCACCCAGGGCCCCATCGACGTGTTCCTGTGCCCAGAAGACAGCTCTGGGGTCTGCAGCCCAGTCAAGAGCCCCTTCAAAGCAACCGCTGAGGAATCGTCCCCCGGCTCTGCTCAGGCAGCAGCCCCCCCGCTCGCGCACCACGCCCAGGATGTGAACTTACCACTGCTGCCTGGTGAGCAAGGCGCATGCGGCGCGGGGCCTCCTCCCCGGCGTTCGGAGCCTGCCCCGCAGCTCTCTGCGCCGGGGTGTGGCGAGTGCAGGAGCCCGGGTGGGCTCAGCAGTAGGCGCAGGTCAGAGGGACCCAGTGGTGGGTGCTGATGGCTGCAGGGTTGGAACAATGCAGGCGGAATGCTGCTCGGGGTCTCGGCCCACAAGCCCAGCCAGCCGTGTGGCCGGGGGATAGTCCCCCCTGCGCAGGGCGGGGCGGTGGGTGCTGCAGGGAAGGGAGGCTTGACGCCGGGCCCGGTTCCCAGGGCTAGTACCCATGCCTGGTGGGCCCGAGTGCAGCTGGCGCTCTTGCTGCAGCCCAGCCCCCACCCACCCGCTTGGACGACTCGCGGCCAAACAGGCTTGGCCAGGACTGTCAAGCAGGGCTCCTCCACCGCGCCTGGGCCGGAGCCAGGTTTCTCAGTCGGCTCGGAAAGCTCCATTGGGCTGGGAGCTCCGGCCCAGGGAGCCAGGGCCCCCGTAGCTGCAGCACGGCCTGCACGTTGGCCTCCCGGAGAGCGAACCCGGCCCGATTCCCAGGGCCTGCTCTAGAGCGGTGGAGCTGCTCCCGGCGGGGCGGGCCGGTTGGGGCGGGGCGGGGCTGGCCGGTTGGGGCGGGGCTGGCCGGTTGGGGCGGGGCTTGCCCTGGGCGGAGCCCCCCTGCCCTCGGCAGTGGGCAGGGCTGGGCAGTGAGGGGCATAGCCAAGCCAGGGATGAACACTGGTGGTATTTTGGGTGGGGCGATAGTGACAGCCTGGGCCTGTTACCTCTGCCCGCCTCAGCGTCCTTCTCCCCGGCTTGACTGTCTGCCACGTGGCTTCAAGGTGCGGCCAGCACGTGTGCTGCTTCTAGGGAGCAGGGCCCAGCCTGGGCAGTCCTGCTGTCACCCCACTCAGAGTCATGACAGCGGCTTCCTCCCCGCTAGAGACCCTGTTTAACCACTTGAGGGAGGGTGTTCGCTTCCTGTGCCCAGGCCTCAGTTTCCCCAGGGGCTCATGGGGGGGCTGTTCGGTTCACGGGGTCTGAGGGAACAAACAGGCAGGCCTGCAGTCAACACTGTTACCTGCCCTCTGGCCCCCTCGGCTGGGCGGGGCGCCGTGGCTCTGCCGGGGGGCTGTCATGTGGAAGGGAAGGGCCGCAGGAAAGGCCTTTTCTGCCTGTGTTCTCAAAGCAGCCATTGGCTCTGCCCTTGACTCCTTCCCAACCAAAACTGGAAACCTCTTCCTGCGGCGGGGCAAATGCAAGGCCACCGGCCCAGCCCCTCGGCTTGCCTGGACCCCAATCTCAGCTGAGCAGGAGAGCCACAGAACTGCCCCACTCGCCTCCCGATCACCTTGCCCCCTGCTCCCCCAGGGGTTTGCACACATGGGGGGAGGGAGAGCTCAGTGGCGTGAGCGTTGGCCTGCTAAACCCAGGGCTGTGAGCTCAGTCCTTGAGGGGACCACCCAGGGATCTGAGGCAAATCTGTCAGGACTGGTGCTTGGTCCTGCCGTGGGGGCCGGGACTGGACTCCATGAGCTCCCGAGGTCCCTCCCAGCCCTAGGAGGTCGGTGTATCTCCATAGTACGACCCTGGCAGTGCCCACAGCGCAGAAGATGCGTCTGTTTAACCTGCTGTGGTCCCTGGGCTACTTCCTGAACCTTTGGCTCCAGCCCCTGGAAGACTGATTCTTCCCCAGCCTTGCAACAAAGCTTTGTTCTTGGAGACCCCGTATGTGAGGTGCCTGGGCTGGGTTATTCCCCCAGGAACCGGCTGCAGATCCATACGCCAGCAGCCTCCTCAGGCTCTCGTGTCTCCGGTGGGTCTGCTTGTAGGCAGCAAGCTCTGGGGGCAGCTGTCTGTGTGCACACAGTACCGGGCATGCTGGGGTTTGACCAGTGATCAGCCCTGTCTAGGCAGGGGTGGCGTCAATAAGAGAGATGCATCTTCTGCCCCTCACACACGCTCCTGTGGGGTACTGCAGGGGTCCTCCCGCCCCACGCGCGTGCAGAACCTGGGGAGGAGGTGGCCAGGTGACCTGGGAGGCAGGTGGGGCAGTTCCTGGGTGCGTGGCGGGAAGACGCTGCAGCCTCCTTGGGTTGGGACGATGCAGCAACCATCGGGGCGGGGGTTGGTAGCCTGGCTGGGGTTACTCAGCCGCTGTCCTCCCGTTCCACATGCCCGTGTCTCTGCAGAGCCCCTCCTGCCCGGGGAGAGCAGCCTGCCGCTGAAGTGTGCAGCCGACGAGGTGAGTCTCTCGCCGCTGGCCTCCGTGGATGCTCTGCTGGAGCAGAGCAAGGAGGACTTTGCGAGCTTCCTGCCGGAGGAGTTCATCAACCTGTCTCCGCCCCAGCCCCAGGACTACCACTTCGGGCTGGAGGAGGGCGAGGGCATCAGCGAGCTCTTCGACTGTGACTTTGGGGACTTTGCGCCCTTGGACTTCTGAGCCCCTCCTGTGGGGCTGCTGTGCCCAGCGCGCACAGCCCCCGGGGCTGGAGGAGGCTCGGGAGCCGGAGCCGGAGCACAAGGGGTTTCTGGTAAATGGCTGCGCGGCCGGGGTTTGCGGGAGGGGTGGGAAGTTTCGTGGCCTCTCCCCTCTGTGCTCGCGCCCTCCTGCGGCTGCCGCCTCCTCCCGCCTCTCACACGTGCCTTGCGCCGCGGGGAGCTCCGCTCCGGGGGCCATGCTCCCGGGGTGCCCGTGCGGCTGCTGCCATAGTAACAAAGGCCACTTAACTTATTCTCCCCAACCACCTCGGACTCTCGCCTTAGCCAGACGCGTCCCTGCTGCCCCGGGAGCCAGTCCCCCGCGGGTCTGCCGCCGAGAGGCGCTTGCCTGGCCCTGCGGCCCCGGCAGCAACAGGGCTTTGCTCAGCGGGGCTCCCGATGCGGCTGTGGCCTTGGCAGCAGGAGACTTGCCTCCCGGCTGAGCAGCCAGCGAGCAGCGAGCCCCGAGCCCCGCCCGCGTGGTGGGACGCTTGCCTGGCTCTGCCCTCCTTCAGGAATGTAAATAGTAGCGGCAGGCTGGCTTGCGGAGGAACACCAGGCTGGCGTGGGCGTAGGGGCCCGCTGGGCAGTGCAGACGGCCAGGATCTGGCTCGTGCTTCCAGAAAAGGGACGGGGGGCTGTTGACCAGCCGGCTGTGGCAGAGCCCTGCTTTCTGGCTCCCCCTGCAAGAGGGAAATGCCCAGTTCCCAGACCGGCCTTGTGGGGCTCCCGGATCCGAGCCGGGCGGGGGGAGTGCAGGTTTGCCTGGTTCCCAAAGGTTCCTTGTTGGAGCTTTCGGGAGTCCTGTGACGCGTGATTTTATTTATTTTGTGGGGCGGTTCCCGTGGGGCGGCTCTGATTTCCCAGGTGGAATGTGTGTGGCTGAGCTGTGTTCTGGAGGAGGCAACGGGCAGGGGGCTGTTGAGAGAGTGGGAGGCAGCTGTGCTCCATGGGCCTGACAAAGCCAGGAGTCAGTTTGCTGCTCTGCCACAGATGTGCTAAGATGCATGGGGCATGTCACTTAACCTCCTGGTGCCTCTGTCTCCCCCGCCAAACAGAGCCCAGGATCCTGCCCCACTTGTGGCACTGCTGCGGGATGTCCAGCTGGTAGGAGCAGTTCACTATTTATTATTTATATGGTCTAGAAGGTCCATGTGAGGCTTGTGGAAGGGGGAGTGAGTGTGTGTGGGGTGTGTGTGTGTGTCCCCAAGCAGGCAACTGCCAGAAGTGGGAACTGGGGGTGGGAAGGAGGCCGTTTTCTGGGGGGCTAGGCTAGAGAAATCCAGAGCTGGGGGCCGGGGGCCTTGATGTGTCCGCGTGCGGTAGGATACGTGACTGACGGGGAGGTGGGCCGTGCGGGCTGCTGATTGTAGACGGGGGTTGAGCTGCAGCCGTGTCAGCGAGGGGCGGGGGAGCGAGTCTGAGGCAAGAGTGGAGTCTGCTTGGGGACGCCCAGTGCAAGCAGCTCAGTGACGGGGGGCAGTGGGCGCAGAAGGGATGCAAGGACGCGCAAAGCGGGAATGTTTGTTCCGTGTGGGGGCCCCTGTCCCTCGCTCTCCAGTGGCAGAGGCGGGATGGCAGCTAACGTGGCTTCTCTGTGCTTCTGGCCGGGCCGGGGAGCAGCTCCCTCGCGGCTCCGGGCAGGGGGAGTGCCAGCTGGTCTCTGCCTCAGTTTCCTCAAGCTGCGTGCCGCTGCCAGCAGGCCCAGTTGTCTCCCAGTGTTTCATACAGACACCAAGCTGCACAGACCTGGCCCCACCTGCTCTCCTGCCAGAGTGGGGGGCTGGTCCTGAGCACGGGAACCTCTTGCTAGGTTGGATGGGAGTCTTGGCTGACAGGCCCCAGCAGCCAGGTCTGCCCCTCCAGGGGCCGGGCTGCGTGAGTCCTGGAGCCGTCGCGGGCTCAGGGAGCTGGACCACTGCCCAGGGTGGGGCTACGCTGGCCTGCCTGGGCCCGGGGGCAGCGTGCTGTGCTGTGCTGTGCTGGCTGACGTGACCGTTGCGGGCCCCGGTGTGCGGAGCGGGTTCTGGGGAGCTCCTGTGCGGGCAGCTGGGCAGGGCATGACCCAAAGCAGAAGGCTAGCCCTGGCTGCTTGGCATAGGGCTGGGGACGCATTTGGGCTCTCGGGGGATTCCCGGGGGGTGCTCCCAGGAGGGCTGGCAGCACTGAGCAGAGCCGCCCGCGGGACTCGGCTGGGGAGCTAGGCCGAAGCAGGGACCTCTAGAGGCTCAGGAAAATGGGTGCGTTGGAATGGACCAAAGTTGGCATCTTCAAGCTGCTTCCACCTGGGTCTTGGGTAAATCCCACTCTGCCTGGCCTGTTGCCTGGGGCTGGCAGCCTGGCGCCTTCCTGGAGGACCAGCTGGGTCCCCCCCAATGCAAACCTAATGCAATTCGCTTCGACATTCCTGATGTGCACTGGAACAGAAACTGACCGAACCTCAGAGGATGAATTGGGGGGAGGAATCCGCAGGCTTTTGACCTAAACGTCTGGAGACTTGTGCCAGAGCCGCCTCCCCTCTGCCAGCGGGTTATCCAGGCAGGCGTAGCCGGGGGGGCAAAGAACACTGAGCACAGCGGGGTCCGGGTTCCTCCCACTCGGCGCCCCGCCAAAGGGAGATGGCAGAGGCTCTCGCCGCAGGGGATTCTAGCCGGGAGCACAGCCAGTGGCGCAGGCTGGGTGCCGGGCCAGGCGAAGGTCTGGGTGAGGGTGACGTGCTTTGGGGGAGAAGAAAGGACAAGACAAAACAAAGTGGGTCCCCGCCCCCGTCTCAAGTGCCTCCTGCTCGGACAGCCGTCTCCTGCTCCGTCCCTGCACTGCCACGGCCCCGCCTTGGGACGCTCGACTCACAGGTGGCAACGCACTTTCATCTACTGCCTTGTAACGAGCTTGGTGTGCTGTTGTGCTTTGTGTTTCAATAAACATTTCTACTGAGTCAGCTCCTGGCCCGTGTGTGTCTGCCGGGGGGCGGCAGGCTGCTGGGCTGTGGATCCAGCGGGCTGAGAGCGCCAGGCGGGGCCGACTCACTGCCGGGCGGTAACGTGTCTCTGCCACGCCCCACGTGTCTAGTGCCCAGCCCTTGGGGCTCTGCATTGGGGAGCAGCCGCCCACGGAGCTGCAGGGCTGGTCTTTGGCTTGGGCTGTGTCCTGGGAGAGCCACAAGCTGCAGTTACCAGCCTGAGCCCTCCTGGTCCCTATTGGACGAGGTGGGGAGACAGGCAGAGGCAAGCTCTGGTGAGACCCATGGACTTAGCACAGCCAGACTGTGCCCGCTCCGCAGCCTTGCACTTGGACTGGTGCTCTAGGAGCCCTCCTGTGCCTCCATCTCTCTCCTCTGGGTGCTTCTCAGCCGTCGGCCTCCCAGCGCTTGACAAAGGCGACGGGGCTTGGTCCGCGCCATCGTACCGTGGGGCGCACTATGGGGAGAGGGGGCGACCGGCCCAGGGCCAGAGGGGAGCAGAACCTGGTCTAACAGCCTGTGCCCGCTTGGCGCACACTTGCTATCAGGTCGGGAGGGACGGTTCATTGCGGGGAGGGGCCAGCAGGAAGCCGGATTCTCCAGTAGGGACTAGGCTGCCGTTCTGGCACATCAGTAACCTTGGTTCCACTCGGTTCTTTGGGCTGCTGGCCTCCAGCTGGCTGGCAGCTGCGGGGACACAGATTTTTTCCCCCCAAAAATCCCTGCTTGCCCAAATCAGAGTGTTCCAGGACTTCTGTGAACCTGAGTTTTGAAAAAAAAAAAAAAAAAATCCCCGTTTGCCTTTTGGTCTCCTGTGTTGCTGTCTTGTGTGTTCTGATTTGAAATGAAACTTTGCACTGACTCCCTGTCTGTGTCTGTCTGTCTGTCTCTCTCTCTCTCTCTCTCTCACCCACCCACACACCCCACCCCTCTCTCACAATTATTTTTTGGACCGTGTCATTTTGTGGGGAAGCTGGACTCTGGCCGCATGGCTTCTCCTGGGAAGCCTGGCTGGCTCTTGCCCTGATAACCGGACTAGCACTAAGCAAGGGCCAGCCATGCTGTGCCGAACACGAGGGGATCGAAGCGACCCAGGACGCGTGGCTGCAGTGGCAGCCCAGTGCCGCGCCAAGCCCACACGTCTCCCTAGCTGGGGAATCACAGACCTTCACAAATGGCCTTTGCAATTTCCCCTCAATTCACAGGGACCGTTTTTGTGGCCCGAGTGACTCGGCTGATTGTCTCACCACTGATTTGAACCACATCCCTCCGCAGCACCTCGCTCGTTCTAACACCCCCGGCCTTTGCTCCCAGTCGCTTACGTGGCCAGTGACGGTCTGGTGCGCAGTGTGTGGGCTCCATCAAACCAGGCCACAATTTCAGGTTTTGGGCGGGGGGGGGGGGGGGAGAAGGGTAACCTGTGCGGGCTGATGGGGGGGGGGGGGTGAGGACAGCAGCTTCGGCAGTGTTACTGAGCATGCCCAGTACAAGCCAAGCAGCAAATGGGGGGCTGACCCCTTCCCCCTCCCACAACACCACCTCTTTCCCAAGGCTCCTGAAGCAGCTGAAAACTTTTTTGGCAGGTAACGTCGCGATTGGCTGACGAGAGCCCTGTATCTAATTCCTAAGAGCCACGCCGCCCTAGCACTAACCTGACAGCTTGGGGCAAGTCTCCAAAAACCACAGGAGCTCAGCACACAGCATCTTCCAGGAGCCCTTCACGCTCCCCTTTTCCTAACCTAGCATCTTGGGGCAGCTCTCCAGCCGGGTGCGGCTGGAGTAAAGGGAGCGATGGGCATTTACCTCCGCTGCAGGCCCAGGCCTTCGTGCTGTGTCAGCCAGGGGTCTCCAGCCTTGTTAACCACAAGGTCACTTCTCCAATGTAAGTACCCCAGACCCACATACCTTTGCCTGGCTTTTCCCACCCCTTCTCTGAGGCTCTGCCCCTGCTCCACCCCCTCTCTGAGGCCTCACCCTGCTCACTCCATGCCCCTTCCCCCATCCTCGTTCACTTTTGCCAGGCTGGGGCAGGGGGTTGGGGGCAGGCTCTGGTCATGAGCCAAAGGGTTCAGAGTGTGGGAGGGTCTCTGGGCTTAGCCCAGGGCAGGGGATTGGGGTCCGGGGGGTTTCAGGGAGGAAGCTCTGGGAAGGAGTTTCGGGGCAGGAGGACTCATCTGGGGCAGGAGGTTCAGGGCTGGGACGGGTTCAGGAAGCAGCTTCTGGCTGGGCACCACTTAAGTGAGACAGCTTCCGGGTGGTGGGGCAGTGGGTTTAAGGCAGCTTTCTCCGGCCCTGACCCTGCACCGCTCCTGAAAGCAGCCGGCATGTACAGCAATGGCTCCCGGTGCTGCCCCTCATCTACAGGCACCGGCCCCACAGCTTCTACTGGCCACGGTTCCCTGTTACTGATCGCTGGGAGCTGCAGGAGAGGTCTGCAGGCCAAGGCAGCATGTGGAGACCCCCTGCTCTGCCTTTCTCAGGGGCTGCAGGGACATGCCAGCCAATTCCAGGAGCACAATTCCCACAGGGATAATGACTCCAGCCATGCCAGGATAGGCTCCCTCCATCCCCTTCTCTCTGTGCGGGGATAGTGTACAGAAGTGGGGGGAGGAGGGACACCCGGACATCAGCTCCCCCTCTTCTCCCTCCCACACCCTGCACAGGAAGCAGGAGGCTCCCAGGGAGGCAGCTCCAAGGCCAGGGCAGGAGCAGCAGGGCAGCGGGTGGAGGGGCAACTGAAGTGCCAGCGCTTGAAAGCTTCCGGCCAAGCCAGTCAGGATCCCGTCAGAGGCTCCAAGATCTCCCGGTGGATCCGGATCTCCTGGCTGGTGCCCGCTGGTGTGTAGAATAGCACTGGTGCTTCCACCCCCGAGTGGCTGCATTTCAGTAACAGGCGTGATCCCGGTCCTAGTGTCTGCCCTGCCGGGGGGCCCTGCAAACTGGACGGCACTCGGGCGAGGGGAGGGGCGGGTGAGAGCTCGTCTCCAAATTCAGCCCCATCCCCTAGAGATGGCAGCCCTGGAACCAGCCACTGGTCGTGTTTTCTAACCAGTTCAGTGGCCTGGCTCGGCCACGGTCCCAGCTCTCCCCCTTGGCGTGAGGCAGACCTGGAATCTGGGCCGCCTCTGACTTTCCCCCTCCATGGCACCTGCACGTGTTGCTGATGGGGCGTCCAGAGACAAGATGAGCCTGAGGCTTCCCCCGTCCCCGGCCGGTGGATCCAGAATCACTGAATTACTTCCAGCCACTTTTCTCCCTGAAGCACCATGGTCTCACCTCGCGGGCAGGCCGGGACAGCCCCTCCTGCCCTGATTCGCTGGCACGGGCCTTGCAAAGCGCGTGTCCCTCCGCCCCTCGCAGAGCCCGGGGGGCTGCCAGGCAGTCATGCTCTTATGCGGCAGGCTCGGGATTAGGGCTCCCGTTGGATGCACTTCCCAGAACAGTCCCAGGAGGCTGCTGTAATGGAGTTAGGAGTGAAATATTTATCAGCCTCATTGAAGAGTAGCCAGCAGGCAGGGAGCCAGGCCCAAGCAGGAGGGCTGCACTAGCCAGAAGCAAGGGAGAGCTGAGGGAGGAGCAGACCTGGGGTCCTCGTTCAACACCCAGGATGGGAACCCCACACACGCTGTTTCGTCCTGGTGGGGAGAGAAGCAGATCAGAAAAAAGATCAACTCTGGCCAGAGAAGAATTGTACCTGAAATAAGAACTAGGGTGAGGAGAAATTGTTTGTAACAACTTCTCTGAGGCTACGTCTACACTGCAGGGTTTTTGTGCAGGAAGTCTTTTGCCGAAGAGTTCTTGTACAAAAACTTCTTGCGCAAAAGTGCGTCCACACCTCAAAGCGCATCGCAGAACGGCCATCAGAGCAGCTGTGCCTTTTCCAATAGGCTCTTTTTGTGCAAGAAACCCTTGCGGAGCGTCCACACGTGCCTCTTTGCACAAGAGCCGTAGTGCAAAAAGGAGTTATGCCTCATAGAAGGAGTTTTACCAACACCGCAAAAAGCCCTCTGTCCTGTCCATTGACTGCACATTTTCTTTTGCAGAAACACACTTGAGGTGTGGACGCTCCATGGAGTATTTGCACAAAAACCTTGTAGTGTAGACATAGCCTGAGTGTCTTCGGCTTAGCTGGCAAGTTTTGTTTTATTTTGCTTAGTAACTTACTTAGATCTGTCTGCTCTCACTTGCAACCACCTAAATCCTACTCTTTATACATAATAACGGCAGTTTGGTTTCTTAATAAAAGCCAGTGTAAATAATTGTTTCCAGCGGGAGGAGCTGAGCATCTCTCTTTCTTTGATAATGGAGGAGCTCTGACGAGCTCCCTCTGTATAAACTTTCTGCAGTGAGCTGTATTTATTTGGGGCCGTGCACCCAAGTGCTCTCAAGTCCCTGTGCCTGAGCCTTCCCCGAGATGAGCCGTTCTCAGTGTCCATGGTATTTGCTGTGGGCTGTGACCCCAACTCTGTGCCCTTCCTGGGGGGGCCAGAGCTTCTGGCCCAGCAGGACGGGGTGGTGGGGCACCCCAGAGAACAGGCAGGCGGGATCAGCATGCCCTGGGGACAGTCTCCAGGGGGGTTTCTGTGATTTAACCCATCACACGTCTCTGTTAGACTGACTGGAGTGAGCACCACAGGGAGGCAGATTTTCTACCCCTTTAGAGGATCATTCTCATGGCTTTTCTCAGAACCGTCTCCAACGCATCGGCATCGTTCTGAAAGCATTGACACCAGAACGGAATCCCCCAACTCGGCGCAGAGAAGACACCACCCAGTCCCCAGAGGGTGGGTTCTGCTCATCGGGGCTGGACTGGAACCGGTGGCCTACAAGTAAAAGGCACCGATGCATATTCCTGAGGACCAGGTCCCCCACCTTAGGTATGCTGCCCTGTGCTCTGGTCTTACGGGGCCTGTGCCAAGGGAGGATTTCTGCCCTACCAGGAGCAGACCCACATGGACTAGTTAGTTCACCTTTGCACTAGAAGTCCTGAGGCTCATGCTTTTAAAAGGGGGGCTAGGAAGCTCTCCGTTCCGCACTGTTGTCTTAGCAGTTCCTCTGAATTCCACCTCCGATGTGTTGCTGCCGGTAGCACCTGCTGACCTTGCGCTCAGCCTCAGTGGCTGCTGGGCTTCCTCATCGATTCATTCTCATTTCAAGAGGACAGCTGCCTGGTGACAGGAGCCAGAGAGCAATGGGGGGTTGGGGGATACTCTCCCTACCCTGCCAGGCTCATCCAGGTGGATCAGCACCTTGCCCCAAAGGAGCTCTGCCTTGGACGTAACCCGTTCTTGGCTTTCTGCTGAGGCTGCACACGGGGAGGGAGGGTTGAGTTGTGACGGGGTGTGCACTGGGCCAGAAAGGCTTAATGCCCCACAGAGGAAGGAAGTCCCGCCCCGCAGCTGCACTGGGCATGCTCCATGGGCTGGAACAATATAAAAGGGAGCAGCTTACCCCAGTTTGGGCTGGATGCTGGAGTGGAAGGGCCTGCTAGAGGAGCTCCTGAGGTGGACCAGCCAGAAACCCAGATGATGGGAGCTGGAGACCCAAGCGACTGTATTGAGCCTCCAGATGCAGCGGACCTGGAACCCAACGCTGCGGAGCCTGATGACCTGGAAGCTACGGGGCCCACCCCAATGCCAGAACTGTAGGCAGTGACCCAGGGAGGGTGCGCGAGTGGTATCCAAGTGAGCTCAGCATGTTGCCGTGGGAATCCCCACTGAGCACGTGGTGGATCACTCCCCCCTTGAGCCCTGGATTGGGGTCTGGTGGAATAGGGCAGGCCGGACCCTCTACTGGGGCTGCTGCCCTACGCCATGTGACTCAGGCCTTTAGGCTGTGCTGCCCTGAACCCTAGGTCTGTGTTCTAGACTGAGGCCGTTGGGCCGCGCTGCCTCAGGATGGGGCGTAGTCACGGTGTGGGGCTGGTCTCTGCTGTTGGATACTTGCCCATGGGGAGCTGAATCGAGGCCTTTCCAAGGGGCTAACGAGCAGCCCTGTCGCCCTGCGCTCGGGTGGGCCTGAGGAGCAGCACAGCTTGGGAGAGCAGGACTCAGGCTCCTGGGCTTAGCCCTGCGGCTGACGCAAGGGGGGCCCGTAGCTGCGGCTCCCTTTCCCCGTGCGGTGAGCGATGCTGCGGGCTCCGGTCGCTGGGCTGGGGGAGGTTTAAGTAGCACGGAGGGGCCTGCGACTGCCCCGTCTCTGGGCCCTCCCGACAAGAGCAGCGCGAGCGCTGGGCACGGTTAATTAAATCCGCAGGCGGCCGAGCGGTGCAAGTGCCAAGTGTGATCAGGAGCCGTCGGTTCACAGGCTGCGTCCCCGTCTGCCAGAGCCCTGAGCCGCCCGGGCCCACGGCTGTACGGCTCGAGCGCTGCTCAGGCGCCGAGCGACCCTTCCCTGCGTCCTGCATGCGGGGAACCGCTGTGATCGCAAGTGTCCAGAGCGAGGAGCTCTCCGCCCGACAGCCTCTGCCGCCGCCGTCCTGGGCGGTTACTTCACGGCGACGGCAGGGTCCCGGCAGAGCCCAGGCTGGGGAGCCGCAGGGCCCGTGGTCGCTTCTGGCTCATCTGGCGGGGGCAGGTGCCGCTGGAAGTCGACAAGCAGCTGAAAGGCCGGGGCCGTGCGGCCCTCCGGGCAAGCGACCGCCAAGCCTGGCAGCGTTGGCAGCGGCAGATGAAGCTTCCCCGCGGAACGAAGGGAGGTTCTGGGGCTCGGCTCAAACCTCCTCTCCGGGGCGGCTGCTGCCCTTCCCAAAGGACCCCAAAGTGCTTCCCGGGCTTGGGCCAGACTCTCCCCTCGTGCAAATCAGCGCGGCTCCGCTGAAGCCCACAGACCTCGGCCCGTGTCGGAGACAGACCGGCCCCCGGAGCAGCGGTTCCCAGTTGTGGGCTGAGACCTCGTTTTAACAGGGCTGCTTAGACTTGCTGGGCCTGGGGCCAGAGTCTGACCCCCCCCCCCCACACACACACACACACACACACACACCAGGCCAAAGCTGATGCCTGGGGGCTTCAGCCCTGGGCAGGTTACAGGTCCCCTGCTTGGTCTCTCCCCCTCGGCCCCCAGCCCAGCATGGTGGGGCAAGGCCTCTGCCTCCCCTGAGTGAGGGCTGGGCCCAGGGCGGGCTGTAGGAAGACAGCGTCTCCGTAGCAGGGCTGAGCCCAGGGAGTCTGCAGAGACGCTAACTCGGGGGGGGGAGGGGGGCGAAGGGGTCTGGCTTGTGTCCCTTCCAGGCTGTGAGCGTCTCCTGGAGAGCGGAGTCACTGAAACCTGCCTGAGCCCCGACCGCCCGGCTCATCACAACGCGAGCGGCTGCAGGCCGTGTCCGCGGGACGCTCCGCAGAGGTGGGTCCCACCCCTCGCCGGCCCCCGGGGGTTACCTTAGGGCATGGGGGTTACCCCATGGCTGCTCTAACCTGCAAGGGGGCACGCTGCTCCCAGAAGAGGGGAGTCCGAAGTGACTCCCCCCACACCCCTGACTCTGCCAGGCTCAGGGTTGGTTCCCCCCACGGACGACGCGCTGGGCTGTGCTGCAGCTACAGGCAAGGGGGGGGTAAGCGTCTATTCTTCAGACACAAGAACGGCCATATGGGGTCAGAGCAAAGATCCACCCAGCCCAGTGTCCTGTCTGCCCACAGTGGCCAATGCTGGGTGCCCCAGAGGGAGGGAACTGAACAGGTAACGATCAAGCGACCTCTCTCCTGCCATCCATCTCCACCCTCTGACACACAGAGGCCAGGACTGTGGTTCTCAACTGGTGGTCCATGGTGACTTTTTCGGTGGTCCACAGGAACATTGTCCAAAGTCACCCGGCGTGGGCAGGCACCAAAATCTGTTAGAAAGAAAGAAATTCCAAACCAAAATGTTCGTTGTCTGCTCTTTTTTGATTGTCTCAAAGGAGGTGGTCCACGAAAATGTTTTGATTGGCCTAGCGGTCCATGGACTGAAACAAGTTGAGAACCACTGGGCTAGGGACACCATTCCTTACCCATCCTGGCTAATAGCCGTTAATGGACTTAACCTCCATGAATTTATCTAGTTCTCTTTTAAACCCTGTTATAGTCCTAGCCTTCACAACCTCCTCTGGCAGGGAGTTCCACAGGCTGGCTGTGCGCTGTGTGAAGAAGAACTTCCTTTTGTTTGTTTTAAACCTGCTGCCCATTAATTTCATTTGGTGACCCCTAGTTCTTATATTATGGGAACAAGTAAATAACTTTTCCTTATTCACTTGCTCCACACCACTCGTGATTTTATAGACCTCTATCATCCCCCCTTGGTCTCCTCCTTTCCACGGCTGCAGGCTGCTTGTCTGTCAAACACCAAATCTCTCGCTGCTGTCCGGGATGCTCTTTCACTGACATCTTTGCAACCAGGCATAAGCTGAATCGCTCCCGAGATCAGCGAACCTGCTGACGCAGTGGCCCTACAGAACAGGGCATTGCCTTTGTACAATGGTCCGTGCTGGCTTGGGAGGTCAGGACTAACTGGTGCTTTAAAAGAACCATTCTGGAGCTCAGCAGTTGTGGCAAAAATGGAAACCGGCGGCAAGGCAGCTTGGGGAATGCTCCATGGGGCTTCCCGTGCCGCAGGCAGCAAGCACTCGCTTCATCGTTTATTGCTGAGCCCCTCCCCCTCCCCGTGCCCTGCATAAACGGCGGCTGCAGGAGAAAGGACATTGAAAACCACTGAGATTTGCTGGGCACCAGGAGTCAGATGCAGCAAAGATAAGTGTGGCGTGGAGGGTAAGGCACAAATCTGGAATGTGGGGGGTGGGGCCTTCCTGGCTCTGCTAGATGCCTATGGGTCACTAGCTCATATGTGCCTCAGTTTCCCCGCTCTAAAGTGGGCGGTGTAACTTCTGCGTCTCAGCACGCAGTGCGGATCAGCTCTGGCAGTGTGGGCAGCCCTCTGCGGAGGCTGCAGTCTCGCGGTGAACGAACGCGCACACTGGAAAAGCGAGGCACACCCATCCCCACGGGGCACGCTGCTTATGCATCACCTCCCCTCTTGCGCAGGGTGACTTGTGTGGCCATCGCTCGCAGCCTGCTCGCCGAGCTCCTGAAGCCATCTCTGGCCCAGGAGCTCTCACGCCAGCCTTGGCTATTACCCCCTTCACGCCACAGGCTTTGGGTTGTGAGGAGGATGGGCGCATGGCGGCTTCGCTGGAGCTGCAGAGCAGTGGCGAGCGCTTCTGGGGGACAGACGGGCAGAGCATGTGACTCTGGACAAAACCCCACGGTGATACAGCAGGGCTATGGCAGAGCATGGTGCATGCTCTGCAGAAAACAGTGGTCCTGTGGCACCTTAGACACCCAAATATAGAAATAGTATCACGAGCTTCCGTGGCCACTTCTTCAGATGGCAAATCTGGAGCAAGGAGCACAGAGGCTGAATTAGAAAGCAGAAAAAGAAGGGAGAGGGGAGAGAGAGGAGAACACCTGTCAGTTAGTGTCCATGTAAATGAGGCTAATTAGTGCCTGGTATGCCAAAGGCTATGGGGGATATACCGGCCCGTCCAGCTCACGGCCTTGTTCAGGCGCTGGGAGCGAGCCTTCGTAAGCGAGTGCGGTGCCAGTTCCCCAGATTCTCTCTGTTCCTGAAATTCTTTTGTGAGAGAATAGCCGCTTGAAATCCACGAGCGAGTGCCTGGGCAGGCTCAGATGTCCCCGCCAGGTGTCTGTGAGTTACCCTTGCGACTATCTGATGTGCGTCCATTAACCCTTTGCCACAGACTGTCCGGGTTGGCCATTGTGCATGCAGAGCAGGATCACAGATACAAAATTGGTATCTGCATCAGCATTCGCAAAAACGAGCCGTGGATAGCCACAGCTGCCGATGTGGACGTCTGCAGATTTGCAGGGCTCTAATTATAAATCTTACACTGCCCAGGTAACCTCTCCACACCATCCATCACATACAAGAATGCATCTTTCATTACAGCACAACCACCTTACCTGTGGCCCCAAGGTTTTTAACATAATATATTTTAGGTATTCTGATTCTGGGATCTAAGTGTGTCATCAGATAACATGTATCAACCGCCAGTAGAATTTTTTGGTAATGTTCATATTATTGCTGATTTTTAAAAGTGTTATATGTTGCCTATACAGTTAACTGAAGAAGTGGGCAACTGTCAACTTATGGGAAAATGAGATGCCCTGTTCACGTGATAGCGTATTCAAGGCTGAACAATACGTGCCTTTGTAGTGTACACGAACATTGACTATTCCTAGAGTAACCACCAGGTGGAATTGAACCTGGGACCTCTTGAGCTTAGTGCATGAGCTGAAAGCCAGCTGGCACCCAGCTAAGGCTGTGGAGCAGACTCATTCCCTCTGAGTGGTCGTGGTGCCTCAGTACACCACACACAGCAGGTGTGGGCTACGCTAGCACACGGGGTGAGGTGGCCTTTTAGAAATGTGTCCCTCCTCCTGCTGTGAGAAGGACACCAGTCACACAATGATTCGTGGAAAGACGTTTATGGGAGAACATTTGTGTTGGTATAAATACAGCTTCCAAGAGAGACTGGCTTTCCCATTCATCCCCATCCATAAATTAAACATTCAAGCTGCCAGCAGGAATGTAGCTGAGCGCTGATCTATTTTTGCTTTCACTCCGAGGGCCCTAATAGAAGTTTTACAATTGATTCCCTGCACTTGGGGGAGGCGATACAGCAAAGTTGATGTCAATAATAAAAAGAATCAAGTCTCCTTTTCTGGTGGCTAATATTTCCTTCTAAATCAATTGCAGGGTGCAGTCGACTGCGGGAACTGCCGTTGTGTGTGTTTCAAACCCCATTGAAACAGCCCCACTTGTACGTAGAACTTGTAGCCTCATTTCTTTTGTTTAGATCTACTGCTCCGCCATTGCTCTTTCGTTCATGGCAGCTCTATAAAGCATGGTCCTGCTCAGCCTGGTGGAGCTGAACTGCCTGCAAACATCTTCTGTACAAAGGAAATAGGAGAGAAAACTCAGTTAAAACCCTTTTGTTAAAGCATGCCAGCTGTTCATGGTGTAAACCTTAGCGCTACACAAGGCTTCCAATTCAGGTAGGTACATAAGGGAATAAGGCAGCACTTTGCTGGATTGGGACCTGAAGAATGGAAGTGTAATCTCCATTTTACAGCAAGGGAAGCTGAGGCACTGAGGGGTTTTTAAGCCTGCAACCTGACTTAGGCCCTGCTCTCTGAGGTGGGAACCATGTCTCAATCCTGCCTGTCCACCAGCCAGGAGCCCCACTGACAGCACCCCCTACTGGCCCTGCTTGGAACTGCACCTCCTGCTGCAACTTCCCTCCGTAACGCAAACACTTGGGCTATGGCTACACTCACGGCTTTTTGCACAAGTACGGCCGTTCTCGCGCAAGAATCCGCAGAGCGTCCACACTGCCCACTCGCTCTTGCGCAAGGACATTTACAGTACGGCATGGTAAGAGAGGGCTCCTTGTGCAAGTGCTACGCTCTTTTTTATCAGGTGTAAGCCCTCTTGCACAGGAGCTCTTGAGCAAGAGGGCAGTGTGGACGCTCGGCAGGGATTTCTTGTACAAGAAACCCCGATGGCTAAAATGGCCATCAGAGCTTTCTTGTGCAAGAGAGCGTCCACACTGCCATGGGAGCTCTTGTGCAAAAGCACAGCGTGCACATGGCAGTGTGGACATTTTCTTGCACAAGACTTCTTGCACAAGAACCCTTGCGCAGTATGTTATTGCACAAGAAGCCGCCAGTGTAGACATAGCCTAGGGTAATATTGTTTCAAACCTGCTCTTAGGAGATGAAAGTCCAAGAATTCTACATGAACACGCATCAGCCCCATGAACGCAGCCTCCTTCTTCCACCACCCTACCCTGGCCAGTGGTAAGAACCCAGCTCCAAGGTGCATGGCTGACACCATTCCCGTCCATAGAGGACCATTACAATGCTAAAATCTGTTAAACAGACCTTAAATGTGCCCTAACTTGGCCAACTCAGTAAGGGTACGTCTACACTACAGCACTAATTGGAACTAACTTAGTTCGAATTAGTTAATTCGAACTAAGCTAATTCGAACTAATGGATCCAGACTAAAAAACTAGTTCGAATTAGCGTTTTGCTAATTTGAACTAGCATGTCCACACAGAGTGGACCCTGAACCAGGGTTAAGAATGGCCGGAAGCAGTGCCGGCAGGGCATCAGATGAGGACTTAGAGCGTGGAGCTGCTGCCTCAGGCTAGCCGAGGGCTGTGCTTAAAGGGACCCGACCCCCACCCCGGACAGACAGTTCTCAGGGGTGCCCCGCTTGTAAAGCAGTCCTGGCTTGGAGTGCCCTGAGTACCCACACTGGGCACATCACAGCACTCGGCCATCAGACCGGCTGCACTTGCCGCAGGCTGCCATCTGGGGAGAGGGGGAAATTGGGGGGGCTGCAGGAGAGCTTCCACCCCCAGAAGCCCGCAGAGCCAGCCCAGTCCTCCCCATTGGGGGCTCGTACCCCATTCCTCCCTCACCTCCTTCCACTTACCCTTCCCTAGCCCCCCTTCCTGATGTACAAAATAAAGAAAATGTGTGGTCAAAAATAGAATCTCTCTTTATTGAACAAAACTCAGGGAGATTGGGAAAAGGAGGTGGGAGAGGGGAAGAGAGAGGCTGGGAGAGGGGAGGGCAACTAACATGATCAGGGGTTTGGAACAGGTCCCATATGAAGAGAGGCTAAAGAGACTGGGACTTTTCAGTTTAGAAAAGAGGAAACTGAGGGGGGATAGGATAGAGGTCTATAAAAGCATGAGTGGGGTGGAGAGGGTGCATCAAGAAATGTTCTTCATTAGTTCCCATAATAGAAGGACTAGAGGACACCAAAGGAAAGGAATGGGTAGCAGGCTTCAAACTAGTAACAGAAAGTTGTTCTTCACAAAGCAAAGAGTCAACCTGTGGAACTCCTTGCTGCAGGAGGCTGTGAAGGCTAGAACTAGAACAGAGTTTAAAGAGAAGTGAGATCAAGTCATGGAGGTTTGGTCCATGGAGTGGTATTAGCCAGGGAGTAGGAGTGGTGTCCCTGGCCAAAGTTTGTGGAAGGCTGGAGAGGGATGGCACGAGACAAATGGCTTGGTCACTGTCTCCGGTCCATCCCCTCCAGGCTCCCTAGGGTCGGCCGCTGTCGGCAGACAGGCTACTGGGCTAGATGGACCTTTGGTGTGACCCAGTACGGCCATTCTAAGCTCAGGGTCTGGGGTCTCAGTGGACCACCTTGATTTTCATGCACACCTGCTCCTGGGTGGCCAGGCTGGCAGCTCTCCTGCCCCAGATGGCCACTTTCCTGTGCCTAGTGCGGAGGTCATGGACGAGGTCCACGATGTCCGCACTAGACCAGGCGGGTGCCCGCCTCTTGCGGTCCAGGGCAAGCTCCCGGGAGCCGCCAGCCTGGTCCCGGGAAGAGGGGGAGGGCTGGGGGGCATCGGGTGGCTGGCTCGAGCCGTGCCAGGTGTAGGGTCTGCTGGCTGGGTGCTGGCAGGCTTGCACCTGTCACGGGCATCGTAGCCAGCCCATGCCCCTTTAAGGGGTACGGGACCGGGAGGGGGGCAATAGAGTTTCCCTGGTGTTGGCCAGAGTGGCCACCAGGGAAAGCTGGGGAGGGCTAGCCTCCCACTAGTTCGAATTAAGGAGCTACACACCCCTTAATTCGAACTAGTAAGTTCGAACTAGGCTTAGTCCTCGTAGAAGGAGGTTTACCTAGTTCGAACTAAGCGCTCCGCTAGTTTGAATTAAGTTCGAACTAATGGAACACTAGTGTAGCGCCTATCAAAGTTAATTCGAACTAATGTCCGTTAGTTCGAATTAACTTTGTAGTGTAGACAGACCCTGACACAGGTTTTATCACTGTCACGTTGTAGGACACGGTGTGGGTGTGGGGAGGGCAATACTAGGGCTGTGATGACACTATAGCCTGTCTATTAACAGAGTGCAGCATATTTGTGTTAAGGGTCTGGGAGCTGGCCAATCTCTTTGGAAGAGTGATACATCCCTTGCTACAGAACTGCTCGATCTAAGGAATGCCTGACCCACCAGGGATGTAACTGCTCACAGGAGGGTCACAGGAAGACGCGCTACCAGGTCTGACACTGAATTCTCTTTCTAGTCAGTCTTCTGCGCCATTACTGAATGTTGGTCTTACTTGGCAAACAGCGATTCAGATGATCACTAGATAGATCCTGTTTATTTCAAAGTCACAGTAGCTGTTGAGAGAGGGGCTGAAAAGATTCTGGGCACTATAGTGAGGGATGTGCTTATAAAGACACTTACACTGGACTTTACTGAAGCTGAACTAGGTATGCAGGAAGATCCTTGCAGATAGGGAGAAGAGTAACATTGATACACAACGTTTTATATGGTCAGGGCACCTTTGACCTAATGCTGATTTATTAAGTCCTGTTCAGTGGGGGGAGGGAGAATAAATAATATATGGAATTATTTTTACAGCTGACTGGAAAATTGTCATACATTTTTACTCGGAAGTTGTTAAAAATATCAATTTTCCACGATACTTTTTGTTTTGTCAACGGAAAATCTTCAAACTGAACATGTTGGGGTTAAAAAGCAGATTTCAGTACCGACGTTTCATTTTTGCTAATTTTTTTTTTTTTTTTTTTTTTTTTTGCTACTTTGTCATTTCCAGTTTGTTTGTAAAGCTGGGAATGTTCAACTATAATGAACATTTGCCACGCGTCTGTCTGGCAAGGCTGAAAAGACATTTTTCTCTGAACAAAATGTTTTAGCCGAAACATGTTGACCAGCTCTATAGATGCCAAGTCTGCAACGTTTGGACACTAATGGCTAAAACTCTGTTGCTGTGTCTACACTGTACCCCTTTTCCGGAAAAGGGATGCAGATGAGACAAGTCGGAATTGCAAATGCTGCGGGGGATTTAAATATCCCCCTCTGCATTTGCATGAACATGGCTGCCGCTTTTTTCCGGCTCGGGGCTTTGCCGGAGAAAAGCGCCAGTCTAGACGGGATCTTTCAGAAAATAAAGCCTTTTCCGAAAGGTCCCTTATTCCTGATTTTAAGAGGAATAAGGGACCTTTCGGAAAAGGGGTGCAGTGTAGACACAGCCTGTGTGTTTGGATGACTGGCACTGAGGGACTGGAATGGCCTCTGGGTAACTCAGGGCTGCTTGTTAACAAGCCTCCTGTTGGATGGGGGGGGGGGTACTACCCTTTTCTAGACATCCCAGCATTCAGTAAATTCACTAAATTGTCTGTAAAGGATTAAACTCAGAGCAGTGGAGATCCAGGAACTGTTGGCAGGGAGCCAGGAGAGTCAATGGGAAGAGAGTGAGAGATCTGAAATGAAACAGTTTTGCCTGCTTCTGTCTTCTTTGTGTGTGAGTTCAGAGCAGGACTTGGGAGAGAGATGAAGTAATCCCTGGAACCAGACATGAAATTTTCAACAGTATCCATGTCTAAAAAGGATGCAACTTGAAACAACCGATATGAGTTAGACAGGGAATGAATAGTTAGTTCCATCAGGTTATTTTCTTTATTTCTGGGTTTGTGGGATTTCTCTGTGTTGATTTGAACCCTGCTGTAGACTGAAACTGAATCCCAGGGAAGCAATTCTCTGTGCTTTAATCTGTTTTTCTAAGTTGCTCTGCAACACATAGCAACCAAATATGCTTTACCAAATACGTCTTCTTTATTTTGATAATAAAATCACCTTTAGGAGACTATGATCTGATTCCTGTGTCCTAGAAAGCAAGAGGCTTTGTGTACATGTGCCTGAGACTGAAGGTCGGGTATTAAGATATTCCAGTTTGTTTTCAAGCTTTCTCCTAAACTTGGGGTTACCCTACAGCAGCGTTTCTTAACCAGTGTTCCGGGGCACACCAGCGTGTCGTGAGGCAGTCAGAGGTGTGCTGTGGGGAAAACAGGAAAAATTCTGCTCCCCTGCCCCCTGCAGAGTCCATAGACAGTGGCTGCCCCTCACCTCCCCCCAGCCCGCAAGGCGGCCCCTGTCCCGACTCCCACAAGGACTCTGCTGCACAGCCTCCTCCTCCTCCACCAGATGTGCAGGCCGCAGCTTTTACTGTGGCTGCTGCTGCTGGGAGGGGGAGGGAGAGGACTGGCCGGAGCTGAGGAGTTGCTCCCAGACCTTGGCATTTTAAAACTGCCACCTGCGGGGAACCCAGCTCAGGCTCTGCCAGTCCCCCCTCCCCCCCCGACCTGGGGCACACTCGGGCTCTGCTGCCCCCCCATGTGCTGCTGCTCTCTCCCCTGCGCCCCTCCCCAGCCTGCTGGGGAAATGGCAGAGTTTAATCTGGCGGGGACGGTTGAGGTTTCTACTCCCCCCCCGCCTGCCTTGCCAGCTCTCCATTGAGAACTGAGCTCTCCACCCCCACCCCCCGAGGAACAAGAACATGCTCCCGGGAGGCTTTCCCTGCAGCACCTGCCCCAAGACCCCCCTCCCTCCCCTCAACCTGCCAAGACCCTGTATTCCCAGCTTGCTCTGACACCCTGCCCCAAGTCCCCTCCTCTACCTTCCCTCCTGGCCAGACACCCTGCCCTGAGACCCTCCTCTACCCTCCCTCCTGGCCAGACACCCTGCCCTGAGACCCTCCTCTACCCTCCCTCCTGGCCAGACACCCTGCCCTGAGACCCTCCTCTACCCTCCCTCCTGGCCAGACACCCTGCCCTGAGACCCTCCTCTACCCTCCCTCCTGGCCAGACACCCTGCCCTGAGACCCTCCTCTACCCTCCCTCCTGGCCAGACACCCTGCCCTGAGACCCTCCTCTACCCTCCCTCCTGGCCAGACACCCTGCCCTGAGACCCTCATCTACCCTCCCTCCTGGCCAGACACCCTGCCCTGAGACCCTCCTCTACCCTCCCTCCTGGCCAGACACCCTGCCCTGAGACCCTCCTCTACCCTCCCTCCTGGCCAGACACCCTGCCCTGAGACCCTCCTCTACCCTCCCTCCTGGCCAGACACCCTGCCCTGAGACCCTCCTCTACCCTCCCTCCTGGCCAGACACCCTGCCCTGAGACCCTCCTCTACCCTCCCTCCTGGCCAGACACCCTGCCCTGAGACCCTCCTCTACCCTCCCTCCTGGCCAGACACCCTGCCCTGAGACCCTCCTCTACCCTCCCTCCTGGCCAGACACCCTGCCCTGAGACCCTCCTCTACTCTCCCTCCTGGCCAGACACCCTGCCCTGAGACCCTCCTCTACCCTCCCTCCTGGCCAGACACCCTGCCCTGAGACCCTCCTCTACCCTCCCTCCTGGCCAGACACCCTGCCCTGAGACCCTCCTCTACCCTCCCTCCTGGCCAGACACCCTGCCCTGAGACCCTCCTCTACCCTCCCTCCTGGCCAGACACCCTGCCCTGAGACCCTCCTCTACCCTCCCTCCTGGCCAGACACCCTGCCCTGAGACCCTCCTCTACCCTCCCTCCTGGTCTGGTGGGGTTTTGGTTTGGTTGGTTTTTTTGGTATTTTTGCTCAACAAAAATATCCTTGGTGTTCCCCATGGAAAAAAAATTGTTTGGTGTCCTCAGATTGAAAAAGTTGAAGAAACGCTGCCCTGCAGGAGGAAATTCCCAAGTGCATCTTCCTGGCACTAAAGGAGTTTTTGATTTAGGTGGTGGCAGCGTCCCACCCAAGGCCAGGGAATCTGGGACCGTAGAGAGCTGAAGCAAAAGCTGTTCTGGGCAAGGTATTTTAAGGTCTCTTGCAGGCCCCTTCCTTCTGCGTTAGAAATGCCAAAGTGGGGAACAGCCTTGACACCCCCCACTTTTCCGCTCCTCTATTTGGTGAGCTCCAAGCCCAGAGCAGTGAGAGCCGCACAGCCTGGAACCCGTCTTGGTGGCCGGAAGGCCAGGTGGCGCCCCGTTCATGGTCACCAGAAGAGCCACTCTCGTCTGTCATGGAACAAGAGCTTTATTCCAGCCAGTGCGAGAGAAGGCATTATCTGAAAGCTGCTCTATTTCGTTTAGAGCCTTCCCCAGCCGGCCTCCAGCCTAGCGGCTCTTCTGCAGATTTAAAGAAACCGTGCAGCAGCCAGATCTGGAAGGAAGCATCTGTGACCTATTGTCCTGTAGGCAGCAGACGCGTGATTGGCGGGGGAAGCATCTGGGCAAGTTGCGCCCTAGGCAGCAGCTGTAGTAAGCACACGGGGCCACGAGCAGACGAAGATCCTGCTGTCGGACTTTTCCTTGATCGCAGCGATGCCCTGGGCAAGGCAGGGGCTGACGGCGTCACACCTGCTGTCTGTAACCGTCCTGAGGGACTCCCCTGGGAAACGCAAGGCCTGATCTAAATCCCGTTGCTATCAGTGGGACTGCGATCGCCCAGCCCAGCTGGAGACGATTGGGCCATTGGGAGCAGATCACTGGACCAGGCCAATGACCCATTTAGCCCAGTGCCCTGTCTCCGATAGTGGCCATTTCCGGATCTTTGGGGGGGGGGGCATCTAAAGCTGCCTTCACTGCACACCTGTTTGTGCTGTTCTCTAGGGAAACCGCTACTGAGCCAGACCTCGCCCCATAGCCGGGGTCTCCAGCCTTCTGAAGCACAAGATCACTTTTTGAATTGAAGTGCAATGTAAGATCCCCTTCCCCGGCTTCTTCCCACCCCTCCTCCGAGGCCCCGCCCCTGCCCAGTCCATCCTCCCTCCCTCCCCCAGCCTCATTCCCTTTTATCAGGGGAGGCAGCGGGCTGGGGGGCTGGGGAGGGGGATGCAGGCTCTGATCTCGGGCTAAGGGATTTGGAGGGTGGGAGGGGCTCTGAGCTCAGCCTGGGGCAGAGAGTTGAGGTGCAGGAGGGGTTATGGGTGCAGGGGGACTCAGGGCTAGGATGGGGTTTGAGGTGCAGGAGGGGAGTTCAGGGTGCAGGCTGTGGGACGGGGTTTGGGTGCGGGGGGACTCAGGGCTAGGATGGGGTTTGAGGTGCAGGAGGGGAGTTCAGGGTGCAGGCTGTGGGACGGGGTTTGGGTGCGGGGGGACTCAGGGCTAGGATGGGGTTTGAGGTGCAGGAGGGGAGTTCAGGGTGCAGGCTGTGGGACGGGGTTTGGGTGCAGGGGGACTCAGGGCTAGGATGGGGTTTGAGGTGCAGGAGGGGAGTTCAGGGTGCAGGCTGTGGGACGGGGTTTGGGTGCGGGGGGACTCAGGGCTAGGATGGGGTTTGAAGTGCAGGAGGGGAGTTCAGGGTGCAGGCTGTGGGACAGGGTTTGGGTGCGGGGGGACTCAGGGCTAGGATGGGGTTTGAGGTGCAGGAGGGGAGTTCAGGGTGCAGGCTGTGGGACGGTTTGGGTGCAGGGGGACTCAGGGCTAGGATGGGGTTTGAGGTGCAGGAGGGGAGTTCAGGGTGCAGGCTGTGGGACGGGGTTTGGGTGCGGGGGGACTCAGGGCTAGGATGGGGTTTGAGGTGCAGGAGGGGAGTTCAGGGTGCAGGCTGTGGGATGGGGTTTGGGTGCAGGGGGACTCAGGGCTAGGATGGGGTTTGAGGTGCAGGAGGGGAGTTCAGGGTGCAGGCTGTGGGATGGGGTTTGGGTGCAGGGGGACTCAGGGCTAGGATGGGGTTTGAGGTGCAGGAGGGGAGTTCAGGGTGCAGGCTGTGGGACGGGGTTTGGGTGCAGGGGGACTCAGGGCTAGGATGGGGTTTGAGGTGCAGGAGGGGAGTTCAGGGTGCAGGCTGTGGGACGGGGTTTGGGTGCGGGGGGACTCAGGGCTAGGATGGGGTTTGAGGTGCAGGAGGGGAGTTCAGGGTGCAGGCTGTGGGACGGGGTTTGGGTGCAGGGGGACTCAGGGCTAGGATGGGGTTTGAGGTGCAGGAGGGGAGTTCAGGGTGCAGGCTGTGGGACGGGGTTTGGGTGCAGGGGGACTCGGCTAGGATGGGGTTTGAGGTGCAGGAGGGGAGTTCAGGGTGCAGGCTGTGGGATGGGGTTTGGGTGCAGGGGGACTCAGGGCTAGGATGGGGTTTGAGGTGCAGGAGGGGAGTTCAGGGTGCAGGCTGTGGGATGGGGTTTGGGTGCAGGGGGACTCAGGGCTAGGATGGGGTTTGAGGTGCAGGAGGGGAGTTCAGGGTGCAGGCTGTGGGACGGGGTTTGGGTGCAGGGGGACTCAGGGCTAGGATGGGGTTTGAGGTGCAGGAGGGGAGTTCAGGGTGCAGGCTGTGGGACGGGGTTTGGGTGCAGGGGGACTCAGGGCTAGGATGGGGTTTGAGGTGCAGGAGGGGAGTTCAGGGTGCAGGCTGTGGGACGGGGTTTGGGTGCAGGGGGACTCAGGGCTAGGATGGGGTTTGAGGTGCAGGAGGGGAGTTCAGGGTGCAGGCTGTGGGACGGGGTTTGGGTGCGGGGGGACTCAGGGCTAGGATGGGGTTTGAGGTGCAGGAGGGGAGTTCAGGGTGCAGGCTGTGGGACGGGGTTTGGGTGCAGGGGGACTCAGGGCTAGGATGGGGTGTGAGGTGCAGGAGGGGAGTTCAGGGTGCAGGCTGTGGGACAGGGTTTGGGTGCGGGGGGACTCAGGGCTAGGATGGGGTTTGAGGTGCAGGAGGGGAGTTCAGGGTGCAGGCTGTGGGACGGGGTTTGGGTGCGGGGGGACTCAGGGCTAGGATGGGGTTTGAGGTGCAGGAGGGGAGTTCAGGGTGCAGGCTGTGGGACGGGGTTTGGGTGCAGGGGGACTCAGGGCTAGGATGGGGTTTGAGGTGCAGGGGGGTTCAGGGTGCAGGCTGTGGGACGGGGTTTGGGTGCAGGGGGACTCAGGGCTAGGATGGGGTTTGAGGTGCAGGAGGGGAGTTCAGGGTGCAGGCTGTGGGACGGGGTTTGGGTGCGGGGGGACTCAGGGCTAGGATGGGGTTTGAGGTGCAGGAGGGGAGTTCAGGGTGCAGGCTGTGGGACGGTTTGGGTGCAGGGGGACTCAGGGCTAGGATGGGGTTTGAGGTGCAGGAGGGGAGTTCAGGGTGCAGGCTGTGGGACGGGGTTTGGGTGCGGGGGGACTCAGGGCTAGGATGGGGTTTGAGGTGCAGGAGGGGAGTTCAGGGTGCAGGCTGTGGGATGGGGTTTGGGTGCGGGGGGACTCAGGGCTAGGATGGGGTTTGAGGTGCAGGAGGGGAGTTCAGGGTGCAGGCTGTGGGACGGGGTTTGGGTGCGGGGGGACTCAGGGCTAGGATGGGGTTTGAGGTGCAGGAGGGGAGTTCAGGGTGCAGGCTGTGGGACGGGGTTTGGGTGCAGGGGGACTCAGGGCTAGGATGGGGTTTGAGGTGCAGGAGGGGAGTTCAGGGTGCAGGCTGTGGGACGGGGTTTGGGTGCAGGGGGACTCAGGGCTAGGATGGGGTTTGAGGTGCAGGAGGGGAGTTCAGGGTGCAGGCTGTGGGACGGGGTTTGGGTGCAGGGGGACTCAGGGCTAGGATGGGGTTTGAGGTGCAGGAGGGGAGTTCAGGGTGCAGGCTGTGGGACGGGGTTTGGGTGCAGGGGGACTCAGGGCTAGGATGGGGTTTGGGGTGTATGAGGGGAGTTCAGGGTGCAGGCTGTGGGACGGGGTTTGGGTGCGGGGGGACTCAGGGCTAGGATGGGGTTTGAGGTGCAGGAGGGGAGTTCAGGGTGCAGGCTGTGGGACGGGGTTTGGGTGCGGGGGGACTCAGGGCTAGGATGGGGTTTGAGGTGCAGGAGGGGAGTTCAGGGTGCAGGCTGTGGGACGGGGTTTGGGTGCGGGGGGACTCAGGGCTAGGATGGGGTTTGAGGTGCAGGAGGGGAGTTCAGGGTGCAGGCTGTGGGACGGGGTTTGGGTGCGGGGGGACTCAGGGCTAGGATGGGGTTTGAGGTGCAGGAGGGGAGTTCAGGGTGCAGGCTGTGGGACGGGGTTTGGGTGCAGGGGGACTCAGGGCTAGGATGGGGTTTGAGGTGCAGGAGGGGAGTTCAGGGTGCAGGCTGTGGGACGGGGTTTGGGTGCAGGGGGACTCAGGGCTAGGATGGGGTTTGAGGTGCAGGAGGGGAGTTCAGGGTGCAGGCTGTGGGATGGGGTTTGGGTGCAGGGGGACTCAGGGCTAGGATGGGGTTTGAGGTGCAGGAGGGGAGTTCAGGGTGCAGGCTGTGGGACGGGGTTTGGGTGCAGGGGGACTCAGGGCTAGGATGGGGTTTGAGGTGCAGGAGGGGAGTTCAGGGTGCAGGCTGTGGGACGGGGTTTGGGTGCAGGGGGACTCAGGGCTAGGATGGGGTTTGAGGTGCAGGGGGGTTCAGGGTGCAGGCTGTGGGATGGGGTTTGGGTGCAGGGGGACTCAGGGCTAGGATGGGGTTTGAGGTGCAGGAGGGGAGTTCAGGGTGCAGGCTGTGGGACGGGGTTTGGGTGCGGGGGGACTCAGGGCTAGGATGGGGTTTGAGGTGCAGGAGGGGAGTTCAGGGTGCAGGCTGTGGGACGGGGTTTGGGTGCGGGGGGACTCAGGGCTAGGATGGGGTTTGAGGTGCAGGAGGGGAGTTCAGGGTGCAGGCTGTGGGATGGGGTTTGGGTGCAGGGGGACTCAGGGCTAGGATGGGGTTTGAGGTGCAGGAGGGGAGTTCAGGGTGCAGGCTGTGGGACGGGGTTTGGGTGCAGGGGGACTCAGGGCTAGGATGGGGTTTGAGGTGCAGGAGGGGAGTTCAGGGTGCAGGCTGTGGGATGGGGTTTGGGTGCGGGGGGACTCAGGGCTAGGATGGGGTTTGAGGTGCAGGAGGGGAGTTCAGGGTGCAGGCTGTGGGACGGGGTTTGGGTGCAGGGGGACTCAGGGCTAGGATGGGGTTTGGGGTGCAGGAGGGTTCAGGGAGCAGGCTGTGGGACGGGGTTTGGGTGCAGGGGGACGCAGGGCTAGGATGGGGTTTGAGGTGCAGGAGGGGAGTTCAGGGTGCAGGCTGTGGGACGGGGTTTGGGTGCAGGGGGCCTCAGGGCTAGGATGGGGTTTGGGGTGCAGGAGGGGAGTTCAGGGTGCAGGCTGTGGGACGGGGTTTGGGTGCGGGGGGACTCAGGGCTAGGATGGGGTTTGAGGTGCAGGAGGGGAGTTCAGGGTGCAGGCTGTGGGACGGGGTTTGGGTGCGGGGGGACTCAGGGCTAGGATGGGGTTTGAGGTGCAGGAGGGGAGTTCAGGGTGCAGGCTGTGGGACGGGGTTTGGGTGCAGGGGGACTCAGGGCTAGGATGGGGTTTGAGGTGCAGGAGGGGAGTTCAGGGTGCAGGCTGTGGGACGGGGTTTGGGTGCAGGGGGACTCAGGGCTAGGATGGGGTTTGAGGTGCAGGAGGGGAGTTCAGGGTGCAGGCTGTGGGATGGGGTTTGGGTGCGGGGGGACTCAGGGCTAGGATGGGGTTTGAGGTGCAGGAGGGGTTCAGGGTGCAGGCTGTGGGACGGGGTTTGGGTGCAGGGGGACTCAGGGCTAGGATGGGGTTTGAGGTGCAGGAGGGGAGTTCAGGGTGCAGGCTGTGGGACGGGGTTTGGGTGCAGGGGGACTCAGGGCTAGGATGGGGTTTGAGGTGCAGGAGGGGAGTTCAGGGTGCAGGCTGTGGGACGGGGTTTGGGTGCAGGGGGGACTCAGGGCTAGGATGGGGTTTGAGGTGCAGGAGGGGAGTTCAGGGTGCAGGCTGTGGGACGGGGTTTGGGTGCGGGGGGACTCAGGGCTAGGATGGGGTTTGAGGTGCAGGAGGGGAGTTCAGGGTGCAGGCTGTGGGACGGGGTTTGGGTGCGGGGGGACTCAGGGCTAGGATGGGGTTTGAGGTGCAGGAGGGGAGTTCAGGGTGCAGGCTGTGGGACGGGGTTTGGGTGCAGGGGGACTCAGGGCTAGGATGGGGTTTGAGGTGCAGGAGGGGAGTTCAGGGTGCAGGCTGTGGGACGGGGTTTGGGTGCAGGGGGACTCAGGGCTAGGATGGGGTTTGAGGTGCAGGAGGGGAGTTCAGGGTGCAGGCTGTGGGACGGGGTTTGGGTGCGGGGGGACTCAGGGCTAGGATGGGGTTTGAGGTGCAGGAGGGGAGTTCAGGGTGCAGGCTGTGGGACGGGGTTTGGGTGCAGGGGGACTCAGGGTTAGGATGGGGTTTGAGGTGCAGGAGGGGAGTTCAGGGTGCAGGCTGTGGGATGGGGTTTGGGTGCGGGGGGACTCAGGGCTAGGATGGGGTTTGAGGTGCAGGAGGGGAGTTCAGGGTGCAGGCTGTGGGACGGGGTTTGGGTGCAGGGGGACTCAGGGCTAGGATGGGGTTTGGGGTGCAGGAGGGGAGTTCAGGGAGCAGGCTGTGGGACGGGGTTTGGGTGCAGGGGGACTCAGGGCTAGGATGGGGTTTGAGGTGCAGGAGGGGAGTTCAGGGTCCAGGCTGTGGGACGGGGTTTGGGTGCAGGGGGACTCAGGGCTAGGATGGGGTTTGAGGTGCAGGAGGGGAGTTCAGGGTGCAGGCTGTGGGATGGGGTTTGGGTGCGGGGGGACTCAGGGCTAGGATGGGGTTTGAGGTGCAGGAGGGGAGTTCAGGGTGCAGGCTGTGGGACGGGGTTTGGGTGCAGGGGGACTCAGGGCTAGGATGGGGTTTGAGGTGCAGGAGGGGAGTTCAGGGTGCAGGCTGTGGGACGGGGTTTGGGTGCGGGGGGACTCAGGGCTAGGATGGGGTTTGAGGTGCAGGAGGGGAGTTCAGGGTGCAGGCTGTGGGACGGGGTTTGGGTGCAGGGGGACTCAGGGCTAGGATGGGGTTTGAGGTGCAGGAGGGGAGTTCAGGGTGCAGGCTGTGGGACGGGGTTTGGGTGCAGGGGGACTCAGGGCTAGGATGGGGTTTGAGGTGCAGGAGGGGAGTTCAGGGTGCAGGCTGTGGGACGGGGTTTGGGTGCAGGGGGACTCAGGGCTAGGATGGGGTTTGAGGTGCAGGAGGGGAGTTCAGGGTGCAGGCTGTGGGATGGGGTTTGGGTGCGGGGGGACTCAGGGCTAGGATGGGGTTTGAGGTGCAGGAGGGGAGTTCAGGGTGCAGGCTGTGGGATGGGGTTTGGGTGCAGGGGGACTCAGGGCTAGGATGGGGTTTGAGGTGCAGGAGGGGAGTTCAGGGTGCAGGCTGTGGGACGGGGTTTGGGTGCAGGGGGACTCAGGGCTAGGATGGGGTTTGAGGTGCAGGAGGGGAGTTCAGGGTGCAGGCTGTGGGACGGGGTTTGGGTGCGGGGGGACTCAGGGCTAGGATGGGGTTTGGGGTGCAGGAGGGGTTCAGGGTGCAGGCTGTGGGACGGGGTTTGGGTGCGTGGGGACTCAGGGCTAGGATGGGGTTTGAGGTGCAGGAGGGGAGTTCAGGGTGCAGGTTGTGGGACGGGGTTTGGGTGCAGGGGGACTCAGGGCTAGGATGGGGTTTGAGGTGCAGGAGGGGAGTTCAGGGTGCAGGCTGTGGGATGGGGTTTGGGTGCGGGGGGACTCAGGGCTAGGATGGGGTTTGAGGTGCAGGGGGGTTCAGGGTGCAGGCTGTGGGACGGGGTTTGGGTGCAGGGGGACTCAGGGCTTGGATGGGGTTTGAGGTGCAGGAGGGGAGTTCAGGGTGCAGGCTGTGGGACGGGGTTTGGGTGCGGGGGGACTCAGGGCTAGGATGGGGTTTGAGGTGCAGGAGGGGTTCAGGGTGCAGGCTGTGGGACGGGGTTTGGGTGCGGGGGGACTCAGGGCTAGGATGGGGTTTGAGGTGCAGGGGGGTTCAGGGTGCAGGCTGTGGGATGGGGTTTGGGTGCAGGGGGACTCAGGGCTAGGATGGGGTTTGAGGTGCAGGAGGGGAGTTCAGGGTGCAGGCTGTGGGACGGGGTTTGGGTGCAGGGGGACTCAGGGCTAGGATGGGGTTTGAGGTGCAGGAGGGGAGTTCAGGGTGCAGGCTGTGGGACGGGGTTTGGGTGCAGGGGGACTCAGGGCTAGGATGGGGTTTGAGGTGCAGGAGGGGAGTTCAGGGTGCAGGCTGTGGGACGGGGTTTGGGTGCAGGGGGACTCAGGGCTAGGATGGGGTTTGAGGTGCAGGAGGGGAGTTCAGGGTGCAGGCTGTGGGATGGGGTTTGGGTGCAGGGGGACTCAGGGCTAGGATGGGGTTTGAGGTGCAGGAGGGGAGTTCAGGGTGCAGGCTGTGGGACGGGGTTTGGGTGCAGGGGGACTCAGGGCTAGGATGGGGTTTGAAGTGCAGGAGGGGAGTTCAGGGTGCAGGCTGTGGGACGGGGTTTGGGTGCGGGGGGACTCAGGGCTAGGATGGGGTTTGAGGTGCAGGAGGGGAGTTCAGGGTGCAGGCTGTGGGACGGGGTTTGGGTGCAGGGGGACTCAGGGCTAGGATGGGGTTTGAGGTGCAGGAGGGGAGTTCAGGGTGCAGGCTGTGGGACGGGGTTTGGGTGCGGGGGGACTCAGGGCTAGGATGGGGTTTGAGGTGCAGGAGGGGAGTTCAGGGTGCAGGCTGTGGGACGGGGTTTGGGTGCAGGGGGACTCAGGGCTAGGATGGGGTTTGAGGTGCAGGAGGGGAGTTCAGGGTGCAGGCTGTGGGATGGGGTTTGGGTGCAGGGGGACTCAGGGCTAGGATGGGGTTTGAGGTGCAGGAGGGGAGTTCAGGGTGCAGGCTGTGGGACGGGGTTTGGGTGCAGGGGGACTCAGGGCTAGGATGGGGTTTGAGGTGCAGGAGGGGAGTTCAGGGTGCAGGCTGTGGGACGGGGTTTGGGTGCAGGGGGACTCAGGGCTAGGATGGGGTTTGAGGTGCAGGAGGGGAGTTCAGGGTGCAGGCTGTGGGACGGGGTTTGGGTGCGGGGGGACTCAGGGCTAGGATGGGGTTTGAGGTGCAGGAGGGGAGTTCAGGGTGCAGGCTGTGGGACGGGGTTTGGGTGCGGGGGGACTCAGGGCTAGGATGGGGTTTGAGGTGCAGGAGGGGAGTTCAGGGTGCAGGCTGTGGGACGGGGTTTGGGTGCGGGGGGACTCAGGGCTAGGATGGGGTTTGAGGTGCAGGAGGGGAGTTCAGGGTGCAGGCTGTGGGACGGGGTTTGGGTGCAGGGGGACTCAGGGCTAGGATGGGGTTTGAGGTGCAGGAGGGGAGTTCAGGGTGCAGGCTGTGGGACGGGGTTTGGGTGCAGGGGGACTCAGGGCTAGGATGGGGTTTGAGGTGCAGGAGGGGAGTTCAGGGTGCAGGCTGTGGGACGGGGTTTGGGTGCAGGGGGACTCAGGGCTAGGATGGGGTTTGAGGTGCAGGAGGGGAGTTCAGGGTGCAGGCTGTGGGATGGGGTTTGGGTGCGGGGGGACTCAGGGCTAGGATGGGGTTTGAGGTGCAGGAGGGGAGTTCAGGGTGCAGGCTGTGGGATGGGGTTTGGGTGCAGGGGGACTCAGGGCTAGGATGGGGTTTGAGGTGCAGGAGGGGAGTTCAGGGTGCAGGCTGTGGGACGGGGTTTGGGTGCAGGGGGACTCAGGGCTAGGATGGGGTTTGAGGTGCAGGAGGGGAGTTCAGGGTGCAGGCTGTGGGACGGGGTTTGGGTGCGGGGGGACTCAGGGCTAGGATGGGGTTTGGGGTGCAGGAGGGGTTCAGGGTGCAGGCTGTGGGACGGGGTTTGGGTGCGTGGGGACTCAGGGCTAGGATGGGGTTTGAGGTGCAGGAGGGGAGTTCAGGGTGCAGGTTGTGGGACGGGGTTTGGGTGCAGGGGGACTCAGGGCTAGGATGGGGTTTGAGGTGCAGGAGGGGAGTTCAGGGTGCAGGCTGTGGGATGGGGTTTGGGTGCGGGGGGACTCAGGGCTAGGATGGGGTTTGAGGTGCAGGGGGGTTCAGGGTGCAGGCTGTGGGACGGGGTTTGGGTGCAGGGGGACTCAGGGCTTGGATGGGGTTTGAGGTGCAGGAGGGGAGTTCAGGGTGCAGGCTGTGGGACGGGGTTTGGGTGCGGGGGGACTCAGGGCTAGGATGGGGTTTGAGGTGCAGGAGGGGTTCAGGGTGCAGGCTGTGGGACGGGGTTTGGGTGCGGGGGGACTCAGGGCTAGGATGGGGTTTGAGGTGCAGGGGGGTTCAGGGTGCAGGCTGTGGGACGGGGTTTGGGTGCAGGGGGACTCAGGGCTAGGATGGGGTTTGAGGTGCAGGAGGGGAGTTCAGGGTGCAGGCTGTGGGACGGGGTTTGGGTGCAGGGGGACTCAGGGCTAGGATGGGGTTTGAGGTGCAGGAGGGGAGTTCAGGGTGCAGGCTGTGGGACGGGGTTTGGGTGCAGGGGGACTCAGGGCTAGGATGGGGTTTGAGGTGCAGGAGGGGAGTTCAGGGTGCAGGCTGTGGGACGGGGTTTGGGTGCAGGGGGACTCAGGGCTAGGATGGGGTTTGAGGTGCAGGAGGGGAGTTCAGGGTGCAGGCTGTGGGATGGGGTTTGGGTGCAGGGGGACTCAGGGCTAGGATGGGGTTTGAGGTGCAGGAGGGGAGTTCAGGGTGCAGGCTGTGGGACGGGGTTTGGGTGCAGGGGGACTCAGGGCTAGGATGGGGTTTGAAGTGCAGGAGGGGAGTTCAGGGTGCAGGCTGTGGGACGGGGTTTGGGTGCGGGGGGACTCAGGGCTAGGATGGGGTTTGAGGTGCAGGAGGGGAGTTCAGGGTGCAGGCTGTGGGACGGGGTTTGGGTGCAGGGGGACTCAGGGCTAGGATGGGGTTTGAGGTGCAGGAGGGGAGTTCAGGGTGCAGGCTGTGGGACGGGGTTTGGGTGCGGGGGGACTCAGGGCTAGGATGGGGTTTGAGGTGCAGGAGGGGAGTTCAGGGTGCAGGCTGTGGGACGGGGTTTGGGTGCAGGGGGACTCAGGGCTAGGATGGGGTTTGAGGTGCAGGAGGGGAGTTCAGGGTGCAGGCTGTGGGATGGGGTTTGGGTGCAGGGGGACTCAGGGCTAGGATGGGGTTTGAGGTGCAGGAGGGGAGTTCAGGGTGCAGGCTGTGGGATGGGGTTTGGGTGCAGGGGGACTCAGGGCTAGGATGGGGTTTGAGGTGCAGGAGGGGAGTTCAGGGTGCAGGCTGTGGGACGGGGTTTGGGTGCAGGGGGACTCAGGGCTAGGATGGGGTTTGAGGTGCAGGAGGGGAGTTCAGGGTGCAGGCTGTGGGACGGGGTTTGGGTGCGGGGGGACTCAGGGCTAGGATGGGGTTTGAGGTGCAGGAGGGGAGTTCAGGGTGCAGGCTGTGGGACGGGGTTTGGGTGCGGGGGGACTCAGGGCTAGGATGGGGTTTGAGGTGCAGGAGGGGAGTTCAGGGTGCAGGCTGTGGGACGGGGTTTGGGTGCAGGGGGACTCAGGGCTAGGATGGGGTTTGAGGTGCAGGAGGGGAGCTCAGGGTGCAGGCTGTGGGATGGGGTTTGGGTGCAGGGGGACTCAGGGCTAGGATGGGGTTTGAGGTGCAGGAGGGGAGTTCAGGGTGCAGGCTGTGGGATGGGGTTTGGGTGCAGGGGGACTCAGGGCTAGGATGGGGTTTGAGGTGCAGGAGGGGAGTTCAGGGTGCAGGCTGTGGGACGGGGTTTGGGTGCAGGGGGACTCAGGGCTAGGATGGGGTTTGAGGTGCAGGAGGGGAGTTCAGGGTGCAGGCTGTGGGACGGGGTTTGGGTGCAGGGGGACTCAGGGCTAGGATGGGGTTTGAGGTGCAGGAGGGGAGTTCAGGGTGCAGGCTGTGGGACGGGGTTTGGGTGCAGGGGGACTCAGGGCTAGGATGGGGTTTGAGGTGCAGGAGGGGAGTTCAGGGTGCAGGCTGTGGGACGGGGTTTGGGTGCGGGGGGACTCAGGGCTAGGATGGGGTTTGAGGTGCAGGAGGGGAGTTCAGGGTGCAGGCTGTGGGACGGGGTTTGGGTGCAGGGGGACTCAGGGCTAGGATGGGGTTTGAGGTGCAGGGGGGTTCAGGGTGCAGGCTGTGGGACGGGGTTTGGGTGCAGGGGGACTCAGGGCTAGGATGGGGTTTGAGGTGCAGGGGGATTCAGGGTGCAGGCTGTGGGATGGGGTTTGGGTGCAGGGGGACTCAGGGCTAGGATGGGGTTTGAGGTGCAGGAGGGGAGCTCAGGGTGCAGGCTGTGGGACGGGGTTTGGGTGCAGGGGGACTCAGGGCAAGGATGGGGTTTGAGGTGCAGGAGGGGAGTTCAGGGTGCAGGCTGTGGGACGGGGTTTGGGTGCGGGGGGACTCAGGGCTAGGATGGGGTTTGAGGTGCAGGAGGGGAGTTCAGGGTGCAGGCTGTGGGACGGTTTGGGTGCAGGGGGACTCAGGGCTAGGATGGGGTTTGAGGTGCAGGAGGGGAGTTCAGGGTGCAGGCTGTGGGACGGGGTTTGGGTGCGGGGGGACTCAGGGCTAGGATGGGGTTTGGGGTGCAGGAGGGGTTCAGGGTGCAGGCTGTGGGACGGGGTTTGGGTGCGTGGGGACTCAGGGCTAGGATGGGGTTTGAGGTGCAGGAGGGGAGTTCAGGGTGCAGGTTGTGGGACGGGGTTTGGGTGCAGGGGGACTCAGGGCTAGGATGGGGTTTGAGGTGCAGGAGGGGAGTTCAGGGTGCAGGCTGTGGGATGGGGTTTGGGTGCGGGGGGACTCAGGGCTAGGATGGGGTTTGAGGTGCAGGGGGGTTCAGGGTGCAGGCTGTGGGACGGGGTTTGGGTGCAGGGGGACTCAGGGCTTGGATGGGGTTTGAGGTGCAGGAGGGGAGTTCAGGGTGCAGGCTGTGGGACGGGGTTTGGGTGCGGGGGGACTCAGGGCTAGGATGGGGTTTGAGGTGCAGGAGGGGTTCAGGGTGCAGGCTGTGGGACGGGGTTTGGGTGCGGGGGGACTCAGGGCTAGGATGGGGTTTGAGGTGCAGGGGGGTTCAGGGTGCAGGCTGTGGGACGGGGTTTGGGTGCAGGGGGACTCAGGGCTAGGATGGGGTTTGAGGTGCAGGAGGGGAGTTCAGGGTGCAGGCTGTGGGACGGGGTTTGGGTGCAGGGGGACTCAGGGCTAGGATGGGGTTTGAGGTGCAGGAGGGGAGTTCAGGGTGCAGGCTGTGGGACGGGGTTTGGGTGCAGGGGGACTCAGGGCTAGGATGGGGTTTGAGGTGCAGGAGGGGAGTTCAGGGTGCAGGCTGTGGGACGGGGTTTGGGTGCAGGGGGACTCAGGGCTAGGATGGGGTTTGAGGTGCAGGAGGGGAGTTCAGGGTGCAGGCTGTGGGATGGGGTTTGGGTGCAGGGGGACTCAGGGCTAGGATGGGGTTTGAGGTGCAGGAGGGGAGTTCAGGGTGCAGGCTGTGGGACGGGGTTTGGGTGCAGGGGGACTCAGGGCTAGGATGGGGTTTGAAGTGCAGGAGGGGAGTTCAGGGTGCAGGCTGTGGGACGGGGTTTGGGTGCGGGGGGACTCAGGGCTAGGATGGGGTTTGAGGTGCAGGAGGGGAGTTCAGGGTGCAGGCTGTGGGACGGGGTTTGGGTGCAGGGGGACTCAGGGCTAGGATGGGGTTTGAGGTGCAGGAGGGGAGTTCAGGGTGCAGGCTGTGGGACGGGGTTTGGGTGCGGGGGGACTCAGGGCTAGGATGGGGTTTGAGGTGCAGGAGGGGAGTTCAGGGTGCAGGCTGTGGGACGGGGTTTGGGTGCAGGGGGACTCAGGGCTAGGATGGGGTTTGAGGTGCAGGAGGGGAGTTCAGGGTGCAGGCTGTGGGATGGGGTTTGGGTGCAGGGGGACTCAGGGCTAGGATGGGGTTTGAGGTGCAGGAGGGGAGTTCAGGGTGCAGGCTGTGGGATGGGGTTTGGGTGCAGGGGGACTCAGGGCTAGGATGGGGTTTGAGGTGCAGGAGGGGAGTTCAGGGTGCAGGCTGTGGGACGGGGTTTGGGTGCAGGGGGACTCAGGGCTAGGATGGGGTTTGAGGTGCAGGAGGGGAGTTCAGGGTGCAGGCTGTGGGACGGGGTTTGGGTGCGGGGGGACTCAGGGCTAGGATGGGGTTTGAGGTGCAGGAGGGGAGTTCAGGGTGCAGGCTGTGGGACGGGGTTTGGGTGCGGGGGGACTCAGGGCTAGGATGGGGTTTGAGGTGCAGGAGGGGAGTTCAGGGTGCAGGCTGTGGGACGGGGTTTGGGTGCAGGGGGACTCAGGGCTAGGATGGGGTTTGAGGTGCAGGAGGGGAGCTCAGGGTGCAGGCTGTGGGATGGGGTTTGGGTGCAGGGGGACTCAGGGCTAGGATGGGGTTTGAGGTGCAGGAGGGGAGTTCAGGGTGCAGGCTGTGGGATGGGGTTTGGGTGCAGGGGGACTCAGGGCTAGGATGGGGTTTGAGGTGCAGGAGGGGAGTTCAGGGTGCAGGCTGTGGGACGGGGTTTGGGTGCAGGGGGACTCAGGGCTAGGATGGGGTTTGAGGTGCAGGAGGGGAGTTCAGGGTGCAGGCTGTGGGACGGGGTTTGGGTGCAGGGGGACTCAGGGCTAGGATGGGGTTTGAGGTGCAGGAGGGGAGTTCAGGGTGCAGGCTGTGGGACGGGGTTTGGGTGCAGGGGGACTCAGGGCTAGGATGGGGTTTGAGGTGCAGGAGGGGAGTTCAGGGTGCAGGCTGTGGGACGGGGTTTGGGTGCGGGGGGACTCAGGGCTAGGATGGGGTTTGAGGTGCAGGAGGGGAGTTCAGGGTGCAGGCTGTGGGACGGGGTTTGGGTGCAGGGGGACTCAGGGCTAGGATGGGGTTTGAGGTGCAGGGGGGTTCAGGGTGCAGGCTGTGGGACGGGGTTTGGGTGCAGGGGGACTCAGGGCTAGGATGGGGTTTGAGGTGCAGGGGGATTCAGGGTGCAGGCTGTGGGATGGGGTTTGGGTGCAGGGGGACTCAGGGCTAGGATGGGGTTTGAGGTGCAGGAGGGGAGCTCAGGGTGCAGGCTGTGGGACGGGGTTTGGGTGCAGGGGGACTCAGGGCAAGGATGGGGTTTGAGGTGCAGGAGGGGAGTTCAGGGTGCAGGCTGTGGGACGGGGTTTGGGTGCGGGGGGACTCAGGGCTAGGATGGGGTTTGAGGTGCAGGAGGGGAGTTCAGGGTGCAGGCTGTGGGACGGTTTGGGTGCAGGGGGACTCAGGGCTAGGATGGGGTTTGAGGTGCAGGAGGGGAGTTCAGGGTGCAGGCTGTGGGACGGGGTTTGAGTGCGGGGGGACTCAGGGCTAGGATGGGGTTTGAGGTGCAGGAGGGGAGTTCAGGGTGCAGGCTGTGGGATGGGGTTTGGGTGCGGGGGGACTCAGGGCTAGGATGGGGTTTGAGGTGCAGGAGGGGAGTTCAGGGTGCAGGCTGTGGGACGGGGTTTGGGTGCGGGGGGACTCAGGGCTAGGATGGGGTTTGAGGTGCAGGAGGGGAGTTCAGGGTGCAGGCTGTGGGACGGGGTTTGGGTGCAGGGGGACTCAGGGCTAGGATGGGGTTTGAGGTGCAGGAGGGGAGTTCAGGGTGCAGGCTGTGGGACGGGGTTTGGGTGCAGGGGGACTCAGGGCTAGGATGGGGTTTGGGGTGTATGAGGGGAGTTCAGGGTGCAGGCTGTGGGACGGGGTTTGGGTGCGGGGGGACTCAGGGCTAGGATGGGGTTTGAGGTGCAGGAGGGGAGTTCAGGGTGCAGGCTGTGGGACGGGGTTTGGGTGCAGGGGGACTCAGGGCTAGGATGGGGTTTGAGGTGCAGGAGGGGAGTTCAGGGTGCAGGCTGTGGGACGGGGTTTGGGTGCAGGGGGACTCAGGGCTAGGATGGGGTTTGAGGTGCAGGAGGGGAGTTCAGGGTGCAGGCTGTGGGACGGGGTTTGGGTGCGGGGGGACTCAGGGCTAGGATGGGGTTTGAGGTGCAGGAGGGGAGTTCAGGGTGCAGGCTGTGGGACGGGGTTTGGGTGCGGGGGGACTCAGGGCTAGGATGGGGTTTGAGGTGCAGGAGGGGAGTTCAGGGTGCAGGCTGTGGGACGGGGTTTGGGTGCAGGGGGACTCAGGGCTAGGATGGGGTTTGAGGTGCAGGAGGGGAGTTCAGGGTGCAGGCTGTGGGACGGGGTTTGGGTGCGGGGGGACTCAGGGCTAGGATGGGGTTTGAGGTGCAGGAGGGGAGTTCAGGGTGCAGGTTGTGGGACGGGGTTTGGGTGCGGGTGGACTCAGGGCTAGGATGGGGTTTGAGGTGCAGGAGGGGAGTTCAGGGTGCAGGCTGTGGGACGGGGTTTGGGTGCGGGGGGACTCAGGGCTAGGATGGGGTTTGAGGTGCAGGAGGGGAGTTCAGGGTGCAGGCTGTGGGACGGGGTTTGGGTGCGGGGGGACTCAGGGCTAGGATGGGGTTTGAGGTGCAGGAGGGGAGTTCAGGGTGCAGGCTGTGGGACGGGGTTTGGGTGCGGGGGGACTCAGGGCTAGGATGGGGTTTGAGGTGCAGGAGGGGAGTTCAGGGTGCAGGCTGTGGGACGGGGTTTGGGTGCAGGGGGACTCAGGGCTAGGATGGGGTTTGAGGTGCAGGAGGGGAGTTCAGGGTGCAGGCTGTGGGACGGGGTTTGGGTGCGGGGGGACTCAGGGCTAGGATGGGGTTTGAGGTGCAGGAGGAGAGTTCAGGGTGCAGGCTGTGGGACGGGGTTTGGGTGCGGGGGGACTCAGGGCTAGGATGGGGTTTGAGGTGCAGGAGGGGAGTTCAGGGTGCAGGCTGTGGGACGGGGTTTGGGTGCAGGGGGACTCAGGGTTAGGATGGGGTTTGAGGTGCAGGAGGGGAGTTCAGGGTGCAGGTTGTGGGACGGGGTTTGGGTGCAGGTGGACTCAGGGCTAGGATGGGGTTTGAGGTGCAGGAGGGGAGTTCAGGGTGCAGGCTGTGGGATGGGGTTTGGGTGCAGGGGGACTCAGGGCTAGGATGGGGTTTGAGGTGCAGGCGGGGAGTTCAGGGTGCAGGCTGTGGGACGGGGTTTGGGTGCGGGGGGACTCAGGGCTAGGATGGGGTTTGAGGTGCAGGAGGGGAGTTCAGGGTGCAGGTTGTGGGACGGGGTTTGGGTGCAGGTGGACTCAGGGCTAGGATGGGGTTTGAGGTGCAGGAGGGGAGTTCAGGGTGCAGGCTGTGGGATGGGGTTTGGGTGCAGGGGGACTCAGGGCTAGGATGGGGTTTGAGGTGCAGGCGGGGAGTTCAGGGTGCAGGCTGTGGGACGGGGTTTGGGTGCGGGGGGACTCAGGGCTAGGATGGGGTTTGAGGTGCAGGAGGGGAGTTCAGGGTGCAGGCTGTGGGATGGGGTTTGGGTGCGGGGGGACTCAGGGCTAGGATGGGGTTTGAGGTGCAGGAGGGGAGTTCAGGGTGCAGGCTGTGGGACGGGGTTTGGGTGCAGGGGGACTCAGGGCTAGGATGGGGTTTGAGGTGCAGGAGGGGAGTTCAGGGTGCAGGTTGTGGGACGGGGTTTGGGTGCAGGTGGACTCAGGGCTAGGATGGGGTTTGAGGTGCAGGAGGGGAGTTCAGGGTGCAGGCTGTGGGACGGGGTTTGGGTGCAGGGGGACTCAGGGCTAGGATGGGGTTTGAGCTGCAGGAGGGGAGTTCAGGGTGCAGGCTGTGGGATGGGGTTTGGGTGCAGGGGGACTCAGGGCTAGGATGGGGTTTGAGGTGCAGGAGGGGAGTTCAGGGTGCAGGCTGTGGGACGGGGTTTGGGTGCGGGGGGACTCAGGGCTAGGATGGGGTTTGAGGTGCAGGAGGGGAGTTCAGGGTGCAGGCTGTGGGACGGGGTTTGGGTGCAGGGGGACTCAGGGCTAGGATGGGGTTTGAGGTGCAGGAGGGGAGTTCAGGGTGCAGGCTGTGGGACGGGGTTTGGGTGCGGGGGGACTCAGGGCTAGGATGGGGTTTGAGGTGCAGGAGGGGAGTTCAGGGTGCAGGCTGTGGGACGGGGTTTGGGTGCGGGGGGACTCAGGGCTAGGATGGGGTTTGAGGTGCAGGAGGGGAGTTCAGGGTGCAGGCTGTGGGACGGGGTTTGGGTGCGGGGGGACTCAGGGCTAGGATGGGGTTTGAGGTGCAGGAGGGGAGTTCAGGGTGCAGGCTGTGGGACGGGGTTTGGGTGCAGGGGGACTCAGGGCTAGGATGGGGTTTGAGGTGCAGGAGGGGAGTTCAGGGTGCAGGCTGTGGGACGGGGTTTGGGTGCGGGGGGACGCAGGGCTAGGATGGGGTTTGAGGTGCAGGAGGGGAGTTCAGGGTGCAGGCTGTGGGATGGGGTTTGGGTGCGGGGGGACTCAGGGCTAGGATGGGGTTTGAGGTGCAGGAGGGGAGTTCAGGGTGCAGGCTGTGGGATGGGGTTTGGGTGCAGGGGGACTCAGGGCTAGGATGGGGTTTGAGGTGCAGGGGGGTTCAGGGTGCAGGCTGTGGGATGGGGTTTGGGTGCAGGGGGACTCAGGGCTAGGATGGGGTTTGAGGTGCAGGAGGGGAGTTCAGGGTGCAGGCTGTGGGATGGGGTTTGGGTGCAGGGGGACTCAGGGCTAGGATGGGGTTTGAGGTGCAGGAGGGGAGTTCAGGGTGCAGGCTGTGGGACGGGGTTTGGGTGCAGGGGGACTCAGGGCTAGGATGGGGTTTGAGGTGCAGGAGGGGAGTTCAGGGTGCAGGCTGTGGGATGGGGTTTGGGTGCGGGGGGACTCAGGGCTAGGATGGGGTTTGAGGTGCAGGAGGGGAGTTCAGGGTGCAGGCTGTGGGACGGGGTTTGGGTGCAGGGGGACTCAGGGCTAGGATGGGGTTTGAGGTGCAGGAGGGGAGTTCAGGGTGCAGGCTGTGGGACGGGGTTTGGGTGCAGGGGGACTCAGGGCTAGGATGGGGTTTGAGGTGCAGGAGGGGAGTTCAGGGTGCAGGCTGTGGGACGGGGTTTGGGTGCAGGGGGACTCAGGGCTAGGATGGGGTTTGGGGTGCAGGAGGGGAGTTCAGGGTGCAGGCTGTGGGACGGGGTTTGGGTGCAGGGGGACTCAGGGCTAGGATGGGGTTTGAGGTGCAGGGGGGTTCAGGGTGCAGGCTGTGGGATGGGGTTTGGGTGCAGGGGGACTCAGGGCTAGGATGGGGTTTGAGGTGCAGGGGGGTTCAGGGAGCAGGCTGTGGGACGGGGTTTGGGTGCAGGGGGACGCAGGGCTAGGATGGGGTTTGAGGTGCAGGAGGGGAGTTCAGGGTGCAGGCTGTGGGACGGGGTTTGGGTGCGGGGGGACTCAGGGCTAGGATGGGGTTTGAGGTGCAGGAGGGGAGTTCAGGGTGCAGGCTGTGGGACGGGGTTTGGGTGCAGGGGGACTCAGGGCTAGGATGGGGTTTGAGGTGCAGGAGGGGAGTTCAGGGTGCAGGCTGTGGGACGGGGTTTGGGTGCGGGGGGACTCAGGGCTAGGATGGGGTTTGAGGTGCAGGAGGGGAGTTCAGGGTGCAGGCTGTGGGACGGGGTTTGGGTGCAGGTGGACTCAGGGCTAGGATGGGGTTTGAGGTGCAGGAGGGGAGTTCAGGGTGCAGGCTGTGGGATGGGGTTTGGGTGCGGGGGGACTCAGGGCTAGGATGGGGTTTGAGGTGCAGGAGGGGTTCAGGGTGCAGGCTGTGGGACGGGGTTTGGGTGCAGGGGGACTCAGGGCTAGGATGGGGTTTGAGGTGCAGGAGGGGAGTTCAGGGTGCAGGCTGTGGGATGGGGTTTGGGGCAGGGGGACTCAGGGCTAGGATGGGGTTTGAGGTGCAGGAGGGGAGTTCAGGGTGCAGGCTGTGGGACGGGGTTTGGGTGCAGGGGGACTCAGGGCTAGGATGGGGTTTGAGGTGCAGGAGGGGAGTTCAGGGTGCAGGCTGTGGGATGGGGTTTGGGTGCAGGGGGACTCAGGGCTAGGATGGGGTTTGAGGTGCAGGAGGGGAGTTCAGGGTGCAGGCTGTGGGATGGGGTTTGGGTGCGGGGGGACTCAGGGCTAGGATGGGGTTTGGGGTGCAGGAGGGGAGTTCAGGGTGCAGGCTGTGGGACGGGGTTTGGGTGCAGGGGGACTCAGGGCTAGGATGGGGTTTGAGGTGCAGGGGGGTTCAGGGTGCAGGCTGTGGGACGGGGTTTGGGTGCGGGGGGACTCAGGGCTAGGATGGGGTTTGAGGTGCAGGAGGGGAGTTCAGGGTGCAGGCTGTGGGACGGGGTTTGGGTGCGGGGGGACTCAGGGCTAGGATGGGGTTTGAGGTGCAGGAGGGGAGTTCAGGGTGCAGGCTGTGGGACGGGGTTTGGGTGCAGGGGGACTCAGGGCTAGGATGGGGTTTGAGGTGCAGGAGGGGAGTTCAGGGTGCAGGCTGTGGGACGGGGTTTGGGTGCGGGGGGACTCAGGGCTAGGATGGGGTTTGAGGTGCAGGAGGGGAGTTCAGGGTGCAGGCTGTGGGACGGGGTTTGGGTGCAGGGGGACTCAGGGCTAGGATGGGGTTTGAGGTGCAGGGGAGTTCAGGGTGCAGGCTGTGGGACGGGGTTTGGGTGCAGGGGGACTCAGGGCTAGGATGGGGTTTGAGGTGCAGGAGGGGAGTTCAGGGTGCAGGCTGTGGGACGGGGTTTGGGTGCGGGGGGACTCAGGGCTAGGATGGGGTTTGAGGTGCAGGAGGGGAGTTCAGGGTTCAGGCTGTGGGACGGGGTTTGGGTGCAGGGGGACTCAGGGCTAGGATGGGGTTTGAGGTGCAGGAGGGGAGTTCAGGGTGCAGGCTGTGGGACGGGGTTTGGGTGCAGGGGGACTCAGGGCTAGGATGGGGTTTGAGGTGCAGGAGGGGAGTTCAGGGTGCAGGCTGTGGGATGGGGTTTGGGTGCAGGGGGACTCAGGGCTAGGATGGGGTTTGAGGTGCAGGAGGGGAGTTCAGGGTGCAGGTTGTGGGACGGGGTTTGGGTGCGAGTGGACTCAGGGCTAGGATGGGGTTTGAGGTGCAGGAGGGGAGTTCAGGGTGCAGGCTGTGGGACGGGGTTTGGGTGCGGGGGGACTCAGGGCTAGGATGGGGTTTGAGGTGCAGGAGGGGAGTTCAGGGTGCAGGCTGTGGGACGGGGTTTGGGTGCGGGGGGACTCAGGGCTAGGATGGGGTTTGAGGTGCAGGAGGGGAGTTCAGGGTGCAGGCTGTGGGACGGGGTTTGGGTGCGGGGGGACTCAGGGCTAGGATGGGGTTTGAGGTGCAGGAGGGGAGTTCAGGGTGCAGGCTGTGGGACGGGGTTTGGGTGCAGGGGGACTCAGGGCTAGGATGGGGTTTGAGGTGCAGGAGGGGAGTTCAGGGTGCAGGCTGTGGGACGGGGTTTGGGTGCAGGGGGACTCAGGGCTAGGATGGGGTTTGAGGTGCAGGAGGGGAGTTCAGGGTTCAGGCTGTGGGACGGGGTTTGGGTGCAGGGGGACTCAGGGCTAGGATGGGGTTTGAGGTGCAGGAGGGGAGTTCAGGGTGCAGGCTGTGGGACGGGGTTTGGGTGCAGGGGGACTCAGGGCTAGGATGGGGTTTGAGGTGCAGGAGGGGAGTTCAGGGTGCAGGCTGTGGGATGGGGTTTGGGTGCAGGGGGACTCAGGGCTAGGATGGGGTTTGAGGTGCAGGAGGGGAGTTCAGGGTGCAGGCTGTGGGACGGGGTTTGGGTGCAGGGGGACTCAGGGCTAGGATGGGGTTTGAGGTGCAGGAGGGGAGTTCAGGGTGCAGGTTGTGGGACGGGGTTTGGGTGCAGGTGGACTCAGGGCTAGGATGGGGTTTGAGGTGCAGGAGGGGAGTTCAGGGTGCAGGCTGTGGGATGGGGTTTGGGTGCAGGGGGACTCAGGGCTAGGATGGGGTTTGAGGTGCAGGAGGGGAGTTCAGGGTGCAGGCTGTGGGACGGGGTTTGGGTGCGGGGGGACTCAGGGCTAGGATGGGGTTTGAGGTGCAGGAGGGGAGTTCAGGGTGCAGGCTGTGGGACGGGGTTTGGGTGCGGGGGGACTCAGGGCTAGGATGGGGTTTGAGGTGCAGGAGGGGAGTTCAGGGTGCAGGCTGTGGGACGGGGTTTGGGTGCGGGGGGACTCAGGGCTAGGATGGGGTTTGAGGTGCAGGAGGGGAGTTCAGGGTGCAGGCTGTGGGACGGGGTTTGGGTGCAGGGGGACTCAGGGCTAGGATGGGGTTTGAGGTGCAGGAGGGGAGTTCAGGGTGCAGGTTGTGGGACGGGGTTTGGGTGCAGGGGGACTCAGGGCTAGGATGGGGTTTGAGCTGCAGGAGGGGAGTTCAGGGTGCAGGCTGTGGGACGGGGTTTGGGTGCAGGGGGACTCAGGGCTAGGATGGGGTTTGAGGTGCAGGAGGGGAGTTCAGGGTGCAGGCTGTGGGACGGGGTTTGGGTGCGGGGGGACTCAGGGCTAGGATGGGGTTTGAGGTGCAGGAGGGGAGTTCAGGGTGCAGGCTGTGGGATGGGGTTTGGGTGCGGGGGGACTCAGGGCTAGGATGGGGTTTGAGGTGCAGGAGGGGAGTTCAGGGTGCAGGCTGTGGGACGGGGTTTGGGTGCAGGGGGACTCAGGGCTAGGATGGGGTTTGAGGTGCAGGAGTGGAGTTCAGGGTGCAGGCTGTGGGATGGGGTTTGGGTGCAGGGGGACTCAGGGCTAGGATGGGGTTTGAGGTGCAGGGGGGTTCAGGGTGCAGGCTGTGGGATGGGGTTTGGGTGCAGGGGGACTCAGGGCTAGGATGGGGTTTGAGGTGCAGGAGGGGAGTTCAGGGTGCAGGCTGTGGGACGGGGTTTGGGTGCAGGGGGACTCAGGGCTAGGATGGGGTTTGAGGTGCAGGAGGGGAGTTCAGGGTGCAGGCTGTGGGACGGGGTTTGGGTGCAGGGGGACTCAGGGCTAGGATGGGGTTTGAGGTGCAGGAGGGGAGTTCAGGGTGCAGGCTGTGGGACGGGGTTTGGGTGCAGGGGGACTCAGGGCTAGGATGGGGTTTGAGGTGCAGGAGGGGAGTTCAGGGTGCAGGCTGTGGGACGGTGGTTGGGTGCGGGGGGACTCAGGGCTAGGATGGGGTTTGAGGTGCAGGAGGGGAGTTCAGGGTGCAGGCTGTGGGACGGTGGTTGGGTGCGGGGGGACTCAGGGCTAGGATGGGGTTTGAGGTGCAGGAGGGGAGTTTAGGGTGCAGGTTGTGGGACGGGGTTTGGGTGCGGGGGGACTCAGGGCTAGGATGGGGTTTGAGGTGCAGGAGGGGAGTTCAGGGTGCAGGCTGTGGGACGGGGTTTGGGTGCAGGGGGACTCAGGGCTAGGATGGGGTTTGAGGTGCAGGAGGGGAGTTCAGGGTGCAGGCTGTGGGACGGGGTTTGGGTGCAGGGGGACTCAGGGCTAGGATGGGGTTTGAGGTGCAGGAGGGGAGTTCAGGGTGCAGGCTGTGGGACGGGGTTTGGGTGCGGGGGGACTCAGGGCTAGGATGGGGTTTGAGGTGCAGGAGGGGAGTTCAGGGTGCAGGCTGTGGGACGGGGTTTGGGTGCAGGGGGACTCAGGGCTAGGATGGGGTTTGAGGTGCAGGAGGGGAGTTCAGGGTGCAGGCTGTGGGACGGGGTTTGGGTGCGGGGGGACTCAGGGCTAGGATGGGGTTTGAGGTGCAGGAGGGGTTCAGGGTGCAGGCTGTGGGACGGGGTTTGGGTGCGGGGGGACTCAGGGCTAGGATGGGGTTTGAGGTGCAGGGGGGTTCAGGGTGCAGGCTGTGGGACGGGGTTTGGGTGCAGGGGGACTCAGGGCTAGGATGGGGTTTGAGGTGCAGGAGGGGAGTTCAGGGTGCAGGCTGTGGGACGGGGTTTGGGTGCAGGGGGACTCAGGGCTAGGATGGGGTTTGAGGTGCAGGAGGGGAGTTCAGGGTGCAGGCTGTGGGACGGGGTTTGGGTGCAGGGGGACTCAGGGCTAGGATGGGGTTTGAGGTGCAGGAGGGGAGTTCAGGGTGCAGGCTGTGGGACGGGGTTTGGGTGCAGGGGGACTCAGGGCTAGGATGGGGTTTGAGGTGCAGGAGGGGAGTTCAGGGTGCAGGCTGTGGGACGGGGTTTGGGTGCGGGGGGACTCAGGGCTAGGATGGGGTTTGAGGTGCAGGAGGGGAGTTCAGGGTGCAGGCTGTGGGACGGGGTTTGGGTGCAGGGGGACTCAGGGCTAGGATGGGGTTTGAGGTGCAGGAGGGGAGTTCAGGGTGCAGGCTGTGGGATGGGGTTTGAGGTGCAGGGGGACTCAGGGCTAGGATGGGGTTTGAGGTGCAGGAGGGGAGTTCAGGGTGCAGGCTGTGGGACGGGGTTTGGGTGCGGGGGGACTCAGGGCTAGGATGGGGTGTGAGGTGCAGGAGGGGTTCAGGGGCGGGGCTGGGGTTTGGAATGCAGGCTCCAGCTGGACACTGTTTACCACGAGTGGTTTCTGGGTGGGGGTGCAGTGGGGCTAAGACAGGCTCATCTCTACCCTGGCCCTGCACCACTCTCAAAAGCAGCCAGCAAGCTGTCTTCATCCCTGTCCCCTTCTGCTCTGTGGAGAAGGGGTCCAGGGGGGAGAAGGGCTGCCAGATACCAGCACCCCCGCCTCTTCTTCCCATGCCTTGCACAGCAAGCAGGAGGCTCCCAGTGTGGAAGGCAGCTCCAAGGCCAAGGGCAGGAGCAACATCGCGGTGCTGAGAGGGGCAGCTGAAGTGCTGCGCTTGACAACAGCCTCCCGGGATCCCCTGTCAGAGGCTCCCAAATCTCCCAGTCGATCCCGATGGCCTGGCTGGTGACCGCTGCCCTGCGGAGTGAAGGACGAGAGTCGTGGGTCTCATCCTGGCTAATGGCACTTGCTGTTCAGAGGAGTTTCTGCTTTGCAAGCTCCTAGGCCTCTTGTAAAACTGCACTGAGTAATTGAGTCACATCGCAGCCCGGACTCCACAGCTAACTCGCGCTGCATTCGAATGAAATCAGTGACGCTCTTCTTTAATCCTTCCTCATGCTCGCCTTGGGAACCAGAGCGCGGGGGCAGCTCTCTCCAGCCTCCCCTGGTCCGGGCAGACACTAAGAGCCCAGAGTCGAGTTAACCAGCCCTGTGTTATGAAGCTCAGAGGTGAATCCAGCTGAGCTGGACTGAGGCTACAAGAGCTGAGGAGACAAGAGGAGGAGGAGGAGGAGGCTTTTCCTCCCACTGGCTGGGCTGTGGCTCTGTGGGGAGCTGCTTGCTGCAGAAGCTTGGAGCAAATGGACCATTCAATGGGGCCAGAGCTCATTTGGCTCCATCACAGTCTCCTAACCCTCATCTGCCCCTCTTCCCTGCCGTGGCCTCGGCACAGCACTCAGTGGCCCACCCTTCCGTGCCTGGTGCCCGTACACGAAGCTTCGGTGCTTGTGTCGCTCCCGCTGCTGTTCACGTTTCCTCTTAGCCCAGCTAAGGCAGAGCTGGAGAAAAAATCCACTCAAAACTTTTTTTTTGGGGGGGGGGGCAGACTTGGCAACACCTCAACATTTTGCCTCATCATCAAATTCACGGCATTGTTTGTCCCAAAACCAAATCAAAATGTTTTTTCATTGGGCTTGATTCCTTGGGCTCCGAATGACTTTTCCTTCCAAACATTCCTTTTGTTTTATTTTACAGATCAGAGGTGTTTGAAAAGATCGCAAGGAACTGTGCCCTCTGACCCCCAACAAACGCCCCCCCACCCGGCTTTTCAGAATTGCCAAAATATCTGTTGTCCCTGCAGTTCTACAGGGGGTGGGGGGATCAGCTCTCGGGCCCGCCCTGGAGCTGGTGGAGGAGCTGCCTGGCACAGCAGGAGGGGCAGGACAGAGTTTTGTTTTAGGAAGGTTCAGTGCTCTCCCCTCCCGCCCGCCTTGGGACTACTGGTGGGGGCAGGATCCAGCGTGTGACCTCCCGCCAGCCAATGCCACTGGTGGGTGCAGAGGGGCCTAGGACTGCCACGGTGAGGACCTGGCTGCTGGTGCCTTCCCCGCTGTGCATCCCACAGGAGCAGGCTTGGGTACCTGTGATACTTGGGCATGGCCCTGGCCCTGGCCCCACTGAGAATGGGTGAAAAGGCAGGACAATGGGGCTTTGACTAAATGGAAATGTTTGCAGCGAGTTTGTGCTTCCATCCATGGATCGTGTTGGAAAATGGGGGGAGGGGAGGAAAGTGCGTTTGCATCCATTTTCAGCCCCAGCTGGCCACAGGCAGGGGCCTGCCCTGGTTACCCGCTCACGTCCCAGCAGTGATGCCTTGCGCTTTATTCTCGTGAGGAATTATGGAGCTCCACGGTGTGCCCTGGCCGTTTGCTCCGGCACACAGCTGTGCAGGCAGCACCTGCTTCCAATGGCGCGCTGGCCTGACCGCTGCGTGTGTGAAATGACCCCGCCGCAGACGTACAAACTCCCGGAGTCCCAGGAATTAGGCCGTTTCCTCAGTGGGCTTGAGAGGCTAAAGAGACGCCAGCAATACCAAGGTGGGGCTGGAAGGCCAAACCGCTCTCCACCCCCTGCTGCTTGAGGAGCACTAGGATGGGGGCAGGAGAGTGTCATGAGCAATCTCACTGCTGTATAGACAGCACCTTCTGCTGTGCGTCAGTGTCACCAAGAACTTCAATCCATGGTCAGTTTCTTTTTCCTCTGGGAACTGCACCCAAGGGAAGATGGTACCGGAGGAATCCTAGAGGTCACAGTTCACCTGCAATATCCTGGGGTCTGTGTTACGCCAGAGGATGTGGTGAAGTCCAAGACAATAACAGGATTTAAAAAACCAAACCTAGATACATTCACAGAGGGGGTAGGTCCCTCAATGGCCGTTAGCCAGGCAGGGCAGGGAGGGTCCCTGGCCTCGGTCAGGGGCTGGGAATGGGCCACAGGGGAGGGATCACTTGTTCGGTGCCCTCCCTCTGGGGCACTGGCCACTGGGCTGGATGGACCTTTGGGCTGACGGCGTGTGGCTGTTCCTGTGCTGTGCCCCACGATCACTCTGGCAAAGGGGCCCAAGGAGGGAGGGCGGGCCCGGGCCCAAGGGGCAGGGAGGGCGGGCCCAGGGCGGCGCAAGGGGCAGGCTTTGCATTGCAGATGCTACAGGACAGGGCTGCAGCTGGCCGAGGGGTTTCGGGTATTTAATACACGATGTGGGGGCTGCATCGCCCCCCCCTCCCAGCAGCTGCATCGCCCACCCGGCTGCATTCCCCTGCCCGCCCCCGTCCCCAGCCGCGCTGCCCGGAGGTTGTGAGCGCCCCGCGCCGTGTCCGCAAGAGGCGTCTCCGCTTGCCCGGGGGGGCGCTGGCAGCTCGCTGCCCCGCTGTGCTCTGTGCCCGGCGCTGGCTCGGAGCCCCCCGGGCGGGCGGCCAATCAGGCGGGGCGGGGCGGGGCGGGCTGCCCGCTGCAGGAGCCGCCGGGCGCGCGGCAGCCGGAGCGCGGCCCCGGAGCGATGCTGGCCTGCGCCGGGCTGCTGGCGAGCTGCCTCCTGCCCGCCCCGCGCCCCGCGCCGCCCCCGCGCGCCCCGGGCCAAGCGCTGCTCCACGACGTGAGTAGCGGGCGGGGGCCCTGCGGGGAAAGGCTCCGCGCCGGGACACAGGGCGGGTGCGGCTCCGCCCCGCCCCGCCCGCCCCGCGCCCCGGCCGTGCCCGTCTGGGGGCCGGGGCCGCGCCGGGAGAAGGGGGCGGCGGGGCCGGGAGCCCGGGGGGGCTTTGGGTCGGGGTCTGCCCCCTTCTCCGAGGTGATGGAATCTGCCGAACCCGCAGCTGCGCCCCCGCACGTGGCCGGGGCGGGCCGGGAGCCGAGCGGGGCGGGAGCCGGCAGGTAACGGAGGGCTCCCTCCGGCTCCCTCCGGCTCCGGGGCGACCGGCCTCCCTGCCGGGGAGCCGACGGGTCTGCGCGTCCGGCGCTGGGTTTCCTGCCGACGGGCGGGCGCTGCCGGGCCCTGTGGCCGCTGCCTGGCTTAGAAGGCAGGGGACGAAGGATCCGCCCGGGGCGGCTGAGCACGGGGCCTGGGCTTCCCGCGGCTCGAGGGGCGGGAGGAACTTTCTGCCGATTTCGAAGCAAACAGCCCGCGGTGCTGCCGCTCCCGGAGTGTCTCGCTGACCCTGCGGGGAGCCCGGGGCTACCTGTGCAAAGGGAAAGGTGGGAAGCCAGAGGCCGGTGTTTCTCTCAGGCCCAAGTGAGAGGTTTTCCCACCCTCATGCCCAGGCCTTGTCAGTTCACTGTTGCCCCCAAGTGCGAAGGACTTTAGGAACAGCCGGGCCGCAGCCCCTCAGGGACCCAGCGTGTTACTGGGGCCTGGCACAGGGCAGCTGTAGGAGTGTCCCTCTCCCCACACGGGCGGCAGGAGCTGGCATGGCCTGGGAGCCGCTGCACCACCCTCTCCCGGCTCGCTGCGCTCGGCTCCTCTGTGGCAGCGGGGAGCAGAGCTCTGGCCCCCGGCTCCTGCTGTCCCCATGGTGAGTGGGGGTGGATGACCCCTGCTGTCGCCCTGTGCCAGGATCCTCTTTCCCCTGGGCTGCATTGTTCGGGGAGGGGGGAAGAGGTGGGGCCTATGGATGGGTGGCGTGGAGGCAGGGCCTGCGGCAGGGGGAGGTTGCCCCAGGCCCTGTGCTTGGGCACTGCGGGGGGTTGCCCTGGCCTTTCTCTTCCTCCCCCCCGATGGCCCTTCAAACAGCCAATTGTTTCTTTTGGCTCGTGGATTAGTCTTCAGTCCTTTCTCGTGCATTGCGTACACTGCACGATTGCTCCCTGTTAGACAGCAGCATGAAGCCGTGGGACCCCCCAAGGCACCGTCTCCTCCTGGGGGCCTGATACAGCCCCCCCGGAGTCAAATGTGCCCAGCTGACTCCTAGGACGTGGCCGCCTGCTGCCCTCTCCCAGCTCCGGTCACCCGCTGGGCTTTGCGCAACTGCATCCCCAACAGGAGATGTCTGGAAGCAGCTGAGGCCCCGGTTACGGGTGTGACGTGATTCTTCATGTGCCAGTAACAAGCAGCATCTTGGCCTCTGGCCTGGCTGTCAAAGTGCTTCCAGCAGAGGCACCCTCCCCCCTCCTCCCCTTTCCCAGCGGAGCAGGTGTCCGGGCGGGATTGAGATCAAGCAGGGGGTGGGAGCAGGAGGGAGGGGCAGGGTCTGATGCTGACCCCCAGGGGCAGGAGCCGACAGGCCCAGCCTGACTTGCTCAGGTCCTGGGAGCTGGGGCTGGGGTCAGTGAGTCAGTGCGGTTCTGCCAGTCAGTGGCGTCTGACCAGAGAAACTTCCTCTTCGCACCAATGAATAAATCTGCTCTGAAAACTGTAAGTGCAGGATGCCCAGGGCAGAGGATGTGGTAGCCCGCTGGGAGCAATGTCCGCTGGTCTGTGGAGGGGGGAGCTGAGCTTCTAGCTAAGACCAGCATAGACATTGGAGCTGGGATTTGCAATGGACCATAAGAGGGTTAGGTGCCCGAGACTCTGGCCGGCAGGCTCGGAGTGCCCGATTCCCAAGGCTTCTTTGCAAATTCCCGCCTGTGGAGTCGATTTGCAGCGTTAAGTGCTTGCAGCTGCAGACATTTAACTTCTCATGTCAGGTGATCACGCGCTGAACACAGGTGCTCAGACACCCTGGAGAGGGAGCAGTGTGAGAGCCTGTAGGCCAGAATCACAGAAGTTAGTGCATGCATGTAGCTGTCCATGCTAACGTGGAGTGGCAGAGCAGTAAACAGCAATTCTGCCAGTTCCAAGTGCTTAACAATAATCCTGAGTCAGGCCTCCAATAATATATGTAAATACTGATGATAAATCTCGGGTCATTCTTCGTAGGTATTCAGGTTGCCGAGCCTTCAGGGATCATGCTTTCAAGCTTTCCTCTGCAGCCAGCTGGGCAAAATCTCACTTAAAAAAGAGCTGAGAGTCTCATGACCCAGGAGCTGGGCTTTTAGGAAAGCACCAAATAGCATGAAATTCCTGGTAAAACGCTGAGAGGTGGGACGTGCAGTGGTTTGAAATGACACCCATCGTGCCTGTCTGATCTGGCTGCTCAGACGCTGGCTTGCGGCCTCTCTTAGCTGCGGGAGGTACGCTCCCTGTACGAACCGTGTCAGGAGCCAGTGGAAGTCAGCACCGCTTGCTCAGGTAGGCGTGTCTGACCGACACCTCCTAGAGCAGGTGCAGCCCCAGAGACTTGGAGAATCCCTGCTAATGCTCCTCCTTTCGGTGTGCCCGCTCTGCAGGAGGGAGCAGGATCCCAGCTTGGGGAGACGGCACGGAACCCGGAGGCCAGGCGGGCTTGTACGCAGGCAGCTGCCCCAGTTACGCGGCCAAGCTTAGCGCACTAGCTCCAGCAGAGCTGGCCTGTCTGTGTCCACCTGGGCTGGGAACCAGGCACAGCACAGAGACGCCCTGAGACAGCTCTAGGTGGAGGCCGGAGCAGGGACTGCTCTTCCCAGTGGGAGGGCCACTCACCCCAGGGGGATTGAGGGAAGGAGAGTTCCTTGTGTCCTACCAGGAGCCCCTCGGGACAGCCCCATCCCACGGTCCCCACGAGCATCTGATCCTCTTCTGAGCTCTGCTGAGCTGCCCAGAGCAGCTGCCCCGGGCTGGCTGCTCCCCTCTAGGCTGGCTGGAACCCAAGAATTCCCATTCCTGGAACATTGGGGGCCTCAGAGTTTTCATTCCCCGTCGGAAGGAAACCTGGTGATGCTGTTTGCAGACCGAGAGTCCCTCGCCCTAGAAGAGCCAGTGGCTCGGATAAGGGGGTACCCCGCTGGGCTGCAGGAGACTCAGAGTCAAGAGCCCGTTGGGGCTGATTTAGGCACCTAAATGCCTTTGGGGATCGGGACGCAGGCGACTGGCAGGCGGTGGATTGGTCACAGGTGGGGTCTAGCCCGCGGCTCGTGCAGAGCCACCCCTCTGTGACCGGCACTCCCTGAGGCCACGGCACTCGCCAGCCTGACCAGCCCTGGCCAGGGTTTCACGGGAGCCCGGGTCGGGCGGCGGGTGCTCTGCACTTAGAGTTGGAGCCGGTTCCCAAAGGAGCTCAGCCCCTGCTGCTCCGCTTGGTGGACGATCAGCGCGCCAACTTGGGAGCCGCGGGGGGAGCTGAGCAGCTGTGCACAGGGAGCATCCCCTGGCCCCGATTCGCTTGCTGCACGTGGCTGGTGGCTCTTTGTCGGTGCCTCGGAGGCCCCGGGGAGCGGAGCCCTGCCGGCGTGAGCCGCTCGATCCTTGCCAGGCCTCCAGGTCGGTCTTCAGACGGTCTGGGATTCCCTTGGTAGTGCCGAGGGGTCCAGGTCTCCTCAGGAAGGAGCTGAAAGGGGACGCTGCGCTGGAGGCCCAGCCTCTGCTAATAGCCTCCAAAAGGCAGAAGACAGCCCCTCTCCTGCCTGGCGACTGGGGAGCGTTGGCTCGGTTGTGCTGAGACAGCAGCGCTTTCTCCCAGCCGCTGCAGGGTGCCCAGTGCAGGGTGCCCGGTGCCCAGTGCAGGGTGCCCAGTGCCCAGTGCAGGGTGCCCAGTGCAGGGTGCCCAGTGCAGGGTGCCCAGTGCAGGGTGCCGGGTGCCCAGTGCCGGGTGCCCAGTGCCGGGTGCCCAGTGCCCAGTGCCGGGTGCCCAGTGCCCAGTGCAGGGTGCCCAGTGCAGGGTGCCCATGGAGGCTTTTGCCCTCACTTTTCACCTCTTCCCCCTTCTCAGTAACTTTCCCGGATGAGACTTGGTCCTTCCCTATGGAGGCCTCGGCTTGTTCTGCTCCCTCATCGATGGGGGGGGGGGTTCATTAAAGCAGCTGCCTGTTTCCCCGGCTGCTTCTGGAGTCTCGTTCCCTGACTGCCCCGTGTTGCGCACGGTGGGTGGGGCTCGCCACGCTCCTTAGTGAATCCCACGCCCCTGGGAGTGACTCTCCCGGGGATCCGGAGGCGCGTGGGCCCCATGGAGAATTGCCCTCAGTGTCGCTAAGATCATTTCCTGGCCTCGGGAATCCTTGGCGGGGATTGTACTCCTGGAGCCTCGCGGTGGGGGAAGGGCTCTTTTCTCTCCCTCTCGAGACGTGGGGAGTTGGGAGTTGGCCCCTCCTGGTGAACCAGGCTGACTCAAACCAAATGGCCATTTTGAAATGGGGAGCAATATCCCTGCCTCAGATGTAGCTTCCATGAGCAGCGCAGTCCCTCCCACGGCGCTTAAAATAGCACGGTACCTATGGGAAAACCCACTCGCTAAGTGCCTAGCGCGGGGCTGTGCGGAGAGGGTCGCGCTTGTCATTCGCTGGGCCATTCTGAAGCCATCAAGGCAGCACTAATCAGGGTTCCTATTATTAGGACGCTTTGTTCCCAGGGAACGTAGCTGCGGCAGGATGGCAGGTTATCATTGCACCTGGCAGATCTCGGCCTGGCAGTGGTGCACAGCGAGGAAGGCCTGGTGCGTTGCACGGGGGCTGGGCTGGTGCACACGCTCGGCCTGTGTTCTAACGCGATGAGCAGGTGTCAGTCGGGTAAGGAGGAGACGGCGTCGGAGGGGTTGCGTTGACCAATCCGTGGGTCGAGTGCCGAGGGGCCCCATGTCACTTCTCGAAAGGCCTCGAGATCGCTGCCTCCTGAGGCTTGTACAGCTGTCGCTCGATGTTGGTTTTGGGGCATGCGAAAGGGGATGCGGGCACAGAGGTTTGTGGGCCGGTCCCAGATCAGCACCAGTGGGAAGGGCTGTTTGCAGCTGGTGTAGATCGGTGCTGCTCCATTGACTCTAGGGGAGCTGTGCTGTCTTACCCCCGTGGGCTCGATGGAGCGCCTGTTCTCTGGGCCTGGGGCACTGAGCCTCGCCGACCAGCCCTCGCGGTTGCTCTGGGGCAGCCTGGGACAGAGGTGGAGGGAGGGAGTTGAGCGTTACAAAAATCAGCGAGAAGCCGAGAGGGAAACGAGGGGCAAAGCCCCCTGACTGGGGAGGTGCTGCCAAGGCTGCAGGGCGGACGGGCCAAGGGATGGCAGGTGGGCGCTCCCCAGGAGTGCGCCAGCCCCCACGCCCCAAACAGCATCACTGCCGCTGGGCCCGTCGCTGGTTCTTCGGCCGTTTTGTGAAACCAGGCTCGGCTGGGGGCCAGTCCCCTTCAGAATTTGTTCAGGAAATTGGCAGAACCCAGAGCAGGGGGTCCAGCCAGGCTTCCCCATGCCTTGGCTCCCCAGTGAGGGGCGCGCGGGACAGTGGGCGAGGGGAACCACTGGGCCCCTGCAAAGGGAGAGCCGAGGGCTCCCCTGGAGACTTGTGGTCACTCTCCCGATGGGGGGAGGGCAGCGGGGGGCAAGGGGCGGGCGGGGGACGTGCCGGTTCTGCCGAGGCAGTAGCTGCTCTGCCACTGGCCCGGGCGGGTGACAGCGAGGGGCGTGACCGGCCCAACGAAATCCCTCGGCCAGCCCCGGGGCAAAGGGCAGCAGCGGGTCCCGCAGGGCACTCGTGGGGCGGGCAGGGGGTTCCCAGCCGCTCCGCCTTTGCCCACAAGGAGGGGACTTGAGAGGAGGGGAAACGGCGCAAACGGCTCCATTTTGACTCCAGAGCACTTTGCCTGAGACCCGAGCGACCCCCCACGGGCTGGGCACAGGCCATCGCTCCCCGCCTGGGACCCGAGTGACCCCCCACGGGCCGGGCACAGGCCATCGCTCCCCGCCTGAGACCTGAGTGACCCCCCACGGGCCGGGCACAGGCCATCGCTCCCCGCCTGGGACCTGAGCGACCCCCCACGGGCCGGGCACTGGCCATCGCTCCCCGCCTGGGACCCGAGTGACCCCCCACGCGCCGGGCACAGGCCATCGCTCCCCGCCTGGGACCTGAGCGACCCCCCACGGGCCGGGCACTGGCCATCGCTCCCCGCCTGGGACCTGAGCGACCCCCCACGGGCCGGGCACAGGCCATCGCTCCCCGTCTGGGACCCGAGTGACCCCCCACGCGCCGGGCACAGGCCATCGCTCCCCGCCTGGGACCCGAGTGACCCCCCACGGGCCGGGCACAGGCCATCGCTCCCCGCCTGGGACCCGAGCGACCCCCCACGCGCCGGGCACAGGCCATCGCTCCCCGCCTGGGACCCGAGTGACCCCCCACGCGCCGGGCACAGGCCATCGCTCCCCGCCTGGGACCCGAGTGACCCCCCACGGGCCGGGCACAGGCCATCGCTCCCCGCCTGGGACCCGAGCGACCCCCCACGCGCCGGGCACAGGCCATCGCTCCCCGCCTGGGACCCGAGTGACCCCCCACGCGCCGGGCACAGGCCATCGCTCCCCGCCTGGGACCCGAGTGACCCCCCACGCGCCGGGCACAGGCCATCGCTCCCCGCCTGGGACCTGAGCGACCCCCCACGGGCCGGGCACAGGCCATCGCTCCCCGCCTGGGACCCGAGGGACCCCCCACGCGCCGGGCACAGGCCATCGCTCCCCGCCTGGGACCTGAGCGACCCCCCACGGGCCGGGCACAGGCCATCGCTCCCCGCCTGGGACCCGAGTGACCCCCACGGGCTGGGCACAGGCCATCGCTCCCCGCCTGGGACCCGAGTGACCCCCCACGGGCCGGGCACAGGCCATCGCTCCCCGCCTGGGACCCGAGTGACCCCCCACGCGCCGGGCACAGGCCATCGCTCCCTGCCTGGGACCCGAGTGACCCCCACGCGCCGGGCACAGGCCATCGCTCCCTGCCTGGGACCTGAGTGACCCCCACGCGCCGGGCACAGGCCATCGCTCCCTGCCTGGGACCTGAGTGACCCCCACGGGCCGGGCACAGGCCATCGCTCCCCGCCTGGGACCCGAGTGACCCCCCACGGGCTGGGCACAGGCCATCGCTCCCCGCCTGGGACCCGAGTGACCCCCCACGGGCCGGGCACAGGCCATCGCTCCCCGCCTGGGACCCGAGTGACCCCCCACGGGCCAGGCACAGGCCATCGCTCCCCGCCTGGGACCCGAGTGACCCCCCACGGGCCAGGCACAGGCCATCGCTCCCCGCCTGGGACCCGAGTGACCCCCCACGCGCCGGGCACAGGCCATCGCTCCCCGCCTGGGACCCGAGTGACCCCCACGGGCTGGGCACAGGCCATCGCTCCCCGCCTGGGACCCGAGTGACCCCCCACGCGCCGGGCACAGGCCATCGCTCCCCGCCTGGGACCTGAGCGACCCCCCACGGGCCGGGCACAGGCCATCGCTCCCCGCCTGGGACCCGAGTGACCCCCCACGGGCCGGGCACAGGCCATCGCTCCCCGCCTGGGACCTGAGTGACCCCCCACGGGCCGGGCACAGGCCATCGCTCCCCGCCTGGGACCTGAGTGACCCCCCACGGGCTGGGCACAGGCCATCGCTCCCCGCCTGGGACCCGAGTGACCCCCCACGCGCCGGGCACAGGCCATCGCTCCCTGCCTGAGACCCGAGTGACCCCCCACGGGCCGGGCACAGGCCATCGCTCCCCGCCTGGGACCCGAGTGACCCCCACGGGCCGGGCACAGGCCATCGCTCCCCGCCTGGGACCCGAGTGACCCCCCACGGGCCGGGCACAGGCCATCGCTCCCCGCCTGGGACCCGAGCGACCCCCCACGGGCCGGGCACAGGCCATCGCTCCCCGCCTGGGACCTGAGCGACCCCCCACGGGCCGGGCACAGGCCATCGCTCCCCGCCTGGGACCCGAGTGACCCCCACGGGCTGGGCACAGGCCATCGCTCCCCGCCTGGGACCCGAGTGACCCCCCACGGGCCGGGCACAGGCCATCGCTCCCCGCCTGGGACCTGAGCGACCCCCCACGGGCCGGGCACAGGCCATCGCTCCCTGCCTGGGACCCGAGTGACCCCCCACGGGCTGGGCACAGGCCATCGCTCCCCGCCTGGCACCCGAGTGACCCCCCACGGGCCGGGCACAGGCCATCGCTCCCTGCCTGGGACCCGAGTGACCCCCCACGGGCTGGGCACAGGCCATCGCTCCCCGCCTGGGACCTGAGTGACCCCCCACGGGCCGGGCACAGGCCATCGCTCCCCGCCTGGGACCCGAGTGACCCCCCACGGGCCGGGCACAGGCCATCGCTCCCCGCCTGGGACCTGAGCGACCCCCCACGGGCCGGGCACAGGCCATCGCTCCCCGCCTGGGACCCGAGTGACCCCCCACGGGCCGGGCACAGGCCATCGCTCCCCGCCTGGGACCCGAGTGACCCCCCACGGGCCGGGCTGGGCACAGGCCATCGCTCCCCGCCTGGGACCCGAGGGACCCCCGCGCGCCGGGCTGGGCACAGGCCATCGCTCCCCGCCTGGGACCCGAGGGACCCCCGCGCGCCGGGCTGGGCACAGGCCATCGCTCCCCGCCTGAGACCTGAGCCACCCCCCACGGGCCGGGCACAGGCCATCGCTCCCCGCCTGGGACCTGAGTGACCCCCCACGGGCCGGGCACAGGCCATCGCTCCCCGCCTGGCACCTGAGCGACCCCCCACGGGCCGGGCACAGGCCATCGCTCCCCGCCTGGGACCTGAGTGACCCCCCACGGGCCGGGCACAGGCCATCGCTCCCCGCCTGGGACCCGAGTGACCCCCACGGGCCGGGCACAGGCCATCGCTCCCCGCCTGGCACCCGAGCGACCCCCCACGGGCCGGGCACAGGCCATCGCTCCCCGCCTGGGACCCGAGTGACCCCCCACGCACCGGGCTGGGCACAGGCCATCGCTCCCCGCCTGGGACCCGAGGGACCCCCGCGCGCCGGGCTGGGCACAGGCCATCGCTCCCCGCCTGGGACCCGAGCGACCCCCACGCGCCAGGCCGGGCACAGGCCATTGCTCCCCACAGTCCCGATGTCTGGGAGCGGCCTGCGGGGGCCGTGAGGAGCTGCAGGTGACTGAAGTGTCTGGCAGCCCGGCAAAGTGCGTCCGACCCGTATGCCCCTCTGCCGCCCGTCAGCCCATTGCCGCTGCCTGCTCTGGCCAGTCCCTCGGCAGCACCCGGCGTCACCGCGCAGAAGGGCCTCCAGGCTCCTCTCCTGCAAGCCCTGCCGAGCTGCCTAGCAGTGCCAGGAGCACTGTGCTGCTGTCACCAGAGGGGCGGGGGCAGAAACGTCGGTGCCCAGACGGGCCAGAGCCCACACCCCTCTGCCTCCGACTCCCTGCCCCTACCTGCCTGAGGCTCGGGGCGGGAGGTTGGGTGCCGGGCGCAGGCTCTGGGCTGGGGGAGGAGGTTGGGGTGTAGGAGGGGTCCAGGCTCTCGAAGGGGGGCTGGGTGCAGGATGCAGGCTTGGGGAGGGCCTGTGGGTGCAGGAGGGGGTGAGCGTGGCAGGCCATGGCCTGGAGCAGGGGCAGGCGCTGGATGAAGTCTGAGGGCTGGAGGGGTGCAGGAGTTTGGCAGCAGGAGGGGGGAGGAGGTTCTGGAGGGAGTGCAGGGGGAGGGAGCGGAGGGTGTCACTTACCTGGGGCACCCCCTCTGGCAGCAACTCAGTGGGGGGGGTGTCTCCGCACACTGCTCCTCCTTGACCGTCCCCTGGCCCCTCGTGCTGCCCCCCTGCCCCAAGCCTCTGCCGTTCCGCAGAAAACCCGGGTGACTGCAAATGCTCCGGGTAGCACAGTGGGGCTGGAGCGGCTGCTGGCGGGTGAGTCCCTGCGGCCCTGCAGGGGCGAGTTCTCCCGTGCCGCTCCAGTGCGGGGCGCAGCACCCAGAGACCCGCCGGGGGTCGCAGGGAGCGAGCGGCAGGCGGGAGGCTGCTCTGGCCCTGCAGCGGTGATCCGGCCGTGGGCGCCACTCGCCTGTGAACAGGACAGGCTGGAGCTCCCTGGGGTCAGCGCCCAGCGCCAAGACGGGCGCCAGGCCAGTGACGCTGGGCCCCTCGAGCGTCAGCGCGGGTGGTGGCCGGTGGAAGCGAGAGGGGGATTCCTTCCCGCCGCCTGCCTGGTGTCAGCCGCCATTCGCCAGACCCCAAAGAAATCCGCCGCAGCGGCGCCCGGCACGACCCAGCCACAGGAGAGCCAGCCAGCACCCCGGGTAGCCAGCTCCATCGCAGCCTGGGGCGTTCGAAATGCGCGTGGTGGGGGCACAGACCCGGCTGCCACGCTGCCCCCAGAGGGGAGGGGGGGGAGGCCCGTTTCCTTAGTGCTGTCAGGAACTCGGTGGAATGCATCAGACCAGAATGGGCCTCCATAGTCCTTGCTTCCACCACTGGCTGCGTGACCGTGGGTGAAGCACAGCTCTGCGCCTCAGTTTCCCCCTCGGCAAAATGGGGACACGGCTGTCCTGGGGGAAAGCCCTCTGCGTGGCCAGGGGTCATCACAGTTCTCGTTTAAAGGAGCTGAAACACGGAGGACTTTGAAGCCGCAGTCATGGCCGCATGTGCGTGGCAGGCCACCGGCTGCAATCCGCTTTCTTCCAGTTTGGCCCCCGTGCGGGACGCTCTGACGCGCGCGGAGGAGCAGAGAGAGGCGCTGTGCATGTGCTGGGGTTTGCTGGGCCATACACCGGCATCCCTGGGGACTGGAGGGGACAAGCAGCTGGAATAGTTTGCCCCGGAGAATCTCCTCCCGGGAAGCCCGGCCAGTAGCGTAATGGACACTCCAAGGGTGCGTCCGCTCAGCGGCTGGGGGCTGCTATCCGGCTCGGCTAGGCAGACGCTGGCGCTTGCAAAGCCACCCAAGGACAGTCCTGGCCAGCATGGGTGGCGGGTGAACCGAGGGCTGGGATTTTCCCTGTCTCCCCCGGGAACGGAACGCCGACCCCTGCCCCCAGCGTTACACATGCTGTGTTTTTTCTTTGCAGGTTTTCCGGCGAGCCAACAAGAACGGTGAGTAGTCAGGGCGTCGTGTCCTAGCCGCGCTGCCGGCGGGACAGTCGATGTCGTTCTTTTCTTTCTCTTTCTGTGGTTGGTTTGCACCCCAGCGCTATGAAGCCACAAGCCATGTGTGGGCACAGCAACGTATGTCCACGGCTTCTCCAGAACCACACGGGGCAACTCTGTTTTCTTAGTGTGAGCCCAGCAAATCATAGAGTCCTAAAACCCAAGAATTCTAGAAGTGGAAGGGACCTCGAGAGGCCATCGAGTCCAGTCCCCTGCCCTCACACAGGACCCAGCACCATCCAGACCCTCCCTGGCAGGTGTAACCTGCTCGTAAATATCTCCAGAGATGCAGAAATAATCAACCGCCAGCCCAAACAGGTTTCCTTCTGCAGGTTTCAAATGAAATAAGCTGCTCTTGGGCTCACAGTTCATAGAGCAAAACCCGTGCGGTTCCCTCCTGGCAGGTGCACACCAGTGCAGACGCATTTTCCTGGTTCTCCTGGTGTTGTGCACGTCTGACACGGGATTGCGAGCAGGCCCTCGTGAGCATTGTCCCTGCCGTATGGTGTGGCAGTGGAAGAAGAGGCGAAACGGCCAGCCCCTGCCTGGGGCCTGACCATCAGTGCTGGCCCTGCCTGCAGCCCCGCACCTGGCCTTGCTACCCTAGCCAGGCCTGGGCTTTGCAATTTCCCTGCAACCCAGCGAGGTTCCGATGCTGCTGCTGTTTCTGTTTCTGCCTTTGGCTGTTGCGGTGGCCTCCTGGCCCACACCGACAGCCAACTCCCAGCCTGTCCGAAAGCAAGAACTCCCCCCTGCAGCCCGCCTCTGGCCGCCCGCTGGCCGGGCGAGCAGCGTGAAAGCCAAGCCCCCTTCTGCATGGGCACGTGATGAGCCTCGTTCTCAGCTCGCTCCTGCCAGAGCGAATGGCTCCCCATGCCTGCGAGCGGGGAGGCGAAGGGCAGAGCCATGGAGTTCGAGGCCAGAGGGGCCCCGCAGATCACCCAGCCAGCCCTCCGGTTCCCCGCAGGTCGCCAGGAGCAGCCAGCGCTAATCTCAGCAACTGCCTGAGCCCAACGTCCGTGCTGCCCACGGGAGCTGGGCTGTTCTGTGCCCAGGCAGGGGTGCGCCAGTGCCCGTGCCCTGGTGGCCGCAGGGGTGAGCAAGAGCTACCCAGCTAGTCCTGGCATGTGCCCTGCCCCCCGGTCACTGCCAGCCGCCATGGGGGGATCGGACAGCCCCGCCCCACAGCCCCCGTTCTGCCAGCTGCGCACTGCGGAGCGCCTGCCCCAGAGCAGAGGGCCACAGGCACCGCTCAGCCCGGGGCACCCGGCTGGGAACTTGTCTGTGTAAGGTCAGGGGTCCTCCTGGGAATCGCTCTGCCGATGGGCCCTGGCCGGGCAGGGGAAGGGCTGGCCTCGTGCCTGGGCCAGGGCTCTATTCCCAGGGCAGCTGCGGGCTCCGATCCCCTCGCCCCAGCTGGATGCGGGCTGTTTCCTTCCTCCGGTCACTTGCCCGGCTGCGTCTGGTCGCTGAGCGTGTTGGCACGTTGGGGCAGAACCGTATTTTGCCCTTTTCCACCGTGGCGCAGTGAGACAGGCGAACGGTCACGCGCCGAGGACCGGGACTCTCCCCCCGCGTGCCCGGCGCATCCCCCGGCACTGCTCCCTCGAGCTGGGCGCCGCCCCGGCGTCCCCTGAAACGCCCGTTTGGCCGGGTCGGGGCTGGCTCCCTCGCGGTATGTCCACCAGCGGGCAGAGGAGTCTGGTGTCAGGGCACCCGGGTTCTGATCCCGGGCAGCCCACGCGTCTTGTACTGACTTTACGTGGCCGATCCACCTCTCTTTGCAGCCACATAATTCTGCCCCCCTTGTGCTTCTGTGCAGACGATGGCAGGCTGTCCTTTGGGGAGTTTAAGAACTATTTTGCTGATGGGATTCTGAGCGCCGAGGAGCTGTGGGAGCTGTTTAGTGGAGTCGACGGCCGTCATTCCGAGTAAGTACCCTGCTGCCCTCGCGGCGTCGGTGTCGCTCTGCTGTGCACCGTGACCCCGGCTCTGGGCCCTGGCTGCCGAGACCAGAGCCTCTGGCGCAGCAGGACAGGGCGAGGGGCGCCCCACGGGGCAGGCCCAGTGGTATGATCAGCCCGTCGGGGACAGCTGGAGAGGTACAGGGAAGGGCTATTAAAATGATCAGGGGTACGAGACCGGAGGAGAGATTCAACTGACGGGGACTTTCCAGCTTGCGAAAGAGACAGCTAAGTGGGGACCAACGGGCCTTGGCTGGTGCGAAGAAAGTGAATAGCTGGCCCAGTTTGACCAAGAAAAAACCTGAAATGATGTTTATCTAAACAGTCCAGGAGGGGAAACTGAGGCAGGCTGCCTGTTGCATGAGCCCAGGCCACGAGGTGGCCCACCAGAGAGCGCCCAGATTATTTGAAGGGGCACTGGCGGGGGGGGGGCTGCTGGGGCCACTCCTGCCCGAGAGCCCCATTGAGTCGGTGCCCGTGGCGCACATCCCCCGGCTGAGAACTGCTCATCCTCTGCACCAGCTCGTGGCTCGAAGCCGCCGTGAGCTGGGACTGTCACTTAGCACTGGGGGGGAGGCCTGTTGCTTTCACTCATGCCGCTGGGCGAGCTGGGGCCTTGCTCTCCCCTTGCTGCTCAGCGCCTGCTGGGAAAGGAGACGGGCTGTGGGCTGTGCGATCCGCGGGGGACGGGCGAGCGGTGGAGGGAGGGGCGGGGCCAGAGACGCCGGAGCGAACGCGGCAGGAGGACGAGCGCGAGGGGCGTGAATCCCAGAGGCAGCGGGGAGGAGTCCAGCACGTTCGTCCCCAAGGGTCCCTGGCAGGGCCTTTCGGGGAGCAAGGGGCTCAGGAGAGTTGTTGAATCGGAACGTGTCTGCGCACCCGCTCGGTGCTGGGGGGCGAGGGGCGAGCCATTGCCCCGGGGGCGGAGAGCAGAGCCCACCCACGCTGCCTCCTGGGCCTTGCTGAACGGCTCACAGGCCTTGCGAGGAGGCAGGCGGAGGCTGGACTGCGCAGGCCCGTGGCGCGGTCTCCCCGCCGAGCGGGCGCCCATTTCCCCGGGGAAGCTAGAGGCACTTGGATCGCTTTTCCAAGGATGGCCGTGGGCCCGGGAGCCTGCTTCTCTGCAGACCACGTCCCTGTCTGCCTTGCACCGCGTGAGGACTAGCCGGCAGGGGAGTAATCGGCTGATTTGCATTCAGCGCAGTAGCCCCATTACGGGAAACATCGTCACTGGCACCATTCGCCCTTGGCAGCTCCCTGCCGCCTCCAGCAGTCGGCTCCGATCCGCAGCAGGCTGACGGGAGGTTCTGTGATGGGAACCCCCCTCCCCCCCCCGGGGCTCCCACCAGGGCAGGCGTATGACGACCCATCGGCCGCGCTCCAGGCTGCGAGAGCAGCTGATGGGTCCCGTCAATATCCGCCCCACGTGCTGATCGACTCGCGCTCAGCGAGCGCTGCCTGTGGCGGGTGATACTCTGGGCTCTGATTTGGAACTTCTGCAAGCCCCGGGGAGGGATTTGCGAGGCCTGCAAAACAGCCCTTTTAATAAGGGCCTGTCTATCAAAAGTAGGATCCTATCTAGGTCACTGCTGCCCGGCGCTCGGCTCGGCTCAGCTCATGCCCTGACGCGTGAACAGGGGTGGACACTGCACCATCTCCTTAGCCGAGAGAACGGGCTACATCAGCTGGGGTCAAGTGCTGGGGGACGGTGCAAAAGCTGAGCCACCGGAATGAAATTGTCTTTCCCCACCCTCTACCTGGTCTCGCAGCGTCGCTTTTTCCCCTGCTGCCCGGGGCAGCCAGCTTCGCTTGCCTGGATTCGAACCCACGGGATCTTGTCCGTTTGACTTGTTGAGCCCGGGTTTCCCAGCTGGCCCCTTGAAGCTGCGCAGAACAGGAGCCAAGAGAAAATACCAAACGGGACATGCAGACAGGAATGGGCCAGAGAGATGGGAGAGCGAAAACCGACCCAGAGAGAAAAGAGCAATTTAGGATTGAACAAAGACCGTGAATGGCTGGCCAACTACAAAGGCAGTTTCTCCTCTCTTGGTGTTCACACCTCCACATCAGCTGCAGGAAGTGGGCCTCATCCTCCCTGACTGAACTGACCTCGTTATCTCTGGCCTTCCTCTTGATTGGTTCTTTTCACATGCCTGTATATTGATACCTGTCTCTGGAATTTCCACTCCATGTGTCTGACGAAGTGGGTCTTTGCCCACGAAAGCTCATGCTCCAACACATCTTAGTCAGTCTGAGGTGCCACAGGTTGTGCCTCAAACTCCTTCTCATTGTTTGGACTGGAAGGGTTGCCTGAGGGCCGGGGTCAGAAGAAGACCCCTCTGAACAAACGACAGGAGATGTATTGTCCTAGGATTGGGGACTCCATGACCACCACTCCCAAGGGAGGAGTCGGGGGCCCCCTCCGACGGGGGACGGAGCCATCCATCTGCCGCCCAGACTGGGAACCTCGAGAAGCGCTGCTTGCCGGGAGCAAGAATTCGGGAAATGCCAGAGCTCTGCTAAGACTGATCAAGCCATCAGACCACTGCCCCGTCCTGCTTCTCCACACGGGCACGGCCAAGAATGGCCCTGAGCAGGTCGCCGCTGCCGCCGGGGCTCTGGGAAGGAAGGGTAAAGGAGTTTGAGGCGCAAGCCGTGTTCTCTTCCCCCTCCCTGTGGCAGAAGGCGGGCCCGGCGGTGATGGAGGCCGTGCGTGGTTGTGCGGGTGATGGAGGCCGTGCGTGGTTGTGCGGGTGATGGAGGCCGTGCGTGGTTGTGCGGGTGATGGAGGCCGTGCGTGGTTGTGCGGGTGATGGAGGCCGTGCGTGGTTGTGCGGGTGATGGAGGCCGTGCGTGGTTGTGCGGGTGATGGAGGCCGTGCGTGGTTGTGCGGGTGATGGAGGCCGTGCGTGGTTGTGCGGGTGATGGAGGCCGTGCGTGGTTGTGCGGGTGATGGAGGCCGTGCGTGGTTGCGTGGGTGATGGAGGCCGTGCGTGGTTGCGTGGGTGATGGAGGCCGTGCGTGGTTGTGCGGGTGATGGAGGTCGTGCGTGGTTGCGCGGGTGATGGAGGCCGTGCGTGGTTGCGCGGGTGATGGAGGCCGTGCGTGGTTGCGCGGGTGATGGAGGCCGTGCGTGGTTGTGCGGGTGATGGAGGCCGTGCGTGGTTGTGCGGGTGATGGAGGCCGTGCGTGGTTGTGCGGGTGATGGAGGCCGTGCGTGGTTGTGCGGGTGATGGAGGCCGTGCGTGGTTGCGTGGGTGATGGAGGCCGTGCGTGGTTGCGTGGGTGATGGAGGCCGTGCGTGGTTGTGCGGGTGATGGAGGCCGTGCGTGGTTGTGCGGGTGATGGAGGCCGTGCGTGGTTGTGCGGGTGATGGAGGCCGTGCGTGGTTGTGCGGGTGATGGAGGCCGTGCGTGGTTGTGCGGGTGATGGAGGCCGTGCGTGGTTGTGCGGGTGATGGAGGCCGTGCGTGGTTGCGTGGGTGATGGAGGCCGTGCGTGGTTGCGTGGGTGATGGAGGCCGTGCGTGGTTGTGCGGGTGATGGAGGCCGTGCGTGGTTGTGCGGGTGATGGAGGCCGTGCGTGGTTGCGCGGGTGATGGAGGCCGTGCGTGGTTGCGCGGGTGATGGAGGCCGTGCGTGGTTGTGCGGGTGATGGAGGCCGTGCGTGGTTGTGCAGGTGATGGAGGCCGTGCGTGGTTGTGCGGGTGATGGAGGCCGTGCGTGGTTGCGCGGGTGATGGAGGCCGTGCGTGGTTGTGCGGGTGATGTCAGAGAGAGGGCTGTGGGTTCCTTGGCACAAGGATTGGTAGGGAGCCCTGGGAGCCACCTCCCGGAGAGGGAAGAGCTTGCAGACCTACTGGGAGGCTTTAACCCAGGCTCGTGGGGGATGGTGGCCTAATCCCTGAGGTCGCTGGGGTACCAGGAGGGGACAGAAGGGGAAGGTGCGATGGGGACGCTGCCGGATCCCTACTGAGAGAGCAGGGCAGTCGGCTCATTCTCATAGGTGCCCGCCCACAAACACAGAAGCCTGGGAACAAGCAGGAAGAATGGGAAGTCCTGGCAAGGTCGAGAAACCGTGAGGTGACTGGAACAGCCGAGGTGGGGGTGGCTCCCGTGGCTGGAGCGCTGTGGGGAAGGGAATGCCGCGTTCGGGGCAGGGGCGGAGGAGTTGCCGTGTGGGTACGAGCCGGGGGATTGCCCAGAGCTCCGGTAGAAACTGAGGTGAGCCTGCGGAGAGTCGCTGGGTTAAGGGTAGCGGCGAGAGCAGCCAGGCCGATGACGAAAGCTGCTGCCCTAGCACGTCTGCTAGTCTCCAGGGCGCCACGGGGCTCCTGGTTTCTCGCATCCAGGCTAACCCGGCTGATGTCATTTGGGCCCCGGACCAGGATGAGGGAGACGAGGATTTCTTTGGACAACTAAGTGAGGTTTCCAGATCCCCGGCCCTGCTTCTCATGGGGGACTGGCATCTGCTGGCAGAGCGCCGCAGCAGCACAGACCATCCAGGAAGCTTTCGGAGAGGGATGAGGACGATTTCCTGGTGCAAGTGCTGGAGGGACCCACTAGGACCTGCTGCTCCCGCACCGGGAAGTCGGAAGAGAAGAGGGAGTAGGTGGCTACCTGGGCGATGAGCGGGCCCTGGCGAAAGGAGAGCAGCAGGGTATGGACCCTGCAGTGCAGGCCAGCCCACGGCCTCCCTCGGGATCCCTTGAGAGGCTAAGCGGCGGGGAAGGCGGCCGTGGGGCCGGCTGTGGGCGGGCACAGAACCGAGCCGTCCCGCCGTGCAGAAGGAATAGCCAATGTGGCGGGAGGAAAGGAAGCTCACAAGCAGTGGAGCCTGAACGGATGCCGGGGGGGGGGGTAAATACGCCGCTCGCGCACGCAGGGGTTACTCAGGGAGGCCAAAGCGCAGTTGCAGCTCGTGCGGGATGCAGGGGGGGGCAAGACGGGTGCTACAGGCACGTCAGCAATAAGAGGGGTCAGGGAGGGTGGGGCCCTTGCTGGGTGAGGGAGGCAAACGGCTGACAGGTGAGGTGGGAAAAGCTGACGTACTCAAAGCTTTTTTGCCTCTGTCTTCGGAGGCGAGGCCAGTCCCAGCCTGCTGCACTGGGCAGCATGGGGCAGAGGCGGGCAGCCCTCGGTGCTGAAAGACCAGGGTAAGGACTGTTTAGAGAAGCTGGACACACACAGATCCATGGGGCCGGATCTAATGCCTCCGAGGCCAGAGGCAGCGGGTTGTATGGGCCTCTGGGACCAGGAATATTCCTGACCCGGGTCCAGGCTCTAGTAGAGCTCAGCTGCTGCTCTCCATGTGCCCGTCCCATGCGTCCCCCAGCCCCACCTGCCATCCCATGCACTCCCCCACCCCACACATGCATCCCGCTGTCCAGGGGAGAGGCGGGTTCCACCCAGCTGCTTAGCAGAGCACCCCGCATTGGCAGCGTGTGTTTCTACTGGTGGTGCACATCTGCACGTACAGTTTATTCCACACATGGAATTCTGGGTCTAGCTACCTGGCATTCGTTTCCCCAAGCCCTTTGGACCGCCCAGCGCGACGTGGCTTTGCTGGGATTGGTTTGCGATGGATTGAATAACGCTGCCCACCCAGGGAATTAATAACGGCCACGTGTCTTTCTAGCCTGGGCCAGCCAGGGTGCTGTGAAAACCAAGGTCCATCCAATTCTCCCTTCTGCAAGGGATCGCTGGCAGACTGCGGCGGCAGGGCAGAGGCTGAACGTGGGTGTATTGAGGGAGGTTAGGGAGGAGAGGCTGAAGCTGAGCATGGTCGTGTGTTGTCTGGAGAAGCCGGTAGGAAACGACCCTGAGTTCCTGGTCACAGGGAGACACACAATGCTGGACATTTTCTCTCTCTCGCACGCCCACAAGAAGCAAGGAGGCCAGAGAATAGTAAGGGCCTAGACGATTTCTCTGAAGAGAGGATGGGTCTCCAACTTCCAAGGGAAGCCATGAAAACCATCTCCCCACTCTGCTGTGGCTGATGTCCAGGGCTGTGTCTAGACTGGCATGATTTTCCGGAAATGCTTTTAACCGAAAAGTTTTCCGTTAAAAGCATTTTCGGAAAAGAGCGTCTAGATTGGCACGGACGCTTTTCTGCAAAAGCACTTTTTGTGGAAAAGCGTCCGTGGCCAATCTAGATGCGCTTTTCCGCAAAAAAACCCCGATCGCCGTTTTCATGATCGGGGCTTTTTTGCGGAAAACAAATCTGGGCTGTCTACACGGGCCCTTTGGCACAAAAGTTTTGCCCGAATGGGAGCAGCATCGTATTTGCGCAAGAACACTGACAATTTTACAGGAGATTGTCAGTGCTTTTGTGGAAATTCAAGCGGCCAGTGTAGACAGCTGGCAAGTTTTTCCGGAAAAGTGGCTGATTTTCTGGAAAAACTGGCCAGTCTAGACACAGCCCAGGTGTTTTCTGAGCAAAACCCCAAGAATCCGGCGCTGGGCTAATGGGTTAATTGGTCATTCGTGGCTCGTCCGAGGAGAGCCCCGCGGCAGTGTGGAGACCCTGGCTAATGAGCCCTGCACGAGTCAGGCCGGGGGCTGGGCGGGAAAGAGAATCCCAAAGCTCACGCTCCCGTCTGTCCTGATCCCAGGCAGCCCTCCGGAGGAACAGCAGGGCCGGATTCCCGGCCAGGAGCCCCCAGTGCCTTCCAACGGCTGCCTCCTGCCTTGTGCTGCGGGAGCGTTTCCCAAGTCCCCTAGACTCGTAGGGATTATGACCGGGAGGGGCCCAGGAGCGCATCTCCTCCAGCCCTCGCACTGAGGCAGGACCCGCAAAGCTAGGCCCCCCGCTGCGGGGTTTCTGCAGCCTCCCCTCGGCTGTTTGCCCCAGCGTCTGACCTAACCCCCCTCGCGTCGGGTGCAGCCCGCTGCTTCTTGCAGGGCCTCTGTGGGCGTGGAGCGCGACGGAGCGGCACCTGCTTTCAGCGCATGTGAGGGTTGTTAGGAGAGCCCTGCTCGTCTCTGCTCAGGAACTCACCCCCCCGCACACATACACACGCTCTCTTCCCCCCTCCCACCCGCTGAACTGTCCTGAATTCACCCGCCGGCAGCCCGCTCTTGCGATGGCCTTGCAATGGCGCTGCCCCCAGCCAGCGAGCGCGGACTAGCTAAGCCTGGGTGCACACCACCGACGAGGCACGTGTGGGCAGCCAGCTTTCGCTGGTGGTCTGCCAGGCAGGGAGGGGCAGGCCGGGGCATCCGGGTGCACCCTGGAATGAAACTTGCCTCCCGTTTGAATCCCGCAGCGTGCTGATTGAGCGGCAGGACCCGCCTCTGAGCCTGGCTCGGTGTTCAGCCAATGATGAATTGATGCTCGCTAAGCATTTGGAAGGTGCCAGCGTTAGGAATAACCCTGGGCTGCTGCTGAGAAGCCAAAACCGGGGCCCAGTTGATATCGGTGCCAGTGGCATCGGAGCTGTGTCCGCAGTGGGGGTGCTGAGAGCCACTGAACTCGGCTGTGACCCTGGACCTGATGGAAACCACTTCAAGTGGGGGGGGGGAGCTGGCAGGCCCCCCAGTCCCAGCACTTACGGTGTGGCGGTGGCTCTTTGGGATGGCAACTTCTGCCCATCAGCCTGGACCGACACCCGCCAGCTCGTTCCACGGGGCATCGCTCAACGGCAGCAAAGATGGGCAAGTCAGCGCGGGATTGTCCTGTTTGGTCCGCTCGCAACAGCAGCTCCTGGAAGCAAAACGGAAACAGACCCCTCCAGTCAGCCGCCGGCCGAGGAATTCTGGCAGGAAACCGAGTCTCAGGAAACGTCACGAGGCTGCGTCTGGCTCGTTACTTCCACTCGTCTAATTTTCGAGGGCGCGTTTCACCCAGCGGGGCACCTCTGTGGCTTGGGTGCGGAGAGGCCTCTTCCCGCAGAGTGACTTGGAGTCACAAGCAGATTTATGAGTGGCAGGGGGAAGCGGGGCCCTCCTTCCTCCGCCGTTCGGCCCCACAGCCATGCGGGCGCGCACGGGGGAGCCTTGCTGGGTTAGCGACTGGCCCGCAGGCTCCAGGAGCTCTGTGGGGAGGGTGGAGTCCCGTGTTCGGTACCGTGGGGTTTGTTTACAAAGAACATGCTCCGAGTGCTATGTCCCGGGATGGGGGGACTCCAACGGGGGGGAGAGGTTCCTTTGTTCGTTGTTCCAGGCCTCTCTGCAACCAGCCCGGTGCCCACAAGCTCTCTCTTGGTTTTCGGTCTGCGTCCTGCGGCGTCACACGCCCGCGGCTCTGCCGAAGCTCGCTCCAGGGCGTGCACCCGAGTGGGGGAATCCCTCTGCTAGTGGGAGGTGGAGGTGTAGCTAGAGAGACACGGTGCAGCTGTGCCGGCTGCGTCTCGCATCCCACCCATGGGGGCGGCTGGGCTGACCGGGGCGGCTGGCCTTGCCAGGAAGGGCTGCAGGCAGGCTAGGCAAGGGGCCGTAGGTGCCTAGGCCTTTGCTGCAAGCGCCATGTGCCAGCGCATCCATGCGCCTTTGTTTTGAAGAACCTGTGCCGGCGTCGCTCCAGTTGGCTTGCTGGTCACCGGTGCCGGGAGGAGACAGGCCCACGGAGGCCACGCCCAGGCGGGCCGGTCATGGTAACGTGATGGGGACGTGGGGCTGCAGCCCAGCAAGCCGGTCCCGGGGCAGCCGGATCAGGGCTTCGGCGAGAGAGAGGTGCAGGAGGCTGCGTAGGTGATGCCCTGCTCAGACGCACAGCTCGTCCTGCATGCCTGACGCTCCGCAGCGGTGCCCCCCTCCTGCAGCTCTGGTCCGTGGGCTGCCCTCAGGTTTCTGTGAGTCCATGTGCCTGGCACCAGCTTCTCCCACTGTGCCCCCCCAGTGCCAGGACCAAGGTTCCTAGCCTGGTGGCTACTGCAAAAGCCTGGTTTTCCACTGGCGACTAGTCGAGATGAATGTTGCCTCCAGCTTGCCGGAAGGGCCGAGCTCATTGGCAGGGCTCGTGGACCCGGCTCCGGCGTGATCTTGCTTTAAAGGTACCCTCTGAGCAGCCCCCGCCCTGCGGGACCAAAGCTTGCGACTGCCCGGGGCTTGCTGGGCCTCCCCGTTGCCGTGGGAGAGGTTAGAACGTGGCCCTTCGAACCCCCCCCCCCCCGGTTACTGCCAAAAACGCCACTTGGAGAGCCAGCACTGTTGGCTCGCGTAGAAAAACGGGGCCAAAGGAATCCACTGCGCCCGGCCGACCCCCCGCTGCTGCCTTGGAAGCAGCTGGGAGCAGCAGATGCCAAACCTCCCCCCAGTCAGGCCCTGCAGCACACCTGTATAACTCATGTATTTTTTAAATCAAGCTTTTAAGAGCATGCTGCCGGGCGGCGTGGGGACTAGGGATTTCGTCAGGGCCTCGCGTCTGCTGCGCTCGGCTATTGGCAGCTGCCGTCTCTCGAGACCAGCCCCATCCTCTAACGAGAGGTTGTTTTCTGTCTTTTGCAGCAACGTAGAGACGGAGAAGTTGTGCGGTAAGTAGGGCCGCCGGCTCGGTGCTCTGCATGAATTAGCCCGGACAGAGTGTCTCAGAATTGCCCCGGTTTCTCGCTTTGCAGCATCAGGCGCTAGTCACTGGCGGAGCCGGGGTGCTAGGGAGGTAACAGGGTAGTCGATTAACTAATAAACAAAGGCTTATCGGTCAATGCTATAGACTACACACATCCCCCCCCAACTAATAAACAAAGGCTTATCGGTCAATGCTATAGACTACACACATCCCCCCCCCCCCCCCAACTAATAAACAAAGGCTTATCGGTCAATGCTATAGACTACACACATTCCCCCCCCCCCAACTAATAAACAAAGGCTTATCGGTCAATGCTATAGACTACACACATCCCCCCCCCCCCCAACTAATAAACAAAGGCTTGTCGGTCAATGCTATAGACTACACACATCCCCCCCCCCAACTAATAAACAAAGGCTTATCGGTCAATGCTATAGACTACACACATTCCCCCCCCCCCCCAACTAATAAACAAAGGCTTATCGGTCAATGCTATAGACTACACACATTCCCCCCCCCCCAACTAATAAACAAAGGCTTATCGGTCAATGCTATAGACTACACACATCCCCCCCCCCCCCAACTAATAAACAAAGGCTTATCGGTCAATGCTATAGACTACACACATCCCCCCCCCCAACTAATAAACAAAGGCTTATCGGTCAATGCTATAGACTACACACATTCCCCCCCCCCCCCCAACTAATAAACAAAGGCTTATCGGTCAATGCTATAGACTACACACATTCTCCCCCCCCCCCCACTAATAAACAAAGGCTTATCGGTCAATGCTATAGACTACACACATTCTCCCCCCCCCCCCCCCCACTAATAAACAAAGGCTTATCGGTCAATGCTATAGACTACACACATCCCCCCCAACTAATAAACAAAGGCTTATCGGTCAATGCTATAGACTACACACATTCCCCCCCCCCCCAACTAATAAACAAAGGCTTATCGGTCAATGCTATAGACTACACACATTCCCCCCCCAACTAATAAACAAAGGCTTATCGGTCAATGCTATAGACTACACACATTTCCCCCCCCCCCCCCAACTAATAAACAAAGGCTTATCGGTCAATGCTATAGACTACACACATTTCCCCCCCCCCCCCAACTAATAAACAAAGGCTTATCGGTCAATGCTATAGACTACACACATTCCCCCCCCAACTGATAAACAAAGGCTTATCAGTCAATGCTATAGACTACACACATTCCCCCTCCCCAACTAATAAACAAAGGCTTATCGGTCAATGCTATAGACTACACACATTCCCCCTCCCCAACTAATAAACAAAGGCTTATCGGTCAATGCTATAGACTACACACATTCCCCCTCCCCAACTAATAAACAAAGGCTTATCGGTCAATGCTATAGACTACACACATTCCCCCCCCCCCCCCCAACTAATAAACAAAGGCTTATCGGTCAATGCTATAGACTACACACATTCCCCCCCCCCCCCAACTAATAAACAAAGGCTTATCGGTCAATGCTATAGACTACACACATTCCCCCCCCCCCCCAACTAATAAACAAAGGCTTATCGGTCAATGCTATAGACTACACACATTCCCCCCCCCCCCAACTAATAAACAAAGGCTTATCAGTCAATGCTATAGACTACACACATCCCCCCCCCCCCCAACTAATAAACAAAGGCTTATCGGTCAATGCTATAGACTACACACATTCCCCCCCCAACTGATAAACAAAGGCTTATCGGTCAGTGCTATAGACTACACACATTCCCCCCCCAACTGATAAACAAAGGCTTATCGGTCAATGCTATAGACTACACACATTCCCCCCCCAACTGATAAACAAAGGCTTATCGGTCAATGCTATAGACTACACACATTCCCCCCCCCCCCAACTAATAAACAAAGGCTTATCGGTCAATGCTATAGACTACACACATCCCCCCCCCCAACTAATAAACAAAGGCTTATCGGTCAATGCTATAGACTACACACATTCCCCCCCCCCCCAACTAATAAACAAAGGCTTATCGGTCAATGCTATAGACTACACACATTCCCCCCCCCCCAAAACAAAAAACAAAACCCCATTTTTTAGCAGGCTGGCCAGCAGCCCGGCTCAGTCCTGGTTTGCGCCAGTCTGGGGCGTGCCCCCGCTGTGGCTCTGCATTTAAAGAGTATTAGGAGTTAAGTGGGCAGGCAGCCCGGCTCAACCCGGGTCTGGGAGCTCAGCCCCCCGCCCCCCGGACAGGAGCTTCTGCCATCCTGTGCTGCTGCTGCTTTCTCAGAGGCTGCAGCCCAGGGCGACAGGCAGCTGGTGCGTGAGGGGAGCTGGTTTTTAAACTGGCTCCCCTCGTGGGCCAGCTCCTGCCTGGCGCCCCACACTGCTGCATCTGATACAGAGGCAACAGTGTGGGGTGGCAGGGGACTCCCCAGGAGTGGGGCAGGAGCACCCTGGCTTCCGGCCCCGCCCCCGGGGCTGTAGAATAGTCAAGTAACCACTAAGAATTCAGGAGGTTACTCGGCTATTGGCTTAACCGATATTTACCATCCCTAGTGCTGGGCTGGATGCAGCCAGTGCAATGCCAGCGTCTCTGCCAGTGGGGCTAGGCGGAGGTTACAGGGGCTCTGCACGGCCCTGGCGGGACATTGCGACCCCAGGAGGGAAAGGGCGTTCTGCTCTCCAGCCGCGGGCTGGCAAGCCGGACGCGTTGCCCTAAAGACAGTGGGAGTAACAGGGCATAGCGGAGAGCAGGCTTTGGCCGTATTTCAGGAGGTCTGGCGCTGCCGCTGCCTGCGGTGGAGGAGATGAGCTGCGGCTGCCGGTCCGGGGGGGGAGAGGGCTCAGCATAAACCAGTCTCCCAGCCACAGGGGTCCCAGGGAAGGGCAGGAAGGAGCCAGGCCTTGAGGGAATCGCGTTGGGAGCTGCTGTTGCTCTTCTGTCCCACTCCAGATTATTTCTCGGCGCACCTGGGGGAATACAGCCACGTGCTCTCGGCTTTGGAAGCCCTCAACACTGCTGTGCTGGCTGCCATGGACAGAGCCAAGCTGGTGAGGATGGGGCCGTGTAGCATCCGGGTCTGAGAGCGCGGGGAGGAGGGAGCTCGGGCTGCAGTGCCGTGTCTCTGTAACACGGGCGTCAGGCCCTCAGACGCTTACTTAATAGCCCTTGCTGGGAAAGTCAGTTCATGCGCGTGCGTGTTACTGACAATGTGATTAACCGGCCCGTGTGTATGTGCAGCACTGCCTGTGACAGGCTGGGCCTCTCCAGTCCGGCACCCTCGGGACCTGACCGGTGCTGAACCAGGGAATGTGCTGAACCACAAGAGGTCAATATTGTCTAGCAGCATCCCCAACACTTCCCCTGCTTCCTGGGCTCTTAGAAGACATTTGGGGGTAAATTCGAGCTAAAGAACAGCACAGAACACTGAGAGCCAGGACTGATGGCTGGAAACAAACTTTATGGGACCACGGGAAACCTGGCCCCGCTAAGTGGACTTGCTGCTAACCCGATGGCAGACCAGCGATGTTGCTGGACCAGAGAGTGCCGGATTAGAGAGGTTTAGCCTGTAGTGGACGAAACAGAAACTCTTCAGCTGCGTGTCAGAGGCAATGTTGCCTCTAATCTTTTATCCACATGTGGATTTTTCCCATCCATGTGCAGAATAATTTTTATGTCCACAGAGGCATGTGCGGATGTGCACCACCAGTAGAAACATAAACCCTAGCTGTGGGCGCTATGCAAATCAGCTGGGTGGCACTGGACTCTCCTGAGTGGCTGCACAAGTGCCCGGCTTACAGGGAACACTGGTCATAGGCCCTATACTGCTAGCAGCCCGTGCCAGTTCTAACTGAGCCCAAGCAGTAGCAATGTGTCCTTGGAGCTGAGAGATCTGCGTTCCCGCCCGGCTGTCCCACAGCGTCCTGAGAGGCGGGGGGAGGATGTACAGCACAGGAACAAGCGGGAGGTCCAGGTTAGAACTGGCTGTTGCAGCACTGAACTGGTTGTAAAATGTGGGCTGGGTGGGCCCAGTGCAAACATGCTCCCTGCTGCCCGGTGCCAGTGTGCAGCCGGGCCGGTGAGTAAAATCAGTGTTTTCCGAAGTCACAGCAGCGTGCCCCGGGCCGTGGATGGGTTTGGAAAGCCGAGGGGAGCAGGCCTTGCCCACATGTCACCACGGGGCTACTGGTTGTTCTTAAACTTGTAAATCGCCACCCTTGCAATCTGGCTCGGGGGTTACATGCCTGGTCCAGGCAGAGCAGGGACAACACCGTGTGACCCGAGGTAGGTGTCCGTTCAGAACTAACCAGCACAGCTTGAGAACTGCCCAGCCCACGGAACGAAGGGCAGATCCAGCAGGTTCCCAGGAAGTATCCAGACACAGCGCGGTGGGTTGGGACGATGCCACGCGCGAGAAGCAGCTCTATTGATTGGATGCGTTCCTGACCACCGATCACTCACCCTGCTCCAGCTGGCTGGGCATTCCCCCGGCTCTGCGGGCATGGCTGGAAGAAAAATCTGTGGCTATTGTCTAGGCCAGGCAGGCCTGCCTGCTTGTGTGTGGCATGGCAGCGATGCGCTGTGTCGGACCCGGGGCACGTACTAACCACTGGGCTGTGGGCTCAATCTCTTAATTGCTTATGCCAAGGGGATCAGCTCCAGCCACGGAACTGGTGGTCAGGGCACGCTCCTGGGATGTGGGGACCCAGGTTCATTTGGGTCTCGCACGCAGCAGGTAAGTGCCCAGCCCTGGCCTTTTTGCTGTTCTGGGAGGGGAGCTTCCTGGTTTTTCATGGCAAGCCTGGAAGGTTTTGGTCTATTTTGGGATGGAAACAAAATTCAAAACCTTGAAATGTTCATAGAAGCAGAAATCGTGTTTTCCTCTCTCCCTGCCACGGCAGCGCCTCGGCGTGAGCAGACTTGGGGTTCAGGCCCATCCACCCGCTGAAAAGCGGCTTAGAGAGTGCAGCCTTGTTACCTAGCACCTCTGGACCTGACTCCCAAAGCCCAGCTGCTCCTCTTCCTGCCACTGCCTTTCTGGGCCAGTCCCTTTGCGCGTCTGTGCCTGTTTCCCCATTTGTAAACGGGGACAAAGCTGCTGATGCTCTTGGAAAGGTGCTGTGGGACCGACAGGTTAAGACCGACACATCAGGCCTGCCTTGCACCGCCCTGTTTGAACAGAACGTGGGAACACCTGCTTTTCCCGGGCTTGCTTGTCGCCCGTCACTGTAGCTGGTCTTCGTTCAAACGGCCGGCTGGTGTTATGAAAACCCGAGACCCTCCTGCACCACCCAGGCAGCATCCTTAGCCATGGAGCGGGAGCCCTTGCACTGGACGGGAGCGGTCGGCTGGGCTGGGCCGGCAGTAAGGGGAGCGCCGGCAGGGGTAGTGTGGAGATGCTCTCGGCAGCGCCTGGCACGTGCCAAAAGGGGCACGCAAGATGGCATTGCACGGCACACGCAATGAACAGACTCCCCCTCGCCCCCCACCCGCAGCGGGGAGCCCGCGCTGGCGATCCAGCACTGGCCCCCCACATGGCACCAGCGAACACCCCCCTCGTGATCCTTTGGGTGGCCAGTTCTGGGCGGGGGAAGGCAAGAGCGGGGCACCGCCCGAACCTCCCTCCCCCGTGCTCCGGCTGGGCGGGGGGAGGCAAGAGCGGGGCGCTGCCCGAACCTCCCTCCCCCGTGCTCCGGCTGGCGGGGGGAGGCAAGAGCGGGGCACCGCCCGAACCTCCCTCCCCCGTGCTCCGGCTGGGCGGGGGGAGGCAAGAGCGGGGCGCTGCCCGAACCTCCCTCCCCCGTGCTCCGGCTGGCGGGGGGAGGCAAGAGCGGGGCACCGCCCGAACCTCCCTCCCCCGTGCTCCGGCTGGCGGGGGGAGGCAAGAGCGGGGCACCGCCCGAACCTCCCTCCCCCGTGCTCCGGCTGGGCGGGGGGAGGCAAGAGCGGGGCGCTGCCCGAACCTCCCTCCCCCGTGCTCCGGCTGGCGGGGGGAGGCAAGAGCGGGGCGCTGCCCGAACCTCCCTCCCCCGTGCTCCGGCTGGCGGGGGGAGGCAAGAGCGGGGCACCGCCCGAACCTCCCTCCCCCGTGCTCCGGCTGGGCGGGGGGAGGCAAGAGCGGGGCGCTGCCCGAACCTCCCTCCCCCGTGCTCCGGCTGGCGGGGGGAGGCAAGAGCGGGGCACCGCCCGAACCTCCCTCCCCCGTGCTCCGGCTGGGCGGGGGGAGGCAAGAGCGGGGCGCCGCCCGAACCTCCCTCCCCCGTGCTCCGGCTGGCGGGGAAAGGCAAGAGCGGGGCGCTGCCCGAACCTCCCTCCCCCGTGCTCCGGCTGGCGGGGGGAGGCAAGAGCGGGGCGCTGCCCGAACCTCCCTCCCCCGTGCTCCGGCTGGCGGGGGGAGGCAAGAGCGGGGCGCTGCCCGAACCTCCCTCCCCCGTGCTCCGGCTGGCGGGGAAAGGCAAGAGCGGGGCGCCGCCCGAACCTCCCTCCCCCGTGCTCCGGCTGGCGGGGGGAGGCAAGAGCGGGGCGCTGCCCGAACCTCCCTCCCCCGTGCTCCGGCTGGGTGGGGGAAGGCAAGAGCGGGGCGCTGCCCGAACCTCCCTCCCCCGTGCTCCGGCTGGCGGGGGGAGGCAAGAGCAGGGCGCTGCCCCAGCCTCCCTCCCCCGTGCATGAAGGGCGAATGGGAGAGTGAAGCGGCGCGCGGTGGAGAGCCCCCCCCCCCTTCCCGGGAGAGCGGCGTGGCCCAGGCCGGGCGGGTTCAGTCTTGGCGCGGTTGCCGACCCTGCTCTACGTTCGTCTGGCCGGTTGCTGTTGGCGGAGGTGGAGCCCGCAGGCGGCTCCCGGCTTGTCCTGGGGAAATGCGGCATCTTCCGCTGTTGTTGATGCCGAATAGTTGAGCACTCGCGGCGTCCGGATACTTCACCGTGCCCAGCGCCAGCCACCGACACGTTCTGCTCCCCGCCACACAGGCGAGTTCAGAGTTAACGCCGCAGGCTTATTTGGCCTGACTCCTGATTTACTGCAGCGCAGCACAGAGCAGAGTCTGGCCCAGGCCCTCGGCCTTGAAGAGAGACTCTGCACTGAGGACTGGCTGGTACCAGGCGGGGGTCCCAAAGAGAAGTGCACCGGGCAGCTCCTCATTGAAAGCAATGACACGACTTGATCGTTCTTAGGGATTTTGAATACTCAGTTGTTAGCATGCGTCTGTGTGACGGCGCGTTGGGGTTTCCCGTCTCCTGCACCCCCGTAGTGGCACGGACAGACTCCCCCAGCCGGTAGACTAGAGGGAGTTTACTGCTTCTCCAGATACAGCACAGCACAGATGTCATCTGGTTACAGGGCAGGCCTAGGATGCCTCAGCCCTCCTTGAGATGGGGGAGCCTGGGCCCCTAAATCCCAGCCCCTTGCCTAGGCTGCTTCCTCCATGAAACCAGCCAGAAACCTAACTCACCCACTTCCAGCCCTGCCCCCAGCCAGGGCTCCACTCCCCTTCTTCCCATTGTCCCACTCTCTGGGAGATCACTGGTCAGAGAGGTTCAAAGCCCCCTTGCATAATGACTCATCCCCTGCCCTGCTGGGCCGTGCTGCAGCCAGCAGCCAGTAGAGGTCACTCACAACCCAGCATAGCAACCAGCAAGGTACCCCCCACTACGTCAGTCTGCCAGGAGGCAAACAGGAGTGTGTCCCTGAAGCAGTTGGAGCTGTGCTAATCTGTCTGGGATGGGAATCTGTGTGTCAGCCCCATCCTGATCAGCACCTACCTCTCCTGCTGTGGAGGGGGCATCTCACCGCCCAAAATGAACAGTGGGGTGCCCCATTGGTCACCTAGAAGGTGCCTATTGTGACGTAGTGGGGGTACCTGGCTGGTTTCTATACAGCTGGCTCTGGGGTAACCACCACTGGCTGCCGTGGGTACCACGACCCAGCAAAACAGGATGAGTCACTACGCAAACGAGTATGGCCAGCCACCCCCCATGGAGAGGAACAAAGGAAGGTGGATGCTGCCCTGGCTGGGGGGCAGGGCTGGAAGAGGGTTGGTTAGTTAGTGGCTGGCTGGAAGCATGGAGGAGACAGCCTAGGGAAAGGGACTGGAGTTTAGGGGCCCAGTCTTCCCCATCTCAAGGGGGCCTGAGGCATCCTAGCCCAGCTCTGTGACCAGATTACATCTGTGCTGTGCTGTATCCTGGAGAGGCAATAAACTTCCTCTATTCCACCGGCTGGTGCAGTCTGTTTGTGCCATTTCGGGGTGCAGGAGACGGGGGAACCCCATCGCGCCGTCACACTGGTGTCGGGGTGGGATGCACTGCACCCCGTGGATGGAGCTTCCAGCGGCGAGCGACAAGGCGCAGTAGAAGCAAGAGCCCTGGAGCCAGGCGTGCTGGAGTCAGAGCGAAGCAGTTCCTGGGAATCGTGGGGCGCGGCAGCACTAGACTGGTGAGTCTGCACCGAGGGGCCCAGCGGGCAGATGGCCTACGCCCGACTCTTGAAGGCAGAGCTGGTGGGGCTGTGCAGAGAGAGGAGCTTGCCTGTGCGGAAAGCAGCCAAGGCCCAGCTGATTGCCCAGCTGGAAGAGAATGACCAGCCACAGGGCCAGGATCTTGTCCCCCGGGGAAGCAGCCAGACCCCCCCTGCGAGTGTGTCAGGCTCAGAGAGGGAGAGGAGCGCTGGAACCCACCGGAGAGATGAGACAGCGTCTCCCGGGAGGCCTGCAAGCCGTAGCCCATCTAGGGCAGGAGCTAGCCCAGCGGAGCTGCGGCGGCTGGAGATCCAGCTGCGGATGATGGAATTGGAAGTAGAGGACCGAGAGAGGGACCGCCAGGACCGAGAGAAGGAGCGCCAAGATCGAGAAAGGGACCGCCAGGACCGAGAGAGGCAGCGACAGCATGAGCTGGCCATGGCAGAGCGGAGAACCGGCGGGGCACCGGCTGCGCCAAGAGTGGATGGGCCCCAGGGTCCCAGGACTGCCAGGCGCTTGGAGAGGCTCGTGGTGGCCCAATTGAAGGACATGGGCGACATAGACGGGTTCCTCAGCTCCTTTGAGAGGGCCTGTGGACTGCAACAGGTTCCCCCAGCTGACTGGCTGCAGGAGCTCATCCCCGCACTGAACCAGGAGGCGGCCGGAGTGCTCAGTCAGCTGGAGGACCTACAGCCAGGGGATTACAACCGAGTCAAGGAGGCCCTGCTGCACAAGTTCGGGCTGACCCCTGAGATGTACAGGAAGAAGTTCCAGGGGGTACAGAAAGGGCCACGGGAGACCTATGTGGATCTGGCCTCCCGCCTGTCGCAATACGGCCGCAAGTGGGTGTCTGGAGTCGGAGCCCAGACCGCAGAGGAGCTGCTCAAGCTGGTCCTGATGGAGCAGTTCTATGAAGCGTGCCCACCCAAACTGAGGCTGTGGCTCAAGGACCGGAGACCAGAGAACCCCCAGGAGGCCGGGAGGCTGGCGGACGAGTTCACGGAGAGCCGGTCCGGGTGTGAACGGGAGTCCCGGAGAGAAAGGGAATCGTGCAGAGACCGGATCTCGGCTGAGCGACGGAGGGAGTCAACTACGAGGCGAGACCAAGGAACAGGTCGTCTGTGCTCCAGAGAAACCAGCCAGGTACCCTCACTACGTCACACCTATCCATCCCAGTTGATCTCTGTACCGCCAGAGGGTGTGTCCAGACTAGGGTTTTTTTAAAAAAAAACGTCCCCTGCGTCTAGACTGCAGCCGCGTTCTTTGCAAAGTAAATCAAAAGAAGGCGGCAGTTTTTTCGATCGCGGTAAACCTCGTTTTATCAGGAATCACGCCTTTTTTCTAAAGCACTCCTTCGAAAAAAGACGCTGTTGAATGCAAACTGCTTTTTTGAAAGAGCGTCTAGACTCTCTCTTTCGAAAAAGCGACTCACTTTTTTGAAAAATCTGCTTGTAGTCTAGACGCTCTTTCAAAAGAGGATTTTACGAAAGAGGCTTGAAGTCTAGATGTAGCCAGACTGACACAGCTCTATCCCCCTCCCCCCTTAAAACTCCACCCCCTCCCTAGGGAACCCAGCCCAGTGCTTCACCGCCCCTCTAGGGAAATAGCTTTTCCTAATCTCCACCCTAGACCTCCCCCCTGCACCTTGAGCCCATTGCTCCTCGTTCTACCATCTGCCCCCACTGAGAGCAGCCTCTGTCCAGCCGCTTTGCAACCCCCTTGAGGAAGTCGAAGGCTGCTCTCAAATCCCCCTCACTCTGCTCTTCTGGGGTCTGTCTAGACTACATCTCCCTCGACGGAGCCATGTACACTAGTTTACCCGGCATAGGCAAAGAAGCGGGGGTTTCACGAGGCATAAGGGATCAGTCGGCAAAGGCTTCCCCAGCCAACCGATCCGCGTCTAGACTGCCGCGCTGTGCCGGATCAGCTGATCGTGGGCACGGCGCGGCGGCCATGTTTATTTTAATGAAGCAGGGATTATTTAAATCCCTGCTTCTTTGCCTATGCCGGGTAAACTAGTTTACATGGCTCCGTCGAGGGAGCCGTGTAGTCCAGACGTACCCCTGCCGACTAAAGTAGCCCAGATCCCTCAGCCTCTCCTCGTAGGCCATGTGCTCCAGCCCCTCATCATTTTGGTTGCCTCCGCTGGACCCTCTCCAATGCGTCCGCATCCTTTCTGCAGTGGGAGGGCCGGACCTGGCTGCAATGCTCCGGGCGTGGCCTCTCCAGGGCCGACCAGCGGGGACAGTCACCTCCCTAGATCCGCAGGCAACGCTGCTACTAATGCAATGGCTAGCTGTGATTTCGTCAGAGGCTGGGACGCTGCCCCCACTTCCAGCCCATCCCCCGTCATCGGCTCCCTCCAGTATTGACTCAGGGCCTGTGCCAGAGGGTTTCAGAGCAGCCTGAGGGCTGGCTGCGTTTGACTGGGACCTGGACTTCCCGATGGCTTGAGTGACGTGAATAGCCTCAGCCCCTTTGCGTGTCTCTGTCGCTCTGCTGCCTTGCTCCTGGCTCAGCCAGCCTGGGCCAAGCCAGCTGCTGGGGGGCTGGGCAGTAACAAGCCCTTAAGTCAGGACTCTGAGTGACGCCCTGCGCGCTGGGAGAGCTCGGCCTGCCCCTCCTCCAGCCCCGGGGGAATTCGGGGCTAGCCCCACCGAGCTCCCAGCGCCACCGAATGGTGGCCAGGGCCCGTTGTTGCTTCTCTAGAGGGGCTTATTCCTGGCCTGGCAGGTGAACAAGGAGGGTCACTTAAGCACAGAGGAAAGGGCAGCTGCCATAGCCTCACCTCAGCCACGTTAACGGCTGCTGTCCCGCCCCCCAGCTCTGACAGGAGCCGGCTCCGGCCTGACACGCCTGACTAAGCACCGTCACGAACTAGCCAGTTAGCGGCCGTGTCCTCCGGGCGTCTGACAGAAACGCTTCCCACTCCGTGCACTCCGCCACGACGCCCTTAAACCGTAACCCTCCCCTCGCGTCTCGTATCCAGCTCCCGGAGCCGCGTCTGCCAGCGGCTCTGGAAACAAACGCTGCCTATTGCTGGTGGTTGGTAGCTGGTAGAGTGAGCCCCACCTACACGAGTCCGTGGAGCAAGGCTGGGAGCCTCACTCCCAGCTGCTGTGTAGACGTTCCCATGGGGCTATTACTCCCTTTGTGCCTCAGTTTCCCCTACTGTCCAGTGAGGCTGAGTGACTTGCCCAAGGTCAGAAAGGGAATTGGATCTGGGTTTCCTAGGTGCTAAGCCAGCACCCTAACCACTGGGCTCTACTTCCTCTCCCTTGCTGTTGGGAGCAATCAGTGGAGCTGAGCTCAGAATCCCAGTGTCAAGGGGGTGCCGCTGGCTTTACGCCCCCTTGCCCTGGCCCCTTACCAGTGAGAGCCACCCCGGGCTCACCTTGCTCTAAAATGGGGGGTGAGCCTGGTGCTGGGGGGGATTCAGCCTCCGTACGGAGCATTGCTAAGAGTTTGGCCGGCCAAAGAGCCTCTCCTTTCTGCTGCAGCCTGTGGTAGCAGGCCCTGGCAGGGAGCGCGGGACGGCAGGGGGCTCCGGAAGGCCATCTGTTCATGCCCAGGGAAGAGCAGCTGTAGCAATGGCAGGAGACTAGATAATCATCCCCCACCTCCTCGCTGTGAGGTACCAGGCGCAGTGGGGAGGCGGAAAGACGAATTCCACGCCAGCTGGCCGGGGGCTGGTAGCCAGAAGAATCCAGGTATCGCAGAATGAAGCACCGTTCATTTTGCAGCCTGTATTCACGCCGAGGACATTTACTCGATTTAATTGGGGGAAACTGAGGTATAGGAAAGGGGCAGTAACTTGTCCAAGGTCTTGCAACAAGTCAGGGCAGGACTGAGGCTAGAACTCTGCCCATTGGACTGCATTGCCTCCTAGACTCGAGAGGCCATTAGTCTGTGGTGACGTTCCTGCGCAGGCTTGTGTGGCGCGTGAGTAGTGCACAAGCATGAGGATGTCTATAGAGTCCCAGCGTTGGTTCTCCCAAGGCTACCGCCCCTGGTGCGCAGAACTGCACCCGGCTCACGTGCTAAGTGCGAGTGAGCCTGGAACTTCTGGCAGTGAGCTGGCTCCCTACAAATGCTTTCCTTCCGGGCTTGCAGCCCTCAGCTTTTCCCTGGGCTAGCGTGAGCTGCAATAAGAATGGGAAACATGCGACCTGGTTAATCTCATGGGAACCTGTCTTGGACACCCAGGCTCTGGAGAGCACATTCCCATCACCCAGCCAGGAGCAGTCTGACCGGCCTCCGCTATGTCGGGCGACGTGTTTCTCCTCCGGGCTGCGCGATGCGGCGTTCCCATCCAGCCTGCGCGTTACCCGTTTGGGATCGTTCCTCTCCCCTGCGTGTTCCGGCTGTGCAGTCCGGGACCACCGCAGCTCTGGCTCTAACTTGATTTGAGACTCGAAAGTTGGACTGGACTGGACTGGAAATTAGACTCGCTGCTGAGAGATTCTAAGGAAAAGACAAACTCGTACGCTCCGTTCTCGCATGCAGGCGCTCCACCTGCCCCGGGACAGGGGCTCGTTCTACCTGCCGGAGTTTGTGGGCGCAGGTCTGTAACCCTCCCTCTGCTCGAATGAAGTCGCAGAGGGGGCGCTGTGTTCAGTCTGAATCTGCAAAAACAACAGGGAGTCCTGTGGCACCTTAAAACTCACAGCTTGATTTGGCATAAAATTTAGACTCATCTCCCTACAACGGCACTTTCCCCTCTCGGAGTTGGGAGAGAGCCACGTGCCCCACCCCCACTGCATTTGCCTCGTGAACACTGGTCCTGCCCTTGATAAATTACTCCCTCCTTCTGGTATGCCAGTCCATGCAGACACCCCATCACTGTGCCTTCCCCAGCTTGCATCTGGCGGAGCGGGGTCACCCACGAACGCTGCTGTTCTAGTTCATCTTTCGGGTGCCACAGGACTCCTCCTTGTCTCTGCTGGAGCTGCACTTCCTCGGGCTATACCTGCCCTGCGGAGCCACGGTCTGCGCTACGAATGTAGGTCAGCTGCACCACACAGCGCAGGGGTGTGACAAGATTCACACTCTGCCCTGTAATTTAACTCACTCAAGCCCTGGGATTGGCACCCTGAAGAATTCTTGTTGATCTCGCTACTGCCTGTTGGGAAGGTGGATTATCTGCAGCGTGGGGGGACTCCGCCTCTCGCTGTTGTCACCGCTCAAGTACTCCAGCGTACCTGATGTAAGGAAGACCATGTACGCGCACTGTACACTCCATGCACACTTCATGCATGCTCCATGTACGCGCACTGTATGCTCCATGCACACTCCATGTACGCGCACTGAACGCTCCATGTATGTTCCATGCACACTTCATGCATGCTCCATGTACGCGCACTGTATGCTCCATGCACGCTCTATGTACGTGCACTGAACGCTCCATGTACACACACTGTACGCTCCATGTATGTTCCATGCACACTTCATGCACGCTCCATGTATGTGCACTGAATGCTCCATGTACATGCACTGAACGCTCCATGTATGTTCCATGCACACTTCATGCACGCTCCATGTATGTGCACTGAATGCTCCATGTACGCGCACTGAATGCTCCATGTATGTTCCATGCACACTTCATGCACGCTCCATGTATGTGCACTGAATGCTCCATGTATGTTCCATGCACGCTCCATGCACGCTCCATGTACGTGCACTGAACGCTCCATGTATGTTCCATGCACACTTCATGCACGCTCCATGTATGTGCACTGAATGCTCCATGTACGCGCACTGAATGCTCCATGTATGTTCCATGCACACTTCATGCACGCTCCATGTATGTGCACTGAACGCTCCATGTATGTTCCATGCACACTTCATGCACGCTCCATGTATGTGCACTGAATGCTCCATGTATGTGCACTGAATGCTCCATGTACGCGCACTGAACGCTCCATGTATGTTCCATGCACACTTCATGCACGCTCCATGTATGTGCACTGAACGCTCCATGTATGTGCACTGAACGCTCCATGTATGTGCACTGTATGCTCCATGTATGTACACTGTATGCTCCATGTGCACACCTTGTACGCTGATGAAAGCAGCTTTTTGGACGGTGTAGGAACACGCCCTCCCTGAAGGATATTCGCTACGCTCACAGCGCTATTCCATCGACTAGCGGGGTTTGTCGGCACAGCTGTACCTGCTGGAGTGTGGTGTATACACACCTGTCTGACGGGCTGTGCCGTGTACGTTTTAAGCGGAGACCCAGCGCGTAATTAGCAGCCTCACGCTGCCCAATACCAGTGCCACAGAACCGGCCTTGCAGCTGATAGGGCGGGATGGTCCGTGGGGTAGAAAACTGCCGCCTTGAGTGAGGAGAGCTGAGGGGAGACCCCTTCCTGCAGCAGGGGGCGATGGGAAATGGGCAGAGGAGCCACCGAGGCAGCGGAGGAAATGCAGGGGCCATGGGGAAGGGAGAAGCCAGGGAGAGAGTCCCTCTGGTCAGTGGAAGGGTTGCATTGCGCAGGGCGCAGCGGCCGCTGGAGGGGAACAGGCTGGCTAAGGCGGCCGTGGGGAGCATGGCTCTGCTCCTCTGGAGGGATGGTGGAGAACGAGAATTGTACGGTTACGTAACATGGGCCGAAGAAAACCTGCAACGTATGGTACCTGCACCGGGCCCAGCGCGGGGACCGTAGCAGTGACTGGCCCAGGCCAGTGCCTGCCCAGAGCGGTGATTGACAGGTGTCCCCGCAGGGAGAATACTTCCGACTGGCCACAGGAGGGTGCCCTTACAGACGTGCGTGGCCAGCGGAGTCGTTTTGCATGCAAATTAGGCACACGGCAAGGTGTGGGTTTTGTGGATGATCCCTAAACCAGTTCTGAAATGCACCCCCCTTTGCAGTGTCCCCCCCTCCTGCAGCGAGAAGGGCCAGCAAAGCAAACCCCTCTTTGGGGTCAGTGCTATTTCTCTTTCTCGGCATCTTGTGAGGCAGCAGCCTCTCTACACCTAACGTTAAAAACGCAGGGCCTGTGAAAAGCGCTGCCTAACCCCATTGGCTTCTGAGAACTGGGCCCACAATTAGGCCAGGGATTCACCCAAGTCGCTAAAATCCAAGACCAGAAATTGCCAGAGCCGCAGAACTGGGGGCTGGGGCGGAGGCGGAACGTTTTGCTTGATGTGAAGGGAAATGCGGAAGGGGTCCCTGAGCTACGGCATCCTAAGACTAGCGGTAGCTCGAATTGAAAAGGCCTCTTCATTTTGTCCCTGTGGAGCAAACTACGAGAGCAGGAAATGGAGCTCGTTAGCCTCCGTTAGCTGAGAGCTGCTGATTGAGCTGGAACGTCAAAACCAGACTCGTTAGTTTGGGATTGGTAACTGCGCTAGGGCGACATGGGGCAAGGACACTTCCGGTGCCTGCTGGTGTCAGCCACACCCGTCTGCTCCCGCGCCCCCGCCCTGTCGCTCTCCTGCACGCTGCGGGAACGGGCCCGGCAGACCCATGGGGCATCTCTGGCTGCCATTCGGAAGCACGGCTCCACTGGGGATTCCATCTGCATGCTGAGGAGCCGAGAGCCTTCCTAGTGACGTGTAGGGACCTTTTAAAGTCTGTAAGGCTGTTCTCCAACACAGCCGGCAGGTGAAGCTCAAGTTGTAGCCACGCACCAGGCTGGGTGGTGTCGATCCCTGCAAGGCGCGGCTTAGCGTGTTAGTGCTGTCTAGACGCAAACCGGGACCAGATAATTACACATTCCTGCCAGCTTCGGCTGTTCTGGTACTAGAAGACTTACCTGGTATTGCCCAGGTCCCTCAGGACAGGAGTGGGGGTTGTGGGGTGAAGAGGGGTTTGGGGGGAAAGGGGGCGCAGGAGTCAGGGTGGAGGGTTGAGGAACAGCTCGGGGCAGAGGCCTGGGGATGTGGGGGGGATGTGAGGAGGGGCTATGGGAGTTGGGGGGTGCAGGAGTCGGGGGGAGGGACCTGGGGATGTGGGGGGAATGTGAGGAGGGGCTATGGGAGGTGGGGGGGCGCAGGAGTCAGGGGGGAGGGACCTGGGGATGTGGAGGGAATGTGAAGAGGGGCTATGGGAGGTGGGGGGGGCGCAGGAGTCAGGGGGGAGGGGCCTGGGGATGTGGGGGGAATGTGAGGAGGAGCTGTGGGGGGTGCAGGAGTCGGGGGGGGCCTGGGGATGTGGGGGGAATGTGAGGAGGGGCTATGGGAGGTGGGGGGCGCAGGAGTCAGGGGGGAGGGGCCTGGGGATGTGGGGGGAATGTGAGGAGGGGCTATGAGAGGTGGGGGGTGCAGGAGTCAGGGGGGAGGGGCCTGGGGATGTGGGGGGAATGTGAGGAGGGGCTATGGGAGTTGGGGGGTGCAGGAGTCAGGGGGGAGGGGCCTGGGGATGTGGGGGGAATGTGGGAGGGGCTATGAGAGGTGGGGGGTGCAGGAGTCAGGGGGGAGGGGCCTGGGGATGTGAGTGGAATGTGAGGAGGGGCTATGGGAGTTGGGGGGTGCAGGAGTCAGGGGGGAGGGGCCTGGGGATGTGGGGGGAATGTGAGGAGGGGCTATGGGAGGTGGGGGGGGGGGGCGCAGGAGTCAGGGGGGAGGGGCCTGGGGATGTGGGGGGAATGTGAGGAGGGGCTATGGGAGTTGGGGGTTGCAGGAGTCAGGGGGGAGGGGCCTGGGGATGTGGGGGGAATGTGAGGAGGGGCTATGAGAGGTGGGGGGTGCAGGAGTCAGGGGGGAGGGGCCTGGGGATGTGGGGGGAATGTGAGGAGGGGCTATGGGAGGTGGGGGGCGCAGGAGTCAGGGGGGAGGGGCCTGGGGATGTGGGGGGAATGTGAGGAGGGGCTATGGGAGGTGGGGGGCGCAGGAGTCAGGGCCGGGGCTGAGGAGGGGCTTACGGCAGAGGCTGAGGTGCAGGAGTCAGGGCAGAGGGTTGGGAGGGGGAGCTCAGGGGAGGGGTCTCAGGGCAGCAGGTTGGGGGGGGCCGCCAGCTTCTCCAGTCCGGGGTGACAGCACACCCTGCCCGCTGGCTTGTCCCCGAGGCGGGGGAAGGGAGGAGGCTGCACACCCTGCCTGCCAGCTGGGGTCAGGGCAGGGAGGACACAGGCCAGCCCTGCGGGTGCTCTCTGGGCCCAGTCCAGGGGATGGGGAAGGGTGCAGGCTAGTGCTCCCCAGGCCCCGTGCAGGGACTGAGGGGGGGCATGCAGACCAGCCCCAGTGGCACTCCCCAGGCCTGGCCAGGGAGTGGGCGCGCTGGGTGGCTTGGCAGAGCTGGGAGGGATGGGCTGCTTGGCAGGGCAAGAGGAGGCTGCAGGCCAAATGTGCTGGTCCTAGCTCTTACTGGTTAGGAGGAGTTCTTAACGGATGGGCAGACAGGCAGGCAGATGCGCATTTCTAAAACGTGAGCCTGTGGAGGTGCCTGTCTCAGATTAACAGGGGTCACACGCAGATTTCCAGTGAAATAATTAAAAGCAGTTTAATGACTTTAGTTCCAGTGCGTGTGCAGACAGGCCCAGAAGTAGAAAGCTCAGGAATAAAGTGGCATTCCTCAAGCAAGGGACTCGCACTCAGATAGTGATCACCTTAACTCTGCCCCTGCAGAGATGACAGGACACTGGGATGCCAGGTGCGTTGCTTTTCTTTATTCCTGAAACCTTTGTATTCCGACCTCACCTTTCATCGGATAGAGAGAATTGTGCCCTTTGGGCAGCCAACACACTGGTCATTTATTAGAAACTAGTTGAACTTCTTGTGCACGTGCGCTGCCCCGCACTCCTGGTACTCTCTCTTTCTCAGCCACATGTGCCGGAAGGATTTGAGAGAGGCTGCAATGGAGCCGCCAGCCCAGACTGCCAGACTCCTCTTGGGAGCAGCCAGGACTTTGATGCGGTAGCCTTTGCCGTGTAGCAGGGCGTCTAGCTCTGCGCACACCCTCTCGGGGAAGCAAGGAAACAGCGAGGAGCCCCCGGACAGCACCGTGTTACCGAGAACGTCCCCCTTGCACTCATCCGGCACCTTCTGGAAGCTTTGGAAAGCTAAAAGGTGGAGGCCGGGGGAGTCCTGGTCCAGCAGTTTGGGCTGGAAGAGGGGCTCTGGGCAGCAGAACCGCTCCTTGTCCAGAGTTATCCACTGCCCGTCTGGAGTCTGGATGCCCACCGGGACCTGGTGAGCTTTGTCGCAGAGGTCTCTCTCGTAGTCCATGGACACGTAGCAGCACTGCTTCTTCAGCTGGGTCACCGTTGCCTTGGGCAAGGCGCTCGGCAGCGGCGGGTCCTGGGCGCGGCTCAGCAGCAGGTTGTGCATGTGCTTGGAGAGGGAAAAGCCAGCCACATCTAGGCGATAGGTGGCCTCCTTGCAGATCTGCCCGGCGCAGATGGATGTGACGTGCGACACCCCAGCCCCGGCCTCCACAGCCAGGCCGGTGACCCTGCCCCAGGAGCAGAGGGAGAGAAGCCCCGTGTTCGCCACGTGCAAGGCCGGGACGCCGAAGGCCTCGAAGAAGACCTCGGCCACCTTCTCCCGGTTGGTTGTGGGGCAGGAGGGGGAGTCGGTCATGAGCAGCGGGCGCTCCTCAGGGGACAGCCTGAGCCCGCAGAAGAAAAGGTGGCTCCACACGTTTTCCATGGCTTCCCAGTCCGTGATGACGCCGTGCCTGAGGGGGTGGGTTTTGGGGGCCCTGGCGCTGCCCACCCCACAGCACGTGGCGGTGAGAGGGCACTGGGTCTCCCGCATCACCGCCGGGCAGGTGGGCGGCATGGACGCCGTCTTCAGCACCGACCTGGGCTTGTCCTCTCCAGCCAAGCCGGCCCGCGTGAAGCAGCTGCCGTTGTCGATGACAACCGCCCCCTTCGCCATGGCGTGAGCTGCAGCCCCGCAGCCCCTGAGCTCTGTCCCCTCCGAGGCAAGGCGAGGCCGACGCGCCGTCCGGGGTCAGAGGGAAGTGGCGCCTGCCTCGTCCTGCAAGGAAACAGAAGGGTTCTCGAGAGCCAGTGCCCGGCCGCGGCCAGAGCCAATCCCTTCTTCCTGCCTGAGGTAGCCGAGAAATGCCCCCCCACCAGGGCGTCCCTCAGCAGCAACAGCTCGGCCATGCTGTGGGCAGGCCTGGCCGCAGAGTGCGCGGGGCCCAAGGCCGCGAGTGAGGGGCAGAGCTGGGCCGCACGGGGCCCTGAATTGCAGGGCCTGAGGCAACCGCCTGGCTCACCTTGCCCCGAGGCCGGGGCTGGCTGTGAGCTGCCCCCTCAGGACTTGCTCTGGCTGGGCACATCGGCCCGTCTCAGCCTGGCTGTGAGCTGCCCCCCTCAGGACTTGCTCTGGCTGGGCACATCGGCCCGTCTCAGCCTGGCTGTGCTTGCATGGCAAGGCTGCTGTTACTTCCGATCGTCAGCCCGCTGCATGGGACCGGCCACCGGCCACAACGGGGGCTCCGGGTGCCCGAGGGCTTTCCGGGAGGACAGCGATCCAGGTGGCTGCTCCTGGGCTGGGACTTTTCAAAGCTACCGGGGGGAGTTAGAGGCCCAGCCCCATTCACTTGAAACCTTGACGACCGTGTGCCATGGGAGGCCTGGGCCTGGCTTTCCTGCCCCAGGCTGGTCTGTGCTGTGCCTCGCCCCCACTCCCACTGAAGACTTCACTCGTGCTCAGGCCTTGGGCCGACTGTCTCCGAGGACCCCGTGTTTCCCGCCCCCTGCGACTGTTGGGTGTCCAGGTGTCTGGTATCCTACCGGACAGTCCGGTATTTGAGCCCTCTGCCCGGTAAAAAACAAACCAGACAATTCCGGATACGTGCAGTGTGCAGTGTGCAGTGTCCGGTATTCTCTGATTTTACCGGCTGGGCACCAGACGGAAGCCTGGCATGAGTGGCTCCGCCCCCGCCTGGCTTCTGTGCAATCACAGGCTCCCAGCGCCGATGGCGGCCCCGCCTCCCTGCCTGGCCGTCCTAGCTGGAGGCGGGGCCGCCATCGGCGCTGGGAGCCTCTTGTCGTGTCAGAAGCCGGGCGGGGGCGGGGGGAGTGGCTGGGAGCTCCCAGCGCCGATCGTGGCCCCGCCTCCCAGCCTGGGAGTCCGGTATTTTTTGGGAGACCATCTGGCAACCCTGCCTGCGAGCATACGGGAAGAGCGACCTCAGCAGGTGCTAGATGTGGCAGCGCGTGCACCGTGTGCCGTTTCCTACGTTCTTTGGCAAGCAGCGCTGAGCAAGCCTGGCTGTGGATCCAGGAGCGGGCGCCGCCGTCGGGCCTCTCTCGCTGACCTCAGCCTGGCCAGTGGTCAGAGCCTCCCCACCCCAGCCGCCTGCCTGCGCCTCAGAAAGGACCGCCTGGGCTGAGCTCAAGCAAAACCGCAGAGCCCCCCCCCCCCCCGGGGCAAGGGTGTGAAATTTCGTTCCAAAGTAAATGTGCAAGGAGACTCGTGAGCTGCGGGCTTGGAACGGAGCGACCGTCGCTCGGTGCAGCCTTCTGGTAAGTGACTATAGCTCCTTCCCCGCGCTCGGCCTGCCCCTGCCACGCACGCTCCTCCCAGCGCCTGCCCCCGCAGGCGGCCGTGTTCAGCAGGGGGCTGTGGGGATTCTGGCGATGTGGGGCGCAGAGCTGGTTGGGGAAAGGCCCCCGACGTCGTTTCAGATCAGTGAGAGCAAAATGTTGTGCGGAAACAGGTTAACGTTGGCAAAATTCCTCTGGAAACCTGGCTAGAGCCACCAGAAACTCTCCCGGCAGCCCAGCCCCTCCACAGCCCCCTTCTCCCCCCCCCCCGCAGCCCACCTGGCAGGTGTTCAATACCTGGAAGCCAAAGGCACCGGGGTCCGTGGCTCTAGGACAGCGAGGGGGACAGGCTGCCGGGGGACCCAGGGCTTCCAGGGCGTGGACCACCTGCCAGGTGGACGGTGGCCTGCCTCACACCCCACACTCAGGTCTCTTCAGAGCACTTGGAAGTAGGGATGTGAAGGTTTAACAGGTTAACCAGTCCTCCGTAACGGGAGAGGCTTGCTGGTTAAGGGTAATTGGTGGGGCTGGAGCAGCTGTCGGCCTGCAGTGCTCTAGTGCAGCCCCTGCCTGTGATGGGCCCGGGTACCCCACCGGAGCAGGCTGCTCTGGCTGGCCTGGAGACACCCCCCCTTTAACCGGTTAGCCAATTCCACGGGACTTTCCATCCCCACTTGGAAGCTTTTGCATTTTCATTCACCCCGAGACCAGAAGATTTCAATGGAATCCCTCGTAGAGATGGGACGTCCTTTCTGCGCCGGAAGCCCTTGACTTGGGCACCATTGGGGTAACCTGATCTAATGCGCTCATCTCGCCAAAGTCGATGTTCTGCCGCGTGCGCCTCCTGTTCTCTCCCCCCCCGGGCTGCCCCCCTAGGAGGGGTCGGTAGCAGTGGTGGCCTCAGCAGCCACGGCTCAGGAGCAGTGCCGATTGGCAAAGACTTGCTCGTGTGTTGCTGACGTCCAAGCCAGCTGTGTGCAGCCAGGCGGACCGGCCCTGGGCTCCTCCTGGAGCTCAGATTCTCCAGCCGTAAAACCCGGCAGAGCAGTTTTGTCTCAGGGCGGCCGCTGGGTGCGTTGTAGGGTTCCCAAAGGGCCTTATGTTGGGTGTGGGGCAGCCCTCCCCACAGGCACATCCTTTCCTCAGCCCCACCCAAACCCAGATTCTAATACCCCCGGCCAGGATGGAGGCACGTAGGTACAGCCCTCTCACCGGATTGCCCCTTCTGCTGACCCCCAGATCCTCTTGGAGCTGGCCTGGGGTTGGCGCCAGGGCTCCCTGACCTGCTGGTGCGGGTGGGACTGGCTCCCATGGGGTGGGCTGCTATGCCAGGAATTCTGGAATCTTCCCCCACCCCCGTGGCGTCTGTTCCTAGCCAGGGATTGTTCGCGCCCATGACCTCACAGACGTGGCTGGAGCGTGGGTGGTGCTAGTCAGATGTGGTGTCCTAGGAAAGCCCGGCCCCTCATGGGCGTCAGACCGGGGGGACGTGGCTGAGAGCCCTGCCCACTGCCCTGCATTCTGTAGCGCTGCTGTGTGCTGTCCAGCAGCCCTTGTGTTGCGGCCAAAGGGGGGACGAATTGAGTCCTCCGCTTTTCGCTTGGAAAACCCTGCGTAATCCTTTGGGGCGAGAGAAGCTCTTTACCCTGGTTATTAACCGGAAGCTCTTCAGAGGGGCACAGGCTGAAATGCAGCCGCCTCTGAGGTGGAGTGTAGCAGCAAGCGCACAGGAAGAGAGGACGGACAGGAAACTGCAGGGGGAATTGTCGGGACGTAAGATTTGCCCCCCAAGCTTTCACGCCCCTACTCTCGCTCCCATGGCTTCTTTCTTTCCGGCTCTGTTCCAGGTCTCCTGCTAAGCACCTCAGGCAGCTCAGGGCGGGAAGAGCAGGCCAGTAGCGCAATGGTGTTGCTGAGCCCCAGTTAGAATCCGGTGCAAAGTCCGTCCCCTAGAGGTGGAGAAATGGAGAGGGCCGATGGGCTAATCTGGTGCTCTTTCCTCTGTGTGTGTGTCAGTTTGGAGACATACCCTGCAAGGTGCTGCGTGCTGTCGGCTCCTGTTGACTTCAGGAGGAGTTGGGGGGTGCTTAGCACCCCTGACAAGCACAGTACCTGGCAGCGTCATGCCTCAAGTAGGAGCTCAGGACTCAGCCCATGGAGCAAACGTGTCTGCGGCAACCAAACCTGCCTGGTTTGTGCCCTGCTCCCATCAGCCTGTCTGTGAAGCTGACTAGAAAGGAAGGGCTAGTCCACCCCAGAGGGCAGCGTTGGTGCCGTGGGGGTTTGGTGCCACTTGCTAAGAAGTAGAAAAGAACAGCACAAGCATATGAGAATAAAACCAGGAAGCTGAGGCATGAAATGAGTTTCACGTAGTGGGGGACGTGAAAGGGAATGAGAAGAGGCTCTTTTAATACATTAGAAACAAGAACAAGACGAAGGAAAGTGTAGGCCCTCTACTTAGTGGGGAGGGGGAGCTAATAACTTATGACTTCAAAAAGCTGAGGTATTTAATGCCTATTCTACACCAGTCTACACTTAAAATGGTTAATGGTGAGGGTACTCAACACAATTAATATTAACAACAAGAGGAAGGAAAAATAGGAAACGATCAGGTTAAAGACTATTTAGATGTTAGATGTCTACGAATTCACAGAATCCTAGAACACTAGGACTGGAAGGGACCTCGAGAGGTCATCGAGTCCAGTCCCCGCCCTCATGGCAGGACCCAGTACCGTAAACCACCCCGATAGACATTTATCTAACCTGCTCTTAAATATCTCCAGACGTGGAGATTCCACAACCGCCCTGGGCAACTTCTTCTGACAGGCAGAAAGTTTTTCTTAATGTCCAACCTAAACCTCCGTTGCTGCAATTTAAGCCCATTGCTTAGTGTGACGGCGCGTCGGGGTCCCCCGCCTCCTGCACCCCCGTAGTGGCATGGACAGATTCCACCAGCCAGTAGAATAGAAGTTTATTGCTTCCCCAGGATACAGCACAGCACAGATGTAATTTGGTTACAGGAACTGGGGCTAGGAGGCCTCAGTGCCCCCCCCCCCCTGGAGATGGGGGGTGGCTGGACCCTACAATCCCAGCCTCCTCCCTAGCTCCATCTCTCCTGCTTCCCAGACAGAAACTACCACTCTCCTCCACCTTCCTTTGTTCCTCTCCCTGGGAGGTAACCGGTCGAACAGGTACCTCCCTGCCCCATCAGCTACTCTGCTGGGCCGTGGTAGAGACAGTAACCAGTGGGGGTCACCCACAGCCCAAGCCCAGGAACCAGCAAGGTACCAACACTACGCCACACCAACCTAACCCTCCCTTGCTGCAATTTAAGCCCATTGCTTCTTGTGCTATCCTCAGAGGCCAAGGAGAACAATGTTTCTCCTTCCTCCTTGTGACACCCTTTTAGGTACCTGAAAGCTGCTGTCGTGTTGCCTCTCAGTCTTCTCTTTTCCAAACTAAACAAGCCCAGTTCTTTCAATCTTCCTTCATAGCTCATGTTCTCTGGACCGTTCATCATTCTTGTTGCTCTTCTCTGGACCCTCTCCAATTTCTCCACATCTTTCTTGAAACGTGGTGTCCAGAACAGGACACAATACTCCAATTGAGGTCTAATCAGCGCAGAGTAGAGCGGAAGAATGACTTCTCCTGTCTTGCTCACAACACTCCTGTTAATGCCTCCCAGAATCACGTTTGCTTTTTTTTGCAACAGCCTCACGCTATTGACTCATATTTAGCTTGTGGTCTACTATGACCCCTAGATCCCTTTCTGCAGGATCCTTCCTAGATCATAAGAAGTTCATGTGAGACCGTATCAAACGCCTTACTAAAGTCTAGGCATACCACATCCTCCGCTTCTCCCTTATCCACAAGACTCGTTATCCTATCAAAGAAAACTGTCAGATTGGTTTCACATGATTTGTTCTTTACAAATCCATGCTGGCTGTTACCTATCACCCTATTATCTTCCAAGTGTTTGCAGATAAATTCCTTAATTACTTGCTCCATTATCTTTCCTAGCATCTAATGTTAAAGAGGAAACAAAAAGGTTCATGGGAAATTATAGGCTGCTCAAACTAATTTAGGTACCTAGAAAAATATTGGAACAAATGATTAAACACTACAGGGTAATGAGGAATAGCAAACGTGGATTTGTTAAAAACAAACCATGCCAAGCCGACTACATTTTCTTCTTTGTCAGGGTGTGGCTGGATAGAGGAGAAGTAGAGTGATAGATCTTGAACTCCTCTGAGCTCCTTTCCCCCCATCTTTGGTGCTTAAACTGACTGGTCTGTAGTCTCCTGGGTTGTTATTTCCCTTTATATAGATGGGCACTAGATTTGCCCTTTTCCAGTCTTCTGGAATCTCTCGTGTCTTCCATGATTTTTCAAAGATGATAGATCCGTGGTCCCCAACCTTCAGAGGCTGCCGGGCACCAGGGGGCGTGGCCGTTCGCCTGCCGGGCGCCAGAGGGCGGGGACACATGCACGCCTGGGGGCAGGCGGCCCCCCCATAGCTGCATGCTCGGGGGCGGGGGCCCCCCGTAAGTACCGCCCTCCCGGGGCTGGGCCCCCCCTGCAAGTGCCGCGCGCTGGGGGCCAGCGCCCCCTCCAAATGCCGTGTGCCCGGGACCGGCGGCCCCTCCTCCACCAAGTGCCGCGCGCCCTGGGCCGGCACCCCCGCCCCCAAGCACCGCGCGCCCGGGCCGGTGCTCCTCCTAAGCACTGCGCGCCCGGGGCCGGCGCCCTCCCCTCGCCCTCCAAGCGCCGCACGCCCGGGGCACGAGGAGCCAATTCGCAGCGCTCCCGGGGCCGGCGCTTACCATGCGCCCGGGCCGGCTCCGGCACAGCGCATGCACCACGTGCCCAGGGCCAGGCCAGCCCCGAGTACTTGGCGGGTGCACACAAATGGCCCCGCGGGCGCCATGTTGGGGACCACTGTGATAGATAAAGGCTCAGACACCTCTATCAGCTCCTTGAGTATTGTAGGATGCATTTCCTCAGGCCTGGTGACTTGCAGACATCTCACTTTTCTAAGTGATTTTTAGCTTGTTCTTTTTTATTGTATCTTCTAAATCCACCCCATTCCCTCTAGCATTCAGTATGTTCGGCATCCCTTCATCATCAGACTTCTTGGTTAAGATTGAAACGAAGAAGTCATTAAGCATCTCTGCCATTTCCAAGTTTCCTGTTAGTTTCTCCCTCCTCACTGACGGTTACAAAATGACAAATGAAATGGACCCTCTCTGCATGTTGGGGCCTTCAAAGTATTTGAAGGCTTCAATATCTGAGACATAGGTGAGAGGATTATTCTAAGAGGGGTGGGTGAGATTCTGTGGCCTGCACTGTGCAGGGGGTCAGACTAGATGATCAGAATGGTCCCTTCTGACCTTAAAGTCTATGAGTCTATGAGTCTATAAGTGTAAAGTAATGCACATTGGGAAAAATAACCCCAACTATACGTACAGTATGATGGGGGCTAATTTGGCTACAACAAATCAGGAAAGAGATCTAGGAGTTATCATGGACAGTTCTCTGAAAACTTCCACGCAGTGTGCAGCGGCGGTCAAAAAGGCAAATAGGATGCTAGGAATTATTAAGAAAGGGATAGAAAATAAGACCCAGAATATCTTACTGCCCCTGTATAAAACTATGGTACGCCCACATCTTGAATACTGTGTACAGATGTGGTCTCCTCACCTCAAAAAAAGATATTTTGGCCTTGGAAAGGATTCAGAAAAGGGCAACTAAAATGATTAGGGGTTTGGAACGGGTCCCATATGAGGAGAGGTTAAAGCGACTGGGACTTTTCAGTTTAGAAAAGAGGAGACTAAGGGGGGATATGATAGAGGTCTATACAATCATGAGTGGTGGGGAGAGGGCCGATAAAAAAAAGTTATTTATTAGTTCCCATAATAGAAGAACTAGAGGACACCAAATGAAATTAATGGGTAGCAGGTTAAAAACTAATAAAAGAAAGTTCTTCTTCACACAGTGCACAGTCAACCTGTGGAACTCCTTGCCAGAGGAGGCGGTGAAGGCTAGGACTATAACAGAGTTTAAAGAGAAGCTAGATAATTTCATGGAGGTTAGGTCCATAAAAGGCTATTAGCCAGGGGATAGAATTGGTGTCCCTGGCCTCTGTTTGTCAGAGGCTGGAGAAGGATGGCAGGAGACAAATCGCTTGATCATTGTCTTCGGTCCAGCCCCTCTGGGGCACCTGGTGCTGGCCACTGTCGGTAGACAGGATACTGGGCTAGGTGGACCTTTGGTCTGACCCAGTACGGCCGTTCTTGTGCACACTGAGCAGTGGGCCTACCCTGTCCTTGGTCTTCCTCTTGCTTCTAATATATTTATAGAGTGTCGTCTTGTTTCCCTTTATGTCTGTAGCTAGTTTGAGCTCGTTTTGTGCCTTTGCCTTTCTAATCTTACCCCTGCCTGCCTATATTGTTTGCTTATATTCATCCTTTATAATTTGCACTAGTTTCCATTTTTTATATGATTCCTTTTTGATTTTTAGATCATGCAACATCTCCTGGTGCACCCAGGGTGGTCTTTTGCCAGACTTTCTATCTTCCCTACACAGCGGATTAGCTTGCTTTATAGTCCTTAATAATGTCCCTTTGAAAAACTGCCAGCTCTCTTCAGTAGTTTTTCTCCTTAGTCCTGCTTTCCCATCTTTGGTGTTTAAGCTAAAGCAACCTCAGAATCATTAGCAATTATTTTTGAGAAAATAATTGGAAAATAGCTGAGGCCCCAGAAGACTAGAGAGAGGCAAAAATAGCACCTAACGTTAAAAAGGAAACAAAAAGGACCATGGGAAATTATAGGCTGCTCAAACTAATTTAGGTACCTAGAAAAATATTGGAACAAATGATTAAACACTACAGGGTAATGAGGAATAGCAAACGTGGATTTGTTAAAAACAAACCATGCCAAGCCGACTACATTTTCTTCTTTGACAGGGTGTGGCTGGATAGAGGAGAAGTAGAGTGATAGATCTTGAACTCCTCTGAGCTCCTTTCCCCTGAGATCTTCTTCCAGACCTAACTCCCCTCCCCACTCTCTGAGTTTGTGGATCTGCTTTTCCGACGTTCCCTTGTCTTTGGTCTGCTGCTCTCACTCCTCCCTTTCCGTCGGATCAGGAGATGTTCACTTTCACCCACTGACTTGATTGTAGTCAGGCTTTTCACACAGTCCCCTCGACACTCTCGTATGCAAATTAGGGAAATGTGGTTGAGATGAAATTACTCTAAGGGGGGTGCACAACTGGTTGAAGGACTGCACTGAAAGGTTAGTTATCAGTGGTTCACCGGCTGACTGGGAGGTTGTGTCTAGTGGGGCCTTCAGCAGCCAAGCCTGAGGCTGGTACTCTTCGATATTTTCATTAATGACATGGAGCGGTGCGTGTGCTTATGAAGTTTGTGGAGGACACCAAGGCTGGAGGGGATGCAAGCCTTTTGGGGACAGGGTTAGAATTCAAGAGGAGCTGGAAAAATCAGAGAATTTGTCTGAATTCAAGAAGATGAAATTCACTGACGAGACGGGTGATGCATTTCACTTGGGAAGAAAAACTCCAAATGTGCAGCTGCAGAATGGGAAATAGCTGCCATGGCGCTCGGACTGCTGAAGAGGGCCTGGGGCTTAGAGTAGGTCACAACCGGCATCTGAGTCAACAATGCGATTCAGCTGCGAAAAGGCAAAATGGTTCTGGGCTGTGTTCACAAGCGTGTCTCGTGTCAGTCACTCGTAATTGCCACGCTTGCTTGGCACGGTTATGGCCGGTTCTGAGCACCGCACGTTCAGAGGCCTGGGACAAACAGGGGCGGTTCCAGAGGAGAGCAAGACAATGATAAAAATGCAAAGTTGAGGCAAGGTTAAAACCCCTGGCCGTGTTTAGTCTTAAGAAAAGACGGGAGGGTTCTGAGACTCCTCCGCTCTGTTAAGGGCTGTTATAAAGACAACTGTGATCAGCGGCTCTCCGGTTCCACACATGGTAGGACCAGAAGCACGGGGCTTCCATCCATTTGAGGTGAGATATTGGGAAAAGCTTTGGCGCTCCTGGGCTAGTGAAGGCTTTGGAGGGAGGGTGTGGACCCCCCCTCACTGGAGGTTTTCTCAGAGCAAGTTGGACAAACAACTGGCAGAGATGGTCTGGGGTTACTTAGCCCCTCCCCCCTCGCACACACTGTGCAGGAAGCCGAATTTGACTTCTTGAGGTCCCTCTCCGCCCTATATTTCTGCTGGTCTGCGATTCTCCCCACCTAAGCCCTGCTCTGGGATGTGGCTTCTGATTCACCAGAAAACCGGCTCTGTGGCTCTCTGCGGTGAAAGCTCTCTGACTCGGAGCCAGGGGGCAACGTCTAGATTTCACTTACTCTTTGCAAAAACCCCTTTCTGCAGGGGCCGACTCCTGGTTCACGCCGTGGCAGGCGCTGCCCCATTAACTGCCCCACTCCAGAGCGTGGCGAGCAGCACAGCTGGACAAGAGGGCACCGGCTGGCTTGTTCCCAGGCGCGGTAGTGCCAGTGTCTGATAAAAGCCAGTGCTTAATGGCTCGCCGTGCTCATGTGGCTTTCTTGAGGCACAACAAAGGGACATTGCAGGAACCCAAAGCCTCCCGCCTCGCTGCACACAGGACTCCTCAGCTCCTGCCTGCTCCCGGTGCCAGCATTCCCTTAGCCCCAGCATCTCTTGGTAGAAACACTCGGTTGCACCCCTGGGTGCAGCATGGCCGTCCCTGGAACTCAGTGTTCCAGAGCTTCGCTCATGCAACCCGTTGGCCCTGCACTGCCCTGCACTGCTGCCAGTGTGCGGGCTCCAGTCTCCTCTGTGTGCAATGGGAGTTTTGCGAGATTTGCCTTTTAAGAACATAAGAGCACCCACACTGGGTCAGCCCAAAGGCCCACCCAGCCCAGGGTCCTGTCGGCCCACAGTGGCCAATGCCGGGTGCCCCAGAGGGAGGGAACAAAACAGGGTGATCCCTCCCGTCGCCCATTCCCAGCCCCTGACAAGCAGAGGCCAGGGACACCAGTCCTACCCAGCCTGGCTAGCAGCCACTGATGGACCCAGCTTCCATGGATGTATCTAGTTCTGTTCTGAACGCTGTTAAAGTCCTGGTCTGCACAACATCCTCTGGCAAGGAGTTCCACAGTTGACGGTGTGTTGTGTGAAGAAAAACTTCCTTGTGTTAGTTTTAAACCTGCTGCCTATTCATTTCATTTACTGACCCCTAGTTCTTATATTGTGGGAATAAGTCAATAACTTTTCCTTATTCACTTTCTCCACACCAGACATGAGTTTATAGACCTCTGTCCTATCCCCCCTTTGTCACCTCTTTTCTAAGCTGAAAAGTCCCCGTCTTTTTTATCTTTTTCAGCGGCCATCTTTCTCGCTGGTCAGTTCGCCTCTCTGAACCCCCTCCAAAGGCTGTGAAGGGAGGTTGGTCTCTAGGGCTAGCTAGGGAGCAAACACTCTTCAAAGCCAATATCTTCTTCCCTCACACCCAGCCCCATCTCCCGCACCGTCTCCTGGACAGGGCTAAGTCCCCTGTAGGCCCTCTCTCCAGCCAAGGGCTTCAGGGTGCTGCCGTACCCTCGGGCTACGTCTACTCTACGAGTGTTCTCTGCAAAAAATATGCTCGTGAGGGACTCATTTGCATGAGTCCCAATCTCATTTGCATATTTTCTGCCGATCCGTTTTTGCACAAACACAAGCAGTGTGGACGTTTTCTTTTTGCACAAAACCCCCTTTTTCTGCAAGATCCTTGTGCCCCCAAAGAGAGGTTTACCGGTCTTGCGGAAAAAGAGGTTTTTGCACAAAAAGAAAACGTCCACGCCGCTTGTTTTGGCGTAGAAACCCCAGCGCAAATGAGATTGCGTTTGCATGAGTCACATATTTTTGGCCAAGAAAACTCGTAGTGTAGACGTTGCCCCGGTGTCAGACTCTAACGTTTCCTGACTTCCTCCTGCCCCCTCCGCCCCGCCCCCACACAGACAGTCCTCGTCATGCTTGAGTGGTTTTATTCGCCCCGCCCGTGGGTTCCCGGCTGCGCTGCAGCATGGCCGGAGACAGGAACACGCCTGGGGCTGCTCACAGCCTGGGCCACCTGCTCGCAGCCCCGGGGTGTACGGTGTACCAGCCCCTCACCCCGTTCTCGGCACCTGAGGAATCCCCTTCCTCAGCCTTGTCAGCCTCCACCAGAAAAAAAAGGGTCAGGACTCTCCTCATCTTCTGGACATTCCCGTCTCCGGCTCCCAGGCGTGCTGATGAGGGGAACGGCTGGGGTGGCCGGGGAACCTCTCCCCTCTTGCTGCCGGGCTCCCATCTTCCGGGAGGGCCAGTGAGCAGAGAGAGGGTCTTTGGGCTGTGGGGCAGCTTCCCCAGAGGAGGCAGCAGCTCCACTTTGATCTGTAGAAGAAATTCAACAAACAAAGCTCTCTGTCCCGTTGGCTCGTGCGGCTCTCGGGGGGCCCAGCCCTGCGGCCCCTCCCAAGCAGACGTGGTCAGGTAGGCTGTAGAGCGGAGCTGTGCTCGAGCTGCCTCCTGGGGCGGCTGTGGGCCCGCTGGCTGGGGGGCAGTCCCAAGGCTCCTCGTTAGGCAAAGGGGGTGATTGCCCTGGGCTGTTGCTGTGCTCTAGGAGACCCTTCCCCAGGCCTGCTGCCCTGGGTTTCTGTTTCCTGTTTCCCTGAGAGCGGCTGTGACGTAGTGGGGGTACCTTGCTGGTTGCTATGCTGGGGCTGTGGGTAGCACGGCCCAGCAGGACAGGGGTTGAGTCACTAGGCCTGTCTCTCAGCCTGTCTGACCAGCTACCCCCAGGGAGAGAAACAAAGGAAGGTGGATGCCGCCCCTGGCTGGGGGGCAGGGCTGGAAGTGAGTTAGTTAGTTTCTGTCTGGGAGCATGGAGGAGACAGCCTAGGGAAAGGGGCTGGAGTTTAGGGGCCCAGTCTCCCCCATCTCAAGGGGGCCTGAGGCATCCTAGACCTGCCCTGGAACCAGATTCTATCTGTGCTGGGCTGTATCCTGGAGAAGCAATAAACTCCCCTGTTCTACTGGCTGGGGGAGTCTGTCCGTGCCATTATGGGGGTGCAGGAGACGGGGGACCCCAACGCGCCGTCACAGTGGCTGGTCGAGGGGTTGGCACTGCGATTGTTCCAGGTGGCATTACAACGCTCACAATGGTTCTCACCCCTGGCGTTGCAGGGCACTGGACAGAGCGGTGAACGGTATGAAAACACACGGACTCCTTGCCCCATTCCTCCCCCTAAGAACGTCCTCCCTGGGCCAGCAGAAACCTAGAGCCGGGGCTTGGCACAGGGCTGGCTGGGCCACGTCCGTACAGCAGTGGCTGGTCTGCCACCCGAGGCTAGAGGAGAGCTGGAAGCCAAGCTGGGGGTGGAGCCTGGCGCGAGTCTGTCAGTGCAGGGAGGAGTGGCTGTGCAGGGGGTGTGGCCACGTGGGGGTGAAGACGTTGAAGCGCATTTGCGGGTGACGTGCGGCTGACCCCGGAGCCGGGGGTAAGTCACCTGCAGGCACTTACAATGGACTTGTTCTTTTTCAGGTAGATCACCAGGCGCCCTTTCTCCTTTTCCTTCTCCAGATCTGGGCACTTCTCCTTCCTCTCCTGCTTTGCTTTTTTCACCTTTTTTCTGGAGTTGTAATTGCCCATCTTGCGCCTCTGTCACGTAATGGCCCCTCCTTCAGCGCTGGCTGGCACTGCCCCTCCTGAGCCGGCTGTGTCAGAAGCCAAGGGACGTCTGTGATGTCAGCCGTGGCCAGGGTGTGACATTACAATGGGTGAGGTGTCCCTGAGGCTAACCGGCCCGTTGGGGGCTGTTCCCTGGAGAGTCCAGGCTCTGTGTGAACTCCTCGAGGCGTGGAGCGCCGGGAGCAGGCTGCACTGGCTGGATCTGCATGATGCTGAGACGACCCCCATATCAGTCTGTGCCACTCGCTGCTTGTTCCTGCCTCATCTCCGTCTGCTGAGCTAGTGCGAGCCGCGAGCCGGGTGCAGGCCGTGGGAGGGGTCTCCCCCAAACCGCTTGGGAGAAAATATTGTGTAGTAGGCAGAAGTGAAGTGGCTCAGGCCCTTTATTGTGGAGGTGGGTTGTATCTACGCAGGGATCACCCACTGCCTCCGGCTGTAACGCGGCAGAGCACAGCGTGCAACACCCGGCCTGGCGCTACGGGACCGAGAGGAGAGACAGGCGCCCAGTCCGGCGAAGGGTCGGCTGCAGGCAGAGTAACCTGTCACTTCTGCCATGGGCCTTGATTTCGGCTTTGCTCTGTCCGCCGATGCGATGATGCAAAAAGGCTCCTACGCCGCAGGGGGGAAACGCTGCTTTTCTGCCGACGCCCCAGCCCAGAGTCTAATATTCTGTAGCTGTCGGCCACGGGTAGTTAGTGACCTCTGAGTGACCGCAGCTGAATCCGCACATTGCGAGGGTGCGGCCCACCCCCCGGGTCACTGGACACCCCCAAAGCGGGGTGCAGAAGAGCAGGCCAGCGTCTGTTTCGTAAGGCCGTTCTCCGTGGCTTCCCCTGGCGGTGCCTGCTTTTCATGGGAAACCAAGGTGGCCGACCACCCTGAGCAGGGCCGTGTGCCTGAGGAGGAAGCGACACACCCGCTGCTCTTTCAGCTGGAGCTAAGGCTGCAAAAGAACCTTGGAGCCACCTGGCGCGGCGTCAGTGAGGGACACAGCGTGTGCCGAAGACTGGCTGTGACTCACCTCAGCCATCGGCTTGGCCGGCTCAGGGTCGGTCTCCCCCGGGCTTGGCCGGCTCGGGGTCGGTCTCCCCCGGGCTTGGCCGGCTCGGGGTCGGTCTCGGCCGGGCTTGGCCGGCTCAGGGTCGGTCTCCCCCGGGCTTGGCCGGCTCGGGGTCGGTCTCCCCCGGGCTTGGCCGGCTCGGGGTCGGTCTCCCCCGGGCTTGGCCGGTTCGGGGTCGGTCTCCCCCGGGCTTGGCCGGCTCAGGGTCGGTCTCCCCCGGGCTTGGCCGGTTCGGGGTCGGTCTCCCCCGGGCTTGGCCGGCTCGGGGTCGGTCTCCCCCGGGCTTGGCCGGCTCAGGGTCAGTCTCCCCCGGGCTTGGCCGGTTCGGGGTCGGTCTCCCCCGGGCTTGGCCGGCTCGGGGTCGGTCTCCCCCGGGCTTGGCCGGCTCGGGGTCGGTCTCCCCCGGGCTTGGCCGGCTCGGGGTCGGTCTCCCCCGGGCTTGGCTGGCTCGGGGTCGGTCTCCCCCGGGCTTGGCTGGCTCGGGGTCGGTCTCCCCCGGGCTTGGCCGGCTCGGGGTCGGTCTCCCCCGGGCTTGGCCGGCTCAGGGTCGGTCTCCCCCGGGCTTGGCCGGTTCGGGGTCGGTCTCCCCCGGGCTTGGCCGGCTCGGGGTCGGTCTCCCCCGGGCTTGGCCGGCTCGGGGTCGGTCTCCCCCGGGCTTGGCCGGCTCGGGGTCGGTCTCCCCCGGGCTTGGCCGGCTCGGGGTCGGTCTCCCCCGGGCTTGGCTGGCTCGGGGTCGGTCTCCCCCGGGCTTGGCCGGCTCGGGGTCGGTCTCCCCCGGGCTTGGCCGGCTCGGGGTCGGTCTCCCCTGGGCTTGGCCGGCTCGGGGTCGGTCTCCCCCGGGCTTGGCCGGCTCGGGGTCGGTCTCCCCCGGGCTTGGCCGGCTCGGGGTCGGTCTCCCCCAACGTTTTAACAGTGCATCGCCCAATCCAGCCACAAATGCCCCATCCACGGGTGATTCTCCACTGAGGGGGAGGCTGAGCAGTGTGACCCCCAGGAACTCCCTGCCTGCTCCTTGTGCTAGCGGCTGCTCTTTACTTCTGTGTCTGTCTCCTCCCACAACTCACTGCCCCCGGGCCGTATCCATAGACGCCGGGTACCCGTGGGCCCCTCTTGTGCCCACGCTCAGCCGGGAACGGCCGTGGGCTAGGACTGGCCAGTGGTTCTCTGCCGCTTCCCCCGTGGGGGTGAGCAGCGGGCTCCAGGCGCGTCGTGAGTGGGACTCATCGCTGCAAACTCTCAATACAGACGTGGCCCCCGACTTGCCAGGATTCGGCCCCCGAGGCCCAGTGCCCCCCAGCATTGGGGAGCCCACCCTGGCACTCCAGCCTCCCCCCCACACACAATCTCCTAGCCTGGGCCCCCTCGGGCTCCGGTGTGGGAGGGGAGGGCGAGGAGCCTTTCTCCTTCTCGGTCGGAGGCCACGGCAGTGAGATGTTTCTGTGGGTCAGCGACCCCAGCCCAAGATAGGTTCCCAGCCCTGCTCTACCTCATTCTAGCTGCGCTCCTCTGATCTCATCTGCTCCCAGGCGCTCCATGGTCTCTCTCCCTGCGTTCCCTGCAAAGGGAAGGTGTGCAGGAGCCGAGTGCAGGGTCTGCAGACTGCGAGCCCCACCGGCCCTGTGGCTTCTGGCTCCCCCCGTCTCTGTGTCGCTGCAGGAAAGGAGCCCACCAAATCAGCGGTGCTACTTTGGCAAGGCAGGGCCACTGGTAGCAGCCACCTCTGAGGACAACTTCACTGGCCCGGGGCGGGGCGAGTTCCTTGCACCTCAGGCCAATGGCGTTTTGCAAGAAGGGGAACAGGGACGAAATGGAGGATTCACGTATTTATTAAGGCCCCAGCGGGAGCGGCTGGGCTGAGCACTTCTTACGGTATCTACACAGGAGCTCTGAGGGGTCCAGTAGCACTTTAGAGACGAACGAAAATGTCTGAATGGTATCAGGAACTCTGATGGAGCAGGCGCCAGACCCAGGCTGCCTCGGATTCCTTCCCAGCCTTGCCACTGACTTGCTGTGGGACCCTCAGCAAGTCACTTTCTGTCACTCGGCCCCTCCATTTGCTTGGAATGGCGCCTTTATTTGCAGCCTCTCGTTCAGCTGCAGGGCGTCCCTGCGTGGTGTGTAGAGGACATGCCGCCGTCTGGGGTAAGCAGGAAAGAAAGCTGCAACTCGACCTGTCAGTCATAAAAACCCCAAAGCCTCTGAGTGGGCCTTTTGCGCCGTAGTTGTCATCAGAAGTGGGTTGTGCCCACGGCTGCTCGTGAGCCCTCGACTCGTGTTGCTAGTCTCCAGGTGCTGCAGGAACACTCGGGTTTTAAGTTCCAGGCTACCCCGGTTCCCCTCTGAGACTTTGAAACCTGTTGGCCTGTGAGTGGAGCTGTAGACATTGCCGTGACGACTCCGCGTAGCGTAGCGGCCATGACATGGGCTGGTGCAAGGCACAATGCTTGGGGGTCCTGGGGGACCGTGCGGGGGAAGTAAGAAATATTATGACGGCGGCTCTGGCTTTCCAGTTTCAGCCTTGTTCTCCGCAGCCAGAGAGGCAGCAGCACGCCCCGCTCTTGTGGCTCCTCTGCTTGCAATAAGCAAAGCCCCAGGCTTTGCACAGGAGCGTGTCCCCCGCCACCCTTGTGCTCGGTCTCTGGCCTCAGGGAGCAGCACGCTTAGCAGCGCCTGGAGTGGAGGAGGGTGACCACCTTGGAATTCTCAAACAGGACGACACCTGGTGCCGCTGCAGCGGCGGCTGCTCCACTCGCACAGGCGGCCGGGCTCGGGAGCCTGCAAACTCGTCCCTGTGCATGCCAAGCTCAGGGCTCTGGCCGCCGCCTTAGAACCATAGAGCTGGAAGAGACCTCAGAAGGTCAAGTCCAGCCCCCTGCTCTAGCCAGGACCAATCCCAACTAAATCAACCCGGCCAGGGCTTTGTCAAGCCGAGACTTAAACACCTCTAGGGATGGAGACTCCACTACTTCCCTAGGGAACCCATTCCAGTGCTTCACCACCCTCCTAGGGAAAGAGTTTTTCCTAATATCCAACCTGGACCTCTCCCACCACAACTTGAGACCATTGCTCCTTGTTCTGCCACCTGTCACTACTGAGAACAGCCTCTCTCCATCCTCTTTGGAACCTCCCTTCAGGAAGTTGAAGGCTGCTATCAAATCCCCCCTCACTCTTCGCTTCTGCAGACTAAACAGACCCAAGTCCCTCAGCCTCTCCTCATAAGTCATATGCTCCAGCCCCCTAATCATTTTGGTTGCCCTCCGCTGGACCCTCTCCAATGCATCCACATCCTTTTTGTAGTGGGGGGCCCAGAACTGGACACAATACTTCAGATGCGGCCTCACCAAAGCCAAATAAAAGGGAATGATGACATCTCTGGATCTGCTGGCAATGCTCCTCTTAATGCAACCTAATATGCCATTAGCCTTCTTGGCTACAAGGGCACACTGTTGACTCATATCTAGCTTCTCATCCACTGTAACCCCCAGGTCCTTTTCTGCAGAACTACTACTTAACCGGTTGGTCCCCAGCTTGTAACTATGCTTGGGATTCTTCCGTCCCAAGTGCAGGACTCTACACTTGTCCTTGTTGAACCTCATCAGATTTCTTGTGGCCCAATCCTCCAATTTGTCTAAGTCATTCTGGACCCTATCTCTGCCCTTAAGCGTATCTACCTCTCCCCCTATCTTAGTGTCATCCGCAAACTTGCTGAGGGTGCAATCCATCCCCTCAGCCAGGTCATTAATAAAGATATTGAACAAAACCGGTCCTAGAACCGAACCTTGGGGCACTCCGCTAGACACCGACCGCCATCCTGACATCGAGCCATTGATCACTACCCGCTGGGTCCGGCCTTCTAGCCATCTTTCTATCCACCTTACCGTCCATTTATCCAATCCACATTCCCTTAACTTGCTGGCAAGAATATTGTGGGAGACCGTATCAAAAGCTTTGCTAAAGTCAAGGTATATCACATCCACTGACTTTCCCATATCCACAGAGACAGTTACCTCATCATAGAAGCTAATCAGATTGGTCAGGCACGACTTGCCCTTTGTGAATCCATGCTGACTATTCCTAATCACTTTCCTCTCATCCAAGTGCCTCAAAATGGATTCCTTAAGGATCCCTTCCATGATTTTTCCAGGAACCAAGGTAAGACTGACCGGCCTATAGTTCCCTGGATCGTCCTTCTTCCCTTTTTTGAAGATGGGCACTACATTTGCCTTTTTCCAGTCATCCGGGATTTCTCCCGATCTCCACGACTTTTCAAAGATAATAGCCAAAGGCTCCACAATGACATTTGCCAATTCCCTCAGTACCCTCGGATGCACTAAGTCCTGACCCATGGATTTATGTACGTTTAGCTTTTCTAAATAGTTCCTAACCTGTTCCTTACCCACCACGGGCTGTCCATCTTCATCCCATCTTGCGTCACTTGGCGCAGAAGTCCAGGAGCCGACCTTGTCCGTGAATACAGAGGCAAAGAAAGCATTGAGTACTTCAGCTTTCCCCACATCATCTGTCACTAGGTTACCTCCTTCATCCAGTAGGGGCCGCACACCCTCTCTGATCACCTTCTTCTTGTTAACATGCCTGTAGAAACCTTTCTTGTTATCCTTTACATCCTTAGCCAGTCGCAATTCCATTTGCGCTTTCGCCTTCCTGATAACCCCCCGGCATTCTCAAGCTAGACCTTTAAACTCCTCCCTGGTCATTTGTCCACGTTTCCACTCTTTGTAAGCTTCCTTTTTGTGCTTAAGTTCACCAAGGATTTCCCCTGTAAGCCAGTCCGGTCTCCTACCATGTTTGCCTCTCTTGCTATGCGTCGGGATGGTTTCTTTCTGTGCCTTCAATAAGGCTTCTTTAAAATACTGCCAGCTGTCCTGGACTCCTTTCCCCTTCATGTTAACATCCCAGGGGATTCTGCCCATCAGATCTCTGAGGGAGTCAAAATCTGCTCTTCTGAAGTCCAAGGTGTGTATTTTACTACTCTCTTTTCTTCCTTTGGTCAGGATCCTGAAATCTACCATCTCATGATCACTGCTTCCCAGGTTGTCACCCAGCTCCGCTTCCCCTATTAGTTCCTCCTTGTTTGTGAGCAGAAGATCAAGCTGCACACGGCCCCTGGTCGGATCCTTCAGCACTTGTACCAAGAAGTTATCCCCAACATTCTCCAAAAACTTCCTGGATTGCCTGTGTCCTGCCGTATTGGTTTCCCAGCAGATGTCGGGGTGATTAAAGTCCCCCATGAGAACCAGGGCCTGCGATCTGGAAGCTTCGCTCAGTTGTCCGAAGAAAGCCTCATCTACCTCATCCACCTGATTCGGTGGCCTGTAGCAAACACCAACCACAATATCAATGCTGTTGTTTGCTCCTTTAAACTTAACCCATAGACTCTCAACAGGTTTTTCTCCCTCTTTATACTGGAGTTCAGAGCAATCGTAGTGCTCTCTTACATATAGTGCAACTCCTCCTCCTTTTCTCCCCTGCCTGTTCTTCCTGAACAGTCTATACCCTTCCATGACAGCGCTCCAGTCATGCGAGTCATCCCACCAAGTCTCTGTTATCCCAATTAAATCATATTTCTTGGTCTGGGCCAGGGCCTCCAGTTCTTCCTGTTTGTTGCCCAGGCTTCTCGCATTAGTGTACAAACACTTCAGGTAACCAGTTGATCGTCCTATCTTCTCCATTCGAAACAGGGGTCCTCCTTTCTTGCCCCTTCCTCTCTGCATTTCTTCCCGGTATCCGACTTTCCCACTCCCCTCAGGGTTTTGGTCACCGTCCCCCGACGAACCTAGTTTAAAGCCCTTCTCACTAGATTTGCAAGCCTGCCCGCGAAGATGCTCCTTCCTCTCTTCGTTAGGTGAATCTCATCTCTTCCTAACAATCCTTGTGCCCGGAACAGAGTCCCATGGTCGAAGAAACCAAAGCCCTCTCTGCGACTCCACCTGCGCAACCACGCATTTACGTCCTCAATTCGACGATCCCTGCCCAGTCCTTTCCCTTCAACAGGGAAGATGGAGGAGAATACCACTTGTGCTCCGAATTCTTGGATCCTTTTTCCCAGCGCTACGTAATCCGCAGTAAGATGCTCAAGATCATTCTTGGCCGTATCATTAGTTCCCACGTGGAGAAGCAGGAAGGGGTAGCGATCCGAAGGTTTGATCAGCTTGCTAAGCCTCTCAGTGACATCCTGAATGCGAGCTCCCGGTAAGCAGCACACCTCTCGAGATTCCAGGTCCGGATGGCAGAGGGATGGCTCAGTCCCTCTTAGGAGGGAGTCACCGACCACCACCGCCCGCTGCAGGGGCTGCCGCTGCCCCCGCTGGCTCTCGTGGTGCGAGGACGCTGCATGCTGGGCTCCCACTTGCCCACCCCACTGCCCTGAGATGCACAGGGGCCGCCAACCAGCCAGCGCCGAGGCTGCTGCGGGACCAGGAGGGCGGGGGGGGGGGGGCGTCCTGGGGCATGAAGTTAAAGGAAGTGGCCTGGCTAGAAAAGGAACCCAGGAATCCTGCTTCCCAGAATCCCTTCCCTTCCCCTGCCCACCCCACCCAGCACCAGCTCCCACAGGCTTCACACAGCTGAGACGGGACCCCCAAGTCTCACCCACAGCCCCACCGCCCACCTACAGGAAAGGGAAGAGGCCAGAAATTCTCACTCCCAGTTCCCCTCTCTAACCCAATGCACCCACCCCTCCCCCAGAGCCAGACACCTCCCCAGCCCCCCCACTCTAACCCAATGCACCCACCCCTCCCCCAAATCCAGACACCTCCCCAGCCCCCCCACTCTAACCCAATGCACCCACCCCTCCCCCAAAGCCAGACACCTCCCCAGCCCCCCCACTCTAACCCAATGCCCCTGCCCTCCCCCAGAGCCAGACACCTCCTCAGCCCCCCCACTCTAACCCAATGCACCCACCCCTCCCCCAGAGCCAGACACCTCCCCAGCCCCCCCACTCTAACCCAATGCACCCACCCCTCCCCCAGAGCCAGACACCTCCCCAACCCCCCCACTCTAACCCAATGCACCCACCCCTCCCCCAAAGCCAGACACCTCCCCAGCCCCCCCACTCTAACCCAATGCACCCACCCCTCCCCCAAAGCCAGACACCTCCCCAGCCCCCCCACTCTAACCCAATGCACCCACCCCTCCCCCAGAGCCAGACACCTCCTCAGCCCCCCCCACTCTAACCCAATGCACCCACCCCTCCCCCAGAGCCAGATACCTCCCCAACCCCCCCACTCTAACCCAATGCCCCTGCCCTCCCCCAGAGCCAGACACCTCCTCAGCCCCCCCCCCCCACTCTAACCCAGCCCTCCCCTCCCCTGTCGCAGAGCCAGGGACATAAATCTAGCGGGGTGGAGGGTAACACCCTGCGTCTCACTGGAGCCGCCACAGCCACGTGCGTGTCCCTCCAGGCGCTGGGGCGTGCGCAGGGCGGCTGTGAACAGTCAGGCGTGCGGCTCCGAACTTTCCATTTCACAGGCACGTGCCGCCCCCCCCCCCATCCCCTTTGCAGGGCAAAGCCCCGGACATTTGTTGCCGTTTTAAAAAGCCGGCTGGACAGAGATTTCACGTGTGAAAACGTGGCCGGGGCCAGCCGGATGCGGGAGAGGACGTAAGCCAATGCCCAGAGTTAAGCATGTGCCTGGGGATCTGGCCGAGCAGGGCGGGGCCACTGCTCCAGGCCCTGAGCAGGAGCAGGTCTGGGGTTGGAGTTACCGGGCGTTGCCAGTTTCTGCTTCTCACTGTTAATGTTGGGCCCATTTTGTCTGGGGCTTTAGGAGTAAAAATGAATACGGAGCTGAGAACCCTTGAATTCTCTCCGGCGCTGGCCATCAGGCCTTGGCTAGAGGAGCCCCTCGCAGCAGTACACCGTCAGAGTTCAAGGGGTTAGCTTTAGTAACGCTGAGGCTACGTCTAGACCGGCAGGATTTTCTGCAAATGCTTTAAATGGAAAAGTTTTTCCGTTAAAAGCGTTCGCGGAAAAGCGCGTCTAGATTGGCACCGACGCTTTTGCACAAAAGCACTTTTTGCAGAAAAGCGTCCCTGCCGATCTAGACGCGGTTTTGTGCAAGAAAACCCCAATCGCCATTTTCCCCATCGGGGCTTTTTTGCGCAAAACAGTTTTTAGCTGTCTAGCAAGTACATTTGTGCAAGAGGGCTTTTTCCCGAGCGGAAGCAGCATAGTATTTGCGCAAGAACAGTGACAACCTTACATCAGATCGGCAGTGTTCTTGCGCAAATTCAAGTGGCCAGGTTAGACAGCTGGCAAGTTTTTCTGCAAAAGTGGCTGCTTTTGCGGAAAAACTTGCCAGTCTAGACACAGCCTGACTGTAACAGATCAAGCTGTTAGTCTCTTAGCCTTGCTCTCCACTGGGGCGTTATTTCAGAATAACCCCCCTTATTTCGAATTAACAAGCCGAGGGTCCATACTACCAAGCTCGTTATTTTGAAATCCACGCTTCTGCTCTCTGCAGAGATTAACGCTTCTTTGGAGATAGTCACTTCAGGAGCTTAGTTCAGATTTCGTTATTTCGAAATAATTTCCTGGCGCAGACGTGCCCTGCGGTGCCACAGGATCCTCGTTGTGCGTGGAGACACATTGACATGGCTACTCCAGCGAGACTCTACTATGTCCATGTCTCTGCTCTGGGTCAATTGACCGGCAAGCTGCTTAACCCTTTCTGGCCCTGTCCCCCGTCCCTGCTAGAAGGGGAACGGCAGAGCATTGTTACGTGGATTTACCAGAAAAGCCTCGTCTCAAACTTGGCCTTGGGTCACTTTGAACTGCCACTGGAAACTGCAGCGCTAATGAGGCGTCAGCTTCTCCTGGTCACCGCTGAACGTCTGAGCTTGGCTCTGAGTCCAGGCTGGGCTCCGTCGAGCCAGAGTCAATGCGTGGCGAGGCCGAGAGACGTCCGGTCTCCCCGCCGCTGGCTGTAGCCGTGCTGAGGTGGCACAGCGCGCAGGCCTGGGCACTTTCCCGCTGCCCCTCCGTGGGAGTCCGTAGAGTTGACCCGGGATAAGCGTGACCCTGCTCGCTAGCTGCATTTGTGCGCTGAGGTCACGCCCCGAGGAAGAGCCGCACAAAGCAAAGCTGTGAGCAGCCCTGCCGAGGGGAGGCCCAGGCAAGTGTGGCCCTGAGGGGCGATGGGGGCGACTGGGCAGTGGGGAGCGGTGCCGATGGCCGGCCTGAGGACTCACCCAACAAGTGCACTGGGCTAGCAAGGGGCCTGTCGGCCAGGCTGCCCTCCCTGCCCCCAGCGAGAGGGGCATCGGGTCTCTGGCCCGTCCCACCCAATGCCTGGGCCGCCCCGGAGCGGCGGATGCGGAGGCCCATGGCTGCTCGCTGGGATGCGCTTGGTGTCACAGGGCCACGTTGGGCTGCCGGTCCCAGCGCTTTGCCCCGCGCTTGCTGCTGCCCAGGGCACCGCCTGGACCGGCCCGGGCGGCGGGGAGCTGGAGGAGAGCGGCTTCGGCAAGAGCAGGCCGGCTGTGGGCTCCCTTTACTCTGATTGCTGTGTGAACCGACCCCCCTGCCCCCAGCCCTGGGAGCGTTTCTAGAGACTGCCAAGCCTTTCACACACCACGGCTGGCTGCAGGGGGGGGGCTACCAGCTGCCTTCCCCACACCCAGCCCTGCTGTGCCGAAGGAGCAGTGACAGGGCAGCTGATCAGCCGCTGAGATTCCTACCGTCTCGCCCAAACTCTGCTACTGACTTTCTCCGTCACCTTGGGCAAGGCATTTATAGGTGCTGATGTACCTAGCACTTAACTCCAGGCCTCCGCAGAAAGGCCAAGCCTGTTTTAAAGTCAGTAATGTTCCTATGTATTTATGCACCTGCCCAAGCAGGAGCAGTCTCCGCTCGTGCCTCAGTTTCCCTGGTAAGCGAGACAACCTCCCTGCCTGGGGCTTCACTCTGAATGCGCATCCAGGGCCGGGAGGGCTTTGGGCAGGGGCGGTGTGGAGCCAGCTGATCTCCCCACGCTGCTCCGGGTTGCGTATCAAATCCGGGACGGATTCCGCAGCAGCTGCTCCGGCCAAGGCCTGGCGAGGTGCTGGGCCTGGAGCAGGCTGCACCCAGGCGAGAGCTCTGCTGGCGCCTCACGGGCCCCCTCTCCTTCTCCGCAGGCCTATGAGAGCTCCTCCGAGGTGGAGCAGTTCGTGACCCGCTTCCTGCTGCGAGAGACCAGGAGCCAGCTGCAGGGCCTGCAGGCCTCGCTGGAGTGCGCCGCGGACACGCTGGACCAGCAGGCCGGGCGGGAGAGGTAACGCTGAGGGGCTGGGGGACCCTCGGGAATGCTTGGCAGAGGGCATGGCCCAGGGCGAGCTGTGCCTTGGGGGCCGCCCCTCTGCTTGTGCCCCGTGAGGTGTTGGCTAGTGGCCTCCTGAGAGCCCGCCTTGCCGCAGGGTGAGTGCTCCGCAGCCCGTCGGTCCTGCGCCCTGTGACCCGCTCTCCCCCTCCGGTACCCGCGCACAGGCCCAGGGCTGGGACACGGGCAAGGCGGGCTCCATGCTCTTGCTGGGTCGGAGCCCTGTGCCTCAGGCTGTGTCTGCACTGCACGCCCCTGGGTGGCATCAGGGTACGCGCAGGCCCGGCTGAGTCCACACAGCTGCACACGGCCAGCCAAGGCCCTGGCTGGGGAGGCAGGGGCGAGCTGCTTTCCCCATTGCCTCTTCCCTGGGGCCAGAGCCTCTCCCCTCCCCAGGGAGCCGCTGGAGCCCCAGGGAGCCGCCCGGAGCCTCTCCCCACCCCAGGGAGCCACCCAGAGCCCCAGGGAGCCGCCCGGAGCCCCAGGGAGCCACCTGGAGCCCCAGGGAGCCGCCCAGAGCCTCTCCCCGCCCCAGGGAGCCACCCAGAGCCCCAGGGAGCCGCCCGGAGCCCCAGGGAGCAGCCCAGAGCCTCTCCCCACCCCAGGGAGCCGCCCAGAGCCTCTCCCTGCCCCAGGGAGCCGCCCGGAGCCTCTCCCTGCCCCAGGGAGCCGCCCGGAGCCCCAGGGAGCCACCCAGAGCCCCTCCCCACCCCAGGGAGCCGCCCGGAGCCTGTCCCTGCCCCAGGGAGCCGCCCAGAGCCTCTCCCCACCCCAGGGAGCCGCCCGGAGCCTCTCCCCACCCCAGGGAGCCGCCCGGAGCCTCTCCCCGCCCCAGGGAGCCGCCCGGAGCCTCTCCCCGCCCCAGGGAGCCGCCCAGAGCCTCTCCCCACCCCAGGGAGCCGCCCGGAGCCCCAGGGAGCCGCCCAGAGCCTCTCCCTGCCCTAGGGAGCCGCCCGGAGCCTCTCCCCACCCCAGGGAGCCGCCCGGAGCCTCTCCCCGCTCCAGGGAGCCGCCCGGAGCCTCTCCCCGCCCCAGGGAGCCGCCCGGAGCCTCTCCCCGCCCCAGGGAGCCGCCCGGAGCCTCTCCTCGCCCCAGGGAGCCGCCTGGAGCCTCTCCCCGCCCCAGGGAGCCACCCGGAGCCTCTCCCCGCCCCAGGGAGCTGCCCAGAGCCTCTCCCCACCCCAGGGAGCCGCCCGGAGCCCCAGGGAGCCGCCCAGAGCCTCTCCCTGCCCCAGGGAGCCGCCCGGAGCCTCTCCCTGCCCCAGGGAGCCGCCCGGAGCCTCTCCCTGCCCCAGGGAGCCGCCCGGAGCCCCAGGGAGCCACCCAGAGCCTCTCCCCACCCCAGGGAGCCGCCCGGAGCCTCTCCCTGCCCCAGGGAGCCGCCCAGAGCCTCTCCCCACCCCAGGGAGCCGCCCGGAGCCTCTCCCCGCCCCAGGGAGCCGCCCGGAGCCCCAGGGAGCCGCCCGGAGCCTCTCCCCGCCCCAGGGAGCCGCCAGAGCCTCTCCCTGCCCCTGAGGGTTGTGCAGGGCGCTGCCAGGCTGCCTTCTGCAACTGCTTCAGTCCAAGGGTCCCCAGCACGGGCGCTGCCCAGCCCGCACCCTCTGGGCCAGCCGGTCCCTGCTAGGGCGTGCCCAGCCTGCCGGCTCCCCTGGCTGCCATGATGTTTGTTTGAGCGTGACTGGGGCTGGGGGCTCAGCACCGCTCCGGATCCGGTTGCGGATGCTCCCTGTGCCTCGGCTGGGCAGCAGTGGCTGGTTTCCTGTCGCCTGCCAGCAGTGTGTGCAGAGCCAGCGGGGGCGGAGCGTGCCAGCCCCCGTGCCCGAGAGTCGGGCAGAGCTGGTGCCGACGGGTAGGGCCTGGGCTCTTCTGGCCTCCAGCATCTCTCTCTGGGGGGAAGGAGGATGATCCTGCTGGCTCCCCCCCTCCACCCTCCGCCCCGGCGGGGAAGCCCCAGGGCAGGTGCAGCCAGGGGCCGGGCCGAGTGCACCCTTGTTGTGTTTAGGAAAGGCCTGAAGACGCCCGCCGCCTGCCCCGGCCCCCGGTCTGCACGGAGACGCGGCCGCAGAGCTCGGAGGCCCGTCTGCTTGGCTCCAACAGACCCCTCTTCCGGGATGCTCACGACAGGTACGGGCAGGGCCGGGCAGAGCGGGAGACGCCCAGGCCGCTGGCAGCCCGGCTCTCGGGGCTGCTTTCCATGAGCCAACCTTGCTGCCGTGAGTTCCTGCCGGAGGCTTTTTTTCCTGGCAGAAGATATGCAAATGAAGCATTAATTTGCATATCGTGTGCTCTCATTTGCATATCCTCTTCTGATGCTTTTTGCCGAAGAGGTTTGTCGTTAAAAAGCCCTGTGTAAACGGGGCCATTTGTCGGGAAAAAACCGTTTTGCGCAAGAGCCCTTATTCCTCAAAAAAAGAGGTTCACAGGCCCTTGCGCAAAAGGGGCACTCAGCTGAACCCGCAGCAGCCTCGGGGGGGCCAGGGCCAGACCCGCCTGCCGTGGGGGGTCCGTGGGGCCTGCCGTAGGGGGTCCGTGGCGCCTGCCATAGGGGGGTCCGTGGGGCCTGCCGTGGGGGGGTCCGTGGCGCCTGCCGTAGGGGGGTCCGTGGGGCCTGCCGTAGGGGGGTCCGTGGGGCCTGCCGTAGGGGGTCCGTGGCGCCTGCCGTGGGGGGGTCTGTGGGGCCTGCCGTAGGGGGGTCCGTGGGGCCTGCCGTGGGGGGGTCCGTGGGGCCTGCCGTAGGGGGGTCCGTGGCGCCTGCCGTAGGGGGTCCGTGGGGCCTGCCGTGGGGGGGTCCGTGGGGCCTGCCGTAGGGGGGTCCGTGGCGCCTGCCGTAGGGGGTCCGTGGGGCCTGCCGTGGGGGGGTCCGTGGCGCCTGCCGTAGGCGGTCCGTGGGGCCTGCCATAGGGGGTCCGTGGGGCCTGCCGTGGGGGGGGTCCGTGGCGCCTGCCGTAGGGGGGTCCGTGGGGCCTGCCGTGGGGGGTCCGTGGGGCCTGCCGTGGGGGGGTCCGTGGGGCCTGCCGTAGGGGGAGTCCGTGGGGCCTGCCGTAGGGGGTCCGTGGGGCCTGCCGTGGGGGAGTCCGTGGGGCCTGCCGTGGGGGGTCCGTGGGGCCTGCCGTAGGGGGGGTCCGTGGGGCCTGCCGTAGGGGGTCCGTGGGGCCTGTCATGGGGGGGTCCGTGGGGCCTGCCGTAGGGGGGTCCGTGCCGTGGGGGAGTCCGTGGGGCCTGCCGTGGGGGGGTCCGTGGGGCCTGCCGTAGGGGGTCCGTGGGGCCTGCCGTGGGGGGGTCCGTGGGGCCTGCCGTAGGGGGGTCCGTGGGGCCTGCCGTGGGGGGTCCGTGGGGCCTGCCGTAGGGGGGTCCGTGGCGCCTGCCGTAGGGGGTCCGTGGTGCCTGCCGTAGGGGGGTCCGTGGGGCCTGCCGTAGGGGGGTCCGTGGCGCCTGCCGTGGGGGAGTCCGTGGGGCCTGCCGTAGGGGGGGGTCCGTGGGGCCTGCCGTGGGGGAGTCCGTGGGGCCTGCCGTGGGGGAGTCCGTGGAGCCTGCCGTGGGGGGGTCCGTGGGGCCTGCCGTGGGGGAGTCCGTGGGGCCTGCCGTAGGGGGGTCCGTGGGGCCTGCCGTGGGGGGTCCGTGGGGCCTGCCGTAGGGGGGTCCGTGGGGCCTGCCGTGGGGGGGGTCCGTGGCGCCTGCCGTGGGGGGGTCCGTGGCGCCTGCCGTGGGGGGGTCCGTGGGGCCTGCCGTGGGGGGGTCCGTGGGGCCTGCCGTAGGGGGGTCCGTGGGGCCTGCCGTAGGGGGTCCGTGGGGCCTGCCGTGGGGGGGTCCGTGGGGCCTGCCGTAGGGGGATCCGTGGCGCCTGCCGTGGGGGGTCCGTGGGGGCCTGCCGTGGGGGGGTCCGTGGGGCCTGCCGTGGGGGGGTCCGTGGGGGCCTGCCGTGGGGGGGTCCGTGGGGGCCTGCCGTGGGGGGGTCCGTGGGGGCCTGCCATGGGGGGGTCCGTGGGGCCTGCCGTAGGGGGGTCCGTGGGGCCTGCCGTGGGGGGGTCCGTGGGGCCTGCCGTGGGGGGTCCGTGGGGCCTGCCGTGGGGGGGTCCGTGGGGCCTGCCGTAGGGGGGTCCGTGGGGCCTGCCTTCCGTGGCCCGTGCATGCCGCTAACAACGGCGTCTCTCTAGGCGTTTGCGTGGCAGCCGGCAGCCAGTGGGCCGCGCCGATAAACAGGCTCCAGCAGCTCCTGGACACGCTGGAGCGCCAGGTGAGCGGGCGGGGGCCAGGCCTGTTCCACCCACGGCAACGCAGCTCAGCCTCCCCTCCCCCCCCGAGCGGGGGTCTGGACCCTCCTCTGCCCCTGCGGGGCTTGGCTGACTCGCCTCAGGCCTGACCTGCAGCCCTGAGCACCGGTGTCGTCCCCTCCCCCCCTTGCTAGTCCTGTCCCAGCCTCTCCGGAGCTGGAGTCCCACGTCGGTTCGGCCAGTGGGCTAATGGCCAGCGGGGACTCTTGTGTAGGCCCCTGACTGGTCATCCAGCGGCCCCCTGCAGCTCTCGTCCTCTGCCCTCTCCAGACGCTGCCTCTCCTGCCCCTCTGCCCCGCTGGCTCTTGCCAGGTGAGGCTGGACCCAGGCAAACCCTGTGCCCTGCCCCCTTTGGGCCTGCCGCCCCAGCCGCCGGGCTCCCAGGCCAGCCCCAGCCCCAGCCCCAAATTCGCGCATTAGTGCTGGTTTTGCTTTTCTCCGAGCGCAGAGCCCACGGCTAGAGCCGCTGCGAGACGACGCTGTTTGCAAAGGGAGAACCGCGGTGAGTTCTAGTCCTGCTGCTCTCCATGGCTAGCTATGCGGAGACACAGAGCAGCTCTCACACCCCCACGCGTGGGCCGACGGGCACAGGCATCCTGTCCCTGCACTGACACACGGGTGTGCAGGCCTGCCCGGGCGCAGACCCGCATGCACACGCCGTGAGGCCCCTGGCTCTGCTCTGAGGCTGGACTCACTGGCCCAGGGTCTCACCCCCCAGATGGGCCGGAAGTTTCCCTCTGCTTCCTCGGAGGAGAGCGCGTTTCCGCCCAGGGGCTGCGGGTGGGGAAAGGGCCTGACTGGAATGAGTGCAGAGGGAGCCTGCAGGCTCACAGGGAGCGTGCCACTCCGCACGAGGGTCCCCTGACACGGCAGGAGCACACCAGTGTAACCCCGGCGGAGAACAGTCCACGCTGATCCCCGTGGACAGCAGCCACGTGCTGCCTTGCACCAGGGACCTCCTTGCTGACCGGCGGGGCCGTGAGCAGGTGGCCACAGAGAGCACTAATTCCCCAGAGACCCGCGCCCTGCGGCTCCCCGCAGGCAGAGCAGGGCAGGCCTGACGCTGCCGGGCTCCCGCGCGGTTCTGCAGCTGCAGCCTGGCCAGGAGTTCATCACCGGCTGGGGAACAGGAGCCGGGGCCTCGTGTTCCTCACCCCACCTGAGCAGCCCTGAGCCGGGGGATGGGCAGAGCAAAGCGGGGGAAGGGACGGCGAGTCTGGGTACAGCGGGCAGCCCAGCGAGCTCCTGACCGTCCCGTCAGCCAGCAGCTTTGCCTCTAGCCAGGCCGTCAGGCTGGCCGGCGTCCTGACCCTGCTCTCTCCCTGCAGCACATCCTGGTGGCCCAGAGACAGCTGTGCGTGGCGGAGAGCGGCCTCGAGGGATTCCAGCAGGCGCTCCAGGCCTACGCGGAGCTGACCGCCAGCCGGAGCCGCTGCTTGCAGTGAGTGGAGGGGGCGCTGGGCTGGGACACGGGGAGTCTAGCTCCGCGGGGGCGCCATGCAGCCCCTGAGAGGCGGGGGGACGCTGCCACGCGAGGTACCCGTGTCCAGTGGCTGCGCGGCGGGGTGGTCCTGCTAATGGGCAGCAGAGACGCTGAGCAGCCTGGCCCAGCCCCCCCCCCCGCCGGTGTTGCCATTCCCTGCTCCCCGCAGAGACGAAACGGGGCGACTCTTCCCTGAGGCCAGGCGCCCGCGCAGCGACTCCCACGGGGACGAGGGCCAGCCCTGCACAGGCTCTGTGAGCACCGGGGGGTTAACCGAACCGCCCGCGGGGGGCAGGCGCTGCGCGCCCATTGGCGCCAATAGCAGTCAGGCAGCTTCGGGACCTGGCAGGCCTGGGCCTGAGCACAGAACTGCTGACGCGCCCGTGAAATTGCCAAGTAGGCCCCTCGGTGATGGACAGCCTGGCCCTGGGCGCCAGAGCCGGCAGGACCGTCCGTGGCCATGGCAGAGGGGGAGCTTGGTGCCAGCCAGCGGGCTCAGCCTTTCCACACTGCTCTGCCCTGGCTGACGCCTCCGAGCAGTGACCCTGGGGTGCTCCATGGCGGGAGTGCCTGGGGGGGGGGGGGGATTCAGCTCCTGCCCTGCTCTGGCTGCCCCGGTGCATCGGGCTGGCACAGTGGGGAAGGCCTGAAAGGAGCTGCTGCTTTGCACAGCCAAGTGCACCCACTGCGGCGGCGGCAGGGGCTAGGAGCCCAGCGGCCCGGTAACCCCCTGCCCCGGGGGGCCGCGAGGCGCCGCAGTCCATGCCGAGGGCCTGTCGCGGGGCTGCAGCAAAGCCGGGCGTGCTGACAGGCTCACACGAACACGAGTTTTCCGTATGAGACGGTGAGTCGCGGCACATGAATCCCCAAGGCCCCGTTGGTCCCAGCAGCCGGAGTGCTGAGAGCGGTCGCTATTCTCTCTGCAGCGTGTCTGCCCACCAGCCGACGAGCAAGGCCCACTTCGTCCTCTCTGAGTTCTGGCAGGACACGGCTTCCTGGCGAAGGTCTGAGGCTGTTTGCCATTGTTGCTGCGGGGGCCGGGGCGGAGGAAGGCCGTGTCCAGGCGCAAGGCACCAGGCGCGATTTCTGTTCAGGATGCTCGCCCGTCCCCCCTGCCTGCACCTGCCTCCCTGGCTTTACGCCCATCTGCACAGGGCAGCAGGAGTCTCAGAAAAATAAATACCCTCGCCCCTCCCCCTGTGCTGCCCTGCCCCTCCTCTGAGCCCCTGCCACTGCCCCCCCCCCACAGCATCCCCCCTCCCGCTGTGGCTCACTCTCCCCCACCCGCCACCCTCACTCATTTCCCCCAGGCTGGGGTAGGGGGTTGGAGTGCAGGCGACAGTGGGGCCAGAATGAGGGGTCGGTTCCCTCTAGCATTTTCCATCCTTGGGAGGGTTGAATTCTGCGCGACCCCAGGAGGCCGTGTGTGGCCGTGCACCGCCGTACAAACCAGAACCGAGCTCGCCAGAGAGAACGCCAAGGGCTCCCAGGCACGGACGGTGCAAACGTATCACACTGGGCGCTAGCGAACAGGCAACAGCGCCTGAGAGATTTAGTTAGTAGCAAGGAAAAAGAAAAGCAGCACGGCCCTTGGGCTGCGTGTATTTCATCCTCCTCTCTGAAGCTCAGGCTGCTCGCCGCGCCAGAGCGGGGCAGACGGAAACTAGCGCTAAACTAAATCAAGGGCATGGCCGTTAAGGGTACGCACCAGAGCCCCCCGCAGCCTCCGCCAGCCTCCGCCAGCGGTGGGGAGATGCACTGGGACTTAGCTCCCTCTGTGCCTTAAGGAGACCAGGGGCTTGCCAGCACCACCCCATCTCCTGTGTAGCCACATGCCCCCCTTGGCCCAGCATGCCACCATCCCCCTCCTGGCACCCCCCCCCCGAACCAGTGACTGCAGCCCATGCGGGAGTGAGTCAGGACACCCCCAAACAAACCCCTCCTCCACCTCACCCCCCCCCCCCCCGCAATCTGCTCCATCGGCCCCCAGGCCAGCCGGGCTAGAACCCTGCCTCTCAGCTGCAGCCCAGCTGGGTGTCAGGGCAGGACATGCCCCACAGGAATTCCCCACCCCCGCATCACCAAGGCCAGCACCCACTCCCTATTTCCCACACCTACCCCATGCCATCTGCCCTCCCCCCGCCCCCCCAGCCCGGGGGACTGAAGGAGGGTGCTGGCTTTCTCACAGGCAGCTGCAGCCAACCCAGCTGCTGTAATTAGATTAGTCCTCTCCTCTCCCGGCTGCCCAGCCAGGAAACAGGACCCCCCCAAACTCTCTTCCCCTCCAACTCTGCCCCCCCGTCTGTCCCCTCCCTGCCGGCTGGGAGAGGCGCTCGGTCTCCAGCAGGGGCTGTTGCAGCTGACAGAGAAGGGCCCCTCCCCCCGCCAGGCAGCTCCATGCACGGTGGCCCTGGGTGGGGCTCATTAAGCAGCCGCGTGGCCGCGCCGTCGCACAGCTTACAGGGCCCCTGGGTCAGGGGTGGGGCACAGTCCTGCTGGCTTGGCCATTGTCCTAACTCTGCACGTTGCTTTGCAGTCACCTGCAGTCCGGCACCAGCAAGACGTTCCAGGGGGCCCTCGCCAACTTGCTGGAGTCCCCTGAGCTTGTGACCACCATGATCTTGCCAGGTGGGGTCTTCTCCAGCCCAAATGCACTGAGCTGAGCAGCTAGCAGGGCCTGCAACCCACGGCCTCCCTCCGGCTGCCCTTGCTGCGGGAGAACGCCCACGTGCGTCCTGCAGAATGTCCAGTCACCCCCACGCATGCAGCCAGCTCTGGGGCAGAGCGCAGTAGCTGTTTAACAGCACAGAGCAACACTGCCCAGCCGTTAACACAGCAAGCGCGGGGGCAGTTTAGAGAGACAGAGGGAGCGATTCACATCTGAACTTGGCCAAACACTGAGGCCACCGCCTCGGCTCGGGCACCATTGATTCAGTAAGGCATGAAGGGAGCAGGGTTAATGAGTGCACAGAGCCGTGAATGTGTAGAGAGCTGCCACAGGCTGCAGCCGTGCGTTGCCTTTACCTCCCAGGCAGGCCGGTGCATGTGGGGCGCGTTCCCTGGCCCCATTGCACTCCTGGCTCACAAAGCTCAGTGGGCGCCAACCCCTCCTGGCAGCAGCGTGGCTCTTGGCTTACACTGCAGCCGCCTTTTGTTGCAGCCTGAGCTCCCCGGCGCGCTGGGCTGAGGCGTGGCGCTCGTGGGCAGCTCCCGGCCACTTGGGGCCAGGCTCCCATATCCCTGTCCCCGTCTGCATGAGGGGCGCGAGGCCGAGGGGCAAGGCTTAGCAGGGAGCCCGGCCTGTGGGGCCGTGTGTTCCCCGACAGCAGTGGCCCTGAGGGAGAGGGGCCGCCAGCCTTAGCAGTGGCCAGTACCACAAAACCCAGCCCAGGTCCACCCTGCGCCTCACCCGAACCTGAGCTCCGGGTCTGGCTAATCTGGATTATTTCCCCACCCGTTTGGCACGTTCCCCCCCAGCCTCAGCCCCAGCCGTGTGCCTGTGAGAGGACTGGGGTTCGGTGGGGGATGGCGTTGCCCCAGGTAACAGCTGCCCCAGGCTCTGTGCGCCCCCCAGCCTGTGGGAAGGCCCGGCGGGAGCAGTGACGAGGCGCTGTCCTCGCCCGGGCTTGCGGCTGGATCGCGAACGGCCGCCAGGCCACTCGGGAGCGGAGGGCAGCAGGGGCCTGTCCTGGGGGCCCAGCCGGGACTGGTTGCCTTTTGCACATCCCCTGTTCCTGGCGGGGAGGGGCCGGAGCCGGGCCGAGGGGCCCTGCTGGCGTGGCTGGGCAAGCGGGACTGAACCGGGCAGGGCGGCGCTGGCGCTGGGCTGCGGCATGAAGGGTCAGGGATTTCTGCCTTGGGTAGTGGGGGAGGGGAAAGATGCCGGGGTGGAAATGCTGCCGAAGCTCCCACCTCCCCCACCGCTGCCTTGCCCCGCTCCTCGTGCCTCAGGCCCTGCACCGAAGGGGAACTGAGGCCCAGACGGGGTCGGGCGCCTCCCCGGGCCGTGGGGGAGTCTCGGGGTGGAACCCAGCTCTGCCCGTCTTTCCTGAACAGCAGCCAGCTGCCCCCTGGCTCCGCGTGGCTCATGCGCCTTCCCGCTTTGCTTTCCCAGCCTCCTGGTGGATCATGAACAACAACTGATGCTCTGCTGCCCTCTCGACGGACAAGAGACCCTCCCGCCTCGCCCCCGGCTCTGCCCCCCCGTGTCAGCGGTCTCCCCCCCTTGCGCTAGTACGCCCCCAGCTGATCCCCCCGGCCAGCTCCGCCTCTCCCCGCGCAATGCGACGTCCCACCCCCTCCCACGGTGCCGCCAGCCAATCAGCCTCTCCCCGGGGCGTACCATTCTTGAAGAACGATGGGGGGCAGGACCACGCCCGTACGTGGCAGCTGAGAGACTTGCTGTTGGGCTGGCCTGCAGCCCGGGGTCGCGTGGTGCCGTGGGGGGGCTGCAGAGACGGCGATGGGGGGCCTGAGCTGCATGGGGGATGGGGACTGGAGGGGCCGTGCATTGTTCTCAGCTGGTGGGGAGCTCATGGACTGAGCTGCGCCGGCACCGCCCTGCGGGGGGGCAGTGTGGGGAAAGGCGCTGAGCGGGATCGGGGGACGCCGCAGGGACCCTTAGGGCTGTAGCCGGCTGTGGTCTCCTCTGGGTCTGACGGCCGTTACCCTGACCGCCAGCCCCGCCTTAGCACTGCGGCCTGGCCTTGGGTGCCTCCCTGCCAGGCCGCCCACGCTACGTGTCCATGGCTCCAAACCACCCAGCGTGTGGGCACCGGTCCAGTCCCCATTGGCTGCCCCGGGCAGCAGCCAACACCGGCCGGCCCGAGAGGCTGACCTCCCTTCTGGCTTCCAGCAGTGGGGCCGGAGGTGAACTCCACGCTCATGGGCAAGAGGGCCTGGGGGGGGCAGCTTGCACAGCCCAGCCCACGTTAAACCGCAGCAGGGCTGCATGGAGGACACCGGCCCCCCGGGCGCGCTGTCTGCCAAGCTCCCAGTCCCCGCCACGGGAGGTCAGGCCACCGCGGTGCAGACACAGCACAGACAGCGCTTGCCAAACGCTGCCAGCCCAGCCCTGCCCCGCGCACTCCCGCCCGAGGTGGCACGCCGCACCCACAGTGCACGGGACAGCCCAGAGTGTGTGCGCCTCCCTCCCCTGGCTCTGGGCTCCCCGCTGTGCCTCCCCCCAGCAGCAGGGATCAGGGAGCCACGGGCCAGCAACGCTGAGTTGTGCCAGCCTCCGCTGGCAGCACCTGGGCTTCGGGCTCCATCCAACGGCGCTCAGCCCTGCAGGTCCAGGTTCAGGGCTTCACGCTGGGGCCATCGCGTAGCAGTGGGGCCTCCAGCCAAGGTGTGGCAGGGCACACATGTCCAGCTGGTGAGACACCTCGGAGGCGGGTGGCCCGACTAAGAGGAACGCCCCCCCGCCCCCCGGTGTTTCTGGTTTATGCTGGAAGCTGTACCTTGTGTGCTAGGTGTATCTAGCCTGCCTGAGACACCCCATCCGCCCCACGCCCCGTCGGCGTGTGAGCAACCCAGCCCGTAACAGCAGCCACAACGCTGACACAGCTGGACAGCGGCTAGTGCGGTGCACCCGGCGGGGTGTACAATGCACTCTGGGCCTCCAGCCCTCACGGGGAGTTCTGCCTGATTTTATCCGGCCCACGCCAGCGTCACGCTGACAAAACTTGCTATCGAGGAGGCAGGGTCAGGCCCTTTTCTTCCATAAAGCACATGGCACCGGAGGTGACTCTCCCTGGGTCGTTGCTTTGATCACCTTGGCACAGGGGGACTTGAGAGGGGTTAACGTGTCCCCCGAGTTCTTCCTTTTTGTGTCCCCAAGTGTTCACATCGCTTGTTCACAGCTGGCCGAGCGGCAGCTACACGTCATTTCCCTGCCGTGTTCCACCACTTACCCAGCTGTACCCCACCGAGCATTCGGTAACTACGGCCGCTGTCCGTGGGCCCGTTTGTGCCTCGTGGCCTCCCTCCCGTCCTGGTGTTGGGCCATATCTCCGCTGGCAGGTGGCAAGCCGGCACTGGCAGTCACAGCACCGTGGGGAAAACACCCCTGGGTGTCCACAGACTTGCCGCACCGCACAGTGTGGTGCATTCTGGGCAGCTATCCCACAGTGCACTGCTCCCTCATCGGCCACTGAGGTTTGTGGGGAGGACGGGACATGGGGCATCTGGGTCCTGTCCCAGTGCCCCGTGGTCCCTCGCTCCACATCCCAGCAACCCCTGCGCTTCCGTCCACATTTGGCGCCATCGGCCAACAGCGTCTGTGCTGCGCACTTGGCGCCTCGTCTGCCGGAACCGACCCCAGCACGTGGAGATGATGCAGCTGGGGCTCAGCGTTGCGCTCAGGGCTGCTCTGTCGCCTTGCGTTCTACAGGCCCAAGGGATGGGCTGCCAGGCCCTGCCTGGCCTCGCTGAGTCTGGGCTGCCCTGGCGCCAGTGTCGCTGCCGTGCTGTAGTGCGAAGCCAGGTGTCCAACACCAAGGACGCGCAGTGTTATTTCAAAAAGTGCTGCTGCTGCCCTGAGCCAGACTAGCAGCCTTCTCGGCAGCTGCACCTGGCTGCTTGGTGAGAACTGTAAATCCCAGCCTCTCCCTGTATCAGTCGGACTGGCCCTGTAGCTGTGTACACTCGTTATCTTGTCTGTTAATAAAGTGTTCCACACGGACGCCTGGTGCTGGTGATTTCTTGGGTGTGGGTCCACCTGAGGCTGGCTCTTCGGAGTAAGTTTTCCAAGTTCCTTGTTCAAACAGCCACAAAAGGAGTGTCCTCGAAGGACCCTTTTCCGTGTGCTCTGCAGGCCTTCTCGGGTGGTCCAGGGCCCCTGGGCAGCATGTGCTAAGGAACATGTTGTGGCTGGGAGGGATGTGGAGGATTTGGGGTGTGTGGCTAGGACACTGGGTGGGAACTAACGGAGCAGGGTGGGCTGGGTAGGACTGTGCTGGGCACTGGGGGAAGGAGCTGGCTTTCAAATCACGAGATTGTGTAAGCATAATAGAATTGCTTCGCGTTTTATTTGCCTTCTGCTCTTGGGGCCCGGCGGGTGCCCTGGGTCACAACTGCAAGGTCCCGAAACACAGGAAGGCGAGACACATCCCAGAGCCACGCGGCTCCGAGCTGGCACTGTGAGGCAAACTAGCATCTGTATGAGACTCAGGACAAAACCGTGAGCATGGGCAATGCTTGGCCAGAGGCAGCCCCTGCCCCTCAGCCTCCTGGCCAAAGCACCTGAGACCAGGGATCCCCAAACTGCAGGGGCAGGGAGAAATCCCGAGAGTGGCTCATTTTCTCCTCCATGTCCTACAGCCAGTTCTCCAAGCACTGCTCAGTCTAGCTAGGCCAGGGTCTTCTAGCATCCCTCCCGCCCCGCCTCTGCCGCACTGCGACGCCTCACACAGCCGTCCTCCAGCCAGGGCGTAACACCCAGCAGGGCTGTGAACGAGCAGCTCTTGAGAAAACACCACCTGCAGCAAACAGAGCATCTCCCGGCTCCCGGCTCCCGGGGCGAGGCTGCCATCCAGGCCACCGCGCTGGGACCATCGTCAGCACCCAAAGGCAGAAAGCCAGGCTGCGCCGTGACCCTGCTGTCCTCGCGCACTGACGCTCGCCGGCCAGAGCAGCAGCTCTTAGTGCCCAACCATGGCAGGAAATGTAATTCACATTCCCCCTTGGTGAGCACGCGCATGCAGGCCAAAGACCCGTCTTCCCCCGGAGCTGCAGTGGCTGGGCCCAGACTGCTCCAGGGTGACGCTCGGGTTGCTGTCAGGCTATGAGCTGAGGCATCGTGTTCGGTTCCAGCGAGCGCTGAGCCGTGCATGGTGAAAGGCCTGTTGCTCTGGGCTGACTTGGCCCCGTTGCCAGTGACAAAGGGTCACATCCCAGGCGGTGGGTAACGTAGGCAAGGGGAGGCACAAAACCGCCTGCACACCCGGCCGCAGCCCTGAGCCTTCAGGTGGGCGGGGCTTGGCTCCAGGGGCGGGCCTCAGGCAGAAGGGGCGGGGCTGGGGCTTGCTGCCATCCAGTGCCCTTAGCAATGCCCCACAAGCCCCTTTAGCGGAGAAAGACACCCCAGTGGCAGCTGGCCTAGGGCTGCGCGGGGCGTTGGCTGCATGAGGCCCGGGGCTGTTATGACGTGAGACCGAGGCCACAGGCCCAGGGTGCCAGCTCCTTCCCTCGAGACAAGCCAAGCTCCGCACAGCTGGTCGGCTGCCCAAGGGGATGTGCTGGGGCTGGCGGAGAAAGTTCAATTCAAGCTGCAGCATTGAGCATCCCAGCAGGAACGGGGGGATTTTTTCAATTGTGCAGATTAAGCCTTGTTAGGGCATAGACACCCGCCCACCCCCTACGCCCCCCCCTTCCAACCCAGGGTTGTTCCCAGCCTGTGGGTCTGGTACTAGCATGGGGGGGGGGCGCACGCCAGGCTGTACTGGCTGGCAAGACAGGCGTCCCGTGGCTAACGTGCATATTCTTCCCCTGACTCACAGGCAAAGTGTCTCCTGCCGTGGCTTATTGCTGGTTGTGCAACTCCTTAAGCACCGTGTTTGTAATGAGCCCCGCCCTTGGGCGACAATATCGGGCAGCTAGAAGACGCAACGGCTCTGTTAAAGCCAGTTGTGTGCCTTGGGTGGTCACATGGTCGCAGCTGCAGGCCATGGAGTTGGCTAAGACGCCGGGTAAATCCTACAGCTTGTTCCTACTGACCCAGAGCATCCCGGGGGGGGGGGGGGGCGGGTCTGTCTAGAACAGCGTTTCCTAAAGTGTGTGCCGCGAGGCAGTCGAAGGTGTGCTGCAGAGAGAACAGAATTCAAAATGGCTGCCCTTAAAGGGGCAAACCTCCTTTTGTGTGTGTGTGTGTGTGTGTGTGTGTGTGTGTGTGTGTGTGTGTGTGTGTGTGTGTGTGTGTGTGTGTGTGTGTGTGTGTGTGTGTGTGTGTGAACAACTTTTCCCTGGGGTTTGGTTTTTTTTTTTTGGTCAACAACTTTTCCCTTAAAGGGGCAAGCCTCCTTTTTTTTCAGAACAAAAAAAAATCCTTGGTGTTCCCCATTAAAAAAAAATATTGTTTGGTGGTCCTCAATCTTAAAAAGTTTAAGAAACTGTTCTCGAAGGCCCAAGCACCTGCTGCCTGTAAGGGTAGGGCTTAATCCTGGGTACTTTAGTAAAGGGCAAGGGCAATAAACAAACATTCAGCCCTTGACTTGCGCTGTATGCGCTGACTAATCGTGGGTGTTCTGTTCAGCAGGGCTCTAGGGTGCTCTGGGCAGAGGGGGGTCTGGGGCGCTGCTGGTGCCGGGAGGGGGTGACACATGGCCTGGTGGTGTCGCTGGTGCCGGGAGGGAGCAGGGGAGCGCGGCCCAAGCCTGCTGCTGGAGCTCTGAGGGGAGGGTGGAGCGCAGACACCCTAGACTGCCTCAGCAGCAGATAGGGCAGCTGGCTGGGGGGGGAGGGGGTCAGCCATAACCAAAGCTCCAGGGGAACTTTGCGAGAGAGAGCGAGAGAGAGTGTGTGTGGGTGTGTGGGGGGTGGGTGTGGGGGGTGTGGGTGTCAGTGTGTGGGGGGTGGGTGTGGGGGGGGTGTGGGGGGTGGGTGTGGGGGGTGTGGGTGTCGGTGTGTGGGGGGTGGGTGTGGGGGGTGTGGGTGTCGGTGTGGGTGTGTGGGGGGTGGGTGTGGGGGGTGTCGGTGTGGGTGTGTGGGGGGTGGGTGTGGGGGGTGTGGGTGTCAGTGTGTGGGGGGTGGGTGTGGGGGGTGTGGGTGTCAGTGTGTGGGGGGTGGGTGTGGGGGGGGTGTGGGGGGTGGGTGTGGGGGGTGTGGGTGTCGGTGTGGGTGTGTGGGGGGTGGGTGTGGGGGGTGTGGGTGTCGGTGTGTGGGGGGTGGGTGTGGGGGGTGTGGGTGTCGGTGTGGGTGTGTGGGGTGTGGGTGTGGGGGGTGGGTGTGGGGGGTGTGGGTGTCGGTGTGGGTATGTGTGGGGGGTGTGGGTGTCGGTGTGTGGGGGGTGGGTGTGGGGGGTGTGGGTGTCGGTGTGGGTATGTGTGGGGGGTGTGGGGGGTGTGGGGGGTGTGTGTGGGGGGTGTGGGTGTCGGTGTGGGTGTGTGGGGGGTGGGTGTGGGGGGTGTCGGTGTGGGTGTGTGGGGGGTGGGTGTGGGGGGTGTGGGTGTCAGTGTGTGGGGGGTGGGTGTGGGGGGTGTGGGTGTCAGTGTGTGGGGGGTGGGTGTGGGGTGGGTGTGGGGGGTGGGTGTGGGGGGTGTGGGTGTCGGTGTGGGTGTGGGGGGTGTGGGTGTGGGGGGTGTGGGTGTCGGTGTGGGTATGTGTGGGGGGTGTGGGTGTCGGTGTGTGGGGGGTGGGTGTGGGGGGTGTGGGTGTCGGTGTGGGTGTGTGGGGGGTGGGTGTGGGGGGTGTGGGTGTGTGGGGGGGTGGGTGTGGGGGGTGTGTGTGGGGGGTGTGGGTGTCGGTGTGGGTGTGTGGGGTGTGGGTGTCAGTGTGTGGGGGGTGGGTGTGGGGGGGGCTGGGGTGGGTGGGTGTGGGGGGGGCTGGGGTGGGTGGGTGTGGGGGGGGTGTGTCATCGCTGCAGCAAACCCGTCTGCCTCACAAGGAGCAGCTGTTGGTTGTGAATCTACGACAGAGCACTCTGCTTCGGCAGGGCCCTTCGCCCCATCCTGCCGGTAGCACATACACTGCAGCCAACTCCCCTGGCTACCACTCACATGCCACCCCTGCTGGACAAGCCCTGGGCCTATTGTGTGAGCTAAATGCAGCCTGCAAGGACATGAACCCTAGATCAACCCGGGGTGCATGACGCTGGGGGTGGGGGTACACAGCTCTTCAAGGGGCATCTCAATGTCCAGCAGGCTCCACGCAGGGCTCTGGTACAGTCAGTGCAAACGGCTGTTTCCTGCAGCCAATGACTCGGTTGTGAGGCCCTGCCCAGTGCACACGGACAGCTGGTTTATTTTGGAATGGCACGGTAACAATGGAGCAGGCAGCCACGTGGCAGGGCCAGTGCGGCTGGGCCACCTTTGTCTTTTCAGGTCTGATTCTGTAAGCCAGCCCTTGGAAAGGGAGCGTGTGACTTGGGACGCACGCCAAATCGGACTCTGGAAAGGGGGACAGGAGGCTGGCGCTGCCCTAGAAAGCCTGAAGGGCTGGGCAGTTCTGGATCCATCCGCTAGAGGGCAGAGCTGCGCTTTTTATTCACAATGATCACACAAACTCACCTGTACTTCCCCTCTGAAACAAAATGCAGGACAATGTAGCACTTTAAAGACTAACAAGATGGTTTATTAGATGATGAGCTTTCGTGGGCCAGACCCACTTCCTCAGATCAAATAGTGGAAGAAAATAGTCACAACCATAGATACCAAAGAATACAATTTAAAAAATGAACACATATGAAAAGGACAAATCACATTTCAGAACAGGAGGGGCATGCATGGGGGGGAGGGGAGGGAGAAGGTAAATGTCTGTGAGCTTATGGTATTAGAGGTGATAACTGGGAAGCTCTCTTTGTAATGGGTAAGATAGTTAGTGACTTTGGTGAGATCAACGCACAGAGTGTCAAATTTTAGCATGAATGACAGTTCAGAGGATTCCCTTTCAAGTGCAGGTTTAAAAGGCTGCTGAAGCAGGATGCAGGTAATTAAGTCGTTGAGACAGTGTCCTTTCTGGTTGAAATGGCAAGAAACTGTTTTTTCTTTGTGATCCTGTCTAATGTCTGTTTTGTGGGCATTGATCCTTTGGCGAAGTGTCTGAGACGTTTGTCCAATGTACAAAGCAGACGGACACTTTCGGCATCTCAGACACTTCGCCAAAGGATCAATGCCCACAAAACAGATATCAGACAGGATCACAAAGAAAAAACAGTTTCTTGCCATTTCAACCAGAAAGGACACTGTCTCAACGACTTAATTACCTGCATCCTGCTTCAGCAGCCTTTTAAACCTGCACTTGAAAGGGAATCCTCTGAACCGTCATTCATGCATCGGTCTCAACAAAGACGCTAACTAGCTTACCCGTTACCAAGAGAGCTTCCCCAATTATCACCTCTAATACCATTAGCTCACAGACATTTACCTTCCCCCTCCCCCCCCCCGCATCCCCCTTCTGTTCTGAAATGTGATTTGTCCTTTTCATATGTGTTCATTTTTTTAAAATTGTATCCTTTGGTATATATGGTTGTGACTATTTTCTTCCACTATTTGATCTGAGGAAGTGGGTCTGGCCCACGAAAGCTCATCATCTAATAAACCATCTTGTTAGTCTTTAAAGTGCTACATAGTCCTGTTTTTTGCTTCAGCTACACCAGACTAACAGGCTACATTTCTATCACTGTACTTCCCACCTGTTCTGCAGGCCAGTGTCTTCCCAGGTCCCAACACACACAAACCCCTCCAGCGGGGGCACAAGGCACCGTAGGACCAGGACTCTAGGGGGTCTGCTCATGCAGTATCATGTAAGGGCATAGCTTGAGTCCCATTGTTTGAAAATGTCCCCAAGGTTCCCAGAGAACTTGGAACCAGCTTTCCAAGTGATCAGCACTAAACCTGCTGGAAAAACTCCCTCAGATCCTCGCTCATCGGAACACTTCTTGAAATTGGGTTGATTTTTCTGGAATTGCAATTTGGGTTTTTTCAAAGTTCAAACACCATCAGACTGTCCCGTCTTCATGCTGCCTGCACAAAATGGTTCCACTGGTTTGTTTAGAACTGACTTTGCCTTGTTAAAAATGTTTCAATCATTATACCCTGAGAGACAACAGGACGTTATGAACAAGACAAAAATAAAGGTGACACAAAACCATTCACATTTTATCAAAATGAAATATTTTGCGTGAGCCGATGCAATTCTCTCTCCCTGGATTTCTCTTCGAGATGCTCACTGCTTCTGATGTGGAACGAAGGCCCAGTTCGAACGCGCCAGCCCCTCTTCCTGCCATCCACTGGGCCCTCATAGCATCCGCTACTCAAGCCAGCGGCAGCAGCACGGAGGGGCCGGAGGGAAGCCAGTGCCTCTGCCTGTGTGTGCCGGTGCCTGCTCCCTACGCTGCCCCCTCTGATACAGAGGCAGCAGTGGAGGGTGGGGGAAGGGAGGCGGAAGCACCAACTCCTCCAGTGGTTACATGTTTACTTTAGCATCCCTAGTGTAGATGGGGCTGCTCAGGCAGCAGCCCAGGCTCTGAGGCCTGGCGAGGGGGTGGACCAAGGATGACAAGGGAAAACCAAAAGCAAAATAGGGGCCGATTGACGGGAAAGGTTCCCTTAGCACAAGACGTGGTTTTCTCTCACATGCACATGTCTGCTGCCCCTTAGCATCCAGGTAATTACCATCAGCTTCACTGGGCCAAGGATCAGCCCTTGACAGAAGGCCCAGGGGCCCCCCGGGCCCTCGGCACCAGGCCGAGCAGAACTGGCTGCACCCCTATTTCAGCCTGAGCCCTAGGAGGGCAGTCGCCAACTTTCTAGTCACACAAAACCAAAGCCCCTTCCCCCTCGGCCCTGCCCCTGCTCACTCCATCGCTTCCCCACCCCCCATTCACTCACTTATTTTCACTGGGCCGCGGGTTAGACTGTGTGTGTGTGTGGGGGGGGGGGTGCTCCGGACAGTGCTTATCTCAGGGTGCTCCCTGGAAGCTGCAACACGTCCTTCAGCTCCGAGGCATAGGGGCAGCAGGGGGAGGGGGTCTTGGCACACGGTCCCTGCTGCATGCGCTGCCCCTGCAGCTCCCATTGGCCCTGGTTCCCAGCCAATGGGAGCTGTGCAGCCAGCACAGGGGACAGGCTGTGCGAGGAGCCCATTGGCTCTCCCTCCCCTTAGGCGCCGGCGGGAGATGTTGCCACATCCGGCAGTCACGCGGAGCAGGGCAAGGAGCCTGCCAGCCCCACCGAGTGGCCTTTCAATGGCCTGACCGGTGGTGCTGACCGAAGCTGCGTGGGGTCCCTTTTAGACCGGCTGTTCCCGTCAAAACCGGGGCCCATGGCAACGCGCCCCAGCAGCCTTGGCCCAGCCTTTGAGCCGTGCTGCTGCAGACTCGTTTGCAGGGTAGACGTGGCCTCGGTTCTCCCCGGTACCTCCCGGGGGTGCTGCCGGACGGGCTGGGGAATCGCCAGACAGCCACTTGGCTGGTCCGGCCGGGCAGTCTCTTTGTGGCTGGCTTGTTCCCAGGCCCGTCCTGGGCAGCCGACGGGGCCGCCCTTTGGAGAGCGCCCAGAGTGACCTCCCGCGTGTTGTCAGGTCGCAGTGGCGGAGGGGCCCACGCTGGGCTGGCTGTCTGACACCGGTACCCTTGGGAGGCGTCCCACTGGGGCTGCCCTGCTCACGCTGCTTTGGCACCACACCCACAGACCTGCCTCCGACCTGCACGGCTCTACCGGGACCACACCTGCGTAGCCCGGGGGCGGGGGGGCTCTTTTGGGTGGGGGCCACGAACCCAAAGAAAAATCCGTCGGGGTTGCCCACAAGTGAGAAGAGGGAAAACCCCCCAAGCCTCCCTGCCATGGCCCCCCCACGGAGGAGAGAGACGCTCCCTGCATCCCCTCACACAGCGGGGCGGGGCGGGGGCAGGCTCGTAGACTCCGTGTGCTCCAGCCCTATGGGGCACAGCAGGGGGGCTGGGGCCCCAGTGTAGGCTCCCCAGTGCTGGGGGGAGGGAGAGCCCTCAGGGCCCAGATCCAGGCAAGCGGGGGGGGCTGCACCCAGCACCCAACCCTTGGGTCCCCCCCCCCGGCTGAGCCGGAGCCAACCCTTGCCCTGTGGCAGCCACACACATTCCCCTGCAGTGAGTCACTGCGAGCGGCTGGCTCCGGGTTGCAGTGCCAGGTACCTGCGGAGCCGGGGGCGGGCCTGACGGGCCGGCGCAGCCCGAACCTGTTGGAGGGCAGGTTCCCGAAGGGGAGGACGCAAAGAGCTTTGCTTCCCGGCCTGCTGCAGCTCCTGCTCCCGCCCGGCCCGGCAGGGTCACCTTCCCCAAGGCCTGCTTGCTGCCTCACGTCTGCCGGGGACCGGCACCCTCCCCTGCTCATCCCGCGCGCAGGGCAGCCATGCAGCTACGGGTGAGTCGCCGGGCTGCGCCGTCACTTACCCTGCCAACCCCGGCCCCACGGGACCGGCTTAGGGGTCCCCCTTCCGCCTGCCCGTATTTCACCTGCGCCCACTGCCCCTTCCCCCAGGCCAGGATCCCCTAGTGCACCCCGGCCCACGGGGCCAGGAGCTCTTACCCCAGCCCCCCTCGTGCCCCCCCTTTCCTCTTGCCCCCAGCCCCCCTCGTGCCCCCCATTTCCTCTTACCCCAGCCCCCCTCGTGCCCCCCCTTTCCTCTTGCCCCCCTCGTGCCCCCCATTTCCTCTTACCCCAGCCCCCTCGTGCCCCCATTTCCTCTTACCCCAGCCCCCCTCGTGCCCCCCATTTCCTCTTACCCCCAGCCCCCCTCGTGCCCCCCCTTTCCTCTTGCCCCCCTCGTGCCCCCCATTTCCTCTTACCCCAGCCCCCCTCGTGCCCCCCATTTCCTCTTACCCCCAGCCCCCCTCGTGCCCCCCCTTTCCTCTTGCCCCCCTCGTGCCCCCCATTTCCTCTTACCCCAGCCCCCTCGTGCCCCCATTTCCTCTTACCCCCAGCCCCCCTCGTGCCCCCATTTCCTCTTACCCCCCTCGTGCCCCCCATTTCCTCTTACCCCAGCCCCCTCGTGCCCCCATTTCCTCTTACCCCAGCCCCCCTCGTGCCCCCATTTCCTCTTACCCCCAGCCCCCCTCGTGCCCCCCATTTCCTCTTACCCCAGCCCCCCTCGTGCCCCCCCTTTCCTCTTGCCCCCAGCCCCCCTCGTGCCCCCCATTTCCTCTTACCCCAGCCCCCCTCGTGCCCCCCATTTCCTCTTGCCCCAGCCCCCCTCGTGCCCCCATTTCCTCTTGCCCCAGCCCCCCTCGTGCCCCCCATTTCCTCTTGCCCCCAGCCCCCCTCGTCCCCCCATTTCCTCTGCCCCCAGCCCCCCTCGTGCCCCCCATTTCCTCTTGCCCCCAGCCCCCTCGTGCCCCCCATTTCCTCTTGCCCCCAGCCCCCCTCGTCCCCCCATTTCCTCTTGCCCCAGCCCCCCTCGTGCCCCCATTTCCTCTTGCCCCCAGCCCCCCTCGTGCCCCCATTTCCTCTTGCCCCAGCCCCCCTCGTCCCCCCATTTCCTCTTACCCCAGCCCCCCTCGTGCCCCCATTTCCTCTTGCCCCCAGCCCCCTCGTGCCCCCCATTTCCTCTTGCCCCAGCCCCCCTCGTCCCCCCATTTCCTCTTGCCCCAGCCCCCCTCGTCCCCCCATTTCCTCTTGCCCCCAGTCCCCCTCGTGCCCCCCATTTCCTCTTGCCCCCAGTCCCCCTCGTGCCCCCCATTTCCTCTTGCCCCAGCCCCCCTCGTGCCCCCCATTTCCTCTTGCCCCCAGCCCCCCTCGTGCCCCCCATTTCCTCTTGCCCCCAGCCCCCCTCGTGCCCCCCATTTCCTCTTTCCCCAGCCCCCCACGTGCCCCCCATTTCCTCTTTCCCCAGCCCCCATCATACCCTCCATTTCCTCTTACCCCAGCCCCCCTCGTGCCCCCATTTCCTTGTGCCCCCAGGCTCCCTGGTGCCCCCCATTTCCTCTTTCCCCAGCCCCCCTCGTGCCCCCATTTCCTCTTTCCCCAGCCCCCCTCGTGCCCCCCCATTTCCTCTTGCCCCAGCCCCCCTCGTGCCCCCCATTTCCTCTTGCCCCCAGCCCCCCTCGTGCCCCCCCATTTCCTCTTGCCCCCAGCCCCCCTCGTTCCCCCCATTTCCTCTGCCCCCAGCCCCCCTCGTGCCCCCCCATTTCCTCTTTCCCCAGCCCCCCTCGTGCCCCCATTTCCTCTTACCCCCAGCCCTCCTCGTTCCCCCCATTTCCTCTTACCCCAGCCCCCCTCATACCCTCCATTTCCTCTTGCCCCCAGCCCCTCTCGTGCCCCCCATTTCCTCTTACCCCAGCCCCCCTCATGCCCCCATTTCCTTGTGCCCCCAGTCTCCCTGGTGCCCCCCATTTCCTCCTGCCCCCAGCCTCCCTCGTGCCCCCCATTTCCTCCTGCCCCCAGCCCCCCTCGTGCCCCCCATTTCCTCTTGCCCCCAGCCCCCCTCGTGCCCCCCATTTCCTCTTACCCCAGCCCCCCTCGTGCCCCCCATTTCCTCTTTCCCCAGCCCCCCTCGTGCCCCCCATTTCCTCTTGCCCCCAGCCCCCCTCGTGCCCCCCATTTCCTCTTACCCCAGTCTCCCTCGTGCCCCCCATTTCCTCTTCCACCCATTCCTGGGTCCTCCCCTCTCTCCCCCAGGCTGGGGGCTTGCGCGTGGCAGCCTGTTACTCACCCCCCCTTAGCCGTGTGCACTGGCCAGCGAACCCACCCCGGGGAAGCTGAGCGCCGGGGTAAGTTCCCGCCTGTGCAGGCCAGCGCGTTCCCTCCAGCCCCGGGGAATCCCTGGCAGCGGAGGTCGGGGCCCCTGGAGTGTGTCTGTTTCAGGGGTAGGTGCAACCCCCCAGGCAGTTCCTACAGCCGGGGTCTGACCCGGCCGCCGTGAGGCGCAGCAGCCTAGCGGGCGTCAGGAGATCAGGCGCTCCTCCGGGTGACTGGGCCTCATTAGGTCAGTTAGCACCGGGGTAGCTACAGGCACCCCCGGCCTTTCCCTGGGACTTCTCTTGCTTCACGCTCCTTCCTCGACCGGGATGTCATTGGTCCCGACCCCCTGCCAGCGATGCTGCTGCGTTGCACCCGAGGGGAGGTGCCCACGAGCCCTGCGCAGAGCTGCGGCGCCTGCTCGCCCCTCCACGGGAGAGAGCGCCCGTGCATTGCGGGGTTAGCGCCGCCCTGCGTCGCTTCGGCCCAGTCCCGCGCGCCCGGCTGGGGAGGGCAGGTTGCTGGTCCCCGGGGGTCTGGGCTGTGCACTGGTGCTCGGCTCATTCTCATGCTAGGAAGGACGAGCAGACGTGTGGCTTTGTCGGAGGCTTTTGCACCTTGACCCCAAGGGGCAGGCAGCCAGCGGCCCTGCACCCCATCCGCAGCCAGGTGGCACTCAGCCCGCAGGGAGAACAGGTTTATTCGCCCCCAGGGACACCGCGCAGGAACCAGGAGCAGGCTAGTCCCATCCATCGGGGGACCCTGCCCCCCGACTCTGTCCCCCAAGCCAGCGAGACTCACTCACACGACCAGCAGCTCCGTAGCTAGCCCCGCCTCCAGCCTTTTGTCCCGTTTCTCGGGCAAGAGTGGTCACCTGGTCACGGTTACAGTGAGCCTGGGCAGCCTCCCTCAGAGAGTCACCCCGGGGTTCCCATCCCCATCTAGATAGCGGTGCAGTGCCCAGGGAAACTGAGGCACACGCACAGGGTTACCACAGGACAGTAGAACTCACATGCAGCAGGGTGAGCGAGAGCCCAACAGCGTCACGCCCGTGCATACCGCTCCCCATCGCTCAGCTGCCTCCGCCCGCCTGCAGCGTAGCTCGCTCTGCAGCGCCTTGGCAACCGGCCTCTCACGGGGAGGGGCAGGACTGCTCGTCCCCGGAGGCAAGGGCACGGAAGGGCCTTGCCCAGGCCCCCAGCACGGGGCCGAACGGGGCCTTAGGCAGAGCTATTTAACTGCTGCCCCTGCGCCTGACAGCAGCTGGGGGGAGGCGATTTGCAAACTTGAAAGTCCAGTCCAGCCGATGCCCAGTGAACCCAGCACCGACAGCGCAGCCTGAGGGCGGCCAATGGCCGTGGAACCACTTCCTTACGGCTGAACGGCTCTTCCCCAGCGTCAGGGCCTGCGCGCAGCCCGGGCCGCTTTGCTGCGGTGAAGTTCACTCGATCCTCTGCGGGGGAAGCAGAGCCACAGACCAGGGCTAGGAAGAGGCAGGGGGTGGACATTAGGGCCCAGTGGTGCCCCAAATTTTCAGGTGCCGCACGCAGCTCCATATTTGCAGATGGGCAAGGACGGCCCTGCCCCATAGGCCAGTGGCAAAGCCAGGACTAGAACCCACATCTCCTGAGACCCTGGCCCCTCGCCCCTGGACCACGCTGCTTCTTACAGGGGCAACTAGCAGCCAGCCCGGGGCAGGAGGCTGCACCAACCCCGCCCCCCTTCCATCTCCGGCCCAGGGCTAGCCCCTACTGCAGCCACTGAGCCGCTGCACGCTACGGCCTCCATAGCCCACGGGCGCTCGCCACGCCCAGCCGCCGCGTGCGCCCCCGCCCCACCCAGAACAACGCAGGGCCCCATGCTGCGCCACGGGAGGGCTGGACCGGAAGGGCCCACAGTGCAGGGTTAGAGGCGCTGATGCAGCTGCCCAGCCAGCTGGGACCAGCTTCCACTCCAGGAAATGCACCTTGGCCTGGAGATGCAAATTGCAGGCAGTGCTGGAGCGGCCCGGCAGCAGGAAATGCCCTGCAGCGGCTGCCTGGCGCGCTGGGCCGTAGGAAAGGAGGAAGCCTCCCTTGTGTGCTCAGGAACAGGGGCCTCGCTGGACCCTCTGCCCCCTCCCCCCAGGCAGCCTTAAAGCCACGTCTAGCTAAGGAAAACCCTGCACCTAGCAGAGCTCAGCCATGCAGCTCCCTGGGCTCCTGTTCGGGGCAATCGCACTGGAAGGGGGTGTCGCACGAGCTCTGCCAGTCACCACAGGCGTGTGAGGCCCGCACGAGGAGCTCCCCCCAACAGCTGTTTGATATTTAAGTAAAACGGGGCCCGACCCCCGCTGCTGCGCAGACACAGTTCGGCCAGCGCCGTGGCACGGTGGGACCAGACGGCTCCGTCCCGCGTCGGGCCGCAGGAAAACGAAACAGCCTGGAAAGGGGACGGAAATTGGAAACCACCCAGCAAAGTGCCACGCGGGTGCGCCCCGGGCCCTAGCCCCCCGCCGGGCCGCAGGCCAGCAGGCAGGGGTCACCTCCAGGGGCTGCATGGGCCCCGCACTGGTCCCTGTGTGTATTCACAGCCGGGACTGCCAAGGGGCCACAGGTGCACACGGAGCCTGGGGCAAAGAAAGCCCCCGGCTCTCGGCCCGGGCAACCAGCGTGTCCCATCTTAGCCGAGACCTGGCCGGCCGGCTCCTTCCCGCCCAGCAGGGCTCCGCGGCAGGGAAACACCTTCCAAGGTGCCTAAGTGACTTAGGAGCAAGCACCCACAGGACTTAGGAGCAGCCCTCCCGCAGCACCAGCTGCTCCACGGCTCCATTGGCGCTACAGCAGGGACCGCCCTGTGGGGTGTGTGCGGCCCCGGGACTGGTTCGCGCCTCCCCCTTTCTCCCTCTCTGTGCCGCAGGTGGAAGTGGCTGCCCACATCGTGCTGGGCTTCGCCTGCTGCCGGGCGCTCGGCGCCCACCTTCCCTGCCAGGAGCCCTCCGAGGCAGCGCTGGAAGCCGTGCTCAGCCGCCACCAAGCGCCAGGCAGCTTCTTGGCTCCACCGGAGGAGGAGTGGCCTGAGCGGGCCCCGAAGCTGTGCCCTGCGAATGCCAGTCAGACCTCGCCCCGCCTGCAGGACAGGAGCGCCTCGCCCTGGTCCTACCGGTAAGCCGCCAGGCCGCAGCAAGGGCCCGGAGACGCTGGGTCTGCCCCGGGCCCTTCCCGAGCGAGCCCCTCCCAGGAGCCCTTTCGAGACAGGCCGGGGCCTCTCCGCGCCGCAGACAGACGCCCCCCGGAGCCGCAGCAGCCCCGCTGCCAGCACCGCCCCCTCACCGCTTAGCGGCTCCCGCAGCAGCAGCCGGCTCCGGGGGCACCTTCGTATGGCAGCAGCTTCTGAGCGGGGAGCTGCTGGACACCACCGGCACCAATGTACTTCTGGCTGGTTAGTGACTGGGGGGGGAAGAGGGCACTTGCCCCACACAGTGCCTCAGTTTCCCCTCCTGAGAGCTCAGTGAGACACTGCCCAGCCCCCACCCGATGGCCAGTGGGGGCAGCCGTGTTAATAACCCTTTTGGGCAGCTCGGCCAGTCCCCCGCCGGAGCGCACGGCCCATGCTCCATTGGCCGGGGTGACCTCGTTACTCCCTTTGTTCCCACAGGGTGAACGAGGACCCCCGGCGGTTCCCCCGCAGGCTGCTGGAGGCCTACTGCCTGTGCGAGGGCTGCCTGACGGGCCGGCGAGAGGACCGGGCGGTGCGCAGCGAGCCCTTCCTCCAGGAGGTGCTGGTGCTGCAGAACTCGGGCCGGTGCAAGGCCGGCCGGTACGTGTACCAGCCCCACCGCCTGCCCCTCGCCCGCTTCTGCGTTTGCACGTTCCCTTGACGCGCGCTGGGAACCCAGAGGCAGGGCTGGCTCGGGCACCGGCCCTGAGGAAGCTCCACAGCGACCCACGGGGACCCGTGTCATCGCCCCACCGCCCTGCTGCTGCGTGGGATGCCAGGGGACCTCCACCGGCCAGCCCCTTTGCGAACCTGCTTCCTCCCGGGGCCGCAGCCCAGCGGCTGGCTGGTTTTCGGCTACGCTGCTACGGCAGGGGGACCTGCGGCCACGGACCTCTCCCGGCCTGCTTGCACCTCGCCCCGTTCTCTCTGCCGGCCCGGCTGGGTCGGGACGCTCCATCTTGTGCCGGGGAGGATGCTCCTGCAGCCGGTGCCTCCCGTGCTGGGACCCAACCTCTCCGCGAGCAGCAGCCTCCAGCCCGGGCCCTGTTTCTGATCCAGCTCCAGAGGCCACCAAGAGCCACCTGCCCTTCCCTTCGCCGCGCCGGCCCTGCCGCGGGGAACACACCCAGGGCCTGCACCCAGAGGAGCCAGAGCAGAAACGGAGCCCGGGGCCGAGGGGCGTTGGGCGGCAGGTGCCTGCACCGGGGCATGCTCAGTTCATCACCCGACGCAGCCAGCCCCGGCCCGGCTACACCCTCGTTCCAGGCGCCGGTGCCCATGGGTGCTGGGCTCAGCTTCAGGAAGGGCTCGTCCGCATCCACGGAGCCACGCGCAGCGCTCGAGCCGGCGCCGGTCGCTTGCTCAGGCTGCTTAGACGCGACGCATCGACCTCCGCCCCCCCCCCCCACAGCTGCCCAGGCGACCGTACTGCTTAGACGCGACGCATCGACCTCCGGCCCCCCCCCCCCCCACAGCTGCCCAGGCGACCGTACTGCTTAGACGCGACGCATCGACCTCCGCCCCCCCCCCCCCACAGCTGCCCAGGCGACCGTACTGCTTAGACGCGACGCATCGACCTCCGGCCCCCCCCCCCCCCACAGCTGCCCAGGCGACCGTACTGCTTAGACGCGACGCATCGACCTCCGGGCCCCCCCCCCCCCACAGCTGCCCAGGCGACCGTACTGCTTAGACGCGACGCATCGACCTCCGGGCCCCCCCCCCCCCCACAGCTGCCCAGGCGACCGTACTGCTTAGACGCGACGCATCGACCTCCGGGCCCCCCCCCCCCCACAGCTGCCCAGGCGACCGTACTGCTTAGACGCGACGCATCGACCTCCGGGCCCCCCCCCCCACAGCTGCCCAGGCGACCGTACTGCTTAGACGCGACGCATCGACCTCCGGGCCCCCCCCAGCTGCCCAGGCGACCGTACTGCTTAGACGCGACGCATCGACCTCCAGGCCCCCCCCCCCACAGCTGCCCAGGTGACCGTACTGCTTAGACGCGACGCATCGACCTCCGGGCCCCCCCCCCCACAGCTGCCCAGGCGACCGTACTGCTTAGACGCGACGCATCGACCTCCGGGCCCCCCCCCCCACAGCTGCCCAGGCGACCGTACTGCTTAGACGCGACACATCGACCTCCGGGCCCCCCCCCCCCACAGCTGCCCAGGCGACCGTACTGCTTAGACGCGACGCATCGACCTCCGGGCCCCCCCCCACAGCTGCCCAGGCGACCGTACTGCTAGCCCGCTGCACTAATAAACGTTGCGCGCCTTGCCCCCGAGCCCCGCTAGTGGTGGGCAGGGACCCTCAGCAGCTGCTCCCAGGCCACCTGCTCAGCGTCCAGCTGCTGTGTCTGCGGCTCCCCCCACCAGAGGCCAAGGGGGCTGCAGGCTGGGACCAGGCCACCCCCTCCCTTTGCTGTGCAGCCCGGGCCTCCTGGCGCTTAGCGGGCCTGGCTCGTGCCCACAACGCCCTGGTGCACGTGGACTCCAGCATCCCATGGGGGGGAGGGGAGGGACTCAGCAGCCCGGGGCACGGTACAGACCTTGGCCCTTCCAGCTGGGCCCAGCTCGGAGAGAACTGGGTAAAAACCAGTCACAGTAGGGGCAGGCGGGGCCTGGTGCCCGCTGGTGCCAGGCTGGGTCTCGCATGCCGGGGCAGAAGGGGTGAAAGACCAGGGGACGCCCAGCCCCGGAGCGAGGGAGGCTTCCCACAGGGCTAGCCAGGGACGGGGGCGGGAATCCCGCCATCCCGAAGAACAGACCTCGTCCTGCAGAGGGGGGACCGGCCGGCAGGGAGTGGGGCTGGCCCGGGCGCATGCAGATCCCAGTGTGACTCCCGCAGCATGACCGTGTCGGCCGGCCGGGCAGTTTGCACCCTCGCGCGGATACTGCGGATATAAAAACGTAACTAGAAAATTCCAGACATTTCTATGCCTGGTGGTGTCTCTTGGTTTCCTGGACAGACCCCTCAAATCCCGGACTGTGCGGCTCCAAACCGACCACCTGGCACCCCCAGCGCTTGGGGAAACCGGGGGGAGCCTCCGTCTCCACAGGGAGACTCCCGGAGCTGTGGCTGGGAAGGGCCATGAGGAGGAAGCAGCGGTATCCCCCCAAAACAGCACTGAGCTTGCAGCCTCATCCCTCCCTCACAGACCCCCCCCCCCGCCGCAGCCTCGCTCCCCCGGGCGCGGTGAAGGAGCAGGCAGCCGGCATGGGAGCCGAGCAGCCCCTCGCCCACGGCATGGCTCACAGGTAAGGCCACCTGCCTGTACCGAGTGCGAGACCTTCCCTCCCCACCTTCACACGCCAGTCTGCTGCGGAGGGCTCCAGAAACCCTTCCCCCAACAGTGCACTCTGCTTTCTGGCTTGGCCGGGGGACGCCTCCACACCCTCCCTTCCACGCCCTCCCTTCCACGCCTCCACACCCTCCCTTCCACACCCTCCCTTCCACGCCTCCACACCCTCCCTTCCACACCCTCCCTTCCACGCCTCCACACCCTCCCTTCCACGCCTCCACACCCTCCCTTCCACACCCTCCCTTCCACGCCTCCACAACCTCCCTTCCACACCCTCCACCCCCTCCCTTCCACACCCTCCCTTCCACGCCTCCACGCCCTCCCTTCCACGCCTCCACACCCTCCCTTCCACACCCTCCCTTCCACGCCTCCACACCCTCCCTTCCACACCCTCCCTTCCACGCCTCCACAACCTCCCTTCCACACCCTCCACCCCCTCCCTTCCACACCCTCCCTTCCACGCCTCCACGCCCTCCCTTCCACGCCTCCACGCCCTCCCTTCCACACCCTCCCTTCCACGCCTCCACGCCCTCCCTTCCACGCCCTCCCTTCCACGCCTCCACACCCTCCCTTCCACGCCCTCCCTTCCACGCCTCCACACCCTCGCCTCCACACCCTCCCTTCCACGCCCTCCCTTCCACGCCTCCACACCCTCGCCTCCACGCCCTCCCTTCCACGCCCTCCCTTCCACGCCTCCATGCCCTCCCTTTCACGCCTCCACACCCTCGCCTCCACGCCCTCCCTTCCACGCCTCCACACCCTCCCTTCCACGCCTCCACACCCTCCCTTCCACGCCCTCCCTTCCATGCCTCCACACCCTCCCTTCCACACCCTCCCTTCCACGCCTCCACACCCTCCCTTCCACGCCTCCACACCCTCCCTTCCACGCCCTCCCTTCCACGCCTCCACACCCTCCCTTCTACGCCCCCACACCCTCCCTTCCACGCCCTCCCTTCCACGCCTCCACACCCTCCCTTCCACGCCCTCCCTTCCACACCCTCCCTTCCACGCCTCCACACCCTCCCTTCCACGCCCTCCCTTCCACGCCTCCACACCCTCCCTTCCACGCCCTCCCTTCCACGCCCTTCCTTCCACGCCTCCACGCCCTCCCTTCCACGCCTCCACGCCCTCCCTTCCACGCCCTCCCTTCCACGCCTCCACACCCTCCCTTCCACACCCTCCCTTCCACGCCTCCACACCCTCCCTTCCACGCCCTCCCTTCCACACCCCCACACCCTCCCTTCCACGCCCTCCCTTCCACACCTCCACACCCTCCCTTCCACGCCTCCACACCCTCCCTTCCACGCCCTCCCTTCCACGCCTCCACACCCTCCCTTCCACGCCTCCACACCCTCCCTTCCACACCCTCCCTTCCACGCCTCCACACCCTCCCTTCCACGCCCTCCCTTCCACACCTCCACACCCTCCCTTCCACGCCCTCCCTTCCACGCCTCCACACCCTCCCTTCCACACCCTCCCTTCCACGCCTCCACACCCTCCCTTCCACACCCTCCCTTCCACGCCTCCACACCCTCCCTTCCACGCCTCCACACCCTCCCTTCCACACCCTCCCTTCCACGCCTCCACACCCTCCCTTCCACGCCCTCCCTTCCACACCCTCCCTTCCACACCTCCACACCCTCCCTTCCACGCCCTCCCTTCCACGCCTCCACACCCTCCCTTCCACACCCTCCCTTCCACGCCTCCACACCCTCCCTTCCACACCCTCCCCTCCACGCCTCCACACCCTCCCTTCCACGCCCTCCCTTCCACGCCTCCACGCCCTCCCTTCCACGCCTCCATGCCCTCCCTTCCACACCTTCACACCCTGCCGCCGTGCCAGCACCTGCCAAGCCCCTGCTTCACCCCACCTTGCTGCCGTTTGCTGGGCCAGCCAGGCCCGGGGGTTGCACTATGAGCCTGGCGGGCGAGTTGCCTGTGCCCAGAGAACAGGGCAGAGAAGTTAGTGCACGTGCTTTGGACTGAAACGCTGGCCCCAGGCACCTGGCCCCTGGCTAGAGCCACCATGACACCCAACAGAACGTATGGCAACGCGGCCGAGCAGGCCCCCGGGCGAGCGCATGCAGACAGCCCAGCTCTCCACTGGCGCAGCCATGTCTGTTGTTCCGCCCCCGGGGGCAGGTGAGGGCCGGTCCCTGGGGACGTTCCCAGAGCTTCCCCCCCGGAGACCCCCAGCCTGAGGGAGCTCGCCCCAGCAAAGAGCCTCCTCGTTCTTCCCCTTCCCGGCCAATGACCGTCGGCCACAGGTACCAAACCTCCTGGCCCCTGCGCAGGGGAAGGCGGAGAGGCCCCGGCCTAAACAGATCCCATCTGGAGCCAGGAAACATGGAGCAGAGGCAAGTTTGCAGCCCCCCGGGTGCCCCTGCAGCCACATGGGTGGCTTGTGAGAGGCGGTAGGAGGGCTCCCAGCTCCCCCACACCCCAACATGGAAGCCTCTTGGATCCAGGCCAAGCTCCCGTCTGCCCTTCTAGGCTCAGGTGCAGTGAGGGGGGAGGGCGGCTGCTAGGGCCTGCCAAGGAGCTGAGCTACTGCCCAGCACCCGGCCCAGCAGGACAGGGCACCACATGGGGGCACGTGCCCCGCCCCCGTGGGGCTGTGTCACCACGCAGTGCCCGGGCTGGTGCCTGGGTTCAAGGTGTGGCGCTTGGAGGGGCAGGGCCAGCGGCTGGCCCAGGTGGGGCCGGTCTCACTGACCCACAGCCGGCCTGCCCGGCCGCGGGGGAAGCAGTCCCAGGCTGGGGGTGCCCGGATGAGTCTCTGCAGCTGGCCAGTTGCCTTCGGAGCAGGGGCAATGGGACCGAAGCGGGGTGGGGGAAGCCAGGCAGCTGCAGCCCTGCCCTACGAGGGAGGGAGGCTGGTTACAGGCACAGCTGACCTCGCGCTAACCCCGCGGGAAGGCCTGGGGGCGCAGGGCAGACGGGGGTTGCACAAGGCTCCCAAGGCAGCTGGTTAATGAACCGAGCGGACAGGCCCTGCTCCGTGCCAGGCGGGGCTGGGGCGAACCTCCCCTCGCGAGCGGCCCTGCAGCAGAGCCTGGTCTCCTGTCACGTCCGCGGGCTGCGAGCTCCCGGAGCCTGGGAACCCTCCGCCCCGCCCGCCTCCTGCAGACGCGAAGGACAAAAGTCCCCGGGGGCAGCTCACCCGGAGCCTTGTATCAACTGTCAGCTGGGCCCGGGGCAGTCTGGGCGTCTCGCCCGCCCCCGCAAGCCAGGCTGCTCCCCACCGCGCCCTCGGCTGTGTTTCCAGTCTGGGCGGCAGCCTGGAGTCATTCTGGGGCCGGTCCCAGACCCACCCAGCAGCGTGGGGCCAGGGAGGGCAGTGAGGCGGGGCCCCCAGGGTGCAGGCCAAATCTGAGCAAACAGGCGGGTTGTCAGGGGAGGAGCCAAACTGAAAATCCCCCCCCGATTCATTGCGGTTCAAGTCAGACTGACATTGGGCTCCGGCAGACTGGCGCGCAGGCCCGTGCTGCTTTCCCAGTCAGGGTGGGGTCTTGCCTGGTGGTTTACACTTTCTGTTGTTAAAAATTAGCCTAGTTTTCAAGCAAAGCGCCCCTGGAAATGGGAAGCCAGAACGTTTCCTCCTGAAGGTTTTCCCAGGGCTTTTTTCAGGGGTTCTCAGCTGGGGCCACTGGCTGAATCCCCCCTGGGCAGAGGACAAGCGCTGCCGCCTCTCGACTACACTGTGCAGCCGATTTGTGATGTGCCCAAGGGCTTTGCCCTGCCTGGGTGGTGTCCCTTGGAGTCAGCAGTAAACCCCGGCTCCAGCACCCTGCAGCCGAACCGGGACGCCACGGCCCTGCCCTCGCGTAGTCACCATTCTAGCCAGATGCCTGGGGGATTAGCACAAGCCCCCGAGCTAAATGGCCCTTGTGCTTCCATGGGCTACACTACTGTGCTGCGCTAAGCGGCTGTTGCTGTGAGACTGTTTCACAGAGGAGGTGGCTGTGCTACACGTGGGGTGAGTCTCCTTTAGCCTCCGCCAAGCCCCCCTGAGGCGGGGTGGGCCCTGGAACCAGACACCAGCATGTGGGAGGTTGGCAGGGCTAAGGAAGGGGACTGGCAGACAAGCCAAGCTGAGCTGCTCCAGCTGGCCGCGGGACGGGGCGCTGGCCGCAGCTTTCACACAACACTTGGCTTGGACACGGGCTGTTGAAGTGCCATCGCCCGCAGGAACGGAGGCACCTGGAATTGCCGCCCCGCCGAGCTCAGGCTGAGCCATTTGTGCCCCCAGCAGGGGCGTCAGCCCAGGGCCCTTAGCTGCAGCTCTGGCGGAGGGTGGGGGGAGGCTCTGCACACTGCCCCCTTTCCCCTCCAGCTGGAGCCATGTGCATTGCTGCTAGTGCCACTCACCTGCAGGCTCCACCCCCACCGCTTCCATTGGCTGGGAATCGTGGCCAATGGGAGCAGCAGGGGGCAGTGCCTGAAAGTGCAGGGCCACATAGCGCCACCTGTACCTCCTGGGAGTTGTGCCAGATAAGCGCCCCACTCCCCTGCACCTTCCCATCCAGACCCCACCCTGCCTCCCTGTCCCCTCGCCCCACTCCTGCACCCCCCCCGCCAGCATGTGACTCGCCGAGGGGCAGAGCACGGGAGGAGCAGTATACGGCTTGTCCAGACTCTACACAGTTACCTGGGGGCCCAGAAGTAGCATAAGAAAATAGAGTTGTGGGAACCCGCCTCAGCAGGGGCCCGTTTCAGATTCTTCAACCATTATTCCAGGGGCTACGTAGGCACCTGACAACTCTAGTTTTCTGGCAGATAATTTAGCAGTTAGCTGACAGGAGCCCCCTATCTAATTCCTATAGAAAGAGACAAATATTAGCCCCACTCAGCTCTAACAACATGTTCTGACATTTTGTGGCAAGTCATAGACTCAGAAAACTAGGACTGGAAGGGATCTCGAGAGGTCATCGAGTCCAGTCCCCTGCCCTCATGGCAGGACTAAATACTGTCTAGACCATCCCTGATAGACATTTATCTAACCTGCTCTTCAATATCTCCAGAGACAGAGATTCCACAACCTCCCTGGGCAATTTATTCCAGTGTTTGACCACTCTGACTGTTAGGAACTTTTTCCTAATGTCCAACCTAAACCTCCCTTGCTGCAGTTTAAGCCCATTGCTTCTTGTTCTATACTCAGAGGCCAAGATGAACAAGTTTTCTCCCTCCTCCTTTTAGGTATCTGAAAAGGGCCCTGCTGGATTTAAAATGTTCATCTATATTGGTTACTAACTCTGCAGAGAGAGAGAGACAGACAGACAGACACACACACACACACACCCCCCCCCCCCATACCCACACCCCACCCTCCCGCTCCTCCTGAATTCTTGCTCAGCTCTGGGAGGGGACTGGATCTAGGGGGTTACAGCAGGGGCAGATATATCTGGGTTCTATGTAAGAACCTCAAAAATAGACACACTGGATCAGACCAAGGGTCCATCTCGCCCAGTGTCCTATCTACCCACAGTGGCCAATGCCAGGTGCCCCAGAGGGAGTGAACAGAACAGGGAATCATCAAGTGATCCATTTTGCGTTGTTCACTCTCAACTTCTGACAGAGGGTAGGGACACCCTCCCTGCTCATCCCGGCTAATAGCCATTGACGGACCTAACCTCCATGAATGTATCTAGCACTTTTTTGAACCCTGTTACAGTGTCTTGACTTTCACAACATCCTATGACAAGGAGTTCCACAGGTTGACGGTGTTGTGTGAAGTACTTCCTTTGTTTCAAAGCTGATTTGAAAACCAATGTTTGTAGTTCCGCAATTCCACAGTTGAGTTTTTTCAGAACTCGTGTGAATGCCATCTGATCCTGGTGACTTGTTACTGTTTAGTTTATCAATTTGTTCCAAAACCACCTGTGACCACCTCAGATTTGTCACCCAAACAAAAAGAAAGCTCAGACTTGGGAATCTCCTTCACTTCCTCAGCCGTTAGTACCGATGCACAGAATTCATGACCTCATCAGCCTCGAGTGCTTCTGTAGCATCTAGACCATCCAGCAGGCCCCCACCGGTTGTCTAGCAGGCATCCTGCTTCTGATGTATTTAAAAAAAAGGTTTTGCTATTACTTTTGGAATGTTTGGCTTGCTGTTCTTCGAAATCTATTTTTGGCCTTCCTCATTATATTTTGCCACTTCATTGGACAGAGAGTAGGCTCCTTTCTATTTTCCTCATTAGGATTTAAAGTCCACTTTTTAAACAATGCCTTTTTATTTCTCACGGCTTGGTTGTCAAGCCACAGTGGCACTTTTGGTTCTCTTACTATCCCAGAACGCTAGGACTGGAAGGGACCTCGAGAGATCATCGCGTCCAGTCCCCTGCTCTCACGGCAGGACCAAGCACTGTCTAGATCAAGGGTGGGCAGGAGGCGGCTAGCGGACTCCGCCTCACCGGCACCCTTACTACAGAGCAGCTAGAGCCGCTCTGCAGTCTGAGCAGGAAGCAGAAAGCTTCATACGCTGTCCCTGGCTCCTAGCAAAATCCCTCAGCTTCTATTGGGCATGCCCTCCCTCCAGGGTGCAACTGGAGAACTGAGGCATAGGACTGAGATTTGCCCAAAGCCAGACGCAAAGTCTGTGAGGGGTCATCTGCACAGCAGTATTATTCTGAAATAACATTGTGCACGTCTACACAACAAGCCTGTATTCACAACAATGTCGACTGCAGGACTTCTTACTCCGACGCCTGCAACCCTCCCTTCAGTCGGGGGAAGAGTGCTCTTCCCTCCACTTCCTGCTGTGCAGTCAGTGCCAAAAGCCAAATTCAGCTATTTCGACTTCAGCGACGCAACTGACGTAGCTTAATTCGACGTTAGCCCTGCTGTGTAGACACACCCTGAGAGAGCACGGACCTGAACACAGGCCTCCCATCCCAACCACTGAGCAATCGTTACTGACTGCCTTGAAGCACTGCACTGTACAGCGCACACCCCCGCCTGCTCCAGAGAGCTCACAGTCCAAGCAGTCAAGACAAACCAAAGACCCAATATTCTCCCCATTCTGTGTAGGGGGACACGGAGGCACAGAGAGGGGAAGCGAGTTGCCCTTGGTCACCAGGAGCAGAACCCAGAAGTCCTGTGCCCAAACCACAGGCCCTCACCAGCCTGCAGAGGGATTTCTATAGCCCAGTCAGGAGGCAGGGTGCAAGGCCGAGAAAAGGCGGTTACCGGTCTGGGAACAATTGCCTAGGAAGCCTTGACAATGCCGGCTAGAGCCAGGGATTAAGAGGAGGGTGCTGGTCTGAGCAGCTGCAGCGCAGGAGCAATTTCGGGCCATCCTTTCAGAGCTGTGCACAACTGCAGGGCTAGCTAACACGACCGGTGTTTCCGGCAAGCTGAGCGCTTGGGCGGCCGCCCCGCTGATTAGCGATGGGTCCACCACACCCACAGCCGGCAGCACACGAACTGCCTCTAAAGCTTCCTCCTCGGCCCTGGTGGCAGAGAACGGCACCCAGGACGGTGCGTGGTGTCAAATCCGAACGGCTTGGCTCCCAGACAGGCCAGAGAGCAGCTTCTGCGAGGAGAGCCGTCTATCCTCGGGGCGTGAAGTCCCATCGCATCTGGCACTTGTCACTCCTAGTTTTGCCCAGGCCCTGTAAGCAGGTTTCTCTTGGGCATAGGCTTGCCACAGGAGACACAAGGCCTGAAGCCCGTGGACTGGGGCATGTCGGGCTAGGATGGGAACTAAGTACACTCCACTATGATCGCTAGGAGAGAAGAAAAACCCCAAAGGCCGCGAGGAAAAACTTTTCTGCAGCAAGAATTGTTCCTGCAACCGCCACGGGAAGCAAGTAGTGACTGAAACGCTGTGGGGCTGGCGACACCTCCTATCAGGACGTAAGTGCCCAACTCGAGGGCGCTGACGCCGGCCCAGTGGATGCTACTGAAGGGGAATCTCTCTGGCAATGGTTCATGCAGCACACTCCTTGCACACAAAGGACAGGAGCAAACTTGCAGAGGAAGCACTTGGAGCAGTAGCCGGTGCCTTTCTGCTAATACGGAGCAATGTGGATCCCAGAGAACGCGCCACGGTGACAGGCTCCAAGCGTGGCCAGAGGCATCTTGCTGCAGAGTGGGCGGTTTCGCTGTTCCGACGTTTTGGGCTGCTTTGCAATTCGAGCGTGAGCCGGCAGCAGGCAGGAGCACGGCTCTCACTCGAGAGAACGCAGCAGCTTCACATTCAGACTTGAGCCAAGAACAGATGCAAATTCACATTGAGAAAAATCTCTGATTAGAGCAAATTATGGCTTAAGATATTACCCTGGTGAATAATGCCATCCGCCCAGCAGGGTAAAACACCGGCTGCCACATACAAATGCATGTTTTCCCTTCTGGTTCGAATTTCGTTTAAACAAACGAATTAAGTGTTTGTAAAAATTGCCTGAGAGCCCTAATGGCTGAAATCCTGGGATTATACAGCATGTCAGAAGAGTAGGAAGAGCTCTCCAAATCTCCTCCAGATTGGACCTTGGCCATGGCTGGAACATATGCCAAGACAAAGCATGTGGCCTCCCAAATCCTTGCCTGTCGTGTCAGATAGGGACGTTATTGTTCACTTCCTGTCCCGAACAGCAGCATCCCATCATGAGCTGTGCACCGATACGTGTGTTCCACCCCAGAGACAGTGACATTTCAGGGGCGATCTTCTCCACAGGCAGCAGAGAGGCCACTGGGACCAGGTGCACTGGCTGCAAATGACTGGAATGGGAGAGTTTGTTTACCTGACATCCCATCGCTTGGCAATCACATCCCGTTGTGAAACGCAGGCATTTATTATAATCATTTACAGTATTTTCTAGACACCTCGGCCCGCCTCAGCGATCCCCTGCACAGTTCTGTACGTGCCCGGCACATCTGCTGGCCTCACGAGTTTATAACTGAAACAGACACGGCGCTCAAACCGGGGGAGGAAGGAGGCGGCCACACATTTTGGGGTCAGAAAGGACTGTTGGGACCATTTAGTTGGACCTTCTGAATAGCACAGACTCAGAGAACTTCCCCAAAATAATTCCTAGAGCTAACAGCAAAACAGCCAATCTGGATTGAAAATCTACCACAACCCACTGGTTAATTGGGCTCATCTGGGATTTGAACCTGTGTTCTAGCCAATGCAAGACTCATACCACCAAAGCACCCCTTTGCAAAGCATTCGGCAGCATCTCGCTGCAGTCACAGGTCAGGAGCTGAGGAGCAGCAAGATGAAGTGACTTGCCGTTCCCTTTTGTGGAAAAACGGACCTCCAGCCCAGCAGAAATCCACCATTCTCTTTCATTTCTGCTCTTTACTTGCAAGAGAAACATCAGACCATGATACTATAAAGTGACTGAACATGCGCTTTGTCCCAGAGAAACCCATCCCAATGCATGCCAAGCTTTAAGCAGCAAATTGTTGCTAAATTATAGTTGCTTCCCGTCTACAATGAGACCTCTGCAAGTTGAAAATGCCAGCAAATGTAGGGGGAATTTTGAGTTCTTGCGTGTCCGTGTGTGTATAAAAATCACTGCAGTTTGGGGGCTAGAGAATACCCTTTGTAATAAACAGCTTGGCTTTGGTACCAAAAATCAAACCTCTCTTTAGAAAAACCTCTATGCATGACTCAGGCTGGAACTCTGCATTTGTACTTGACTTTGGGGACTCACTTTGTGCTCCAGGCATGTGTCAAGAAGACTGGTTTCTCTGCTTTGAAGTGGACAATTGCTTTCACTTCCCACAATCCTTATTAGCCATAACCTGACAACACGGTTGCACTGTTCCTACAGACATTTCAAGGAACCTAAGCCTATTGCATGGATCATGATAAAATTCTGAAAGAGAGATGGAGGCGGCGCTGTAAGATGAATATAGTCTTTTTATTGACTACTTTGAGTAGAACAAACTAAATACATCTGTAACAGTTCGGGTTCCTTTATACAGTACATTAAATAAGTTATGCCCAGGAATTAACAAATTCCTATTACAGAATTAAATGACAAAATATAGAAAACTCAATCCAACAAGTCTTCCCATACCAGAATTTCACATTTATCATTCCATGTTTAAAAAAAATCATTCTAATCATGACTGTTAGTATTTGATTTATTTACACTGGGGTTAATTTTTACTTTAATACATAAGGAGCCATCAAAGCTGCATGAAAACGATGGAAGACTATTTACAAACAATTCCTTATAGCACGGTATTGTTCTTGTCTTTTTTGGGGTCTGATCTTACAGTGACTGGCCTTAGTCAACTAACGCATCAGTACTTGTAGCAAAATACAGTGGACTCGCCAAACTTCTGAGGCAATGTTATGTAGTTACTGGAGGCCATGGTAAAAGTTTTCAGGATTAGCACTGTAGCAAAAGGGTCCTTAATCAACCCTCTCATTGGGTGCGCTGACTGAACAAGGAGCGCAGAATCCAGCCCTCTGTTATGCAGGGTAGTTTCATGAAAACTACATACTCTGCAGCTTCTCTGTTCTTTATGAACCCAGCTCAACGTTGAGGAATACTGGATCATCACTGGAAAGGTCCGATCGGTTAAAAGCAGAAAGGGACTTTGTAGGGATTTCACACTAGAGGTGCGGTTTCAGCAGAAATACACTGAACAGCCACAGGAGATGAAGGAAACAGAGATGAGAACCTTCCTTAGAATAAGAACTGTTTGCAAATAGGTTTCCGTTGTCTGGGAGGCATCAGCTGTTCTCGGAGGTGGATACAGACGGCTACTGAACAGCCTCCTCCCCAGACACGGCCCCAGCTTGTGCTTCAGGTAGGTATGCCCACATCCATAGGGAAGGACTTCAGACGAGGAAGGAACATCGCCAGCAATTATCCCTGCACCCTGCAATCCGGATTTGTGTACAGCTAAGAAGCAGCAGAGTTTGTACTGGAGAAGTAGCTCTTTCATCTACAAGAGATGTAAGCGACCAGTTGACTACCTGATGAGCCTTATCAGGTAGTCGAGTCACTACTCGACTAGTTGCTCCCCCCTTGTATCAGAGGCAGCAATGGGGGGGAGGGAGCAGGAGCTGGTGGGAGTAGGCTTAAAAGCCAGTTTCCCCCAATACTGTCTCTGTGGGGGATAGGGGAAACAGAGGCACAGTGGGGGAAATGGCATGAGCAGAGGTGTGGGACTCTTATTACATTTAAAGGGCAGAGGCGCAGCCGGGATAGCAAGTGCCCCCTCCAATCGACTGATCGAGTAGTCGATGGAAATTCCATCAACTACTCAATTAGCTGATTAACTAAAATTTAACATCCGTATCATCTACCTGCACGCCGTATCCGAATCCATGCTGTGAACTGTGGCACTGACCATCTCTCCCGGGATAAAAACAAGAGGCTCTTACTATGGAATTTCAGCCATGGGGAGTTTTGCGCCTGCGAGCTGAGAGATTTGAGACGTGAATTAAGCACTTCATTCCTGGAGGCTGCAGGCTCCAAACGACACTCCCTAGGGAGCACAGCGGCCAGCCTGCTCGCTACCTGCTAGATCACCACCAGCCATCTGCAAGCCCGTCGCTGTTGCGAGCCTAAGAGACACTGAATTCCATCTCCATTGCCAGCTTCCCTTCTACAAAGGGACCAAACAATCTGGGAATCGTTTGCCTTGCTTGGCGCCAACCCATAAGTCACAGAACAGCAGCAGCCGCCTCTGCGAAATAAAACCCCAAAGGAGATGGATACGCTAGGCCTTACTCATGAACATGCTCCGATTCCTGTTGCGGTAGCTGCACACGTAACAAGCTCTCACAGGGCTCAGGAGTTCTAGGTAAACTGTGTGCACCGAGCCAACCTTCCCTCCGGACCAGATCCTGAGATGGCACCCTACTGGGCAGCCCTCTCGAGAGCAGGCTTTGAGTGACGGGCAGGACGACGTTCGCCGGTTTAAAACACTCTAGTGCAGTGCAAGCAGGGGTATTCCTTGGGCTGCACATCTCTGCCTGGACTGCAGCCGAGAGCAAAGCCCATGCCAGAGCTCTAGTCATCCCAGTTAGGCATAAATTAACACGCTGCAAACCGCGGAGACTTTCCTTTGAATCGGCTGCGAACGATCCCCTGTAATCGCGTGGATACTCAGAGTGGAAATTAAGCCAAGTCTAAAACTAGCAGCTTCCATGCAGTGGGAAGATCTTTTCTGCACAGGAAAGTAACCCAATCCAGCCAGGAGGCACAATGACAAGTCAAGATTTGGTCTGAAATAATCAGCAAACACGGAGAACGGGGGCTCCAAACTGAGCTGACTGATGAACAACGGACTGTCCGGTTAGAGAACAGGATGAACAAATGGGCCATATAACAAAGATCAGCTGTTTCCTCTCGGCCCGGAGACGTGTCTGGCTTCCCTCCTCTACAGTGCAGAATTCTCCTCTCCAGGGAATGCCCATCCCCTCCAGTCCATGCGAGCTCAGGCCTGGGGAAAAGCAGAAATCTGTGACCAAAAACCTGGATTTCCTATTGTGAGAAGTTCTCCCTGGGTGGAAGATTTGCTCAGGCGGGCAGTTCCTTGCAGAGTTAGCAGGTGTAAAGCCATCTGGGCAGATGCAAAGTATGCATCTGGTGAAAGAGGAGGGGCAGCAAGTTGCATGGGGAGGCTGCGCCGGTGGCCCAGCCAGCCAGCAGAAAGGAGATCACCACACTTCATCCCTGGATACGGCGTGCTGGTTGTCCGGGTGCTCCTGCATGCCAAGGCAGGACATGGGAGTGCCTTCCCAAGGAAGTTCAGTTAAGACCAAGAGGAGGCGGCCACAGTCCTCTCGGTCGAAGTGATGTGCTTTCAGGTGCCAAGACTTCACAATGAGGGGCGTTGCGGTCCCACTGGCTAGGCTGGCCTTGGTTCCTAAGCACTGCTGATGGATTATAACAAAACAGACCAAGCCCCACAGACAGCAGCTGAAGCATTAGGGCTCTGGCGTGGCCAGTGGCGTCTTGACAACACTCCGTGGAGCAGAAGTGTCTTTTAGGTGTGAAAACAGGACAAGGTATAAAACAGACTGAAGGGAATGGAAGATTTAGAGTCCATTAGTGTCTATTGCTGCCACGGAAGCTGGGGTAGAGGATCGGGAGGTCGTTGCAGAGGTCTTCTCTAGGGCAGGACTTGGAACCCCATCAGCTGGCTTGGCAGTGGCTGCTGCCAATCGCCCGGTTGGCTTGGCTTGGCTGTGTATTCCCTGTCCGCAGATCCGATGATGCCTCTCCCAGTCTTTGTGCTGGCAGAAAGAGCCACAGTAGCGGGCAATGTTGCACCCACTGCACGTCTCACTGGCTTTGCGACCGCAGTTCCAGCAGCTCTGCAAGAGAGAACACACCGGCACTGAAATCTATTTCAAAGGACGGTGCTCTAGTTGGAGGGCTGCTAGACACCTGCAGGGGTTGCAGGCACTGCTCTCCCAGACGAAACAGATTAAAAAATCCCCCCTTCTAGCCATTTCCCTCACCTCGCAGCCCACCAACAGCCCACGCCTCTGTGCTCGACCGAGAATAACTTGCCAGACTGTGCCCAGCTGGTAGCCCCTGACATCTCAGCCCACACGTAGGAACCATCGCTGTAGTGGTGCGGTAGTGGGGGAGAGTTACAGACGAGCCAGAGGAGGCTTGCACTACCCTGGCCAACAAGGGCAGGGAGCAGTCAGCCTCTTCGGGCCAGGCTGGGCCCTAGAAAAAGGCTGCAAGGGTGGAGAGGAGCACAGCTGTGCAGCAGGAGAAACCTGGCCACCTGGGAAGCTACAGAGAACGGCTACGGAAAGGCAGGAGCTGGGGTGCCCTGACCTGACCCCACTCCCAGGCTGTGCCTGATACAGAGGCCTGAGCGGTACTAGGGCTGCAAGGAGGCAGCCAGGGCAGCAGGTCCACACGCCCTTGCCAATGAGGAGTGGCCATTTCAGATACGGTTTGCCCCGGGGCAGGAGCTGGTCACCAAGCAGGGAGGGTAGAGGGGATTGGGGCTCCCTGGGAGGGAAGGAGCCCAGAGTGCAGGGCACTGCCACAGGCAGTACTGCAAGGAAAGGGCCTGGTGGGCTGGAAGGCTATGTCTGGACACCAGAAGTATCTTGAAATAGCCATTCCGCATCTTTAAACACCCCCGTTATTTTGGAGTAGATTGCGCCACTCCAGCGCCGCTGCCGGCCTCCCTCCACAAGGGTCGGGGACTTGTTGGCACGGCGCTTTAATTCAAAACTAGCGGGCGCGGGCGTTACCTGGCACTGCTTGGGAAAGTGGAGGAACAAAACGTAGAAAAACAGTCGCCCAGCATCGTTTTTTGAATGGTAGAAAAGTTGCACTGAGTTTTATAGGGATTAAAATATATTAAAAAAAAGTACAAAACAACCAATTTTACATGTTATCACCAAAAGCTTTATTGTAAATTATATTTTTTGGTTCATTATTCTTAACAAATATGTACAAATATTTTCCACTTCCCACTCTTGAACACGCAACACAGAGCTGTCCATGTGAAAGGCCATGTCTCCAGATCCATTCCAGCTCCTTGAAGTGACTGTCCTGGCGCTTTGGCAGGATACATTGTTGAAATATAAGTTGGCAGTTGATATAACTGAGGTGAGGAGCCTGAGGAGAGGGAGGGGGAAGGGAGCCACGCGCTTGCCGCTGGTGCCCGAGCCCACCCTCCGCTGGCCTTAGTGAGTGACTGGCCCCGCCGGGAAGCCGCTTCTCCCCGCACTGCCAAGCTCCGTGCAGCCCCGGGGAAGGCTCTTCCCTCCCACAGTCCCTTAAAGCCCTCTCCTGGAGGAAAGGTTACCCCATGCAAAGTTTGGTTGCGGTAGCTCTTACAGTGTCCAAGTTATTAGCGCACAAACACACAAACATTCTCCTTTAGAGATTAGATTTGGCGCTGTGGAGACAAACAGCTGCTAAGGGAGCAGGAAGTGAAGCTGCCTCAGGGATCTCTCAGATGGCATCTCACGTCCCTCTTGCTGCAAGGCTGGCAGCAAAGGTGCCTGTCAGCAGGAGCTTGGCAGTTTTGTGCCTAACACTGTTTGCTCCTAGCAATAATTGCGTGGCTGGTAGCTAAGAGCCTAACTCCGCTGCTTGGCAGTGGAATGGCTTTAGAGTCAACACGCGCAGGAGAGCCATCCGTCTTCCGGAAGGAGACTGGAAAAATCCTTCACTGACATCTGCAGGAAAGCTTGAGAAACGGGTCAGAGCTTGAAAACCGCTGACACTCCTGCCGAAAGCGGCGCGTTTCACGGCTCACAGGATACACTGGAGTAACGTGGGGGTGAGTGAATGATGCTCTCCACAGAATGACTGCCGAGCTTAGCCACGAAGCGATCCCCTGGCTGGACAGCCCAGCGTTTTCCCGCACACTTTCCAGAATCTATCACGTGCTGGTGCTTGCACCACTTCTCTTGGGAGAACTCTCACTTGAAGAGATCTCACAAGCCCAGGGTTGCCCCGATATTTAACCTAAAAATCATCCCTTCGCTTCCTTTTCTTTCATCACTTCGGTGTCATGGTAACCGACTCCTCCCGCTCCTTGGCACCCGCATCCTTCACTGCTTTGGCGACTGCTACACCCTCCCCTCAGACAGACCTTTCTGGGCCAACCTTTTATATTCCTTGCTTTGTGTCTCTCCAGAATAATATGGAAGAAGCAGATTGCTCCTTTCAGCCCGAAGAGGGCCTGTGTACCAGCTGGTGCAAGCTGTGTCGGACCTGGCAGGCAGTGCCATCCAATCCCAGCTCAGCGATACAACCCACCACCCAAGTGACCCGAAACTCTATCAGAGGCTGGGAGGGGATAGAAAGAGCGGATCTCTCATGACTGCCACGTTCTGTACACTCCCGCTGAAGCGTCTGGCACAGGCTGCTGCCAGAGACAGGACACGGGGCTAATGGCCCACTGCTCTGACCCAGTCTGGTGGCTCTGGCCCTACCTGCTTCCATTAGTGGCGAGAATCTTAAGAGTCCTCTTTAAAAAAAACGAGTGTCACTGGGATTCCCCCTTCCCGGTCTGGCCCTCACCGTGCCTCACATGACACTTCTAGCGCCAAACTAGTTTCCCTGCTCTATTAGCTCCACCCAGAACCCTGTGACATCACTTCCCACGCGCAACGCACTGCACGGGGCACGCTGAAATCAGCATCAGGGGAAGTGGTGGAGTGTCAGCTGGCGAGGGCCTGGGTGTGACAAGGACAGAAGGGAAGGAGTCCAAGATAACCCACAGCTGAGCCGCTGAATGACGGGGAGCATGGCAGAGATGTTGCCAGCGATGGAGAGAGCCCAGTGAACCGTCCCCTACAACAGCTTCAGGCCTATTACTGAAACAGTGAGAGAAAGAATGGACCGAGCTATTTTCTTGGCTGAAGCCGAGAGGACTTCTGTCGGTGCCTATTAGCTCGGAAGGCATCTAGAATACATGCAAACACCCTGCTGGGTATGTTTTGTGTTTCTTTAGTTTCGGAAAAATCAAATGAAAGTTTCATACTCTCCTGCTCACGAAAGCCATTCTTCAGCAAAACCACTTCAAAACCAGACTTCAGTGAGAAACTGCAGCGCTGGAACTCACACGCAAACCTGACACCTCCAGACTGGGTCCGGTTGGGAACGTACGCGCCCATCTTTGCCCGTGTGTATATTTACCTGCCCAACTGTCATTTCTACTTCATGCACTCCATTAGGCTTTACGAGTTTTCACAATGAGAAAAATACTGGGGCTCTCTGTGGAGTGCAGGTAAGTGTTCATATCAAAATGACTCTGTTTTGCAGCATGTGTTTTGTAAGAGCAATCCCCAATATCCAAGATGTTATTCACTGGATTTAACTGCACAGACAGACGGACGGACGCGTGGTCACATCCTTACAGACTGATGTATAATTGAGCCACCTAAGTCTCAGAACCCCATCTGGAATGAAGTGAGGAATCAAACTTGAATGCTGCATCTTTCGGGCAGTAGAACGGCCTAGTGGGTAAGGGTATGTGGGCTGGGACTCAGGAGAGCTGGGTTCTTTGGTCTGCTAAGTCACTTTCCCTCTCTGCCTTTGTCTCCCCATGTGGGATAATGGCGAGGGTGACGAGACAATGAGGATGACAAATCAGGGACACTTTTTCAGAGGAGGTGGGGGAATCTCAGCCTATGCAGGACAAAGCCCCTAATATCAGGCCACTCTTGATTTCCTTGGCCAAGTGCTTGGAGAACTAGGGAGGGAACGCACTAGAGAAGAGCTCAGTATTAAAGTCATTACGAAAAACTGAGCAACGTTTGTTAAACCACTTGAGGGAATGAAACCAAATCAGCTACTGCAGCGTGGCCGTCGCCAGAGGGACGTGCAGCAGAACTGTGCCCGGCCGCTCGGATTTCCCTTTCATACGGCGATGAACCTGGGTAGCAATCGTGGCGCTGCTCCAAGTCAGGAGTCTCCAACACCAGTTTCATGAGGGACTGAGCCTCTTCTGCAGACTTCACTGCATGTCATAGAACCCCAGGGAGGGCAGAGACCTCAGGAGACATGGAGTCCAGCCCTCTGCCCAAGGCAGGACCGACCCAACTCAATCAACCCAGCCAGGGCTTTGTCAAGCCGGGACTGAAACACCTCTAGGGATGGAGACTCCACCCCCTCCCTAGGGAACCCAGCCCAGTCAAACGGAATCATTTCTAAGCGGTCTCTGCTATCCAAGAAACAGCAGCCCACTCCCAGTCAACGTGAACCGGCACCTACCAGCCTCTCACCCTGGAACCCCGCCCAATCTGCAGGGCTATGGCCCTGGCGTCTTACCTCTGTAGACTCCTCCTGCTCATTAATGACTAGGAAGGCATCCTCGGTAGCCTGGCGCTTCGCATCTGCAATGGTTTGTTCCATGCGGGCCCTCTCCGACGCAATCATTTCAAATGCCTTCTGCTCTGCCTCCGCCACAGCTTTCTGCACCTCAGACATGGCCTGGCGCTTCACCTCATTCACGGCTTCTTCTGGAAGAAAACACCCTCATCAACCGGCCTGGCAGGCAAAGCCAGCCTGGGACAAGCTGGCAGAGACACTGGGAACATGACAGCGGTAGGGTGGAGGCATTAGACACACAATAAGCAGATAAGAATGCTGGCCCATGCCAGGGGACCTCATCCTGGAGCTGAAGAGGCAACCTCTCTAGGGGGAAGAGAGAAATTCAGTGGTACAGGCAAGTCAAGCCATGGCCATTCTGCCGAGAAGAGTACCTAGTGCCCATGGTCACGATGCTTCCTAGGATCAGCCTCCACACTAGGAACAGCCTGAATCCATCACCTGGCTCTACACAACCCTTTGAGAGCCCTGATGCCTCTTGCTTCTGGTCAGTAGCGATTAGCTAGCAGCCCCTGAAGACCAAAAGTGGTGGAAATCCAGGCAGGAGGTCAAGAGTATGAAAGGGAAAAAAACGGGCTCGAAAAATTCGAGATTGTAGGCCCAAGGAAAGGGGGAGGAGCCCCAGATAAATGTGGATGAAATGATGCTGGTTTCCATGGCAATGGGATTAGTCTCCCCAGGGCATTACTCCAAACCTCCACATTTGGCCACTGGGTGCATCAAGTTCACACCTACGTTTTCCCAAAGGTGTCCCAGCACCTTTCCTGGGACTGATCCTTGTGGGGCCGTGCAGGCCTGGAAGGTGCCAGGCCAACTCCCAAACCGCACCCCCCACCTGTGTATGTGGTCAGCGCAGGCACATGCCACTGTGCAAAGCTGGGCCAGCACACACCCAGCCCCCAGGCCCACCCACATTCAAGATGCTTTTCTACGAGCACGACTTTGCATCTGGCCCTACGCCACCCTCCCCCCCACGCTGCATTTACCCCGTGAGCTTGTGGTAACTCATCACGTGACCCCGCGATCAGTACGTACCAGCTTTTTTCCATATCTCTTCAGTAACGTAGCCTGCCCCTGACCTGCTGCTGAAGTCCCGCTGGGAATCTGCGGAAACAAGAAACACAGGTGGCTCAGCAGCGTCTCCTCTCGCTGAATGATTCTGCTTAAACAGGCACTCCAAGCCCTGTGAGAAAACTACGAGAACCCGCAGACAGGGCCTAGAAACCTAACTACAGCACCAAGGGACCACGCCAGGCTTCCTAGTGAAAACCCAAGCAAGTGATTTCTGCAGCTCAGACCATTCATCAAATGGCAAGATGATAAATGAACTTTTAATTAGCGTCCTGCATGATTTATAGCACAGCACAATCCATTTCATCTTCCGATACTTTATAATCCCAGACTGTATTTATAAATATACCTCATCTTACATCTGCCCTGTGCAATGATTGTGAACATCAATCTATCCTAACAATGTATTGCATTAAATACAGCACTTTTCACAGGCAACTCGCAGTCAAACAAGTACAAACCATGCCTCTCTTACAGCTCTCACAACACACCCAGGGGGACCCAGTGCGAGAGGTGCTGCTACACAGTATCTCTAGTTGGTTTCACGTGATCTCAGCACTTTCAAGATATATTTCTGCTGGAGAGGTTTTCGAAAGCCAGTAGTAGTGCGGCTTTTACACACAACCCTTTGGGGTGTATTTTAAAAAAAATATGTTTTACTAAAGGTTCACATGACATCAGAAAAATTAAACTGAGGTCAAAGGGTAACGGAAGAGGCAGACATGAGGAGTTTGTTGTTCAATAGGTTTCTACAAAACTCGGCACTGTACATACCAGCTATTTCACTGACTTGGAGGTTTTTGATCTAATTGCACCCCCTAGCTTAAAAGCACTGGTACTCCAGCTCTTGATCTTACGCCTGTTAAGGGAGAACTCAACAAGATTCTTGCTCTTTTAAGCCTTTTTTAACACCTTGGTGCTGGCTGTAGCTACCTGAGCAGCTTTAAAAGGCTTTTCTGCTCTGAGAAACAACTACCATTCAACGTTACTCACTCCCTGTTCTTAACAGATCTGCTGCCTGGCTGTGTTCAGTACCACCTTTTTTCCACTTCGCTGAGCCAGCTAGAACTACCGTGTTAGTCGGTAACTTTAAAAACAAGCAGTCCTGTGGCACCTTAGGGACTAACCAATGTATTAGGTCATGAGCTTTTGTGGGTAAAAGCCATCATCCCTGCAACAAACCCTGGTGCCAATGCTGTGCACACATCTACACAAGCAACACCGTCACAGGACCTAACCACAGCAGCCACCATATCAGGGGCTCCTTCAACTGCACATCCACTAATGTGATCGATGCCATCAAGTGCCAGCAACGCCCCTCTGCCAGTACAATGGCCAAACCGGACAGTCTCTGTGACACCGGATAAATGTACACACATCAGACATCGGAAGCTGTAGGGAGGTGATTCCCAACCTGTGGTCCACAGAGCGCTGAGGTCCGCGGTGGTACTGTAGGGGGTCCGCACAGAGCCTCCCACAGCCAGCACGTCCTTCAACCTGCGTTGCTTCCTGCGGCTTGGGAAGCTGCACAAGCTGAGAGACTTGCTGGCTCGGAGCCTCTCAGCTGGTTAAGAGTAGCCATTCCTAGGTACAACTTCTTCATGGCTTTACATTGGCTGGCTGAAAAGGATTTTTTCCTAATGAAAATCTGCTTCTCAAACAAAGCCTACAGTTCCCTGGTACTTGCAGAGGTACCAGCGGGCCAGTTGGTATTGGCTTTATAATTATGGCTGCAACCATTTCACACTCTATTCCCCCTCCTCCCTAAATAGTTTAAGGTTATTTCTGTAGAGAAATGTTGAATTTTTGCTAAGCTTGGAGAAAGCTGCTCAACCATTTCAGAATTCCAGGCAGCTATGAGGAAGCAAAAATGCTTCCAATTTTTTTTAACTCGCTATTTTTGGGTGCAGTTGAAACTCACAACAACTTGGTTCACAGGTTCTAGAGCCATCAAACACTCCCAAAGCAGGGCAAAGAGAAACCCTTTCAGCCTCCAAGCGTACAAGCGTGCGCTCCCTCCACTCGCTCACTAACGCGCGGAGGTTCCAGAGCACTATACCCAACCCAATGATGCCTGGCAACATTTCCCCCCTGCTGCTGTTAGCTCTCACCCCCTGGCTGGTTTTAAGCCTCTCGGTTCAAGCCTGGAGCCCGCTGCTGTGGAACCACAGCCTCCAGCGAGCGCCGAGCAGTTGGCTCCCCCTCTTACCGCTACTAATGGAGTCCGAGCTCCCGGGACTGTGCTGCCTCGAGATGAATTCGCTCCCTCCCTTTCTCGCCTCTGTGCTCTCGCTGCACCGCCTCTTCCAGTAGTTGAGCTCTTCCCGGTCGGCCTCCTGACAGCGCCGCAGGACAGCCATCGAGCGCCGCGTCTTCTCCACCATTTCCATGATGCAGTTTAAGGCCTTGGGGGCGGGAAAGGGGGGGTTTCAGAACTCTTACCGAGGCCTGGGCTAGGGGTTCTCTAGAGCAGAGCACGGCTTCTTCGCAGATGCCACCCGATGAAGAGCGTTCCCTCCCAGCAACCAGCACCGTCTGCTCACGCAGAACACAGAACACGAGTTACTCGGCACCGGTGGGAAAACCAGAGACATTCAGCGCCCTGGGGAACTAAAGCAGAACATTCTTTCCCCACAGCTGAGATTTCTCTTGCTGCTTCAAGTATTATTCAAATGGGCTCTGATATAGCATCATCAGATTCGTGATAGCTGGCTCCTTTCGGACTCCCCCTTCTTTATTCTACAGACAAGCGCATGGCACTGTCCCTGTTTGGGCTAACCCATCAGCACGATTTCAGCCACCGTAAGGTAACCGATACACACACAGAGCCGGGAAAAAACCCAATTTCAGTTACTCACACAATTATTGTCCAAAAATAACTTCCATTTATTATTAAAAACCTCCCTTTGAAAGACTGTGGGGCAGAATTAGTGAGAAATTTCTCTGTATCGGCAACTCGGCAGCTAACCAAGCCACTGATTTACAGAAGTGAAATTTCGTATGGCAACAGTTTTGGGCCATTTCACAGCAGCCCTGTGACGAACACTGAAATCTGATTAATACTTCTACGGCTCTGCCCAAACAGGTTCAAGAGCACACTGGCTTCCAAACGTCTCTCCACCTCCCAGCATCTGGAACGGCACAGAACACGGGGAATGTAGCGATTCCCCTCAGCCAGTCAGACTGACCTTGCCTTAGGAAACAGACAGTCGTTTTCTGTTTTTACCCCCCCCCCCCCCGCCCCCAGTTCTCTCAGAAAAAAAAAAATCACGTTTTTCTATGGTTAAAATGAAACGCTGGCCTCCCTAGCCACCCTATATATAGACAGCAGTTGAACACAACATTTTATTGAGAGATTTACCATTTTGAAGCACACCTGAAGCCTACTAGTGCCATCCATCATTGTAACACCACACAAGAATTGCTGCCCGGCTCTCAGGCAGTGCCCACAGCAGCAGCGGGAAGTACGGGTGGCAATGCCATTCCACGCCACATTTACTTCTGTGCTATCGGCAGTGCTGCCGCCAGCAGCTTCTCACCCTGCCCCGGAATACATTCCACTCCCCCCAGGGGGTGTACCCCCAATTTGAGAGCTTCTGGACACTGGTCATTTCAAATCTACTAAGTATCTGAGGGAATCTGTCCGTTTGGTCTAGAACTCCTCCTAAATGGACCTGGCACTCGGCAGGCAGCTTCCTCTCGTCAAAGCAAGGTCAGGGTTTGGGTGTGCCAGGAACATGGGATGTTTCTGCAATGGGATGGCTTCTCAGAAAACCAGACGAGAGAATCACCAGGCAGGGGAAAGAGGCCAGCTAGGGGCACGCCCCCAGTCCAGGAATGCCCCTTGCACAGAGTCGCAGAGGCCTGGGAAGCTGGTACCAGCAGAGACAGCGTCTCTTCTGCGGCCTGCAGAGCCTCTGGTGTGGACGGAGTGGGCTGGGGTGCTCCACTCTGCTTGAGGTGGACCCTGCGCACTTGAAAGCGACTGGCAGCCGCCTGTCACGGATCTATCTGCGCTTATGCCATCTTGTCCCCTTTTCTGGGATGGGGCAAGCAGCCCCTTGCTGACTTCTTCAGCTTCTCTGCTGGGGCCAGGGAGGGGGAGCCGTGCCGACGGGCAGACGGTGCTGCTGGAGCACCACACACCGAGCCCTCGGTGCCAGCGCGGAGTCCGATTGGTGTGCTAGTGCTGGTGCTGGGGGAAAGGCAGACTCCATCAGGAGGACGTGAAGCCGAATGCCCTGCTCCTTCGTAAATCCTAGGTTTAAAGGATTTGCAAATCTTATACCTTTTGCTGACGTGTGCTTCAGCCAGGCAGCTCCCCTTGCGGGAATCACAAGACTGGGATATGCCCCGATCAGGGTCCAAGTCCTGAAGGGGACCAGTTACTCTAACTATCAATATGTGTAAACTACCTACCAAGAAAAAGCTATCGAACGGGAGAACAGCTGAGCTGTTCCGATGCACTGAGGGTGGGGAGTTCATGCAGAGCCACTTATACTGTGCCATGGAGGTGCTGTGCTATAAGTACCGCTAGGGGGAAAACTTCTGGCACCCGTGCATGTGGAAGAGACACGAGGAAGGACTCGTAGCAGAACCAGCCGTCTCCCAGCCATGCCGGATTTAGGAAATGTTGTAGCCTTGATTACCAGCCCCTCTCTCAATACAATTTTATCACAATGACGTTATATGCAGGGATCACTTTAGAAAACTTTAATAGTTTTCATTGACTTCCCCAAGTCCCTGAATCCAGGATTAGTGTCAGAAGAATGAACAGCATTTGCGGGGGGGGTGGGGGGGGGTGTAAATTTCCAGCTAGGCCTCTCTCCAGCCCCCACTTCTGCACACACACTATTAGCCCGTGTTTTGCTCAGCACTTTGCAGATGAAAATATCTGTTACAATGCTAGAACTTGTAAGCACAGCCTAGCGTGTGTACGTGCATGCAAGTGGTAGCAGGGGGTCTGAGTGGTTTTGCAGGTACTGCGCTTACCAAATGAGCTTCCAGAGGCATTAGCTCATTTAAAAGTTATAAACAAGTGCAAGTCCTCACAGGTGTCCAGGCCTGCCAAGTGCAGGTGTAACCCACACAATGCCTGCTACAGATTCCCCGGGGCCTGACCCAGAGAGGTCAGAACTTCTGCTAAAGCTGCAATAGCTCTGGAGATCCTGGGTTCAATTCCCACACTGTCAGATAGGGCGACAGGGCTCGCAGAGACACACATTTAAGCCACCTGTCCATGTCGCAGGCAGGCCTCCGTTTCCAAACAGACCCAAGAAACTAGCTTTGCTGCAGCTCCACTTAGCACTGCATCACCAGCCACAACAGAAGGATGTGTTCTTCTTTAACTAGGACTTATTTTACAATGTAGTTCTCATGAAAAGAGATCGCCTCTGCTGCCTCCTTACCTGCAGGATGCCCTGCGCCCTTCCGACTGCCTTCCCGCCACAAAGACACTTACCTTGTTTTACCCCAAAATCCAGACATGACAGACAGGTCAGACTGGCGAGGGTAAATGCAGCAGGAGTTTTCACACCGTTTCAGTGTGCACTACAAATGGGCCACTTGGAAAATGCTGCGTTGATACCGCCTATGGCACTGCCATGGAAATGGAGCAGCTGGTGGTTTGAATGCTGGGCCTTCAAAGAGGTTTGTTTGGGGTTTTTTTTTTTAAAGGTTCCTTACGTGATCGAGATGCTTCCACTCCTCAGCCCACTCCCTCTCTGTTAAGCGATGGTCCACCAGCTCATCCTGGTAGCCTCCATTCAAACCTGCAATGAACAACACCCCAAATTAGGACCAGACCGGAGGATTTTCCCATTAGGCTTCAGCAGGCTGGCAAACAGTGGCCTGAGCGCTCTAGCCAGCAGCTTGTTACACTGAAAAATGTAGGTTGCAATGGTGCAGAGCAGGGATTTGTCCAAGTAGTTCCCGGAAACTGGCCTCTGGGAACACGGCTGCACGGAGTCCAAGCCCAGCAGCCCTTCGGGGGGGAGCTCTGGAGGCAGTGCTACGTTAGGGCATTAGCTTGAGCAGAGCCAAGACAAGTCTGTCCACCCGTGCTCCCCACTGCAATGCATTCACAGCAAGAGGGACCAGGCGGAGGAGAGCAGACAGCACCACTCACGCTGGATTGTAAAGAACCGCAACTAGCCATTTAGATGCAGCTTCCCCCCCGCATCTGCCTATAGAAAACGGTTCTGGCAATGTGCATTTTCTTGGCGGATCCCCTCAGTGCACTGTGCACCCAGCTGGGTATGCGACCGCCCCACGGGAGCCCTAGAATGACATCCCGCAAGGCGACGTCTGGACAGAGAAGGGCCGGGCCTTTCTTACTGAGACTGCGATGTCTGTCGCGCATCTCCCTCTGCTCCAGGAGCTTGCCGGGGTCTCTGTACAGCTGGGTCGTGGTGATGTCCTCCAAGGTGTAGTGCTGGAGGGGCGGGGGGGTCGGATGGAACTGCCCCGCGGGATTCATGAGGGGTAGAGCCAGGGCAGGGCTGTGCCGCGGGGCTGGACTAATGGTGCACACTCGCTTGGCCGGCGGCTCCGACGGGAGGGGGTCTCTCTCAAAACTAGTCTCTTCTCTTCTGAAAACAAGCCCGAAGAGGTGGGTGTCAGCACTACGAACGGACTCCGAAAGGGAAAGAGGGACCTCGGCTGGCCAGAGAGCAGCCCCCAGCTGCAGGAGTCTGGGCAGCTGCACTTAGTGGGGACAAGCTAGGAAGCCAAAAAACACGTATTACGCTTGGAAAAGACCAAGCCACAGGCGCAGGACACTGCCTTTGGGGGGCAGGGGAAGGGTGCTAATTCATATTATTTCCCCGTGGCTCTTCTCCAAACTCCAGGCACCTTCTGTGTAATTCTTCACAAAACTTTTCCAAGGCTTAACACACCCCTGCAAAACACCCCCTCCCTGGTCCCAGCACCGCCAGGGCAAGCCTCAGGGACCGGCCACAGAGGACGCCAGCGGGACACTTGCACAGGCTGCTGGAGCGCCCGGCGATGCTTGGAGACAGCCTGTGAGGGAAGCCCGGCACGGCAGCCCTGCAAGCACGCCAGCCTGGGGAATTTTTATGGAGCCACATTGGGAAAGGAAGCAGGGGCGAGAGAATTAGAGGGGAACAGGCCATGGGGCAGGAACAATGGCCCCCAACAGCGTCCGGCTTCACTCTGACGTCGCTGCTCCTGGGACAGAGCCGCATGTGCCGCTGCCTTTACCTGTCCGGGCTCTGTCTCTTCCCAGTCCCGTTCCCCTCCAGCAGCAGCTCCGAGGAGTCGGCCGGGGACGCGGTGTTTGTGTTCAGCAAGATGTGCTCGTGCTGGGCGAGGTACTGGGACGGCGTCTGCTTGGCAGCCCGGGCGCAGTGCAGCAGCTCCCGCTGCAGCAAAGGAAGGTTGGCCTGGAAAACAGGTTGCCCGGCATTGCAGCTTTGCTCTGTGAAGGCTGACGGCCGGGTTTGCACCCCGGCATCTGTCCAAAATGGCACAGGCAGCGTTCACAGTTGCAAATCAATGTTGCCTGTGCCACAGCCTCGCTGGGCATTCAAAGGGGGCTATCTGCTGTGTGCGTGTGCGCCTAAACTGCTCTCTCAAGAACTAGAGCGGGCCTGAAACAAGTTGTGTTAGGAAACAAAAATGTACACAAGAGCCTTCCTTGCGACTCCAGCAGCTTGACTATTTCAGGGCCTTGCAAACCTGAAAGACCGACCCGATTAGATCAGCACCGCCATGCTGAATTTAGCTCGGCTTCCTCTTTCCGACAGAGAAAACCACAGGATGGTCTCTGTCCATCTTGGTCAGTGTCCCAAGGGTTTAAAAACGGTCTGTTTCACGATCTCAGCTCCTGACATCTGAAGTCTCACGGCGCTGTGATTTGGAGGGGTCCTGGCTCAAAAAGCATTTGAGGGGAGGGTCACAATTGGGGTTGCAGAAGTTCTCCCCTTCTCTCTGCACTGCTGCAGGCGGCGGCGCTGCCTTCAGAGTGGGGCAGCTGGCGAGCAGCAGTTGCTGGCTGGGAGCCCGGCTCTAACGGCAGAGCCAAGGATGGCCTGGTACAGTGTCACCACCCTCCCTTCTGCACTGCAGCCTGCAGAGCTGGCCCCTCACCACCTGGCTCTGAAGGCAGCGCAGAAGTAAGGGTGGCACCACCACAACCCCCTAAAATAACTGCGTGTCCTCCCCACACAAGTCCCCTTGGGGCCAGCACCCCACTTCAGAAACGCGGCGAGGAGCCCTGTGGCACCTTACAGACTAACTGAAGTGTGGGAGCATGAGCTTTCGTGGGCAAGGACCCACTTCGTCAGATGCATGTAGTGGAAATTCCCAGAGGCAGGAATAAATATGCAGGCCAGGATCAGGCTGGAGATGACGAGGTGGATCCAATCCAGGAGGATGAGGCCCACTTCTAGCCGCTGATCTGGAGGTGCTACCCCTCTGATACTGGTCTCTCCTGTGAAACCCGGAGAGAGCACAGGGCAAGAGCACACAAGAGACCCTGGATTTTTCAGGGCTGAGATTCTGGTAGGGCCGTTGGCTAGAACGCGCTGTTCGGGTTATCCCAGATCACGACAGGAACCAGACTATTTCCAACAGCGCTTTCCGCCTTCGGTGGATCTAGCGAGAAGATGGCAGCATGCGCCACCACACAATACTGGTGTGCCTGGGTGACGTGGGCCACTTCTCTGAAACTCCCTTCTCCTCAGTACAGGCCCAGCTGGGCTGCTGAAATGATAGCCCCTGGAGCTGAAGGGACTGCGTAGAGAAAGGAGATGATGGAAGACAGGGATGAGGGAATTCAGCCATCAATTTAGCCCAGGGGAAATGGCCAATACAGGACCTTAACGTCTCCACGAGTCACGCTTTCCCTCGGAGCTGGTCAGATTAGGCCGTCACCCCTGTCTAGTATGGGCTGTGACTTGATGAGCCTCCTGTTGACAGGTTCCCAGGGGCGCAGGGTCTGGGGCAAACTCTGCCCTCCCTCTCCCCCACACTGTTCCAGACACAGGGCCCAGGGCAAGCCCTTCTACCACAGGCCCCGCCCCTGCTCCGCCCTGCTCCTCCCCCCAAGCAGCGTGAGCTGGGGAATCACGGGGGCGGCAATGGCAGGGGTCATCGTCCCCCTTCCCTGTGCACTCAGCCTGGAGTGAGCCGGCAGCCCGCTCCGCTCCACCCTGCCCCGCCGCCCTCTGTAGCAGGAGGCGAAGCATCTCGGGGCGGGGGTGCTCTAGGTCCTGCTGCGGCAAAGCTGAGTGTAGTGGGCTGGGAGGGGCAGAGCAGGCTGCTGGGGTGCTCCAGCTCCTTCTGAGTGCAGCGGGGTCCGACCCCTGCAGCCATCCTGCGCCAGGTGTCCCCCCCCTCCACCCCAGGCAATCTCCTGGCCCACCCTGGGCCTCATCCAGAGGCCGTGCTGCCGGACAACACAGGCTGCCCCGTTCAGCGTGTGACACATTAGCGAGACCCTGCACTTTCACCATCACCTTCAGAAATGGAATCACAAAGGGGCGAAGAGGGAAGTTGGTGGCCTCTTGGAGCTTGCAGTGAAATTCCTCAATCGTCACCGTCGAGTTCTGTGAAAAGAAACGCAGCTGAACTCCACCTTCCGCACCGTTCGACCCGCCAGATAAATGCTGTGAGGACGGGAACCACAGGACCCTACAGCCAGCCCTTCCACGTGCCACCCGGGATCAAGGGGTGCACCAGAGTCTCAGCAGCCCCTTAGGAACTGAACTGACCCGCCAGTCCACTGCCACGGAGGATGACTAAAAGACTGCCCCAAGCCAGGAAACAGACCAGATTGTATTCCCAGTTGGAGAAAGTGCTTGAGTTTTGTGGAGGCTTCGCACTTGGCTTTTAAAAACTGATTGGAAACACTAAGTGCATCCCAGCCTTCTAATCTGCAGGCAAAGGGCCTGCTCGCACTACAATCATTCCCAGCACTTGCACTGAGAAACCTTAGTGCACATGTAGGTGTGTATCAACCAGCCTGGAGTCTCATATTTACGCAGGTGTTACCACCACAGAAAGTCTGCTCAGGCACTGACCGATTTGCATAGTACGGGCACAGGCATGAAGAGGGAGGCCTCTGAAAGTTCTGGCCTTAGCAAGTGAAGGCTGTTTTCACCTGCTCTCCGAGTGTATCCTCATTCAATCATGCAGGGCAGCCCAAACCTTGCACTGGGAGCGCACAGCCATTAATGCACAGCCCGTGTTTTGCTCCATATCCCATCAGAAGCATTTTGAAGGTCGTGAGGCTCTCTGCCCACTGAAGGCTTAGCATTGACCTTTTTCTGAAACAGTGACGGAATCAGTGAATTTACAGAAACTGCCCCTGCACAGTAGTAGCCAGAGACCTTTCTCCTGATCGTCAGGAGAACCTGCATCCAAGCAGTCAGCCCCTTACTGAACCGCTACAGAAAACATCCTGGTGGCCTGTATATCTCAGCACTAGCACTTCCATCACCGCCTTCTCATGGCACTTTGCAAACCCTCAATCCATCCTCACCACAGGCCTGAGGCCACACAGCAAGTCAGCGGCAGAGCCAGTTTGAACTTGCAATTTCTGCACATTCCTTTAGCCCACACAGCCTCCCGCAGCAAGGAATAGACGTGGACCACACTGAAACCATGACAGCATTTAACAAATGGTGTGTGAAACTGGCATGTCTTCATTTGGAAGCCGATAAGAATGAAATTAATCAGCAGCCAGGATCAGGAAAATGAGGAATTCTTCTTATTCTAGAGGGTTACAACAGGATTCAAGGCGAAGATGATATAACAGGCACTTCTCAGTTGCAAGGAAGCTCTGTCTGCAAGAGGTGGCTGAGGGGTGCATATTTGGGTCCCTTTAGCAGAATATTTATATCCTAAGAAATTAGGGTTTCGAAAAAAATCAGACCTGCTACTCTCCTTCCAGTTAAAAACCCCAAACACACACGCACACACAAAAGGCCTATGATTTGTAAGGTAGGAAAGTTTAGCCCAAACGTCACTGGATTTCATGGAGCTTAATGGCGTCCAGATGAGTCCAAGAGCTTACTGAAGCCAAATGAGGACCATGAAAAACAGAAAAGTGATGAGAGTGGGCAATACAAGTTTAGAGTGGCTTGGGAAACAGCGTTCCCACAAATGCACAGCACAATGCACATGCGGCGGCTCAGCTGCTGGGCTCCCCAGCACTAGCAGAGCTCTGGGCCCCCAGGAAAGCTCCACTGGCCATTTGGGAGGCCCTGGATTTGAGTGGTCCCAGGAGACGGGCAGTTGTTACCGCTTACCACTAGTGCTAGGACGAGGGTCCGGACCTTCTCCCCGATCTCTGGTGAAATATCGTTGCCGAACTGCTGCAGAGTGGTAAGGAAGCGCTTGAGTTTGCTGAGCTGCCGGGCCCCACAGGTTGCTGGGAGTTGCTGATTGGTCAGTGAGGACGAAGATGAGGAGGCAGGACCGTTGCTGAAGCGCTGGGGTGGAGAGGGTGCCCCGTTCAGCGTGGGGGGAGAATGGTTCATCCCATTGGGCACTGTAATGCAGAGCCAAACCAAAAAAGAAGCATCAGTGAGCACCGCTGACCATGCTGTGGAAATACCCCAAAGGCATGCCCAACACTTCCACACTGGCTGGAGAGACTCAGGCCACTGACTAGAGAAAAGCGCAGCCCCCCAGAACTGGGGGTTAAAGCAACACTACGGAGTTCAAATGGCCACAATCTACTTCCTCAACCCCGGGACCCGTTTCTCTCAGTGCTCATGTGAGCGCAGGACGTGTCCTGCTGACGTGCTCGAACGCAAGGCCAGGCGCAGCTTTGCTTAGCGGCATTTCTACACATGACGTCTCAGCATTCTAACCTTGCCGCTTCTGGCTCGGTTGCCATACGCAAGTTTCAACATTCGGTCTCTCGCAGACCAGCTGGAAGAATTGCAGGCCAGAGCAGCAGACCCTGGCTTCTTTTTTAAACCTACCAATCAGCTGGGTTTGTTAATGTTTCTCATCTGAATCCTATTGAAGTTAGGAGCAGGGACTCCAGGGGGCCAGCTTCACTTCCAGAGACACAAACTAATGACTAACAATGAGGGATGGGAAAACACGTTTTCTAACTAAATGCCTGTGGTTGCACTAGCTCTTGGGGGAGCTGAGCTTCACAGAGTTTAGCGGCGTGAGCAGAATCATCTCATCTCATCGAGAGAGAGAGAGAGAGAGAGAGAGCGCGAGCAAGCGAGCTCCGGGACGCTGTAACTCGCACCCAGGAAGCACGGGCTGCAGGCCAGAATTGCTGAGCAATGTTCTCTGGCTTGCATTAAATCACTGCAAAGGTCTCTGGCCTTAAACACTGATGAATTCAAGGTAAATCAATTTTGCCACTTAGCCCTGAGTTCTGCCAAGCACTTGACAGCAGATCCCGGCCCCACGTGCAGTACTGTTGACATCAAGAGGCTTTTGCTGTAGGTCCATTCTGTGCGATCCTCTCCCATACACTGGGCTCAGTGCTGCGAGTGTCTGTTGGTTTTGAGCTGATCGTATTGGTGACCTTGTTAAGATTATTTCAACAGGCTTTCTGACTACACTAGACTAAGTTGCTGATGTTTAGAGGCTTCAGAAGGGATTTGAAACATTGTTGAGATCCCGTTACAGCTTTTGTGCAATCAGAGGTCCTGTCTGGAAAACGTTTAAAGTGAGCACAGCCCTGGCTCCCACCCCCACCAGGTCCAAATGTGATATAAACTATGAACTTCAGAGTGGAAAAAACACATCGTATTCTAAATGTGCATTAAGTCATTCTACTGTTTCAAGACTCCCGGCCTAATCCTGGGCTTCTTGTACCCTAACTCCCACTGTAGTCCCTGAGTGTTTTGGCAGATCAAGCCCCAAAGAATATAAAATATTGCACCTCCTCTTAAGGGGCACTGATTGGAGCAGAAACAATTCCCTGGGCTGGGCTGTCTTTTGGGATGCTGACGTGCGCACACATGGACACAGAGAGAGAAAGAGTGTGCGGAGATGGCTGTTCAAGAAACACACACACACAACTGTTTCATCTTCCTTGAAAGAAGAGGGAATTCCTACAAGGATTCCTGAACTGGACAATGGGAAACAGCATGGACAAATTGTTCACAAACTGAGCATTGTGCAAACTCTGACAGATGAATAAGAATTATAGAATTATTGAGTCCTCCTAAAATGAGATCCTTCAACTTCAAAGGGTAACAACAGTGAGATTTTTTTTCAAATGATGGGAAGGATCAGGGCAGTTAAACCGCTCAAGGGCTGCTCGGAGATCTGAGGTTATAAAAGCTCTCCACTGCCATGGCAGGTGTGGGGAAGCCGAGGGTAACCAAAGAACCACCAGAGTCAGTTAAAGATTCCCAGGAAAGATAAGGGCAGAAAAAAATACCAAAGCTTTCCCATGTTAACTAAGGAGGAGAAAAGGCTGCTACAGAGGGATAATATTGATAGACAGACAGTAGATCCATTAATGAAGAGAGAGGAAATGAAACTAACAGCCACCTTCTGTGCTCTTGTTTAAAAGGTGACCTGAAAAGAAAAAAACATGTGGGGGCGGGGAGGGTCTTGAAAGTTGTGTGTGTCGCTTTTATGGGCAAGGAAAGACGCTATGGAACACTGAAACACTTTGAAGGATGCCAAACTGGGTGAGGGACATGCTATGATATTAGCATGTATGATGTAGCCAAGGGAAATATTGGGACCGTTTCAGAAGACTGGCTAAACGCAAATGCAACAAATTTTAAGGAGGAGGATCCTGGCAATTACTTTCCCATAATTAACAGATTCATAGTATAACTTCCCATTAAACAACCAGCTCTCCGTGTATTTTAGTTTGTGCATCTGTCTGTCCATTGAGTCTGTTTGTACAAGAATGTCTCCTAAATGGTAACATTAGGCAGCTTCCTTTCACCCTAACTTAGAGCAAGGCCAGGGTTTGGCTGTGCCAGGAAATCGGGATGTGCCTGGAATCAGACTGCTTTCCATAACACAAAAAGGGAGGGGACTGAAAGCAGGAGCAGCTCTGCTTCTCAATGACCACAGGGGGCAGCGACCGCAGGGAACCGTTATACTGTCGAGTGATCACACCAGGATGATGGTGGCCGGCTGGGGCCAGAGCTCTCCATCCATATCGCCGGCCATGGATAAGTGGCCACCCTGCTCCCAAACTCCTCTCTACTGGGTCCTCAGCCCCAGTGCCAGGAGGGGGCAGCGGGAAAGGGAAGGTTTGCAGCCTTCTTGAGGGCCTGCCACGGACAGGCCTGCACAGCCCTGGCTCCCACCCCACCAGGGCTTGTCAGGGCCAGGCCACACAGTTCACCCCCCCCCCCCCCCACTCCGGAGCCTTGGCTTAGAAAAGCTACGCTAGTGAATGACCAGATCCCAGTAGGATTTTAGTCAAGCGCTGGAGTCAGTATTCCACAGAACCCTGAACAGTTCACTCAAACTGGCTTAGGTAAGACTGAATAACCATAAAGTAGGATGCCCTGAATAACCCAACAGATCAAAGATGAAGGGGGAGGGGAAGAGATCTGATCTGGTAGCCCAGTGATAAGTATTACACGCTATCTAATGAAGCATTCCAGCAGAGGGTACTGAGGGAGTTGGCAAATGTCATTGTGGAGCCTTTGGCTATTATCTTTGAAAAGTCGTGGAGATCGGGAGAAATCCCGGATGACTGGAAAAAGGCAAATGTAGTGCCCATCTTCAAAAAAGGGAAGAAGGATGATCCAGGGAACTATAGGCTGGTCAGTCTTACCTCGGTTCCTGGAAAAATCATGGAAGGGATCCTTAAGGAATCCATATTGAGGCACTTGGATGAGAGGAAAGTGATTAGGAATAGTCAGCATGGATTCACAAAGGGCAAGTCATGCCTGACCAATCTGATTAGCTTCTATGCTGAGGTAACTGGCTCTGTGGACATGGGGAAGTCAGTGGATGTTATATACCTTGACTTTAGCAAGGCTTTTGATACAGTCTCCCACAATATTCTTGCCAGCAAGTTAAGGGATTGTGGATTGGATAAATGGACGGTAAGATGGATAGAAAGATGGCTAGAAGGTCGGGCCGAGCGGGTAGAGATCAATGGCTCGATGTCAGGATGGCGGTCGGTTTCTAGCGGAGTGCCCCAAGGTTCGGTTCTAGGACAGGTTTTGTTCAATATCTTTATTAATGACCTGGATGAGGGGATGGATTGCACCCTCAGCAAGTTTGCAGATGACATAAGCTGGGGGGAGAGGTAGATACGCTTAAGGGCAGAGATAGGGTACAGAATGACTTAGACAAATTGGAGGATTGGGCCACAAGAAATCTGATGAGGTTCAACAAGGACAAGTGTAGAGTCCTGCACTTGGGACGGAAGAATCCCAAGCATAGTTACAAGCTGGGGACCAACCGGTTAAGTCAGGCATGTCCAAAGTCCGGCCCGTGGGCCAATTGTGGCCCGTGTTCCGGTTTAATAAGGCCCCACAGGTAATTTGGCAATATCTATCTTTTATGGCCCCCAACGAATCCATATGTATTGAGATGAATACATTGTAAAATCTCAGTTAATGTCAGTTGGTCTAAATCAGTTATAAATATATTTGGACACAACATATATACTTGGTGTTATGTTCCTGTTCATATTTTTTGAACTTAAAAGTTGACAGACAACCTTTATTACCAATAATATGTAATGTACTTTACAATGTTCCTGACATATATTTCAGCTTCCTGGATTTTTTTTTTCATCTGGCCTTCAGATATGAAAGGCAGAGTGATTTAACACCTGTTTAGATTTGTCATCCATGTGACGAAATGAAAAGTATGCCGTTTGCAATAAACTTTGCATAAAATAGTTAATTTGCATTTAATTTTAATGGTTCAAAGAATGTCGGGCAAAATGGTCGGCCCTCACGCATGTTCACTTCATCAAATCTGGCCCTCTTTGAAAAAAGTTTGGACACCCCTGGGTTAAGTAGTAGTTCTGCAGAAAAGGACCTGGGGGTTACAGTGGATGAGAAGCTGGATATGAGTCAACAGTGGGCCCTTGTAGCCAAGAAGGCTAATGGCATATTAGGTTGCATTAAGAGGAGCATTGCCAGCAGATCCAGAGATGTCATCATTCCCCTTTATTCGGCTTTGGTGAGGCCGCATCTGAAGTATTGTGTCCAGTTCCGGGCCCCCCACTACAAAAAGGATGCGGACGCATTGGAGAGGGTCCAGCGGAGGGCAACCAAAATGATTAGGGGGCTGGAGCATATGATTTATGAGGAGAGTCTGAGGGACTTGGGTCTGTTTAGTCTGCAGAAGCGAAGAGTGAGGGGGGATTTGATAGCAGCCTTCAACTTCCTGAAAGGAGGTTCCAAAGAGGATGGAGAGAGGCTGTTCTCAGTAGTGACAGATGGCAGAACAAGGAGCAATGGTCTCAAGTTGTGGTGGGAGAGGTCCAGGTTGGATATTAGGAAAAACTATTTCACTAGGAGGGTGGTGAAGCACTGGAATGGGTTACCTAGGGAAGTAGTGGAGTCTCCATCCCTAGAGGTGTTTAAGTCTCGGCTTGACAAAGCCCTGGCCAGGTTGATTTAGTTGGAATTGGTCCTGCCTAGAGCAGGGGGCTGGACTTGATGACCTTCTGAGGTCTTTTCCAGTTCTATGATTCTAGGATTTTAGAGGGGTTATGCAGTAAGTGACACTCACAGATGACACTAAATTGTGAGGAGCTGCACACATCAGTGAGGGTAATCCAACACTACACCGGCAGCTGCAGAGAGATAAGAAGTCTGGGTAAAAAACAGTGAGAATCAGCTTTTTAACAAATGCAGCTAGCTCACCTGAGGAAAGCTAATCTTTACTACAGCCACTGCCCAGAGGGCAGGAACCTAGAAAGCTGCAATGCAGAGAAATGCTAAGGGGAGACAGCGGCTAGTAAATGGGATACGCGTTTGCAATGTCATAATAGGAACAAAAAAGTCCAAGTTCCCTTGGACTGCGAGGGAGCAGAAATCCCTCTCTGTACTGTGCTAGTTGTCATTTCTGGGCATCACATTACTAGAAAGAAAAATCAGAGGGAGCCGAAGGAACAGCAACGGAGCAGGGATGCGGAAAGACTGAATTATGGCCGAGAGGGGCAATAATAGACCATCCCTACTGACACGGAGAGAGATGATTTGGGGCGGAGGAGGAGGAATGAAGCAGGAGCAATGAGATCTTCCAGGCATCTGTCTGTGGACTAGCCTTCAGAGGGCAGCAGCGCAAGTCCCAGTGCTCTGGAAAACACAGAGTCAATGTAATCCAGAGACCAGTTTGGCACCAGTAGGGAGAGGAACTGGAGAAACTATGGAGTAGGATAGCTTCATCCCCCGTCACAATTCTCACTACCCTGACAGGACATAATTAACTCTCTGCTCTGGGTCTCAGCGCACAAAACCAGCTGCAGCAACTTTTAAAAACAGAACGTTTCCTCTAGGTCGAGATGAAGAGTCCTGTTGAAAAGCAGTTTCCTAACATCAGATCAGATCCATGTCCAGACAAGCCTTACATGCTGTAGGGGTGAAGGACACTGGCCGAGGTCCGCCTGGATTCACTGGTGGCAGCGGGGGCATGCTTGGAGGAGAAGATCTTGACTGTATCTTCACTTCCACGGGCGACCCAGGCATCACTGGCACCCTCTTCTCGCTAGCAACTGTGAAGAGAGGAAAAAGAGTTTACAGCTCAGTGAAGATTCAGCTCTTCCCAAACCAAATGGCTCCTCTGAACTCACAACGCTGCCCTGAGAACGCATGAACCACGGTGTTCTGCAGTGGGAAGGGTGGTGTGAGAACCCGAAGAGAACAGGTTCAAACTTCTGCATGCAGCGCACTGTTCCAGTCTGCACATGCACTGTTCCAAGGGGTTTTGTCTGGCTGTTTGTTAAATCTTTCCACAGGTACTAAACCTGCCAGGCAGCACCAGCCTACCCGCTCCAGCACACTCTATGTACGTGGGTGGGATGCTGACAAGCGACTCCAAAGCAAAAGTCCCACTGAAAGTCTGTATGATTTATGTGGCTAAGTCCCTTAGCGAGAGCCCTGCAAATCTGCGGGTATCCACTGTCTAGTCGTGGCTGTAGCCTGGGATATCCACGGACCATTTTTGCAGATGCAGATACCAATTTAGTATCCACACAGGGTACTACCCTGACATGCTTTTTAAAAATCCTACCCAGAGATCACCAGAAGGCCCCACTGGGTTTTTAAAAAGGCATCTGAAAGTCAGCGACTTGTACATCTCTACTCTCATCAGCGCCTGAGGTCAGGCACATCGCTCTGGGGAATCCCCCCCACAGGCAAGGCAGTTACATCCTTTACACTGCTTGAGGTGCCTGTGAAGCCATCACATGCTGGTGAAAAGAACAATCTCAGGCTCTGACAGGCAAGGAAAGGAGACACTTTTAAAGCTCATTTGTTTCAGGGTTCAATATTCAGGGCCCCAGCAGGTGTCAAATGCCGCCTCCAGTCTGTGCACAGGCTGTGCAGCCTGGCAGCAGCACGGGGCTACAGGAAAAGGCCGTGCAAGCGTTCAGGGGAATACTTCCATGCACTATACGCACGCACACCGGGCAGTGCTCTCCTAAGGGCTGGGGTTCTTAAAACAATTGGTCTTTACAAAACATTCCGCTTTACCTTAAAGACCAACCCCTCGTTGCACCGGCGGGCAGTGCCCTGCTCACTAACTCCTAGTGGAGACGTGGCACAGCAGTTTGCAATCTTGATACAGCCAGTTAATGTCAACCCTGAGTGGCGGGTGCTTCACTAGCTCTCTAGGTCACACCTACTGCCTGGCAAATCCGTGGTCCGGCAGGGTTCCATCAGCTGGGTGTCTATCTAGCAAGGGGAAGGCCAAGTTTTCCTGTGGTCTCATGCGGTTTGTTTCCGGCCGCCAGGCCTGGCTCTGTGCTGTTATTTAGCTCTGATGTGCCCCTCAGTCTCTTCTCAGAGCCCAGGAAGCAGGGCCAGTGTTGGCATGCTACTAGCCAGCGGTTTTCAAGCTGTTTTTCTCATGACCCAGTTGAAAAAAATTGTTGATGCCCGCGACTAGAGTGCGGCTTCGGGGGTGGGGGGGAAGCCTGAGAATGAGAGCTTTGGGGTGTTAGAGGGGGCTCTGGCTTGGGGGGCAGGGCTGGGGCAGGAGGGGCTGATCTTGAGCAGCTCCTGGTTGGCAGTGCAGCAGGGGGCCGGGGGGGGGGGCCCTCAGGCAGCTTCCTGCCTCTCCTGGCCCCGCAGACCATTCTGCCTCCAGACGCAGGCATCAGCAGGTCTCCAGCCAGTGGGAGTGCGGAGCTCAGGGCAGGGAGTCCTGTGCGCTCTCTTCCCCCCGCCAGGAACCAGGCCTGCTGCCAGCCGCTTCTGGGGCACCAGCACAGACTGCGGTGCCAGGCCAGGTAGGGAGCTGCTTTGGCCCCCCCCTTCCTCCGCTGCTCATCTCATCCCCTACAGCAATGAGCCCCAGGGCCCGGCATTCCACTACCCACTACTGGGTCACCACTCGGAGTTTGAAAACCTTCCGGGATCCAGCACATTCTCCGGTTTGGCACCGGCCAGCTCCTCAGGGTGCCGGACTAGAGAGGTTCAACCTGTAATTACACCAGTAAAGACTGTCTGTGTCTTGTTTCCACTAGGATTGACACGGAGATAGCACTCCACTCTCCTGGAGCAGAGACAAGTCTCCAGAGTGACTGTTTAACCAAGAGCCAGTAAGCCCATATTCAGAGACTACAGATGCTTACTGCTGCTGCTCTGAGGACACTGGCATGTAGTTCGTTAAGTCTGTGACCCAAAATGAGCAACATGAGACAATGCAATCCGTATCAGCTTGCCTCAACAATGTGACCACTTTTTGCGCCTGGAATCAGTGCCTGTCTCATCTGATTAGTTTCCTAATGCCTTGTGACTATGTTGTAACATGCCCTTCATAAAAACTTTGAAAGGTTTCCAGCACATCCATCTGGGCCTGGCGTGTTCCCCGCCCCCCCGCAGGGAGTGGGGGAGAGGGAGCACGGGAAGGAAGGAACTGACAGTTGTCTTTCACTTCGACGTGTTGTGTGCAGTGTGAGAACCCATAGGGAACCATCGCTGCAGACCACCTGCTTTTTCAGCAAGGCTGCCAAAGGCTTGGAGGAGAGCTTAGCAGAGAGACATGTTTCAACCTTCAGCACTTGGCACAAGCTGGAATTCAGCGCAGCCCACAAGCCCTGCGCCGAAATGCCTGCTGACGCGTTGACGGGAAAGTTTGGATTCTTTCTAGTGTAAAACAAAAAGCCTCAGCTGCTCGGATACTTTTGCAACAGCTGAAACTGACTAATTGCCTTCAACGCTGATTGGCCACAGGCAAAGGACTAAGCACTCCGGGCACACGGGGCATTGTCATTCAGGAAGGAGGGGTGGTTTTATACATAATGAAGCATTTTCCTGTACAGCAAACCTACCCAAGAGTTCAGGGCATGCTTGCGTTAGGAAGCACTAGAGAAAAGTGGCAAATCGCTCCTCGCAGCTCCTTCACTGCCAAACCCAGATAGAACGTCTATCAGCGCTGCAGAGCAAGCTGGACTCCGGTCTGCCACGCGCCGCAGCAAGAGAACAGTCAGCAACCAACCTTCTGGTTGCATCATCTTTTCTTATAGGCCAGGAATTAAAAGGCAGAAAAGACCCAGCTAGATGGCTACTCTGGGGCTGATTAGCAACATCAAATGCTGCTTTTTAGCACTAGAGCAGCCCTCCTCACCCTCAAAGCATTACCCAGCAGGAGAGATAAGCAGCACACACATTTTTCAAGCTAGAAAAAAAGCTAACTGACCTAAAACCTTGGAAGGAATCAGTTTCCAAATCTGAATTTGGACGTAGATCCCTGGCTCTCTGAACTGTATCCAGCCTGCAGAAGGAAGCCATTGACAGGGACTAAACCCCGAAATACTACAGAACCATGTTATTTTTGCCCATTATCAATTAGCACTAAAGAACTCAATTATGTCAGGGTTTAAACTCTGAGTGGAACAATCCTATTTAAAAAAGGAAACTGACTGAACTGAGACTTTCACTGAATTCTAATCACAAAACCTGCTGCTTTGCAGTTCACGACAGCAATCTGTTCTCCTCCAGAGAGGGGTTGGTTAGGGAACAACCTGGCACTAGAGCCCTTCTGCACTAAACACTTGGTACTGTCACATGGCCTGGATCCCCTATGTGAGTCGCAAGCCCGTTCTTCCTGCACTTCCCCAGCCGCCAATGTCTCAGTTATTCTCCTTGGGGAAAATCGTCCTTCAGGTCAGCATGTGGCATGGCACCAATCCCCGGCTGTGAGAACAGAGAGGTGACTCAGGAGCGCGAGCAGTGAAACTCCTGTTCTCAGACAGGTTAACTCGCTCCATTTCAATGCGTTTGCTCAAAATTAAAAATCAAATCAAATCTGCAGCCCTAAAGTATTCATACAGCAGCGGGCGTGTGTGGTAGCTAATTTAAGCTGATTTCACAGCAGCAATTTTCTGTTTAAGTTTTGTCCTTTCATCCATCGAGAAAGTGACCAGTGAGATTATTCCAACTTCCACATGCAAGCTTTCATTCCCAATTTTACACTTGCATCTGACGAAGTGGGTCTTTGCCCACGAAAGCTTATGCTCCTACACTTCAGTTAGTCTATAAGGTGCCACAGGACTCCTCGCCCCTTTTGCAGATTCAGACTAACACAGCTCCCCCTCTGATAATTTTACACTGATTCACACTGAATGGGTCTGTCCTTCTTGGGTGTTCACTTTCTACAAATACTCCAGCAGATACATTTATTGACAGAAGAGTTTGGGAAATGCCCCCAACAAGGAATCAGCCACGCATTCCAGAATATTCACAGAGCGTAAATTTGAATTAGCAATCAAATGGATTCACACCAGAAACTTCATGCTAGAGTTGCACTCATCTGTTCATGGAACAGAAACAAACCATGGGATCTACAGCAGCCAGGCAAAGCAGTCCTAAGTGTAAATATCCCAAACTTACACTCTACTGGAGAGCTACTCAAGGACTGAAATGTGTTTGCACAAATCATTTGCATAAATGCAAACAGTGAGCTAACTCCTGGACATTACGCTCCATTGGCAGAGAATTCACAAACAGAAAAGAAACTACATTTGATAAGTGTCATTCACTGTAAATTGTTCTTCTTGCCCTGGTTTACAAAATTCAGTATTCTTTCCTTCCTTTCCCCCCAACCAGACAACTCACCTATGAACATATGCAAGGTACCTCCTTCATTGCTTGTTTTCTTCACCCCTTCCCACAAACGCATGGGGAACATGCTAGGAGACGTACGATTTCTCACTAGAGCATGGCCTGGAACCTTGAGTTGGTGAGCTCTCTCCAGACCAGGTGCAGGACACATTAAACATACTGTCGAAACTAGGGACATTAGAGTAAAACCGATTAACCGTTCAACTCCGAAGCTGCTGCTTATCGGTTAATGGGATTGGTTAAACTCAGCCAGCTCCCAGGTAGCTGCGGCAGGGCAGCAAAGCCTCCTTCCCCAGAGTCAGGCTGGCAGGGGCGACCAGCTGGCGGCCCCGCTCCCTGCTGCAGGCTCTGCAGTACAAAGCTAAGCTGAAGAGCCTGCAGCATGTGTAAGGCTGTAACAGCTACAATTTGCAGAGGTTACACAGTTACCCTCTTACATGATTTTTAACACCCCTAGTCAAAACACTACCAAGGGCACATTGTTTTTAAAAACAAAGTGTTTTTCTTAAAGCCCAAGACTGAATAGGCATATTGCCATTGTCAGCTATAACAAAAGTTCGATGGATTTCCCACCTCCATCCCAATAACTGCATAGCCAAAACTGCATTGCTCTGTGGCCCTGTGTGAGAACCTGAAAGCCAAAACTCTCAAGAAATCAAGTGGCTTGTTTTCATGGCTCACTAGGAGAGAAATACAAAATGCAAGCAGCACTGTTAGATTTCACAAGCTTTCGGTTATTGGACTGTGGTGTTTGGAATTCAGATAAGGACATCACTGTGTCTTTTAAACATTCAGACTTTATATATCCCTTTAATGGGAATCACATGGGTTTTACTCACCCTTACACAGAGAAGAACGAGTTAAAATGGGACAGTACAGACTGATGAATAGGGCCCTACCAATGTCATGGTCATAGGATTTTAAAAATAATACATTTCATGATGTCAGCTGTTCAATTCTGAAAGTTCACAGTGTTGTAATTGTTGGGGTCCTGACCCAAAAAGGATTAACGAGGGGGGTGAGGTACTGCTCCCCTTATTTCTGTACTGCTGAGGGGGTGGCGCTACCTTCAGCGCTGGCAGCTGGAGAGTGGTGGCTGCAGGCTAGAAGCCCAGCTCCAAGGCAGAGCTGCCACTAGCAGCAGCAGCAGCAAAGTAGTAAGGAGAGCGTGGTATGGTACTGCCGCCTGCACTTCTGCCTCCAGAGCTGGGCCCTCGGCCAGCAGCCGCTGATCTCCAGCTGCCCAGTTCTGAAATCAGCACAGAAGGGTGGTAATTCCACCACCTCCCTAAAATAACCTTGTGACTCTCCCTGAAACTCCCTTTTGGGTCAGGACTCCCAATTTGAGAAATGCTAGTTTCCCTGTGAAACCTGTGTAATAGGTAAAAGCACACACTTCATGGGGGAGCTGCTCTGTCTGTCTGTCCATGGTGCAACTGGAGCAGTCCCCCATCTGTGGGGGGCTCCTGCATGGAGCAGCCCTTGCTGCGGGACCCCAACTGTTCTGCACCAGCCCTTGGTTATCTGGTTAAACAATTAAAATTACATTGTTTCACCGGTTAACGTTTTTAATGGGTGTTTACATCCCTACACCAAATAAGACAACCCTGGCAAACCACACTCCTTCTTCCACACCAACATTTGTTCCTACAGCCTCCCTTTAAGAAGAGCAGTTGCATTTGATAGCTTGGCTACTCAATGTCAATTTAGCATCACTTCCTAAATTGGAGATCTTAATCTGTTATATTTTAACCAGGCTTCCTTCCAAAATTCCAGACAAACTTAAGTGCTAACTCCTGCTCCTCTACAAAGCGATCAAACTTGCTGCTCCATGTCTCCTGTGGGAAAGCTAGCTGACATGGTTGGTCTGATGGTGCCGACCGCATCTATTTTAGCCACATTTATGAACTTGTGTCACTATTTTCCAAATGCTGCCTGCAGGACACAGATTGAACATGTTTATAGCACACAGCTTTTGCCACCAAGCTGCCAAACATCACAATTTTATGTGCCTGGTGCTGACTTTACTGTCAGAGAAAGCAAATGTTGACTGGCTAATGAAGATGTGTTGAATGAACAAGAGAATATCCCTGCCAGTGCCAAGGAATGAAAGTTACACTGATCTGACCCGAAACAATCTGGAGTTCTAGCAGGGTAGAACACGCACTTTTACAAGAACCCTGGCCACCAAGATAGTTTTATTCTTTACTCGACAATTGTTAGTGCCCCCATCCTCTCAAACTTGAAGGAAAAAAGCAACAAGGACACAGTGGGTTTGAAAACCAGGTTTTACAATGATTAATACACAGATTTCAGATGATTTCCACATAAAGCATCTGTAACAGCAAAGCTTCTTTTCTCTATTGGATGGCCTGGAGGTAGAAGACATTTGGTTTGGGGGTCCCACTAAAGAATCCTTGTGGAAAAACAGGGAATTTCAATTCATCCTTGTCAGCATGCGTGCAACGTTGCTTCAGATGGCATGTGACCAGAAGTCATCACCAGGTCGGGTGCGCTGGCTGGATCATTAGCTTCCCCAGCCTGGGCTGGGTACCGACGGGGAGCGAGACACAAATGCTCATGCATGCGCTCAAGAGCTGGGATTGATTTTGTGCCCGCAGAGCTATACTGTATCCCCCGGGACGGGGAATATTCCCCGCACTGGCCCTGCGGGTAATTCAGATCCAACTCCCCGGCCATGCTGCACCTGGAGAAGGAGCCAGGGAGCAGGGACTGATTCATTCGACAGGAGGCTCAGCTATCTGGACAGGCAGGCCTTAACTAAGCAATGGAGCTGGAAAGAGGAACAGGCAGGCTGCAGTCACTTGCTGGCAAAAGGGAGGCACATCGTGACCACAGAGCAGGGATGGCCAAGCTTGCTAGCCATCTGAACCACAAACAACAATCAGCCGTCGCCTGCCGGGAGACGAGCCTTGGAGCTTCAGCCCCGCCCCTGCTGAAGCTCCAACACCTGAATCGCCAAACCCCCCTTTCCATTGGCAGGAGCTCCTATTGCCCCATCCCGCTGCCAGGCAGAGGTCCCGGCTCTCCGCATCCCACATCCGGTAGTTGGAGAATGGGGGGTGTGGAGGGCTCCACACACTGCACTTACATGGTGAAAGAGCTGCATGTGGCTTGTAAGCCAGTCTGGCCACCCTGCTACAGGGGGCAGGCCACAGTTACTCCCTGGCAAGCCCAAAGGGGGCAACGCCGGAAGGCAGGAAGCAACAAGGGACAGCAGGGCAGGCCTTGGCTAAATGGAGGCTCCCTGAGCAGGACCCCAAAGTAGAGGGCAGGCCCTTGTGCTCCTACCGGCCACTAGACACATGGCACATACCAGGCAAAGGACACTGGACTGCCTGGGATGGTTTGGACCGGGGAAGACTTTGCGACACTCCGGGACCTAGCCAGAGAGCTAAGTCACAACAAAGGAGGCTGCAGTTGCTGGAGCATGACACAATAGGAGCAACCCCGCTGGAGGACGACTGAGTACCTTGCAGAACGATCAAGGATGGCCACCAGAAGGCACCACGGGCAGCACGTGGGCCCTTGACACCTCCCCAACCAAAAACCAGACTGCAGGGCACGCCAGTAGCTGGTCTGACTACATTTTCCTTGCATTGTATTTAATTTTGCTCCCTGTTCTCTTAAGGCAGCAGACGAAGAGGTACCACTGCTGATCAACTTCTCATTTAACAAGCACAGACTAAGCTCTACTGGAGGATCAAGTCCCAAAATGAACAAAGGGTTCGAAGAGGTTCTGGAGGAAGCTGTCAAGACCAACTCTGCCTTGATTCGCAAATCAGAGAAGTTCCTCCCCTCAGCATCTGCAACAGCAGAACAACCCTGCTCTGTCCCCAATAGATGCACTTTTCCAACTCAACAGCTTAAACACCAGCCAAGACAGGTTTGCATGGTATTTACTTTCTTTAAATAAACCTTCCTGCAATTGCACTTAAGAAAGAGTGTTGCTATGACAAATGACCTCAAAAGAATAACCAATTTCTTACACTGTAAACAACAAAGAAAAGTCTTAATCCTCCGTGTTAATATGATTTTGAAAAAGGCACAATAAACATCAGAATAGCTGGGTGGCTAGGGAGTGTCTCAAAGGCTCCAGAAATTTAATTTTTCTCTTGAAGTCTTTGGAAATGAAGAAAGAAACCAAGAAATAAATGGGAGCAGGACAAAAGCTGGAGAAGCAGCTATCGTGAGAACTCAAGGGGAGGAGAAGAGAACACGGTAGAGAATAACCCTGGCCTATGGTGGGACGAGACGAATCCAGAAGGAAGATCGGACTGGATCAGAGCTGCGTGTGAACCTGTTCAATAGCAACCTTTAACTCCACTATTAAAAAGCTGGTGTCCTGGCACATGAGGACTGTACCTTCCTAGAGGGAGACGAACGACAGCAAAGCACAGCCCAGTAGAAGGAGAAATGGAAAGTCACCAAAGGAAGAGAAGATTCAACCGGAAGCCAAGCAGAGCCAATGGCTGGGAAGATGCTGGCTGCTAACCTTGCAGTGCTGAGCCGTGCTGCTTGGGGGCAGCTGCGTTCTGATGAAGGGAATCGGAGTATCCATCATCCAGTCAATGCACAATGAGGAACCATCTTGTATTAGTTCTAAAAAGGGAGCAGAAGGTTTCCCAGGGCCAAAGCTGGATGTGAGCATTAAGCTGGCTGGGGAAAAGTGGAGGAGTAAATGCTGATCCTAGCACAAAAGGCAGAGCTGTGAGCTCTCAGGGAAGTATTACCGTGTAGGGAAGAATTGGACAAAGGCTACGGCTTTGTAGACAAGGCTGCTCCTGTTTGTACATGGATTTGATTCAGGGCTGGAAAAAAGTTAATTTGATTAAGGAAGAACATGCCTCCATCTGAAGTTAGGCCTGGTCTACACTGAACCAGTAGGTCAACCCAGCTGTGTCACTCAAGTATGGAAAATCCACCCTCTTGAGTTACATAGTTAAACCGACCTAACCCTGACAGAGGCTATGTCCAGACTACACGCCTCTTTCAAAAGAGCATCTAGACTACAAGCAGATTTTTCAAAAAAGCGAGCCACTTTTTTCAAAGCGAGTCTAGACACTCTTTCAAAAAAGCACCGTTTGCATTCTATAGCACCTTTTTTCGATAGAGTACTTTGGAACAAAAGGCGTTATTCCTCATAAAATGAGATTTGCCGTGATCAAAAAAACTGCCACATTCTTTCGATTTACTTTCCACAGAACGTGGCTGCAGTCTGGACACAGGTGAAGTTTTTTCGAAAAAAACCCGTAGTCTAGACACACCCAGAGAGCATGAGGCCTGGAAATGCACCTCCCTCCCTGTGTTGGTGCAGGAGTGCCAGCAGTCCAGTTCCTCGGCATCCTCCCCACTGGCGTTCCCGAAGGTGTGGGGCAGCTCAGCCCCACAGTTGATTAATCAGCCCTGCCCAGCCAGTCATCTCCTTGCAGGGAGCCCTGAGGCTCTGTCTGGGTGGGGCTGATTAATCAGCTGTGAGGCTGTGCTGCAGTGCAGCTTAGAGGGAACATGGTCACACCGGGACGGAGCCCCTCAGCCACGGCAGTGAGGGGGTTTGTGTTTATATTACTTTTTTGCTTGCTGGGATCCAGGTCAGTGTGAGTTTATGGTTGGGGGGGGGGGTGTTTTGCTTCTCACTGGTGTGTGGCTCCCGACTGAAGAAAGACTCCCCCGTCCTGCTCTGCAATGTTTCAAGTGTAGACAAGCCCGTCGTTTGTAGATCCTAGCTGGAAACAAGCAAAGCTTCTGACCAGCAACACAAAAAGAATGCTGGCTGGGTCCAACCAACGTTGCTATTCAACTGATTTCTTGCCTTTTGTATTTAAAACCAAACATGTAAGCTGCAGCAAGGCAGGAAAGCATCTGCATGCAAAATAAGCCACGTTCACAGTTTTATGTATAGTAGGACCTACCATATAGCAAAAGATTCCCTGTTCCCTCTCTACCCACTGTACATCACAGTTGGACTAATCAGAGTCAAAACTGAACTGAGTCAGCAAGGCGCTTGCACCAGATGACTGGATTCCAATGCCTGTACAGTAGCCAGATTTTGTTTTTACATGATGCCTTCTGGAGCGAAGGAGTCTGCATATGCACCTACTGAAATGCAGCCTCAAGTGAAAGTGTGAATGTAGCACTTGACTTCGCAGAACAGAGAAAGGGGCCATTTCAGGTGGGACCCCAGCGCAAAACGCTGCTCATACAATAAATGGCCAGAGATTGTCGAGATCCTCGCATAGCACGCAGGACTGTATTTCCTCTGAACGAGCCGCCACTCCCAAAAAAGGGAAACAAATGGAACTCACATTTATCTGCCATGAAAGTGAAAAAAAAGACTGAGATGATTCTGCAGGGTCATGAACCGAAAGGTTCCCAGAGTAACAGCACTTCAAAGCGGAGGCTCAGCCCATGTGAGACATCCCTCAGACTGCCGCGTGGAATCTCACCATTTAACAGGACAGAACATGAGATTTAAGATCACGCAAAGCTGTGCATTTCAGAACCGAGTGTGCTGTGGAAGTGGTCCACATGCTATGCTGCAGCACAGAAAGTTAGCACGCGGCAGATTCACTCCCTGGCTTGCTGCGCATCACACCCCAAGCAGAGAAGCCTTCAGTTGGAATAGTAGAAGAAACACAGTTCAGAAAAGGAACAAGAGAGCAAGGGAGGGGATGGAGTTACCATCTCTGGAGACCATTCAACAGTAAAACCAGATCCTGCTGACAATGGTTAGGGTAATTAAATGTATAGTGCCCTGAAGCTGGTGGCTTACCAGACATCCATTCCAGCCCGAAGGACTCTGTGATTGAAAGGACACATTATCATTTCCTTGCTTTCCAGGAGATCCTGTTGATAATTTTAAAAGCAGCATCCATGTAACTTGATCTGATAATTGTAAATAGGGTGGAGTGAAATAAAGCTTGTCACCTCCCCAGCTTCAGCAAATGTTTATTTTGAATAAGGTGCTTATCTGCTCCAACTGCTCACCATCTGTTTTCAGTCTCCACCAAGCTAATCACTTTCACATTAGGAACTGAGAAATGAGAAGAATTGCACTGACATTTTATTGTTCACATCCTTCCTTTGCTCTTGGAGATTGTCTTTGCCCCTCCCCCGGAAGCTTCAAGTCACTTGTAAAGCGTTTCCACTGCTGCTCAGTGCTTTGAGACTCAGGTGAGAGGAACAATATGAAGATAAAGCTTTTGTGTTATTAGTCAGACCACCCCCTCTTCAAATAGCTCAGGGTCAACAGTGATACCGGACGGGCTGACTAGCGCCAACAACACAGTTTGCCTAAAATATTTCTCAGAGCAGATCTCTCAGAAAAATACCTGATTTTGATCCACCCCCACCCTTTGTAAATTGTTTCAATGGTTACTTACTCTCACTGTTAAATCTTAGCTTTCCTTCTGGTCTAAATCTGTCTAGCTTCTTTGCAAAGACCGCAAATATTACTGCTCCATTCAGTTAGAGAAACTGAGGCACATAGAAGCTGAGTGACTTGCCCAAGGTCCCACAGTAATTCAGTGGCCAATCTGGGTTAGTGCACATTCACTGACACCCAACACATCCTCCTTTATACATAGAGGCTGTGTCTAGACTGGCAAGTTTTTCCAAAACTTGCCAGCCGTCTACACTGGCCGCTTGAATTTCCGCAAGAACACTGACGATCTCATGTAAGAAATCAGTGCTTCTTGCGGAAATACTATGCTGCTCCCGTTCGGGCAAAAGTCCTTTTGCGCAAAAGCTTTTCCACAGAAGGGCCAGTGTAGACAGCTCAGATTTGTTTTGTGCAAAATGGCAAAAATGGCGATCGGGGCTTTTTTGCGGAAAAGCGTGTCTAGATTGGCCACGGATGCTTTTGCGCAAAAGTGCTTTTGCGGAAAAGCGTCCATGCCAATCTAGACGCTCTTTTCCGCAAATGCTTTTAACAGAAAACATTTCCGTTAAAAGCATTTGCGGAAAATCATGCCAGTCTAGATGTAGCCAGACAGTTTTCTAAGGGGTTACTATTGTGATGGGTGGTTATATGATTCCTGCCTGGGTACTTTACTGAATGTGACCAATCCATTTGTATATTTCAGTTTTACTAAGCACTGGGGGATTTAATCCTGCAAGATGCTGGGGGGTGGAGAGGGGGAGACTCAGCACCTTACAGCAGAGCTTACCACCTTGCAGGACTCAGCCCCCAGAGTTTGGGACAGGCATTTCGCAACTCAAAAAATAAATGAATGCAGCTCCATTGCCATCTCGTCCTCTCCCACACACAGCTGCTTCACTTCCAAGCTGATTGATGTGGAACTCAGCTATAAGAAACTGAACTAGCAGAATATGGCTTTTGCAGCCAGACAAGAAAGCAGTTAAGGTAAATAAGGTTAATTTATTTTTCTTTTAAGGCTGATTGCTGATTCTTATCTGTCTATTCATCAATGAGTAGTGTGTCTGGCAATACAAAGTTGTTAGGAGCACTTGCTGGGGGTTTATCTTGATTCTTCCTATTTTGTTATCACCTACATTCTCATTTCAGCTAGAACTTGCCTGCCTCCATCAAAAAGTGCAGTACTAATCAGTACATGGAACTGGCTCAAGATCCCACTGAGCATTTGTGCTCAATTCTGGTTTCCAGGCTCACCCCGAGAGAAAAGTGCCACAAAAATTGGTCCACAACCTAACGGCACACTTAGAATGCTATCGCTTGTGACTAGATAATTGAGAATCTCTAAATACACAGCCCAAGTATGCAGGAAATCATTTTCCTAATTCACACACACAAATGATCTCTGCCAATAGAAGTTTGCTAATGATGGATTTGCATCCCTGAGGATGAATTCTCTAAAAAGGTCTGAGGAGCACTGCTTGGTACACAGTTTCTTTCTGCTCATTCAACGGGGTTTTATGGAGTTAGATGGCAAAACAATTAACAGCTTTCCCTGTCACCTACAGCCCAAGGGTAATATTGGCCCAAGGGGGAGAGGTAGATACGCTTGAGGGCAGAGATAGGGTCCAGAGTGACTTAGACAAATTGGAGGATTGGACCACAAGAAATCTGATGAGGTTCAACAAGGACAAGTGCAGAGTCCTGCACTTGGGACGGAAGAATCCCAAGCATTGTTACAGGCTGGGGACCAACCAGTTAAGTAGTAGTTCTGCAGAAAAGGACCTGGGGATTCCAATGGATGAGAAGCTGGATATGAGTCAACAGTGGGCCCTTGTAGCCAAGAAGGCTAATGGCATCTTAGGTTGCATTAAGAGGAGCATTGCCAGCAGATCCAGAGATGTCATCATTCCCCTTTATTCGGCTTTGGTGAGGCCGCATCTGGAGTATTGTGTCCAGTTCTGGGCCCCCCACTACAAAAAGGATGTGGCCGCATTGGAGAGGGTCCAGCGGAGGGCAACCAAAATGATTAGGGGGCTGGAGCATATGACCTACAAGGAGAGGCGGAGGGAGTTGGGTCTGTTTAGTCTGCAGAAGCGAAGAGTAAGGGGGGATTTGATAGCAGCCTTCAACTTCCTGAAGGGAGGTTCCAAAGAGGATGGAGAGAGGCTGTTCTCAGTAGTGACAGATGGCAGAACAAGGAGCAATGGGCTCAAGTTGTGGTGGGAGAGGTCCAGGCTGGATATTAGGAAAAACTATTTCCCTAGGAGGGTGGTGAAGCACTGGAATGGGTTCCCTAGGGAAGTAGTGGAGTCTCCATCCCTAGAGGTATTTAAGTCTTGGCTTGATAAAGCCCTGGCCGGGTCGATTTAGTTGTGATTGGACCTGCCTAGAGCAGGAGGCTGGACTTGACCTTCTGAGGTCTCTTCCAGTTCTAGGATTCTAATATCTTTAGCAGTCTCAGTGTAGTTCCTGACAGACATGGGGGAACACTGAGAAGCTGGTTGGGCTTTTGATCATTCTGCAGCCATGCCCTAGGTCTCAATGGGACATGGCTGGGGTGGAATCAGTGTAGAACAAAATTTGTATTAAACGGACAGGTATGTGCTGTGGGGGAGAAATGAAGAGTGGGCTGGGGGAGGGGTGAAAGAATTGAAAGGAGGCAGCTGAAGGAAGGGAAACCAAGTTGCATATTAAATTTGCCCCCCCCCCATGACAAACTGCCCTGGCAGCAGCTGTTCAGGATCCCAAAGCCCTTCTCCTCACTTTGTACTGGAAATGCCGCAGGAAGAGCTCTTCAGTATCCACCATTCAGACTTTCTGATAAAAAGGGCCGGGGAGAAGGGCTCCAGAACACCCAGGGACCATTTGTAAAATAAAGGCAGTGTCAGAAAAAGTCGTTTCCTCTTGCTCTTCTGCTACCATTTTCCACAGCGGCAGGACACCCAGCATGGGACTCCACAAGCGTTCTGGAGAGAAATGGGAGCAGCACTGCCTGCAGGGACAGTGTGCACTGCACAGTGACTTCTCCCTCAGCTGTAGGCACGTGGCTTATGGCCCTTGGCATGCAATGTGAGTGAAGTGGGAGCCCAGAGGAAGCCAATGCACCCCCTAAAACACTTCTGTCGTGAAACCATACCCGCTGTGCGCACAACTTACACTGAGCCGTACAAGAATCAAGTTAGCGCAGCTGTTCCCTCAGGAGTCCATCTTTACCCTTTTTCAACTGTTGAAAGGAGCCAATCAACCTGTCTAGACTTTGGACCTGGTGTTCTGCCGTGACAGAATGATGAAACACCTCCAAGCCCCTTCACAGAAGAATTTGCTTCCTTCCACGAAAAGCAAAACCCTATTCACCATCACAATCTAGCTGTCCCATGTTGTAACCAGAAACATAAAAACAGCCGGATCTCAGAAGACCAACCATGGTTAAGTGAAGCAAAAGTTCCTTGCAAATTAGCTTAATTATGGGGTGGGAATCCTTTTTGGGTCAGGGGGCTACTGTCCCCCAAAAAAACAGTTGGGGAGGGGTGGGCAACATTAGTGAGAAGCAAAAAAAAAAAAAGGTTCTCCAACCAAGCTTAATTGGTTATAAACATTTTGGTAACATTTAATTTGTTTACAACTGCCCGTGGGGTACAAAACAAGTTGAAAATCCATTACTAATGTAACAGATATTTAATCCTCTGCAATATTTATTTACTAGATTACTAGCATTTGGAATGAAAAATTTACAGCTGCTAAACATTTTTAATGGACACCAAAATAACATTCAGAGTTTTAAAAAAAATATCTTCTTGCTTCAGTGCTCTGCAAATAGCCTTACTGTAATTTAAACTATTTGAATGTCACAACAATGGCTGGAACTAACTTGCAGATGTGGACATCTGTCTCACATTTGCCTTGCTGGTGAACACGAGAAAGATTAATGTCTTTGAGTCCAATGGAGCCCAAACATAACAAGAAAAGCTGGGATACACCCCTAAGAACACTGAGAGTAGCAGTTTCTATAGTTGAGCAGTCACCAACTCTGAATCAAAGATGATTTCAGGGTGATTTCCTTGCCTGTGTGAAGTGTATGCGCGTAAAAACAGGGCATGGAATACACAGTCCAGTGGTAATATTTACATGAAAAGTTGTGAACAGAAGCAAACACTGAATATGAATATTTAAATTATGATAATCACCCTACTTGTCTATGCACATCTTCCCTGTATGTGCTAATTTAAGAGATACATGGAGGAAGCCAGATTATCCCTCTGTTTAATAAAAAAAAAAAAAGCTGGCTTTAAGCAGTTAAGCTTCCAAATGTTCTGAAATTATTCACTGAACAAGACAGAAAACGTGGTTTATTACTTGCAAAGTTACAAAGGTACAAACTCTCTCCCTTGAGTTCCTTGGCGTGATAAATATGGAGGCAGTGCACAGGTGATGCCATTCAGACAGTTTGGAAAGAGAATTCCTTCACAATATTACTACCCAAGTCTCTGCTGCACGGACTGTTGTTGCATTCCTTAAATCTCTGCCAAGGGCTTTTAAAAGAGTAAGGGCCAGATTTACAAAGGTATGTGCAGCATCTTTAGGTGCTTTAAATACCTTTGTAAATCCAGCCCTACTATGTAAGGTGAAAAAAGATCTGTCCCTTGAGGCCAGAGGTGGGGAACCGCAGGCCTGGATGCAGCCCCTAGCTTGCCTGGATCTGACCCCCAAGGCTCAGCGTTGGGGAGCCCGTGCTGGCTTTCCAGCCCCCTGCCACCCACCCCCAGGGCTGGTGCACCCAAAATCTACTAGCCTGGGCCCCCTGGGCTCTGGTGTGCAAGGGGAACATGGGGACTGTCTTTCTGCTTCTCAGTCAGGGGTTTCTCGCTTTGCGTCTCACTTGTGTGCAGCCCCTGACTGATTTCTGTGGGTCAGCAGCCCCCAAAAAGATTCCCTGCCCCCGCACTAGGCCCCAGTTGAGCAAGGTGCTTAAGCACATGAGCACTCCCCTTGACTTCAATAGGAAACCTCTTGGCTCTGTGTGGTCCTGAGCAAGCCACAACCTTTCTGGCTCATAGTACCTTGGAGCTCCTCAAGGTTATTTTCTGGGTTTTGGAGGCACCAATTTAAAACTTATTTTCTATAAGTTCAACGTCACTTGTTGAACTGTGGACTATTATCCTGCTTGTGTGTTACCAAGGCCATGTCTACACTACGAGATAAGGTCGAATTACGGTAGACTTTTTATACCTGATTGTGCAACGGCAAAGATAGTTACCCAGAGTGTACAAATCTGACGCAGTTCGAAGTAGTGCGTCCCAAGGAGGGTGGCTACTGCCAGCTTTTGACAGTGATGCACTAGGGGTGTTAAATTTCGTTTAATCAACCTAACTGACTAGTCAATGGATTTTCCATTGACTAGTTGATTAGTCAATAAGCGGGGGAGCCTTAGTGCGGTTAGTTCCTGCCCCTAGGAGCTAACCCTGCTGTGACTCTTCCTTTTAAATGTACGGCCCTGCCTGCTCCTAGTGCAGTGGTGGGGACCCTGCACGAGCCAGGAATCAGCTGTCCTGGGACAGTGCAGCATCTGGGACTGGGTGCAACCCGGCTCACGCCCGGTCCCTGCTACCCCTGTCCCTCCCCTGGCTCCCATGGAGATGGTGCAGAGGGGAACTGGCTTTTAAGCTGGCTCCCCCCAGCACCACCTCCTGCTCCCCCCTTCCTGCCCTTATTAGAGACAACAAGGGTAGGGTGTGGGGGGAGAAGCAACTAGTTGAGGGATTAGTCGACTACCCAATAAGCTTTTGTTTATCGGATGGTTAACCAGTTGCTTACATCCCTGCGATGAAGTAGCTATCCCACAGTGCCTGGGCCCCTTTGCATTCTGTGTTACGTTCCCAATGCACGCTGGGACCAAAACTGTGCAGTGGGTGCTTCTGGGTACATGTCATCAGTGGCCCATAATGCACTCGTTTCCTCCCTCCCTCCCTCCCTCCCTCTGCTGCTTAAGACCAATGGCAAATAGTCCATTCGGGCCCTTTTCCCATTCAGTTATTCGCACAGATGCCATAGCAGTGTAAGCATGGAACCCAGCACGGATCTCGTTGAGCATCAAGGCATGATGATAATAATGATAACTTTGGTGCACCCAATGCTGGAATACGTCTAGAGCGTATCCAGGGTCCACTGTAACAATGAACACTCTTGGGGGGCCATGAACATATTCTTCTGCGAAGCACTTGAGTTGAGTGACATGAAAATGCCGCTGGCCTTTGATCCTATTGGCACAGTGGGACCCTGGTGCTGCCTGACAAGCACAGGCTGGAGAGACCACACTGTGATGCAGGTCCGGGACCATCAGCAGTGGTTGCAAAACTTTTGCCTGCAGAAGGTCACTTTCATGGAATTTTGCAAATTGCTTTTTCCCCACCCTGAAGTGCAGACAATGCCAGGATGAGACCTGCTCTGACAGCGGAGAAGAGAATGGCAATTGCCCTGCGGAAGCTTGCAATGCCAGACAGCTACCGGTCAGTCGGGAATCAATTCAGAGCAGGGACATCTACAGAGGGTGCTGTTGTGATTCAACACCCTGCTACTATGGAGGGCAGTGACTCTGGCAAGCAGTGGATATAGCTTTGCTGCACCGGGGTCCCCTAACTGTGGTGGGGCGACAGATCGAACACACATCCCTATCTGCACACCTCACCACCTTGCCAAGGAGGACATAAACCACCAGGGGCACTTCTCAATGGTGCTGCAGGCGCTAGTGGATCCCAAGGGCCGTTTCCCTATCAAGGTGGAACGGTCGGGAAAGATGCATGATGCACATCTTTAGGAACTCCTGCCTGTTCAGCAAGCTACAGGCTGAAACTGTGCCCCCAGACCGGAAAGCTACCATGCTTCATTGGGGAATGAGCAAATGGTGGTTTACTGCAGAGGCATCAGCGAACAGCTTCCCCCACTTCATCCAGCCTGCCGTGCGAGAAATCCGTCTTCTCCGCATCACACAGAATGACAGGGAGTGGATGCCGACTGAATGTGGCCAGGAACCCGGGCCTTATGCTGCACTGCTTTGTGCTCAAATGCTGCCAGACCACTCATGGCTGGCTTGACGTGGACAGGTGTTCTACCAGGGAGGATGCAATCAGGCAGCCTCCCCAGAAAGCTTCTGAGGACGAAAGAGAACCTGTGTGAGAGCGTCTCTGATAGGGATGTTGAGAGTTTAACCGGTAAGCTGATGTGTACTGGTTAAACTCAAAGTCAGCCGGCTCCCAGGAAGGTGGCTTTGCTGCAACAGCCGGGCCGGCTGGGGCTGGCGGTCCTGCTCCGAGGGAGGCTTCGCGTCAGGGTGTGTAGGATAAAGCTTTATACTGCAGAGGCCGCACTGTGCGCAATCGCTAAGATTCTTAGCAAGTACACGGTTCCCGAGCTGAACACTTGGTAACGTCCCTTGTCTAGGAGGCAAAGCCCCACGCCCGCAGAGGTGTTCCAGTTCAGAACAGAGACGCCCTAGCCCTTTGCGCCAGGGCCACTGTGGTTTCTTTCACAGCATACAGTTGTGCAGCCTAGGATTCCCGCTGATTGCTGCCACACCCCCGCCTGTGGATGGCATCCGCAGGTATCAGGGAACAGAGGCTACTAGGGAGCGTTCCTTGCATAACCTGCCTGTCTCCACCAGAGGGCCTGGGCAGGGACAGGGTAAGGTCAAGGAGGGGGACCAGATGTCTGGCTAAGCTAGGGCATCCTTCTTGGAAGCAGAGGGGCTGCTGAGAGCAACCTGGAGAGAGGAGCTGAACAAGACAGTCCCAGCACAAAGGATGATCCAACCTGGGCAGCTGATCAATTTGGGCACTAGGTACCTGGGGTCGCGGTCCCATGAGAGGCACCTATGTCTGACATGGAGAGGGAAAGGCCATGCTAGACTTGCTGTTCCCCTGTATCTGTGCATGTGCGCCTCAACGCATTCCACGTTTTCCTTTCAAGAACTTGTAAAAAAAACTTTTAAGTTTGACATGAAGCCACTGAAGGCTGAAGATGTGGCTAGGAGTTTAACACCTGGCTCCTACACCTGGTCACAACATTGCCGTGCAGAACTGCTGCGTGAGGAGTTCATGAAGTATCTAGAGCAGGGATGTGCATGAGAGGGGCCCAATTCTTTCCTGTTCATAAAACATTTTGAGGTATTCAGAGGATTTTCAAGATCCTCAGGGGCTCGCCCTGAAGACTGATCTGCACTTCTAGCCCATTCAGTTCTACAGACTGTTACCTGAAATACTCCATCTGATCGCAGCTGCATCCATGTCCCCCGGAGATAATTCTCAGGCAGCCAGCACCCACGCAGGGTGTTGTGTGTCAGCCTGTGCTGAATGGCACTCAACGGGCACAGGAGTTGGCATAGCCAGGAGGCAGTCCCCACTGTGGACATGGGAGGCCACAGGTCTGCACAGGCTGGGCCTTTCAGGCAGTCCCCAAGCATTTTTAAAGTAACACAGTCACCAAGGTGGGGATACCTGAAGGGGTCTGCACCCAAGAGAAATTCTCACATGAGAAATAAAGACTCGTTCGGTCCTTGATGCCCCAGGAGAATCCAGGAGCAAGTGGAAAGCTCAAGAAGAAACCCAAATCATAAGCTTCCTTCACAAAAAGATGGATAAAAACCCCATTAGTAATGGGACCATGCGCCCCACCTTCCTATCACAGCCTTGAGGTGATTCTTCCTGAACTGCTAGCAGCATGTTCATTTTGCCATAGCTAGCTCTTCCTATTTCCTAGCCCTGGCAAGTCCTTTATCCGTGAACCATTTAGGTTGAATGAAAGAAACCAGAGCTGCATGTATGGTTAACAGACTGTAGCATGTTACTGTCTGACCCCAGCAATAGACACCATCATCCTTGGAGACCAAAGAAGGTAAAACAAAATGAACAAAAAAACTGAGTATAATTAGAGAAACAGATATTCCCTGATGATGCAGCAAATTCAGTATGCAAGCCCTCTAGCAAACCACCCCAAGTCTTGAAAGAAGGAACTCTAGCTTCAGTAAAAAACGAGGGAAGGATATCTGAAATTCAAACAAAAAATGTAGAACCCAAGCAGCCATTATCAATTAAGTTTAAAACCTTGTTGAAAAGTGTCAGGACCTTAGTAAACCTGGATTACCTTCACCGACAAGGAACGGATCTGAGTGTACAGACCCCACAGGTTATGAGCGATAGGTCCCAACATAACCAGAAACAAGACACACGTGTAACCCGAGTGTCAAACCACCAAATCAAGCACAACACACAAAATTGTACCAGAAGTGTGCCTGAAAATGCCCCCATCAACTGTCCAAGTGTCATGAATAATTACTAAATAGCACAGTTAAAAGCACAGTCTTAATAATTAAACAGAGGGGCAGGGAGCATTGAAACCTGAACACAGAAGATGAATACATACAAGACCAGCTAGGGCAGGGGTCAGCCACCTTTTCAGGAGGGTGGGCAATGGAGTGCACACATCTTGAAGAACTACAATTACTGCCCAGGGTGAGTAACCTCTTTCTTCTTCAGTAGTGCCTGATGGGTGTTCCACTCCATGTGACTCCCTATCAGGAGGAGGGAGCTTCAGAGTTGAGTCGGTTACAGAGGAAAGAACTGCACTGCCAACTGCAGCATCAGCTTTGGAGGCACCCTTGTCTAAAGCACCGTTTCTGAAGAAAGCATGCAGCAGAGCTCTGCAAATCTCAGCAACTGGGGCATTTTTAAGTGGAGCCACAGATGTACACAGTGACCTCACAAGGCGAGTTGACATGCCAGCAACAGGGACTGTTGACCGCACTGTAACAAGTTGTAAGACATCCAGAAATCCAATTTGATAACCTCTGGGTAGACAGAGCAGAGTCTTTTGATCTGTTTGCAAATGAACAAAGCAGCTAGAGGATTTACAAAATGGTTTAATCCTACGTAGACAAAAATATAATGCCTTTCTGACATCTACAGTATGGAGTGCAGGCTGCATGATGAACTGGTGGTTTATGAAAGAAAACTAGTTGGTAAATGATCCAATTCAAATAAAACTTAGAAGACACTTCAGAATGGAACTGGGCAGGCAGACCTAAGGAAATCTTATTCTTGTCGAAAACTGAAAGAAGGGTCCACTATTAAAGTGCTAATCTCTCTGACCCCGCAAACTCAAGGCAGGCTATTGTTCAAATATAAATCTGATAAGAAGCACTCACCATCAGTTCAAAGGGAGTGTTCAAAAAACTTTTAAGAACCAGATTAACAGGAGCGTGCACTTGCACTGGTGGAGAGAAATGCCACAGGAGTCTAGCAGTTGCAGCAGAGAACCGCCAACAGTGCTATGAAATACTCTTATGGCTGCCAGGGGAACTTTGAGAGAATTACGACAGACATATTTTCTTTAGCTGCAACAGGTATTCCAGAATGAGCTGAACTGGGGCAGATTGTGGGACAGTGCCCTAGAATTCACATCAGCGACTAAATCTCCACTTCTAAAAGTAATTATTTCTGGTAGAATCTTTTCCTACTATTTAATAACAGGTGCCAAGCTCTGCAGAACAGGACTGACGCCCTGGGAACCATCGAGGATGCAACAATCGAGCATCAGCCCGAGAAAGACATCGAGAAGTGACTGGAAGATTTATTGGTGGACAGAGAGTGAAGTGCAAGCCATAAGGAAACCTCACAGCAGAATGATTCTGGTCCTGTCCCATCTGGTTTTGTTCATCATTCTGAAGATCAAAGGTGCTGGGGCAAAAGCACAAAACAGCTGCCCTGTCCAAGGGAGCAAGAAGGGGTCCTAGGACCTAACCCGCCCTTTGAACACAACAGGAAGCTTTTTTGTGTTTGTAGCTGTTGTACAGAGGTCCGCTTCCGGTAATTCCCAAACCTGGGCAATGCTGAGCTGGGCCCTGGGGACTTCATTCCCATATGCTGTCTCGGGAAAAATACCTGCTGAGACTGTTGATCGTAAAACATTTTTTCCTGCCTGGAAGATACTAATGCAAGATACCAGAGATTCCTATGCCATGTTTTACGCATCAGTTCCATCACCTTATTTCAATGCAGTGGGCAAGGGGTCTCAGTCTTCCCTGCCCACAGACAGAACATGTGGGCACGTTGTCAGTCATGCCCTGACAGATCTAGTTCTAGTGATGGAATGACAGGTCTTTCTCATGTACAATATCTACAATTTCCTTTAATGTCAAGACATCAGAATTCAGCACCATCTAAGAGGCAGGTTGGATGTTGCCCCACATCACGATGCTCAGCTGTGGCTTTGATGTTGTAGCCATTAGTCACATTCCATTTGTGCTACTTTCTTTAACCCCAACACTTGCTACTCATCTACCAAGACAAACTACTCTAGTTATCATTCATGTTCGTTCTCCTTGGAGAAAGTGCCTGGTACACGCTGGGCCTCGTACCTAACATTGGTAGATGGGAGGAGTTACCCGCGGCAGCCATTGGACACTTTAAATTCATTTAGAGCTGAGTGAGTGACGCAAAATGAGCCTGGTCTAGTGCAGGGGTGGCCAACCCGCAGCTCTTTTCCCCAAAAGTGCAGCTTGCGAAGCTTCTCCTGCATCATCCCCTCCCTCTACAACGGCCCCTGCCCCCAGCACCCGTGTTCACCAGGGTGGCGATTCAAATGGCGCCCAAGATGGTGGCCATTGATGGGAGCCTGATATGACCAAAAAGCCTAAGTTTGTTTCTGAAGGGGCAGCCCCCCCTCTCCTCCCAATAATTGTGGTATGGCTCTTTGCATTTTTTCTGCCACTGTTTTGGCTCTTTTTGTTCAATGGGTTGGCCACCCTGATCTAGTGTATCTTAACACATGTTCAGCTGCTACTGTAGCTTTATGAATGTTGTTTGCTAACATGATGAGCAGCATTGGTCACTTCATTTGTTTTTAAAAAACTAGCCATGTCTAGTCTACAATGCAGTAGGGATGTAATAGTGTAGCCAATTAACCGATATGCAAAAGCTTATAGATTAATGCTATAGACTACATACATCTCCCCCCTCCTCCCCCTTCCCATCTGCCAGTACATGTTTTAGTAGGCTGGCCTGCCAGGTCTGGGACCTACCCCAGCTGTGGCTGTGCATTTAAAGTGTATTAGGAGCCAGGCGAGCAGGCAGCCGGGTTCAGTTCTGGCTCATGCCAGGTGCGGGAGCTCAGCCCCTCCCCTAGACAGGGGCTGCTGCCACCCTGTGCTGCTGCTGCATCAAAGGCAGCAGCACGGGGTGACAGGCAGCCAGTCCATGAGGGGAGCTGGTTTTTTCAACTGGCTCCCCTTGTGGACCAGCTCTTGCCTGGCACGCTGTGCTACTGCCTCTGTAGCAGAGGCAGCAGCATGGAGTGGCAGGGGGCGCCTCAGGATTGGTGATGCCACTGATGACATGTACCCAGAAGCACCCACTGCACAGTTTTGGTCCCAGCGTGCATTGGACTACAGAACAGTCGACTAACCGGTAAGAATTCATGAGGTTAATCGACTACCCCTACAATGCAGTATAACAAACAGATGCTATTCCATCTCACGAGTCTCTGGATTGGTGTTAGGCACTAAAACACACCAGCCCTGACCAGCCCCAAGAGCCAGCAAAGGAAGATTCCAGCTTTAGAGAAATCTGGCATCAGAAATGGGGCCTTCAAAGCCTGCAACAAATGTAAAAGCCAAGTGTGTTTCCAATGGCATTTTCCTTCTCCAGCCACAGCACAGTCTACAAAGCGGTGCCTACAGATTTCCTCTCAGCAGAGGCAGAGTCCTATCTGTGTGAGGGAGACTTTCCACAACCGAGCGCAGAGTGCCTTTCAATTACTCCCACCAAGCCATTAGGCAAATTAAATTTGCACGAGATATCGAAATCGACAAAGAAAACGCGATCAATATGCACGTGAATTATGCTGCTAGTTGTACAGAGGGCAGTGAGAGGCATGCGACAACCCCTCCCCAAGTGCAGGGCCCAGGGAAACCCCCCTACCATCGGCCCTGCCCCTTGCCCTGCCCGTTCCACCCTCTTGTCCCCTCCCCAGTAGCCAGGGATTATGGGGAAGCCTGGCACAGGGCAGCAGAGGTGGTCCCCCTGAGTACCCCAGCAGCCTGCTGCCCTCTCCCAGCCCTCTGTGCTCAGCTTCGCTGCAGCAGCGGTAAGTGGGGTGCCCGGGGATTGGGGCGCTGTGAAGTGGAGTGCAGCCTGCTGAGCGACAACGGTGCAATGGAACAGAGTAGGCTGCCGCCGCAGAGTGAAGGGGGCCCCGGCTGCAGCCCTACGCCAGGCCCCCCAGTAACCCTCTGGGACCTGCCTACAGGACAGCTGAGGTGGCCACTGCAGGGCCCTTTGGCTAGAGATGGAGAATCCCCTGGATATTCAGTGGGGGCTGCATGTGGACGTGTGTACAGAATTATAAACCTTGCTAACAGGCATTTCTTCACTTGACCCAGCTCTGCTATAACAGCCACCCACCTATGTAAGGCCTTCAAGATCAGTCTCTCACAACACACTGGATATTGGCTTAAGCCTTAAGGCATTACTTTTCAAAACGAACGTGAATGGATTCTAACCATTTGATTTTACTCCTTTTACCCAAAGGTCCATCCCAGCTCACTCTGAAAAAGCCACCGATTCTGTTTCTTCTTGTGTCCATCAGCAAATTTATTTAATATAGTCCAACGAGCTACAACCACGCAATCTTACTGAAGGGATAGAGACTGCACAAACGTTACTCAGGGTATAAACTGGAAGACCACTGACTGCAGTAGTTTCATGACTGACGATTGTGTGCGAAGTGGAGATAATCCAGCTCACCTCTCAAAACCCAGACTACATTTGCAAATTGTGACAAATGAGAACACTTGATCTAAAAACCACTGAGATAGCACAGCACCTCCTGGTGCTATTTTCAGCAATGCTCTTCAGAAAACCATATTTCAAGTACCCTGACCACTAATATTAAGCACATGGCAGTTTTTGGTAACCTGAGCATGGATTTTGAACCTAGGAGCTTTGATGCTGGAGAACAAACTGTGTGAGTGGGAAAAGGGGGCAGCAGAGGAGAAAGAATTATATTAGTGTAATCCAGGAGTCTGCAACCTATGGCTTGCAAGCCAAATTCAGCTCAGTATGGAACCAAATATGGCTCTTTTGCCATTCCCAAAATGCATGCAACTTTTTAAATTAAAATGAAAAATTAAATCACAATTTAAAAAATGTGTACTTATTCATGTCTTGCTTTATGGATCTAAGAACTGGACTACCTACTCGTGCCAAGAGAAAAAATTGAGCAGTTTCCACCTTTGCTGCCTTCACAGAATCATGACTATTAAGTGGCAAGACAAAGTTTCAAATGTAGATGTTCTATCAAGAGCTGGCATACCCAGTCTCATAGCGATCCTTAACAGAAGATTCCAGTGGCTTGGCCATGTGAGGAGAATGAGTGATAAACACCTTCTCAAAGAAATCCTCTTTGGTGAACTAGCAAATGGAGTAAGGGCAAGAGGAAGGCCAAAGTTAAGATTCAAGGATATCTGTAAAAACACTATGAAAAAATTTAACGTCAATCCAAGCTCTTGGGAATCTACGTCATCAGATCGCAACACTCGGCGACAATTATTACAACAGGGCATGTAATTTTTCAATAGGACCTGTGCAAGTCATTCAAAAGAACTCCGTCTCAGAAGGAAAAAGTCTCAGACTCATGAAAATGGAAGTAGACTGGCATGTAGCTATTGTAATCGACTGTGCAAATCCAATATTGGATGCATAAGCCATGAAAGAAGTTGCAGATCCAGGCACAACTCAGACTGTCACTGCTGCTGCTTACTACCGTCTCTCGAGATGAATGGGCCATCTATACTTATTCATGTAGCGTGAATGCATGATGAAGCTGTATTTGACCAGTTATGATGTAAACTTCAAAGAAATGTGCAAAAAGATGCAGCAGCAGAAGTCCCATTACTAAAGTCTGCGAGTACAATGTTTCCTTTATGCTATTATTAATCATCATGCCAATTATCAGCAATATTAAGTTGTATATTTTCAGTCATGCAAATGGGCATTCTGATACAGCTCTTTGTGGACCACTTGTTCTGAATTTTGATGAGTTTGGCTCTTTGGTTTGAAAAGGTTGCCGACTGCTGGCGTAATGTCTCATAAGTAGGCCACATGCAGTGACTTGAAATGAATTAGACTTCAGCAAGGTGTCACAGAATCTATATTTTAGAGATTGGTGCATCTGCCTGTGAGTCTGTTTATTCAGAACTCTTCCTAAACCAGAAGAACTAGGACCACCAAATTTGGTAGGCAGCTTCCTCTTACCCTAACAGAGCAAGGTAAAGGCTTGGTTGTGCCAGAAAAGTAGGCTGTGCCTGGAATTTGATTGTTTTCCATGCCATGGAAAGGGAGGGGTGAGAGGAGGGATGCAATCTTCAGTCACCACTGGGGGCAGTGAGCGCAGGGGAAAGCTATCCTCACCACTGGGGGCATCTATACCTTTAACTAGTGGCCAGTTGGGGATGGGGCTCTGCCATCTTACCTGCTTCTAGTATGTAGCTTTCCTGCCTCAAACCCCGACTCCTGGCCCCACTGCCACACCACCAAGGCCAGCCAGACCAGTTCTAGCCACCCCTCACAGGACCCATTGGCGTGCCCCCCATCTCCCTTGCACTGCTGAGCCACCCAGTATGACCAATGGGGGCCAGGCTGTGCAGCCTTCCCCCACCTTTCCTCCCCCAGGCCAGGCCCTTGGAGCACTGGCGGGGGAGGCCTGTGCAGCCCTCCCTCCCCCCCCCTTCCTCTCTGCCCCTGCCATCCCAACCTCCAGGCAATCCCAACAAGCACTGGACTGTCCCTTTTCCTCCGACTCTGGGCTGTGCCAACTGGAAGCCTGCGTGGTCCCGTCTGGACATAGGAAATGCCAGGTAAGTCTGCTAGTTAATTTATTTACCCGCAAGACAGGCGAGAACTCACATCAGGTAACATTCAAGCCCAAATCTTACATTAATGGGACTAGCCAAGGACAATGGACTCTCGCAATCCTTTGTGCCCCCTGCTGATTTGGGGATTACTTTGCCACTTTTCCATTCCCTTAAATGCAAAGTTCAAATAGCAGAACAGCTGCCTGATTTCCTCCCTCCTTCCCCGTGTTACTAATTAATCCCTCTTCAGAAGTCATGTGAGAATTCTTTCCATGTGCAGTCTTCGATAACAGGTTTTTACAATTCATGTTTTTAAAATCAGGGTGTTAGTATATCCTGATCCACACACTTGCCCCTGAAGCAGCAATCTATTTGACTAATGACAGTAATTAGTAATTTTTGGAAAACATGCTGCTCCAACCATCTCATCCCAAGGACCTTAAACCAGTATTTTTTTTTATAGGGGAGTGAAAGGCAACGACCTCGGCAGAGTCCCGCTGAGAAAATGGCCCATTTGTTAGATTGGTGAAAGACCGGGGAGATTGCTAAACGCATGTAAGACTAAGCAGCCTCACAGCAGCAGAATCAGAAGGTTAAACCAACAACCTAGAGAAGGTCACTGGAATAATCCCCAGCTCATCTGCTGCTGAAAAGAACCTGTGGTTTCAGGACAGAGACATCAGGTAAATCAGCTTCTTTTGAAAGAGGGATACAGTAGGTAGGCGCCTTCCATATCACAGGCACTTTTCAGTAAACACCATATGGTCTAATCACTTAATTGGGGAAGAAAAAAAACCTTAAATTTGGGATGTGACTTTGTAAATCTGAAGAACGTTCCTGGGGCTATTCTGAAAGGCCATTTTACCAGCCTCAAACGTGACATACACATTTTCTAACCTCCAATTTATCTACACGTATCCCGTTCTCCCATGCAGAGCGTCTATTACTCCAACTCCAAGGAAATGACCCCTTCATAAGTGCAAAACCAATTATGTACAGCACTGAAATGCTTGGCCTGAACCCCACCTTCCAGAGCCAGAGACGTCCGCACTGCACACCTTTTGAGTGATCTCAGATGAATGCAAGGAAGACTCGGTGATGAATAAAGCTGTCCGATGTCTTCTGGAGGCTCAAGGTCCATTTCTTATCCTTTAGGGAACTGCCCTTCCCTGCGATTCTGATGATGCTAGAATGGCCATGGAGAACCAGACAAGTACCCTAAGGAATGACACAGAGTAGGGCCTCAATCTCATCAGATGATTCTATTCTCTTATCTGCTGATGCCTTGGGCACCCCTTCCACAGGGTCACCGTGGTGCTGATCAGATCTAATCCTAAGGGCAGATACTGTAGCAGTAACAAATTCTCATTTTTAATCAAACTGACCCTTACTCTATCCAACCCTTTTTCCTTACCTGGATATTGTCCTTCTGCTTTGGAAAGATCATCCAGCAAGTGACCGAGGCAAATGCAAATCTCCTTGGATTTGGAAAAGGGCACCTCTGGTGACTTGTCCAGCCCGACTGTCCTATTCTGGATCCTGTGCCAATGGAGGCTGCTTCCCATGCACAGGCAGGAACTTGCTGAGCCTCACCTCAAACAACATGGGGTGAGGAGAATAGTCTCTTCAGATCTCCCTCCTCCTGATGAGATCTGGACAGCTTTCCTAACTCTTGCGGAGAGAAGATGGAGGAGTATGAAGCCCCGGGACCTTCCTTAGAACAGCATTTGGATTTTTCAACTTGTGTTCATGGGAGCCCTGCCTGACTTCCTGTTTCTCTTTACCGGTGCTTCACTGATTCCAACAGAGGCCTTTCACTTGAGAGAAGCATTTTAGGAGCTGGAAGGCAATCAGGTCAATCTTTGGAGGCTGTTAGCCTTCTCTGGTTTCCAGTAGGCACAGTCTGGTTCCCTCCCACATGTGACTATGTAAGCAGTATGACAGAGATCCACAAGTATCTGCTGCAGGGGAAGGCAGAAGAGTGCTAGCGATACACACACTGCAGCCAAGAGAAAGAAGGAGCTTCTTCATTACTTGGGGAATGTGTAGCAGACTGTAACAGCGAGAGAATGTAAAGGAAGGTAGAAGGGTGGAAGCAGCCCAGTTACCCCTGGCTGACTTGAAACTCAAAAAGAACAGTGGATTTCACAAGGCTGCCCCTCTGCAGAGCCCACTAGAGAGCAGGGACCGCGGCAGTGAACCCTCCCCCATGGGAGCTGCTGCTGGGAAAGAAGGTGTAGGCTGGATAGGTTCCTGAACTAGCAGCATCTCTGCAGCCTGCAGTTACTATTAAGTCTCTTGAGAACAGCCGGGGAACAGAAAAGTCTCTGAACGGGATGGCTACTCCTACAGCTAGAACTTTGTCTGGCCTGAACACCAACTGTGGGGGGACCTGTTATTCTGAAAACACCATCGAGATCTACTTGCTCCAGCCCCTGCATACCAGAGCTGTTTCTCAATCCCATCCCTCTTCCCTTGCTTCACCATTTTGCCCACTCAGACTGGAAGGCAGAGTAGGGAAAAAATAGCCACAGTGCCCCAGAAAGCTCAGTTCCCACTGAATTTGGTTCCGATGTCAGAATTTGGTAGGGAGCACAGCTGGGGATAAAAATGTAATTTATCTTTAAAAAAAGAGGAAAACTGGTTAAAAAAGAAAGAATCTACTGCTCGGGCTTCTTTGGAAGCAGAGAATGCTGGGTAATTCCCCAGAAGGGGCACACTCTAGCCCCTGCACCTCAAAGGTCTTCCCTCCGTCCAAGTTCTCCGGAGAAGGCTAGCCAGCTGTTTATGCAGCTGGTCACCGGTGGGAATACAACCAGGAATCCCAACACTCTAGTGAGGTAAAGCCAGCACTGGACGGGTTAGCTTTCCCAAGGTCATAGCAAGTCAGTGGCAGAGCCAGGAAGAGAAGGCAGGAGCCCCAGTTCCCAGTCAGCTATTACCCACTAGCTCACTCTGGAACCTTAAGAGTGAGGCAGAATGTCTGCTCTCCGCATACATTGTCCAGTTTTCATAAGTGGCCACCTAAAATGCAGGATTTCTACGTGTGATTGAGACAAGCTCTTCTGAAAACAGGGCTCAATGTATAATTGCTGGGGTTTACATGAGCCTAATAGGCTTCCTCCTTCAGTCAGCATCACATGGGAAGTGCATCTGTGTCGGAGCCATTCAGTGACTGTTGTCAATCTTCCCAACAGCAGCTTGCCACCCAGGGCGCAGGGGCATGTGTGTGACAACTCTACCACTAAGTGCTCTGAAGAACACAGCAACTGAAATTAGCTGGTCACCCAGAAGTAACCTCTTCAGAACCCAGTGCATTACAATGCCACAGTTCAAGTGGATTTATTTCCACCTGGAAAGCTACAACAAGTATATTGGAAGTCTTGCATTAGCCTTTCCTCCAGTTTCCCATGAAAGTTTCTGAATCCTTGTTCATAATGTAAACGTTGTTTTGTTCCACATGGAACTATACACCAGCCTTGGTTACCTGTACTGAGGCTGCTCTAGTTTCCTTAATGCCTTTCAAGGTTCAGTTCTACTCTAAAAAGTGACCACGTAAACCAAAAAGTGGCCTTTTACTCCACACATCCGCTCCCTTAAACTTCTACTGGGTGACTTAGGTGACAAAAGTTTTTAGTTTGATTCATATTAATTCTGCAAGGTCCACACAGCTATAAGAGAAGTGAGAGTTTGATTCCTGTCTGGGTCAAGCAGCATAATAAATGGGCTCTCCGGGTGGAATAGAGCAACATTTTTTGCTGGTATTGATGATGCACAAGCCAGAAAGAAGGCAGCTTAATTTCAGATCCTAAGCTGAGATACAGAGCTGACATTCCCCCCCTTCCATCCTCATCTAAGCAGTGTCAACCTGCAGTCACAAGGAGAAACAGGGAGCTCCAATGTGCTATTTGTATAGTAAACACACACATGAAATGGTTTAGATTTAAAACAAACTCAAAACACGCCATTCTGGAGAGGTGTTCTATTAAAAAACAAAGAATGCTCTGTTCCGAAGAATTATACGATCCATGTTTTTTAAAAAGTGTCTCTGCTTCCCCACCCTTTGTCTGTCTAAACTTATGTAATTAATCAACTGGTAAAAATAGTTGCATCTATTTTCTCATGGCTTCTCCCTGAATTACAATTTGCTCACCAAGTTTATAAGGTGTGGCACCACAGGATATAAATGATGGCTAAATAGTTTCCATTACATATCATCCAAAGACTAGCAGAATTTTCCTGTTAGCAAGACGCCTCATCTCTGGATATTTCAAAGATTTAGCTGACTGCCCATTGGCCCTTGATTATTTCACTTTTACAGGGGAAGGAAGTATGAGAGAGAGAGAGAGAGAGAGTGTGTGTGTGTGTGTGTAATTAGCTTTGCTTGTAAAATGTTCATCACCCTCCTAACACTGAATAGGATGTGGAGCCTATGGGAATGGGGTGGGGGTCTAGTAGATTTCAGTATATTGTTCTTTGTGAGTAATAAAGTGCATGTGGGGGGAGGGAAATGAGTAAGTGGATATTACTTCTTACCACAACCCCATATGGAAGTAATCAAGCGCAAGGGTGGCAGCTGGGGCCAATAACAGTCACCTGCAGTTGAGGGACATGGGGGTTTCGGATGGGTTTTTAATGCTAATTTTCTTCAGAAACAATGAGCTAGAAAGAGCAGAGTAACAGACGAGGCTGGATGAATAGAGACCAGCCAGAACAATAACTGCACCTGGTGTTAAGAGCAGAGGAACAGAGCCGGCACGCGTCAACAGCATAGGGCACATCTGTTACCCTCACAATAACCCACCCTCCCTCCCTGCTCCTCCAGCATGGTAAGTAATACGAGGGCTTTAAACATTCACAGCTTGCAGCACAGCAACAGGTTTGAGTTCTTTCAAAGCAGCAGCATTCTCCCTCTGCACACTCCCCTTCGCTCCCCATTTAGATTGAGTTAAATAACAGGCAGCTGTCAATACACAGATGACTATTTAAGTTCCATAGTCAGACTGGAAGAAAATCATCCCATTTGTGGGCCAACTGGTAGATTTGTGGCTTCTGGTCATGGAGCGCGTGTGGCGCTGAAGACTATCAGCAGACACTTAAGAGTTCGAGCCACTAATAATGTTCTTCTGCTCAAAAGTTGTCCCCACCAACCTGATCATGAACTTCAACGGGGACACTGCCACGAACAGGAAAGGAGGAAATGGTGCATCTGAGCAGGGAACTGAGACAATGAAACTCATAAAACATTGTTTTAAGAACTCAGGGTAGGTTTGAAGTGCCACTGCCCAAAGCTGTTAATGTTAATTACTTGTTTTGTAAAGTGCTATAAAAATGTAAGGGGTTAAGCCTCTTCATACTGTGCGGATGATACCAGTTTTACACATGGTGGAAATCCAGTTTATGGGGAAAGTCTATTGCCCATGGATATTGGTCAGGCTAGAATTTCATAGTACTTCCGTCTAGCCTCAGAGTCTATGCAATTGAGGCACAAAGAAATTACACGTCCTGGACACACACAGTCTCTAGCAGATCCAGGAATGGAACCCGAGTCTGATTCCTAGTTTCGTACTTTAACTACAAAAACCTTCATAACCCTGTACTTTAAGGTCACAGATACCACATGTAAGCAGAAATACAGGTATTTTCTGATTCACTCAGAAGGGGTATCCAATACTTTGTAAAAACGAAGTAAATCAAAGCACATCTCAGAAGTAAAGTTTAATTAGCCTTTATGAAGGGTACAAGGTGGCTTTCCCAATAACCATTGTTCAAGTTTTTATTAGAACATAATTTTATACCTAACCTCTGAAAAACAATACTGTATGTAAATACTAGCCAGCCGTTAGGTTTGTTTAAAAGGAGGTTTGCCAGCTAACCCAAAGGGTACAGAAAAGTCATCTCTTCTAGCATGTATTAAAAAAGTCGGTGTCACTAAGTGATTCTCTCTCCAGTTCATATTTAAAAACACATTATCTCTGCTGCCCAGAGGTTTTTTAACAAATATCTGCTTCCACATATTTTACTGCAGTCTCTTCATATTCTGTGGCACTAGAGTATGTCTGGTAATATAATGGGGCCTGAGTCTCATTAACGATTAAATTAGGGATTCTCCAAATCACAAAAACTAGAAATGGAGAAGCCAACAAGCCCCTTAGTCCTCCCATATCAAATCAGGGCTATAAACCATGGCATTTTCTACTAAGAGTAACTCAACATGGCATTGGGAGTTTCCATGTTTACCAAATGTTGCATCTGGAACTGCCAGTCTTGCAAACTCAACCTGGAATCCAGACAGTTTTTTTTCTTCCTTGTGCATTAGCATCAGGACTAAAAATTTCTGCAAGCCAAATGATGCCTTCAAGGACATGTGAGCAACCCCTTGCCTACAAGTGGATTTGCAAAAGTGCAACCAACTGATACTTGATAAACAATTGTTGACAAAGCACTGGAAGAAATTGAACCCAGATGTCTCTTTAGGTATGTCTTATGCTGCAATTAGACACCCACAGTTGCCCCATGCCAGATGACCGGGGCTTGAGCTAGGAGCTGTTTAATTGCAGTACAGACATTTAAGTTCAAGTTGCAGCCCGAGTTCTGGGACACTCCCACCTTGCAGGGTCTTAGAGCCTTGGGCTGCAGCCCGAGCATCTACACCACAATTAAACAGCCCCTCAGCCCCAGTCCCGCAAGCCTGAGTCAGCAGGCACAGGCCAGCCGCAGGTTTTCAGTTTCACTGTAGACATCCCCTGACGACTGGCTCTGGAGACACAAGAAGTGAAACTGTAACATTAGAATCCAATCCCAAACCTGCTGAAATAGACGGGATTTTTTCCCGGACTTCTGTGGGTACTGGATGACGTGCTACTCGCGGATACAATTCAAATACCAAGCAGGTATTCGAAGTAACTAGATAACACTTTCCCATAGTCACTACTCATAGTAAAACTGCACTGTGATGATCTTTTCCAATTTTCAATGAATCACATGATGGTGCGTCCATCATTCCCCTAGGACCGTGGTCCCCAACACGGTGCCCGCGGGCGCCATGGCGCCCGCGGGGGCATTTCAATGCGCCCACCAGGTGCTCGGGGCTGGCCTGGCCCTGGGCACATGGCGCACGGGCGCTTGGCGGGAGGAGCGCCGGGCATGCGGCGGGGGGGAGCGCCGGCCCCGGGCACGCGGCACTCGGCGGGAGGAGAGCGCCGGGCGCGCGGCCCTCGGCGGGAGGGGGGGGAGCGCGCCGCCCCCGGGCGCGCGGCCCTCGGCGGGAGGAGCGCGCGCCGCCCCCAGGCGCGCGGCCCTCGGCGGGGGGGGGCCCCGCCCCCGGGCGCGCGGCCCTCGGCGGGGGGGGCCCCGCCCCCGGGCGCGCGGCCCTCGGCGGGGGGGGGGCCCCGCCCCCGGGCGCGCGGCCCTCGGCGGGGGGGCCCCGCCCCAGGGCGCGCAAGTGTCCCTGCCCCCTGGCGGGCAAACGGCCACGCCCCCTGGCGCCTGACAACCTCAAAAGATTGGGGACCACTGCCCTAGGAAGATTATTCGAGTAGGAATTTATCCCAATTTAAGCTTCTCTGTGCTCTGAGAAATGTCTTACTTTTAGCAATGCCTCACTGGCCTACTCTGAGCAATTCCTTCTCCCTTTGTGTGGCTAAAGCCTTCTAATGCTCAGGCTACATCTACACTACAGTGGGGATCAAAGCTCTGAGATTGAACCACCAGCAGTCAATTTAGTGGGTGTAGTGAAGACCCGCCAAATCAACGGCAGATCACTGTGCGATCGACCCCCTGTACTCACCTTACCATGCCCTACAATGTGAAGGGTAAGTCAACTGGAGAGTTCCTTCCCCCCCGCCACCTACCCAGTGCAGTATACACCCCACAATAAATCAACGTCAGGTTTGTCAACTCCAGTTACTTTATTCACTTAGCTGGAGTTGTGTACCTTAGGTCAACGTTCTGCGGTAATGCATACATAGGTTCAGTGTTGGTTATTGTATTTCCTCAGTAATAAATCCTGCTACACATCCTGCATTGTTCTTTTCACCCTCAGCCACAAATCAGCCCTTCAAGCCCCTGTATTTCACATCTTTTTCCAATCCCCACCTCCTTCCGCTGCCAATTGCTTGTGTCTTTCATTATAGAGATGCTCAGAAAAACACAAACCTACTCCCACGGACTCCAACAGGGAGCTCAAAAACAGCTCACGCACCTACCTCCCCCACCTTCTCTCTCTAATGTCCTGGGAGCAACACAGCTACATCAGCACTGCTTCCAAACTTAACTGTGTGTTAGTGTAGCAGAATGCACCCTTTGCATTGTGAAATAGTGAGGTGATGCTTCTTCTTGAGGGTGGCAGGATAAGGTCCGAAATAGACTACTAGAAAGTCATAAGCTTCCACTTCTTTTGAATTGCTGAACCACCAGATCCTTGTTTATCCACAATTCTCCCATTCCTATGTATCTATCTGTAATGATTACCCATGTAACTCTGAATTAAGGATGTTAAGTAACGGTTAATTTACTAGTCAAGTAGTTGATGGAATTTCCATCGACTACAGTACTCAACTAGTTGATAGGCACTTGTACATTTCAATGGAGGAATGTGGAACTACGCATGCAGTCCGGGGCCAGCGGAATGTCCTGCTGACTCCGGGCTACACGCGGCGTGCTAGCTTTGAAATGTACAAGAGTCCCCCGCTGACCCCGGGCTCCATGCTGCGCTGCCAATTTGAAATGCCACATGCAGCTGGGGACTCCCCAGCTGATCCTGAGTTCCATGGAAATACCACCTCAGGATTTCAAGGGGGCAGCCGCAAAGTTAATCCCCAGCTCAGCTGTGCGGTACTGCCACTCTGAAGCACCCCCTTTCCCGCCTCTATCTGATAGAGGAAGCCGGGGGAGGAGGGAAATCGACTAGTTGATTGCTTATCGGATAGTCAACAAGTTGACTAGTCCTTAACATCCCTACTCTTAACAACGTTAAACAAAAAATATAGCTAGATGTTCCCTCTCTGTTCTAAGCACTTTTCCCCCAAATGTTCCCTGAACATCCTGCAGTATTCTTCTAATCGCCTCTTCTCGGGACTCAGTCTTCTGCAGAACTTGAATGTGAATTTGGCAGGCTAGTTATTTAAAATAAAGACCAAGAGCCCAATTTTGAACACCTAATATGGGCAAAACTCCTGATTACTTAACTAGGGGTTTGCTTGCATAGTGACTGCAGGATCAAGTCTTAAATGGATTACAGGATAGGGATGTTAAATATCAGTTAATTTAATAGTTGATTAACCTCATGAATTCTTATCAGTTAGTCGACTATTCTATAGACCCTGGGGGCGGGTCCAGAAACCAGTGCACTCCTGCCCCACTCCCGGGAAGCCCCCTGCCAGGTGAGAGCTGGTCTGCAAGGGGAGCCAGTTTAAAAACTGGCTCCCATCATGGACTGGCTGCCTGTTGCCCTGTGCTGCAGCCTCTGATACAGAGGCAGCAGCCCATCTGCGGGGAGAGGGAAGTCTGAGCTCCCGGACCCAGCACAAGACAGGCTGCCTGCCTGCCAATACGCTTTAAATGCTGAGCTGCAGCAGTGGTAGGTCCCGGACCCAGTGCAAGCTGGGACTGAGCTGGACTGCAGGCCAGCCTGCTAAAAAAAAAAATTTACTGACAAGGGGGTGGGAGGGAAATGCAGATAGTCTATCATTAACCGATATGCTTTTGCTGATCAGTTAATTGACGACACTATTACATCCCTATTACAGTAACATCAACAAGTAATAGCATTAATGCTGCCAAATTCGGCAGTTCTTCAGTACCATCCTAGCTGAAGCTACTCAACTGCACCAGAAATAGTGCACATCCTGATGCAAATAAAACATGACAAAACTTCACTGTTAGGAAACCGCACGTCTGTATGGTTTGTGACTTTCTTTCCTCATTCTGGCGTGTTTGGGGATGCTAACGTGCACACGCTGCCCAGTACGCTCTCACAGCTACCTCAGAGGTGTTGGAAATCAAGAAACAAAGAGCAAGTGTAAAGTCCCTTTCCTCAGTCAGGATGCTGGCTTACAAAGCACATGGAAACGGTCTGCACGCAGAGAGAGTTTGCAAACTATGAGAAAAGGGGGATTTGGATGGTCAGAGTGCATAAGGAGGAAGAATGGAATGAGGCTAAGACAGGGACATTTAGCTTGAACAGCAGGATAAACTTGCTGCCAGTGAGAGCTATCAGGCTGTGGAACAGTGTCTCAGGGGAAGCCCTGTCACTTGGCAGGTTTAAAACTAGCCTGGACAAAGCACTAGTAAGCGTACAATAGGGAATAATCCTGCATTGGCAGGGAGCTAGAGTAGATAACCCAACACATTTTCCATCTATGATTGTGAAGCAAAATTTCCCACCCGCTCTTAGCCTTCCGAACTTTAGTGTGGATTCTGGCATATTTGGTGCAACTGAGCAGCATAAGGGGAACACAATGGATTATAAATGCAGTAGCTCTGGAGTTTAATGCTGCAAAAAAAGGGAGCCAATAGGTCACCAGGTATAATGGTATAATTTTTACAGTAGCATGCCCCGAGGGATCACAGGAACATTTTAAAACTGCTGAACCTTTGCAAAAAAAAAAAAAAAGGAACACAAAGCAGGTTTAAGATACATCTGAAAGACTGCACATTCCAGTCCAATAAAATGGAATCCAATGTACAGTAGCGTTACAATGAACATTGTAGCAGCAAAGAGAGAGGTTACTGCATCACAACACTGAAGGAAGAGATTTAAATGTTGGTAGCATCAATAGCTGCTTTTGAGTATAAAGAAAAAAAGGTAACACTCATGCACAATGCAGAAAAAATATGAAGCACATTGAGAACATTTAGGAGGTGATGGAGGTCACTTAGCCCTATATATTTACTCCGAATAAAATATTTTGCAAAACTGAGAACAAGGCTTCCCACAATGAAAAACACATTGCATTCAAACAAATATCCTCCCACTTTTCCATTTGCCTAGGAAATGCTGAATACTAGCCTTCTACTCAGGAAAGCCAAACCCTTCCACAGCGACAGAAAGGACAGCAAGCTCCATCACAGCTTTCCTCAGAGAAACAGTTTACTATTTTTTCAGCTGCATAATCCGCACACCAAGTCAGCTCATCTATTGAAGTTTTTACCAGCAGACCCACTGCAGTCAAAATGAGGTGGTTAGAGAGGGGAAGGCGATATTGCAAAGCACTACATATGTGAGGGTTCCCACGCACAGATATACACCTTCTCACACTATCTAGCTCAAGGTTCAACTGATCCACAGAACAGAAAAACATTTCTACTCTTAAAAATTAGCAAACAGCAAAACAGCTGAACAAAAAACCCAAATAAACCTCATTAACATTTTAAATAACCGAATTTAAAAATTTGCTTACCCAAAATACCCAGGAGGCTACAACAATCCAGCTATTGTAGAATACTCCTAATTTCTTTGACATATAAATAAAATGCTCTTCTTTTTCTGCTCTTAATCTTCGAGCACAGCCTCAGACCAGCCTTCCTCCTTTCATTAGCTGGACATGTGTCAGCTCTCTCACATCTGCGATTTCTCACTGACTAGAGCTGCCTGTCCGATTCCAGGGAAACACAGATGGAACCCAGATGGGAAGGTCCAGCCAAACAGACCAGCTCTTTACCGCGCCAGAATACCCAGATATACACACATCCTCCCTCCCTCCCTCCCTCCCTCCTCGCTGTCTCTTTCTCTCTCCCCCCCCACCCTGCTTGCTCTGTTACCAGGGCTCCTTGCCAGCTGATGTCACTAAGCACACACCTACCAGTGACTCGCAACCACTTTGACATTAACTTGTTAAATACACATATTTTGTTTGTGGCTGACAAGAACACTGATAATGCACTGTGGGACAATGATCCATGCTAGGTCCCAGTGAAGAGGGGCTTCAAAGGATGTTCAATTGGACTGCCCATTCCAAAATCCTTTATTATGCCTTCACACTTGTGCAGCTCTTGTTTGTACAGAACGTCTGTTGTAAATCACTCACACAGGCAGCCTGTAGTGCTGAAGAGAGCCTTAATTGTAGAACTCTTTTAAAAACTGGATTTGGATATGCTGTTTGGAAAACAAATTAATTTTCCAAAGGTTTCCTAGTGTATGTAAATCTTTCACGTAAACTGCCTTTTTTAAAGTAAATTGCAGAACTGGCATGTGTTAACAATTCGAAGCAATAAGAACATACTATTCTCATGGTGCAGGGAAATCAAATTAGGACTGGAAAACTCAGAGGAAGAGTTATTAAATACATAACATCCGAATCACAGTGGAGGGGAAGTGCTAAAGGAAAACGTGTCTTGTTGGTTAACACTACATGGAGAGGATTCGTGGGATAAATCTTTTAGCAGTCACCGAGCAAGCTCACAGAAGAAAGTGTTTCCCATGAATCTGTAAAGTATTTGGGGCTGGTCCACACTAGACAATTACATCGACCTAGCTACATCGCTCAGGGGTGTGAAAAATCCACACCGTAGGCTGACCTAGCGCTTGTTCAAAGGAAGACTTCTTCTGTTTACCTAGCTAGTGCCTCTCAGGGAGTGGAGTCAGTACAGTGACAGGGAACCCCTCCCATAACCGTAATAGGTGTCTACACTGCTCCACTGCAGTGCTTCAGCTGGGCCACTGTATGGTTAACAAGCACAGCCTTACACATGATCATTTTGCAACATGAGAGCACCTCTGTCAGGACTCCCCCTTGGTTGTAGCCACTCACAGCATACACCTTGGACAACAGAGCTCACCTGGCAGCAACTCCAGTGCATCAGGGCTTTGCAGATGCTGGGAACTAGGGCAGCATGGCTTACACTCACAGCTGACACCGCGCACACCATGGTCCCCTGCTTGAGCTCAGCGCTGCTTTGGCTCCTTGAAAGAGCAGAGAGGTGACAGCACCATCACACTGCTCCTGGGGACTTCCTTGAGCTGTGCAGGCTCAGTCATGTTTCCTGGCCCTCGGAAAACCCTGTGGGCATCACTGAAAGCTAGGCAGCTCAACAATGCCCAGCACCTAATGAGAATGTAAATCTCAGCATTGCCACTGCAGACTTTAAAGCAATGGAAATCTCGACTAAGATACTGCGTTTCTGAAAATCTTTGCCATGAGTAGGACAGAGGTGGCAGATTGAGGGCGACACGTTCAGTTTCCCTGAGAACTGTACAGCATGATTCTAGCACAGTAAGGGCTAAGCATACAATCTGACTGCTCTGAACAGAGTACTACTATGCATGGCAATAAATACTTGCAGGAACAGGAAGTTATACAGAAATTCAATGGCCTCAGCCAATCAGAACCCAGGGCTGCAGATGCCCATTTGGGGTTGGAAATGGGCCTCCCAATTAACTTCCCAGGGCTTTGCTTGGTTATTGGTCCTCAGAAACTCACAGTCCTAGGCTCCCAACAGATTGGTCACTTCCATGTCTCCCCTGCCTTTTCATCCCCCATTTTTCATCCCTTTTCATCATTCCGAGAGAGGTTAAGGTCCCCTCATTTCCCGTGGAAGGGAGGAACAGAAGGGGGGCTAGGCAGAGGAGGAGCTGATTAAGGTGTGGGAGAGGGAGCTAGTCCTTCCTAAGCAGCAAGGGGGGAGTAAAAGGCACACCTGAGGGAAAGAACTCCAGCTGCTCAAGCATGCCAGGCCCCTACCAACTCAGTAGTAACTAGGGATGTAATAGCATAACCATTTATATGGTTAGCCCATAAACTTGGGCCTACTGGTTACCGTTAATGGCTACACGCAGGCTCCCATGGAGCCGGCTGCTGCCTCTAATACAAGCGGGAGGCAGGGTTCAAATGAAAATGAATAAACCTGTCACTTCACTATAGCTTTCCTTTGCAGGGTGGCAGCCAGCTCCATGGGAGCAGGGTTGGCAGAGGGAGCAGGTACTTGCCAGGAGCTGGCTTAAAAGGTGGCTTCTGGAGTGCACCCACTCCTGGGGAGTCAGCTGCTGCCTCGCGCTGCAAGCTCTGTGGTACAGAGCTTATACTGCAGAGCCCGGCAGTGCAGCCAACTCCCCGGGAGTGGGACCTGCCGGCTCTGCTCCCAGGGAGCCAGCTACACAGCAGGCTCTGCAGTACAAACTTTATACTGCAGAGTCCGGAGCATGTAACTGCTGAGATTTCTCAGCAATTACACCATTACCTAATTAACCACTTCTTAACATCGCTGATAACAACAGCACCCTGGGCTAACAATCTTCTGTCTTCAGCTTTGGAGTTCCAGCCCACAGAGCCTCAGTCAGGATTTAAGGACCCAGAAAATGCTCCAGAGGTATCCCAATAGGTGGTGCCTTTCAGGCAGCCTCTATCACAGCATGCCAACGAGGGGTCTGCTCACAAAGGAGAATTCCTCCTAACTAGCCTATGAAGTCATCCAATCACAAGGTTTCACACCTCCAACTGCTTGGGATTGGTTTTCTAGCTCTAACTAAAACATATTCAAACACCCTAAAAGCCACTTCTGTGTGCTTTACAGTCAGCCAACCAGCCAGCAGAGGGGGCACTAGATTAAGCCTGTTCTCAGATAGCTATGTCCCAAGAAATGACAGCCACCATGTCCGGTACACCAATACAAAAGGTGGCCACAACAAACTTAGGTTTATTCGTTTTCATTTGAACCCATCTCCTCAAGGAAGCTGAAATTTCAACATAACGGTCCCGTTACAATTGCTTCCCTTTGTCCTTGTGCACACTTTCATCTAGCTTGGGGAGGGCATCACTTGGAGAGCTGACACATTTAGCCTTCCTGTCCACAAAGAAGTTGAACCAGAATGTACATTTGCAAACAGCCTCATCCAGATATGCATCTGTTCTGTAAATAGTTGTGCTTTGTAAAAGTGGTAAACACACCCAAAACCTGTGCAAAATACTGAGGCTCAATATTTCACAAAACAAGATAAAATGTGCATCTTAGTTATGCAGAGACTAAAAAGTTTAAAAATGGACCTTTATTCAAAACTTAACAATTATTTTCCTTATGTATTGGCCTGCAGTCCCAAACACCAACAGGGAAAAGCCAATTTGCAGCAGCTGCAGACAGCTGGTTAAGTCCAGATACTAAACAACATAATTAGATAAACTAGTCAAATATTAATGCTGCAGTTTCACAAAAGATTGTTCAGTACTGTTAAGTATTGTTTTAATACTGTTGCTGCGTAAAGGTATTTCTCCAAATTCAGAGCCTCTGGAAATCTCTCTCCATCCTCTTATCCAGATGGCACCTTACTCAGACCAGCTGTGTGGTGCAGATTCATCTTTCTTTTGTGACAAAAGTTTTTCCCTTTTCATCCAGAACTCAACTAGCCAAGAGGAGTTAAACTAATTTTTCCCTTTGTCAACTAGATTCCATCTGCAGCAACCCTTAATTGGTTATGGAACATAAGCCAAAGAACCCACCTTGGTTTCCAGAACTCAAAGTGAGTTTGCAGGGCATGTCATTAAAAGAAACCAGCCAGACTGTTAGGGGGAACAGCTGAAGCAAGGGGAAGGGGACATGGGGGGGGGGGAGAAGAGGTATAAAGGTTGCTCTTGCTTTCCACCAATGCAGCTGTACATACGGCTGGTTTTCCAGCATATAATAGAATAGGCGAAGACTGCTTAAACTCTAGCTACAACCAACCCCCAGGGGCCAAAGCTACAGTCAGGAACAGACAGCACAAGGGAGTCCCAACCAGTGTTCCCTGTAAGATGAGAGAACATAGGAGTGCCAGACTGGGTCAGACCAAAGGCCCATCTAGCCCAGTGTCCTGTCGGCCGACAGAGGCCAATGCCAGGTGCCCCAGAGGGAGTGAACAGAACAGGGAACCATCCAGTGATCCCTCCCTTGTTGCCCATTCCCAGCCCCAAACAAACAGACGCTAGGGACACCATCCCTGCCCTGCCTGGCTAACAGTCACTGATGGACCTAACCTCTATGAATCTATCTAGGTTTTTTGAATCCTGATAAATAGCTGGGCAGCTTGGGCAGCTACTCAGGAGAGAGATTCAGGTGCCACCCAGATGACTAGCAGAGCCCTCACAGCCGCCGGCAATATAGGTTTCTAGTGGTGAGATGCATCTGCAAATGCCTTAGTGCACATAACTAAATTTATTCTGCACATGGGTGGACAAAAGTTAGGGGAAACACTGGTCACAAACATACCCTCTTTCCTCTAGTCAACCGCATATGCTGGCAGTTGGGTGAGGGGGGCAGAGACTGCTCTATGCCAGAAGAAATCCCTCAGGTGTTGGGACGATCCTCCCAGGGCCAAATACACCAGCTCAACAGTCAGACTCTCTACACAGTGCCATACAAAGAGGACACGTTGCACAGATGGATCTGGTCAAACAGGGGCATCACCATAATAAAAGCAGCACTCATTTGGTTCCTTTAATCTCCAGCTATCAATCATTTCACAACAGCGAGTGCCATTACCCCCATTTTGCAAATGGAGAAACTGAGTCACTTTGCCTAGGGGCCTCATTCAAAGCCCACAGAAGCCAAGAGCTGTCTTTCCACTGACTCCCATGGGCTTTGGCTCAAGCCTAGAGTGACCTTCCCCATGGTTCCATAGCCCACCAATGCAACTGCTGAAAAAACGTCTCCAAACCTCCTGCTCAGTATCCATTCATGACTAGACCAAAAGGGAATGGCTTTTGTATCCTTTACTCTTTCTTCAGAGAGGAACGCATTCAAAAACACGTTATTGATGACTCCTCACAACAAAAGCTCAGCAGTTGAGAAAAAGCACAACTCCTTCTACTGTGATGGGATTTCCCTAGAAAGTTTTGGCTTCCACTAATTGCTCCTTTGCCAACAGAAGGGAAAACAAAGGTGAGATCCACCAGCAAGAAAAAATAAACCATATAACTTGCCAGTCATCAAGCAGGATCCCTCATTAAAACAGGCAACAAACTAGCTTGCTCTGACAGCAGCCATCCCTAAGGATTCTGCTACCCAGATGTTGATATTGTGCATGAACACCACAATGGAAAGAACGACTACACTTGCAGCAGCTAGGAAAATTGCTTCTCTGTCTCTGTGCACTAATCTGGTTCTACTTTCTTCACATGGGAATGTTCCATGGAAAGAACTATGAAAACAAAGCTTGAACACTGCAGGCTATTGATACCTGCTGCTAGCTGTGGTTTCTGGGAAAGCAGAGAAATCTGGAAATTTTTGTTTCCAGTGGAATTTTTATGCCTATCACAGCCTATTTCCCCAGCAAGCAAAGAAAATCTGAACTCGCTTTGACTTCTATTAGATTCCTCACATATTTCGTGACGGACTGAGGCATTATTTTTGCTTTCTGTGCTCTTATCTTGGAAAGTCGCCTTGCATTTATTCATGGCAACCATGTTTGCCATCTTACGCTCCTCACTTTCCACTGCCCAGAAAATAAACCCAAATACCAGGGCAGCCAAAGTCATTTAACAGAGTAAATGGAAACTGTAAATTCATGCTAAATAGAATCCAATGGAAACCAGTTGGAATCCTTTTCCTCTAGTCTCCAAGCTGGGCAGGAAAGTCAAACATCAGGTTGCCTTGTTTATTCCTTACATAAAAGTCACTAGCCGCAGGAGGGGCCAGCAGACTTAGGCCATGTCTACTCTGCCACTTCACTGTGCTGCAGCTTTCTGGATCAGGGTGTGAAAAAACACCCCCCCCCCCAAGTGCAGCAAGTCACAGCACTGTAAAATTTATAAGTTTAGAAGGTAAAATAAAAAAACGAACAAGTTAAAAATCACCTAAAAAAGTTAGATGCCTGCAAGTCACCACGGCCTGATGAAATGCATCCTAGAATACTCAAGGAGCTGATAGAGGAGGTATCTGAGCCTCTAGCTATCATCTTTGAAAAATCATGGGAGACAGGAGAGATTCCAAAGGACTGGAAAAGGGCAAATCTAGTGCCCATCTATAAAAAGGGAAATAAGAACAACCCAGGAAACTACAGACCAGTTAGTTTAACTTCTGTGCCAGGGAAGATAATGGAGCAAGTAATTAAGGACTTGTAAATCTGTAAACACTTGGAAAGTGGCAAGGTGATAGGGAACAGCCAGCATGGATTTGTAAAGAACAAATCATGTCAAACCAATCTGATAGCTTTCTTTAATAGGATAACGAGTCTTGTGGATAAGGGAGAAGCGGTGGATGTGGTATACCTAGACTTTAGTAAGGCGTCTGATACAGTCTCACATGATATTCTTATCAATAAACTAGGTAAATACAACTTAGATGGGGCTACTATAAGGTGGGTGCATAACTGGCTGGAAAACCGTACTCAGAAAGTAGTTATTAATGGTTTACAATCCTGATGGAAAGGCATAACAAGTGGGGTTCTGCAGGGGTCTGTTTTGGGACCGGCTCTGTTCAATATCTTCATCAACGATTTAGATATTGGTATAGAAAGTCCGCTTATTAAGTTTGCAGATGATACCAAGCTGGGAGGGGTTGAGACTAATCTGGAGAATGGGGTCAATTCAAAATGACCTGGACAAATTGGAGAAATGGTCTGAGGTAAATAGGATGAAGTTTAATAAAGACAAATGCAAAGTGTGCCACTTAAGAAGGAACAATCAGTTTCACACACAAAAAATGGGAAGCGATGGTCTGGGAAGGAGTACAGCAGAAAGGGATCTAGGAGTTATAGTGGACCACAAGTTAAATATGAGTCAGCAGTGTGATGCTGTTGCAAAGAAAGCAAACATGATTCTGGGCTGCATTAACAGGTATGTTGTGAGCAAGACACAAGAAGTCATTCTTCCACTCTACTCTGCGCTGGTTAGGCCTCAATTGGAGTATTGTGTCCAGTTCCGGGTACCGCATTTCAAGAAAGATGTGGAGAAATTGGAGAGGGTCCAGAGAAGAGCAACGAGAATGATTAAAGTTCTAGAGAACATGACCTATGAGGGAAGACTGAAGGAATTGGGTTTGTTTAGTTTAGAAAAGAGAAGACTGAGGGGGGACATGAGAGCAGTTTTCAGGTATCTAAAAGGGTGTCATAAGGAGGAGGGAGAAAACTTGTTCATCTTGGCCTCTGAGGATAGAACAAGAAGCAATGGGCTTAAACTGCAGCAAGAGAGGTTTAGGTTGGACATTAGGAAAAAGTTCCTAACTGTCAGGGTGGTCAAACACTGGAATAAATTGCCCAGGGAAGTTGTGGAATCCCCATCTCTGGAGATATTGAAGAGTAGGTTAGATAAATGTCTATCAGGGATGGTCTAGACAGTATTTGGTCCTGCCATGAGGGCAGGGGACTGGACTCGATCTCTCGAGATCCCTTCCAGTCCTAGTATTCTATGATTCTATGAAAATGCCAATGTAAATTACGCCCCCCCCCCATGCTGGAAGCCACGCTCCTTGGTTAGGTGGTTTACATATAGTGCTGGAGCCAAGGCCATACATTCATTTCAAAGCACTGCTGCGGAAGCACATTAATGGTTTAAGTGCAGACCTAGCCTCAGGTGTATGTGAAAGTTCAGGCGAGGCTCACCTGTCTCGCTGTCTGGGAAAGCCTGGCGAATGCTCATTCAAGTTACCCAGAATGCTGCATGGAAGTCGGTCTCTCAGGTACGCTATCTGCAGATTAGCTCTGTGTGTTACTCCTGGGGGCATTCTGGGTCACAACATTAAACATTCTCTGCACAATATTTTAAAATTTTGCAAAATTCTGCAAATGTTGTCCAAACCAACGCTGCATAATCACACTCATTTCAATAATGTTTGTAATTTATTTCCAAATACCAGTCAGCAAGTATACTGGTAACAGCACATAGACACACAAATTCACCCAGGAGTAGAGAGTGAAAGAATCCCCTAGGACAGACCAGTTTCTATATCTCTGCCCCCTTTCCCTCCACACAGCCCAACCAGGAGGTCAGACACCCATACCCCCTACACCAGGCGTGTCCAAACTTTTTTCAAAGAGGGCCAGATCTGAAGAAATGAACATGCGTGAGGGCCGTCCCTGCACTCTCAGCCCCAAGGCGGAGGGCCCGCAAGGCCGGAGGCGGGCGGAGAGCGCAGGGCATGCCGGCCTCACGGTGGCCCGGGCGCAGGGCGAACCCGCAGCCGAGCGGGGGAGCGGGGCTGCAGACGTGCCCTACAGGGCAGGCTCTAGGACCGCGGAGGCCATAGGCGGCGGTGGCGGCGGCGCGGCCGGAAGCGGCGCGCTGGGCGCGCCAGTTCAAAAGAGCACCGGGGAGCCAGGAGAGGGGGAGGAAGCGGGGGCCATATTAAATCGGAACACGGGCCACAATTGGCCCGCGGGCCGGACTTTGGACATGCCTGCCCTACACACAACAGTACATCCAAGCCCCCTAACCCTAAGCCCATCGTGGGATTCCCCAGCCCAGAAACCCACACTCTCTCCCACCACAGCCCAGTTGCAGGGTCCCCCATGCCCAGATACCCTCCGCCTCCTCCCACCCAGAGACCAGGCATGCAGAAACAACCTGATGTTCAGTCCCAGGCTCGCAGGGAGTTTCTTGCTTGCAGCCCTCTCCTTCCTTCATGCTAGAAACTGCAGCTATCAGGAATCCTTAGCCCAGGGCTGGGCAATAATTTTTTATGGGGGGCCAAGCCAAGATCAAGGACCACACTTTTCTATGGAGGAGGTGCAAGGTCTGGGATGCAGGCTGGGTGCAGAAGGGAGCTCAAGTTAGGGGGCCTGGGGTACAGGAGAGAATGAGGGGTCTGAGAGGGAGTTTGGGGGAAGGAGAGGGTTGTGACCTGGGTCAGGGACGTGGGGTTCAGGGACTGGGAGCTGGGACCTGGTGGAGGTGGGAGAGCGGGGTGCAGAGGGTTTGAATGGTGGCCTGAGGCAGGGAGTTGGGGCTGGGGTGCCAGGGATAGGCTGGGGCTGGGAGGCGCTTACCTAGTAGGGATGTAAAATCCTGTTTAGTACACCAGTTAAATATAATGTTTAATGAGTTACCCCATTAAAACGGGGGTGGCTGAGGGGGACACTCCAGCCTGGCTGGGCTGGAGGGGCCCTCTCACTGTGGGCAGGGGCTGCTCTGGCTGGGCTGGAGCTGGCATGCCTCCTGCACATGGCGGGCCCAGTGAGAATGGAGCAGCCCCCTGCCCATGGCTGGCGAGGAGGTGCTCCAGCCCCCACTGGTTAACTGTCTGGTAAGCATCAGCTGGTTAACCATTCTCATTCCTATTACCTAGGTGGCTCCCGACCAGCAGCCCCTGCAGAACCCTGAGCCACAGCCCCAGGCTGCTCAAAATGACTAGCTGCTCCCTGTGGCTCTCTGCTCCGGGCACAGGGTGGAGAAGGAGGCTTTGTGGGCTGCCCCCCACGCCTAGGAAAATCTCTCAGCTCCCACTGGCTGGTTTCCATGTCCCCTCCCACTCCCTTCCAGCACCCAGAGCAGAGAGCCACAAGGAACAGTCAGCCGCTTAAAGGTGGAGTGGGGCTTCTCTGTGCCTGAGTGTTCTGGCAGAGTGGCCCGCAGGCTGGATCCAGTGGCTCCACCGCTCCCCAACAGTGGAGGGAAACGAGGAAATTCTGCACGTGCGCCAATTTCTGCAAAATTCTGCATTGTGCAGTGGTGCCATATTCCCCTAGGTGGGTAATAATTTCAGAACATTTCACAAACATCCCCATTTCAACAAGTTCATTCTTTGAACTAGCACATGGCAAATTCTGCTAACAGGCTCATTTATCGTAACAGGCTGGCCTTACCAGAATGCCTCCTGTTGGTGCCAGTGCAATTAATGCTGATTGTTTACATGGACTAAGCAGTCAAGGTTTTACCAGTTGGTTTTATTACATACTGAAGCCGGATGCAGTTAAAATGCATAAATTTCCACACCTTAAAGTAAAATAAATTACACACACACAGAATGAAGTGATGTCAGCTCATTTCAAAGTCTGAACTAGAGGTGCACGGAATTTCATTTAACAGTAAGGCGGCCTAGGAAAGAGGCTGGGAATACAAGTTCAAGAGCAATGAATAAGCAGACAGTACAATGCAGTCTACCGAATTGATACAGACGTTTGTCATATGAGAAAAACAGGAGGAAAAATAAGCTATTCATTGTTGCCACTCAACATAAGGAGTGAAGGAAAAGTACCTGAGAAATCTGTATCCTTTCCAACAAAAGGAACTTTTTCTACATCTAACACCCTCCTTGTCCTGACCAGAAATCCAAGTGCGTGTAACTGTCCTGGGTATTTAAACGAAATACTGAAAAATGGAAAATATGAGTAATCCTGTTAGGAAAGAGTAAAACCCAGCCTGTAGAAGATTGCATTTAAACAGTTCAATAGTGCAATAACTCAACATTTTCCAAAAAGCAGAGAGAAAAGACACCAGATTCTGGATTCATTCAACTTCAGATGTTCATTAAAAGATATACACATACCTCATAACTCCAATATCCACACATCTTATTCCTAATCAGAGTTACCAAAGATATTTACCAGCTTTGGAACAAACTGGTTGAAGTATTTTTCTGGCATAATTAACTCAATCACTTCAAAAAACACCCAGCATTACTCTCTAACTAAACACATTGACATTTTGGGGTATTTAAAGGGCTTCAACCTTTTGTATCCCTCTCTGCCCACAAGTTTTTTCTTAGGAGTTAAAATGGACTGTGTATTTAGAGAGTTTTGAAAATCTATTTCCAAGTTCAGTCACATCTCTCTGTTTTCCACACAGCCCTGGGATTCCCAGGCACTTATTGGCAGCATCTGTCAATTCACTTTGATACCCCTCTCCCCACCAATTAGTCAAACCTTAGCCCAGGGGTGGGCAAAATTTTTTGAAGTAGCACTGTGGCACCCCGGAAGGGGCAGGGCCTAAACAGGAAGGAGTGGGGGAGCGCCTTTGCCCCCCCTTCCCACTAGACACACATGCCCTGGAAGAGGCGTGGCATGCTTCCCCACCCTCAGGCCAAGCACGGTCTGGGGGCGAGGGAGCACACGAAGCCTCCTCCCGCCTTGCGAGGAGCACGTGGCACTCTGAAGTGCCACGGGCTACTCGCAGGGCCAGGGCAGGGCAAAGGAAGCTTTACATAGCTCCCCCGCCCCCAGACTCTGATTGGCCTGGGGGGAAGGGAAGCACGCAAAGCATCCTCCTCTCTTCTCCTTCCCTCCCCCCCGCTTTGAAGCACTGTGCGCTGCTCACGCCGCGTGCTGCTCGCAGGGTGGGAGGAGGCTTCGCGCATTCCCCTGCCCCCAGCCAATTAAGGCCTGGGGACGGGGCAGCAGCAGGGCCGCCACGGGCCCGATCCACCCACTTGGCAGGCCGCATCCAGCCCACGGAGGCCCTTTGGCCCACCCCTGCCTTAGCCCCTATCAATGCCAACCGATACTGTTAAAAACCTCTGAAACAAGAACTTGTAATACTAAGATTTGCTGAATTTGTCTCTTGTTGTAGGAATAACATGCACAACCCAGAATATGAATAAAATTACTGTGATGGATTCCAAACATCTCAAGTATGCTGTAGGACTTAATGCCCAACAGGTAGTTTACTTCCTGGTACTGTACATTCCTCTATCAGTACTTCATTCTTTAAAGGCTGATGACTTTTCCCAACCGAGCCCATAGCTTGTTTTATTGCTCTCTCATCACATCTCTATTTTAATAGAGGTTTTTAAATACCTCAACATGGGTTTATTTCTTGTCTCTGGAGAAAACTGCAGCACTCAGCAATTCACAAGTCCTACATGAAAATCATGTTGGTTATCTTTTCAATTGCACTAAAAAAGCAACACATTCTAACTGAATAATATTTACTATCAAGTGGCTGCTTCCAGGTGTACCTTACCTTCTGTGGAGAGGCACAGAAGGAAATCAAAGAAACGCAGAGCTAGAAGGGACCTCACAAGGTCATCCAGCACAGGTTTACTTTCATAGAGGTCACTAACCCCATAACTTGAGGTTTCAAACCAAAGATTCTAGCCCAAACCACAGCCTCTCTTAAAAGAGTGCACCCAGAAGCTATAAAGTTGTGTCCAGCACAGTACTGTGAACCAGCAACTAATGGATTTGAAGTAGCACTTTCCAGTGAAGTAATATAAATTAGAACGCTGATGGCTGCCAAACTTTTGTTAGCTTTGCAGATGTAATGCTGAACGAAATACTCACTCCCCTCCCTGATTAAAGACAAAACAAAAAAAAGCAACTTAACTTTCGGTTTTGTTTTTATCTAAATGGGAACTTTTTCCTCCCAGAGGCAATTTTTGCCAGCCTGCTCTTGTTGTCAACTGGACCTCTGGATCATTAGCCTCATAACAAATGGTGGCAGTTGGAAGAGAGACAGACCTTTTGTGCCTGCAGTGGCATTCCAAGCTCTCAGCTCTTGGCTCCATGAAGTCTGATTTAGCAGCACTGCTGGGAGCTATTAGTTTATGAAAGAACCAGCACGCCCACCCAAGCACACTAGACTGCAAGAGGCTCCTCACATGGATGCCATGTGCCTTTCATTCGGCCTAGAGGAGTTTGCAAGGTTGTGGTTTCACTTAGCCCAAGCAACCTATCAAACCCACCATGTTCAGGGGAGGAGAGTGGAGATCAGACAAGAATGGCCAGATCTCAGCCATTCTGTGGTGCTGCTAAATACAAAGGAGCAGTTAAAGCACAACTCGGGGGAAGTGTTTGTCTTCTCCCCCAACTAGTAACTTTTGAGATTATGAATTCAAGTACCTCCCTTTCATTTGCTCTTCACTTCTAATTTCCCTTCCTTCTTGGGGTGTTTCCTGCATATTTTCAGCATCTTTTGGTCCTTTGTGTAGTTCTTCCTTTCTTTCAATTCTACTCTCAACTCCTCCTCTATTCCTTAGACACACAGACATCACTAGGCCCTAAAATAAGCTCCTTCTACTCCCTTCATCCCTCCCCCCCACATTTACATCAAGTCCAGCTGCCTCCCCATACCCTTCATTCCTGTCTCAGATGCTCACTCCATCCAAAAGCATACCATTCAATCAATACACCAAAGGAGGGAGGACGGGACCCATGAGGCTGTTTCTCTGCTGCCTGACAGCCCAGCCTGCCAGGATCTCTCTGACGGAAAAGGAAAGTATAGCTGACTGCTTGCTTGTTCAAATGGCATCACTACTGACAGATAACTGCAGGCCTCAGAGGGTACATCTACACTGCACCGTAGCTCAGAATAAGATACGCAATTTGAGCTATGCAAATTGCGTATCTTATTTCGATGTTATTTCGAAATAGCTTATTTGTAAATTTCTAAATAACCAGCTACAGGCAGTCCCCGGGTTACATACAAGATAGGGACTGTAGGTTTGTTCTTAAGTTGAATCTGTATGTAAGTCGGAACTGGCGTCCAGATTCAGACACTGCTGAAACTGACCGCCAGTTCTGACTTACATACAGAATCAACTTAAGAACCCCAGGCGTCCCCAAGTCAGCTGCTGCTGAAACTGATCAGCAGCTGATTCCAGGAAGCCCGGGGCAGAGCAACTCTGCCTGGGGCTTCCTGTAGTCAGCGCTGGTCAGTTTCAGCAGAAGCTGACTTGGGGACGCCTGGGGCAGAGCAGCTGGGGTGCTGCTGGGTTGCTCCAGTAGCTCCGTTCCTCGGTGCTACTGGACCAACCCAGCAGCACCCCATCTGCTCTGCCCCAGGCGTCCTGATTCAGCCACTGCTGAAACTGACCAGCAGCGGCTGAATCAGGACCTGGGGCACAGCAGCTGGGGTGCTGCCGGGTTGGTCCAGTAGTGCCCAGAGCGGGCGCTGCAGGACCAATCAGCAGCGCCCCAGCTGCTCTGCCCCAGAGTCCAAAACAAAAGCCTGGTCTGCTGGGGGGGGGGGGGGAGCACACTAGCTGCGCCCCCCCCCCCCAGCAGACCAGGGACACGGGGAGCAGAGCCGCAGCGGGGTGCCGCGCCTCTGAGGCTTTGCTCTGGCAAAGCCTCAGAGGCGCGGGACCCCCCCGCGGCTGCGGCTTCAGTCCGGGTGCCTGTGGTCTGCTGGGGACCGTCCCCAGCAGACCACAGGCACCCAGACTGAAGCGGCAGCAGCGGCGGTTCCCCGCGCCTCTGAGGCTTTGCTCTGGCAAAGCCTCAGAAGCGCGGGAACCCGCCCGGTGCCCCTGGTCTGCTGGAGACGGTCTCCAGCAGACCAGGGGCACCGGAGCAGCTTACGAACGGGGCTTTCTCGCCCCGACCTTCGGGGCGAGAAAGCCCCGTTCGTAAGTGCGGATCCGACGTAAGTCGGGGACTGCCTGTACTTCAAAATGTCCCTTCCTCCTCGTGGAACGAGGTTTACAGGGAGTCAGAATAGTGAGCCCATTATATTTCAAAATAACAGGCTTGATGTTAAGATGCGGGATAGCAGCGCTGCAGTGTAGACATAGCCAGATGCTCCTTCTCAGATGGTGTAGGGCTGGACCACGAAGAGTCTACAGCTTTTGGACTTCTACTGCTTGGACCAGTGATGCAGCAATGGCCCTGAACTATGACTTGAAGTAAACATGGCCATGAGCCACAGGCAGCTCTTTAAGTACCAAAGGCCAATTTTAAACGTATTTAGGAACCCAAAGATGAATATAAGCACCTACTGAGATCTTCAGAGCACTTATTTGAACCTGGGCTGCCAGTGCATGTATAGTCTAGATCTCACAACCTACGAGCTTCAATGTTTGGGCTCCAAACAGAGCAATGAACAGTTAAATCCAGCCCAGCAAATACTTCCTTTGACTCTTTCAAAGTTCATATACTTCTATTAAATATTAAGATTTCTTTTCCACATAAATTCTGTTTTGGGCACAAGCTACGTGTGTCCATTAAAATAACAGTTTAGCATTGCATTACCGTACGCAGAGTTTATGCTGAACTGCGAGGAATTAAAGATCTGAGATTCTTAAAGACTTTGTTTCCTCACTCTGGCCTCTTACAGGATACAACATGGTCAGGTGGAGAGAGCCCTGGACTGAAACTTGCTAGACCTTGATTCTACTTCCAACTACGGCACAGATCTGCTGGCTGAACTGGGGCAAGACACTTTCCCTTTTGGCTCCTCACCTTCCCCTTTTGTAAAATGGAGAGGATGACACTGACCAAGATGGAACTTACCTCAGGATCTAAATGTAGGCTCCAAAATCCGTATTTCAGCAACTAAAGAAAAGGCAGCCTGGTTTTCAAAAGTGCGAAGCATCAACAGCAACCCTTGCTCAGCACTTCTGAAAACTGGGCCACTTAAATTTGTAAACCCCTAAATATGGATTTAGGAGCTTAAGTTCTAGGCCAACAGGTCTGAAAATCTCGACCACCTTTTGTCACAAATGAAGCTTTCTTCCAGCACCATGGAGAATTTCAAACTGGGCCCATAATTACACGTTTCCAGGGTTAACGTTTGCTTTCCTACTCCACGGTGAGAAGTGCTTCTCCCAGGGGAGAATTTGGATTGCCATGCTGAGCAGAAACAGGCAAAGCTCTTTCAAAATTCCCAAACAAATTATCTTATGATTGAACAAAAGTTCACCTGAAGAAGAGCTCTGGGTCAGATGGCAAGCTTGTCTCTGACCCCAACAGAAGTTGGTCAATAAAAGATATTACTGCACCCATCTTTGTCTGTAGAATTTAACAAACAATTCTGTTAAGGACACATAAAATACCAACTCTAGCTGGCTCCCTTAGCCGAGCAGGCTCAGCATGGTGAACAGGAGGAAAAAGCAAAGGAAAAAAAACTGTTTTCGTCACTCAAGTGAGCCAATATGACAGAATACACTTGAACCACTTTAATGCGGCAACCTTGGCAAACAGGCTAAGCCAGATTATGGAATTTTCCAGACGATGGGTGTTCGCCATAATGAGGGTAAACAAAGTCTACTACTAAAGCTTTTGAATGTACAAACCATTATAGAGTGTGGTACATGTATAACAGATCATAAAATAAATCCTTAATTTATTCAAACTTCTATTTTGATTTTAGCATCATATGTAGGTAATCAAGCAGAAGACCACTAATTGCACAGTACAGTGCTTTGCCATTTTTCATGTCTATAAGCTAAATTTGTGCTAGGTAGTACAGTACTGTATATATACTTTCTTTTGTTGCACTGTATTTAAACTTAGGTTGTTTTTATTATCATTATACATTTGCTTAATTTCACACACTGAAAACAGTCCTTTACATTCCAAATATTCAGACCATAAACTCTTTGTGACAGGAACTGACTTACTACTATGCATTTGCCCAGTGCCTCACCCAGTCATCATAGACCACAGCCTGCAGGTATTCCTGCAGTGCAAATCAATAATACAAGGACAAGCTTTAAGAAAACCATTCAAAAAGTAGAACTTTTCATTTACATTAAACAGTTTTGCTGAATTACACACACAACTGTAGATCAGAGAACTTTATAGAGGTTTCATGTTTATGAGCCACAACCAGTCCACATCCAGTTTAAACTAGGAATTTAAAAAAGGTTTTAAAAAAATAACCATGTAACCACTAAAAATCCTAGCAGTTCTAGCTTATACTGCACTGCAGAGCCTGCAATGCAGCCGGCTTTCCAGGAGATATAGTAACCCTGCAGGGAAGAAGAGGTGAAGTAAAACAGAAACCGGTTAGATTATGCTTATCAGTTAACTGGTTAAACTCTTACATCCCTAGTTTGTGCATGGATTCAAATTAATCACAGTTTGTCTACAATATAGTTTCATGGCAGATTCCAACAGGCCAATTCACCAAATAGTTTAAAAATACAACCCTTTCAATATAAACATTAATTAAAACAGAACGGACCTCAAGGAAGATGACAAAAAAGAAATCAATGCTAAAAACACAATATTTCAGTAACATGCAGGGCTCATCATTAAGAATCTTGTGAAGCAGGCAAATCTCCCCAATATTCAGTGACCCCCAAACAGCTTTTGAAATGGCTGGTTTGATTTGACATCTTTGCTTCCCAGAGAGAACAAACACAGCTGAAACATCCATTTTTGTTCAATTTCTAAATCCTGTGCCAAGCTGACACCTGTGTTAAGGTGAGGCTGTGTTTAATTGCATGTGATTCCCCTTGGGGTCCATTTTAACCAGGTAAAATAGCACAGAGGTCTTTTCTTAACTTTTACCAGCTGTGCTTTGTTGACTGCCCTGTGTATCTCCACCTGTTACCACAGATGGTGCAGCTGCAGTTAAAGGCAAACACCTGGCCTATAAGTAGATTAGCGTTACAACAGCTCCCCACAGTACTGACCTCGTTAAGGCCGTATCAAGCATTTTGACTGTAAAGCCTACTTGGGCACTTAAAATGCTGGCCATTTCAAACACCCCAATCTGAAATTTCTGAATGTCACACAGATTCTTATATTGACAAGGGCCATTAACATTTGCTTAGCTTTTGATTGACAGTTTAGCATAAACAATGGAAGTCCCTGAGTCTCATGTGGTCTATTTTTTGCCAACCCGACACCTTGATTTTTTTTTTAAAGGTACATTTCACACAAACCAACAAACCCACTACCCGTAAGAAAATAGTTTCAAATGGCTGACATGTTACATTTGAAAGTCAGACTTACAAATATTCTTCACCTGGGCAGGTACTCAGTGTCAGGCCCAGTGTCCCAGGGAGAATAAGCATGAGAGCAAGCAGGCTGAAACTTAGTCCCAGGAGACTATGTTGATGCTGGAAGCAACTGGAAGACACAGCACGTGTAATGTGACTATCTTTGATCAAGAGTGTGACTCATTTGTGACCCATGCCTGTCATCTGGGGGTACACAAATGATCACACAGCAGCTTTGTCCAGGAAGGCGTTTTACAGCCTTTACCTGGCTAGATGATTATAAATGCTTCTTTTGGATGTGGACTTGGCCAGTTACCTTTGCCTTTTCCACCTCTGATTTGCGACCTGGGGTTACACAGTCAATTGATCCAGAAGCTTACTAGTGCAGTAAGCAGCAGCACGCTTCCTGGTGCATGCATGACGCCTGTGCTCCATGAGCTGCGCTGCCTGCTGCCTGGCTTTCAGATAGAAGATGAAGTGTTGATTTTGAGCAATAAAGCCCTAAATGGCTTCAGGCCTTCTTATTGGGTGGGCAATAATTTTTGCAGGGAGCCACTTCAAGAATTTTGGCTGCACTTTTCTATTATATTAGTGGAGAGAGGGTGAGGGGGAGAGGTTTGGATGCAAGAGGAGGTTCTGACCTGGGACAGGGGTATAGGACGTGGTGGGGGATCTGGGAGGGAATGTGAGTGCAGGTGGTGGTTTTGACCTGGGGCAGAGGGTTAGTTTGTAGAAGGGGTGCCAAGCACAGGATCTGGTGCTAGCTGGGATGTGCTACCATAGGTGGCTCCTGGCCGGCAAGCTGCCTGAATGCCATGGTGGCCCCATGTGGAGAAATTGGAGAGGGTCCAAAAAAGAGCAACAAGAATGATGAAAGGTCTAGAGAACATGACATATGAAGGAAGGCTGAAAGAATCGGGTTTGTTTAGTTTGGAAGAGAGAAGACCGAGGGGAGACATGATAGCAGTTTTCAGGTATCTAAAAGGGTGTCATAAGGAGGAGGGAGAAAACTTGTTCATTTTGGCCTCTGAGGATAGATCAAGAAGCAATGGGCTTAAACTGCAGCAAGGGAGTTTTAGGTTGGACATTAGGAAAAAGTTCCTAACTGTCAGGGTAGTCAAACACTGGAATAAATTGCCCAGGGAGGTTGCAGAATCTCCATCTCTGGAGATATTTAAGAGCAGGTTAGATAAATGTCTATCAGGCATGGTCTAGACAGTATTTGGTCCTGTCATAAGGGCAGAGAACTGGACTCGATGACCCCTCGAGGTCCTTTCCAGTCCTAGTATTGTATGATACCGTTCTAAACTGCCAAATGCTGCAGTCAAGAGTGTCTCTGCACACCCCTTGAGGGGAGGGGGACAGCGGGTCTCTGTGCTGCCTGCACCTGCAAGCACCAACCCTGCAGCTCCCATTGGCAGGTTTCAATCAGCAGAGGCACACCAGGTAGGAGATGGGCCTGGCATTGGAGCATTCTCCAACAGGATCCTCAGTTCTGGAATAAGCTCAGCACAAGTCTAAAATAGCCCAGGACTGCTAGCCTTCAGCAAGCTCTGAAACAGGGTGGGTCTTGCCTAAGGATATTAAGTAACGGTTAATTTACTAGTCGTGTAGTTAATGGAATTTCCATCCACTACTCAACCAGCTGATAGGCACTTCCACATTCCTCCTTTGAAATGTACAAGGGCCCGAGCCTCATGTTTCAAAGGGACAGCCACACAGATGATCCTGGGCTCAGCTGTGCAGCACTGCCCCTTTGAAATACCCCCTCTTCCCCTCCTCTTTGCTGCCTCTATCTGACAGAGGCAGCAAGGGGGGAGGAGGAAGGAGGGAATCAACTAGTCGACTGACTATCTGATAACATTTACTTATTGGATAGTCGACTAGTCCTTAACATCCCTACCCTTGACTGGGGTTAGATGTGGAGGAGGGGAGTTTTGATGAGGTGTTTTATTTGTTTTTGTCATTTAGGGTAGGGATACCTGGAGGCTTGGATAGGCTCCATTCTATTTATAAATCTAGAGAAAATGGCAAAGGAAAATGTCCAAGTAACAAATGCGTACAGCCTTTGTTTCATACATTGGCCATTTTTAATTACACCTCTGTACAACCTGCTCTTGCAACATGGATAAAGTAGTTCAGAAAGAGCCTAAAGAATCCAAACCTTATTTCAGCTAAGCTACTAATAAATCTGATTACTCCACACATTGCTACTTTTAGCTTTACCTCCACAACCACTCTCTGCAAGCTTCCATGGAAGCAAATGAGATGTCTGCATTGCGACTGCAGACGCAGTGAAGAACGGGCAGTGACAAGAAGCACTGGACTCATCTCTATGGGAGTGAGTTCTCTCAGCCTTCCCAACCCAAACATGGAAAAGATCAGATGAGTATTTCCCACGTGAGATGAATTTTACTAAAGTTGTATGAAACTGTATCAAATGCAATAAACGTAGAAATGAGGTAAAGTTTTTGCAGTAGCCAATGTTATGTTTAGGTGTAACAAGGAAATGATAATCATCTGACAATTGTTTCAAAAGAAGCGTGAGTGGTCATCATAGAGAACACCTCTAGGCAAATGAAAACTGTGGAGTCTCTCAATTTCGTTTGGTGTTAAGCGTAGAAAACTCTGCATTCTTTTCCTAAGGTTAGGATTTTTAAAAAGCAATTAGCGAAGGCTGGAAGGAATCTTTAAGACAGGATTCTTGAATGATAAGAATCACCAGAGATGCTGTTTGCAAAGACAACCCACAAGTCTGTCCCTGTGTCCAAAAGTCAAACACAACTGAACTGATGCTGGTAAAGTTTCTCTCAACTCTGGTCAGATTTTCAAAACTTTTCAGTGCGTAGCCTCCTGGATCCTGAAAAGTCTGCAAATTTACAATGGCTCTGTAGCCAAGAGGGTTTTAACATAAAAATGGAAGCATACTGCTTGCCCAACCCATGTGAAATGGATAATCTCAACTGGATAATCCTGTTTTAATGAAGAAACAGCAAAGTGTTTCATGAAATGCAGAAACACAATACAGGACTATGTAGCACTTTAAAGACTAACAAGATGGTTTATTAGATGATGAGCTTTCGTGGGCTAGACCCACTTCCTCCACTAACAAGATGGTTTATTAGATGATGAGCTTTCGTGGGCCAGGAGGAAGTGGGTCTGGCCCACGAAAGCTCATCATCTAATAAACCATCTTGTTAGTCTTTAAAGTGCTACATAGTCCTGTTTTTTGTTTCAGCTACACCAGACTAACACGGCTACATTTCTATCACTATGAAATGCAGAGATTTTCGTGAAAGACCTGTAAGACCTCTCCTTTACAGCCCTCTCTCACTAAGGTTGCAATACAGACCTCTAAAGGGTCTTTTGAAGAAGACTATTATGAGTTATGTATCAGAGGGGTAGCCGTGTTAGTCTGAATCTGCAAAAGCAACAAGGAGTCCTGTGGCACCTTATAGACTAACTGAAGTGTAGGAGCATAAGCTTTTGCATCTGACGAAGTGGGTCTTTGCCCACAAAAGCTTATGCTCCTACACTTCAGTTAATCTATAAGGTATTATGAGTTATGTATTGAAACACAAGGCAAAGGTACATTTTTCTCCTCTTTGTATACAAAATATTTCAAAACCTGTAAAATCCTAAACACTGCAAACTTCCCTTGCATTCACCACCACAAGAAAACCCCCCACCACGCATATTGCTCTTCCATCAATGTGCCTCACCTCTTACTCAGGCAGGTTCCTTTCTAGGCATCTGAGAGCCTGCCTCCAAGGTCTTTTTAATTCCTGGCATCTCTATTGAGGCTGCCAAAAAGGGACCAACTGTGATATGGACACCTGTCTGCTAGGAAATGGACTGAAACCAACAACTCATTTCACACAGGCCAACAAACAGCTGTCTGATAATAACAACTTTGTCAATGCCAACCTGGGCTGCAGTCGATCTGGAAGTGGAAGGCTTCATACACCATGGCTAAACTGCTAAGCAATCTAGCCTCTGTATGCTTTAATATCAGAGCAATCTGTTACATGTAAAACCATGGATTTTGAACAAGTTATCATTGTAACCTATGTGCAGTCCTCAATACTAAATTCCATGGACATAAATCCTCAATTACATGTATTTTTTTAAAAACCCTTTTTCTTAAAACAAGAACATTAACACAGACCCCACTGAAGCAACAGTTCACAATGGTAAAGATAAACAGTGATTTTCTAGACTGACATAACCAGCAGCGTTGGTGGGATAATTCCTGGGCTGTACCACTGACTGGAATTACCAAGGCTTTGCCAGCAGCTTAATGAGATGGAAACTCACATTCCCAATGCCAGGAGGTATTTGCTGGGTATAAATTACTTGGACATGCTGCATATTGTGCTGCTGTTTTATAAAACAGGTGAAAAAAGCACTGATGCACCCCTACTTGTCGATAGCACAATCCTGGTAAATATAACCAGTTGGAAAGGTGTACAGGGTGGTTCCAGATCCTAACCAACCCAGGCACTGTTTACTTTCACCCAAGTTACCCTACAACAGAGAGATCCAGCCACTGCTGCTTTAGCTGTATCCGGTTACGAACAGGAGGCAGGTGTTTACACTGATGCACATGACCCCAAACTAGGTTTAACTTCTTTGTAATGGCTCCAAGTCCACACAGCTTTGAGAATGAGAATAGAACAATTTTATGAAGATGGAGTTGGTTTGTATCCCAACGTGCTCATACTACAGAGTTAACCTGCTTAATGAGCAAAGATTGACCCACTGGAGTCTGAGGCTTTGTCTACACTGCTGATTGTTGTTCACAGGGGGTTAAAAAAATCCCTCCCCTCTGCAAAGGGCAAAAGGTTTGAGCCACATGTAGGGGTGGAATTACTGTATTTAGTTGGCAAAATGTTTACACTGCCAGACCTTTCCATTTGGTTGACAGAACTCCGTGTACAGTGTAGACAAAGCTTGAAGGTCAACAGCTCTCACAGGTAAAGTAATCTGAACTGCAAACACAAAGGTGGTAGGAGCTCACAAGTGTTTCTGGCTAAAATTGCTACTTTGTTTTAAAATTCTTCTCAATGTAAGGATTTAAAGAATATCTCACTGAAATCAAGATAATAGAGATAAGACTTTCCTCCAACTTGGGCAAAGCTGGAACGAAGATGGTTGGTTCTATTTGAGGCAAATCCTGATATTCATTCTATTGTGCTCTGCAACTGCATACAGTATTCCTCTTTACTCCTGACTCAACTATTTCTTCGCATAACTGTTACATTTCCAATTGAGCTCTGGGTGCAGAAGAGGTGTTTCTTGGACACAATTTTAACTTCAGAAACCTTTTGGATGCAAAGATGTTCTATAAAACAATCATTATTGTTTGCTCCATTACTCACCCAGCTTATCTGTTAATGCTGCCTGAACCTGCTATCATCGCAACCCTAAAAAACTGGCAAACAGAGGGTGGCACATGCTGAATGTTAGTCTGTGCATCAGAATAATGTGTGTCAGCCTCAGGCAGAAGCAGCTTTGATACCAAGAGGTTCTACTTGATCTAATTTTGTTTGTTGAACTGATGGCTCTGCAACTCTCTCCCCACAAACTAGTTAACATTTAGTTGTGATAACAGCAATGCTTCCACTGGAATATTTGATACAGATGCAAAATACACCTTTACTGACTTTATTTTATACTGTTATTAGAGGGCTTCAGAATTATTACAATAATCAGTAGAAAGGTTACATGTATACAAACAAATCAACAGATGCATTGTACTTGGCTGTATATCATAAATAGGACTTAATGGATTTAATCACAGCTCAGGAAGTAGCTTGAGGAGCAGATGAAAGTTACAAAGAAAAAGTATTGCTGAGAGTATGTGCAACCACTCACCAATTTCTCCTGAACACTCAGCACTTTGAAATATCTGATGGCACGAGAACAAATTCCTTCTCAGAGCTAAGTACCTAAAATCCCCCTTGGAGCTCCTGCCTTTTAGTTAGCATGCCTGGTACATTTCACAGCTGAAAGTATTGGCCCTTAGGATATCAAATCTGTAACGGAAATGCAACTAACGATAAGGGTGCCACTGGGTACTGCAGTAATACCACTGTTTCTCCATGGCTGGAAGCAGCTCCCTAACACAGAGCTAGTCATTTAACTGTCAGTGATCAATTAAAGACAATATTGCAGCCATGATTTAGTCCCTATCAGCTTCTTCAAACCATACAAGTCCCAAACCATGACAGGAATAAGATACTGCATCACAGTCTGCAATATCCTTATCAATACATGCAAATTCCATTTCAGTATCACCAAACAAAGCTGACAGTCTAAATAAAGTTCTGTTTTTTGTAAAAGCCATTGTGAGAGTCTGAGACTGCCTCCCACGCGATTTCACAGGAGTCAAACGTTACAAGATCCACCAGACCCAAGAGAAAACAGCCAGAGGTAACAAACCTCGGACATGAAAAATTATCACCAGCAAGCGCGATCTCACAGAGCACCAGGCTCACTACAGTGTTGGCAAGAACAAAGCAGAGTCCTCCAAGCCTACAGGAAGTCAGCCAGATAAAAGTGCATTCCAATTTGCCCTTCCTCATTACAGGAAAAGAAAACTAACTACCCTGTAGGGTCTCCCCACCTGGTTGGGCTAGAGGTGACAGCGCAAGGGCTTGTCTTTCCAAAATTTTCTTCTCAAAATTTCCCCGCTTTCGCTAAGACAAATATTATGGAGATTTAGAATTAATGGCAGTCTAGAAAACCCTTTAAAATGTTTTGTCCAAGTATTTCCAAAGCTTTTCTAAAGGGGGCCGAGAGGACAAACCCTCCAGCCATTGATACAGCTCCTCACAAAGAGAGCTCAAGGCTCAGTTAAGAAAGACCCAAGCCACCTCTCTCTGCTCTTCCCGTGCTGCACTGAAATCCATGGGCCCTGGTGTGTTCTGATTGTTATGTAAAACAGGCCCCTGTTCCTCCTGAGGCCTGCTCAGAGCTCCCTTGTAAACAGAGCCTGCCGAATGAATAGACTCCACTTACAAAAGATCTTTTGCTTAAAGCAAATTTGCCTCCCCAACACATGGCCAAACTCTCACACAATAAATTAACTATTTGGCAGCGGCCAAACTCTTCCTGGAGCCAAACCAATTAGGAGTTGAATGTGATCCCCATTTCCTATTTCTGAGATGGGGTGGAACCAAAGAGAGGGAAAGAGAGGGGTGTGAAGTAAATCCCCTCTTAGTTTATAAATCTTTGCCAATCATCCCAGATAAACCTGTCATCCACAGCTCTAGGATCTGCATCACACTAACTTTCCCAAGTGCAGGGCTATGGGAAATTGCACATGGTGTTCTGTGGGTCTGACTTCCAACATGTGGTTTTCATATTTTGGCAATTCAATCATTTAAAAAATATTTACAGAGCTTTAACTTTAATTAAAAAAACATGTCCACAGATAAGTCAAGCTTAGCACAAGTTATGGTTTGGGAGCTAGAAATGTCAGGCATCAGTGTGATGTCACAACACAAACCCAGGCCACTGCCTGAGTATGGCCCATCAGGGAGCCAAACATCTTAAAGACTTTTTCTCCTCCCTAGCAAAACCCCTATACAGCAGAGTCCAGAATATCCAACAGTCTCTTGAATAGTGATAGAGATGTAGCCGTGTTAGTCTGGGGTAGCTGACGCAAAATGCAGGACAATGTAGCACTTTAAAGACTAACAAGATGGTTTATTAGGTGATGAGCTTTCGTGGGCCAGACCCACTTCCTCAGATCAAATAATGGAAGAAAACAGTCACAACCATATATACCAAAGGATACAATTTTAAAAAAATGAACACATATGAAAAGGACAAATCACATTACAGAACAGAAGGGGGATGTGGGGGGGGGGGAAGGAAGGTGAATGCCAGTGAGTTAATGATATTAGAGGTGGGGAAGGGGAAATGTCTGTGAGTTAATAGTATTAGAGGTGATAATTGGTCTCTCTTGGTCCCTCACAAGGCTAAGGGGAAAGGAAGACCCTGGCTGCAGACTTGAAACCCTGCTGGCTGGGCTCCTTGAACAGAAGAGCCAGGACTGTGGTGAAAATCCTGGGCGCGTATGGGCTCCCTGGTGTTTTGGCACCGTGAATCAGTTAAAACACTCCACACCCTGGCTCCTCAGCTCTTCACCCACAGACTTACCCAGGCAGCCCTTTACTGAAACCCCCTGTATCTGGAGTCACTGCTGCTTTAGAAGTTTTAGATAAGTGCGTCAGATATTCTAGTTTGCAGTCTCAGACCGGTAGACCTGATAGTCTGTATCTGAAAAACAATGAGGAGTCTAAGTTGCCACAGGACGACTCCTTGTTTTTCCTAGTTTGCAGTGTAACCACAGGGACCACTGAAGATTTGATTCCACGAAACAGCCATTGGCATAAGGGCCATGCAACTTTCATTAGCTCTCAAGGGTATGGCCTTGGGGAAAGAACAGCCCCACATGGCTTTTAAGCATCTCTGATTTAGAACAGCATATAATTAAGATGCAGATATCTCTGCAGAATTTTAGCAAAAAGAGTAAGTGGGACAGGAACCCCAAATCTAGAATGCATATATTTGTTGGCACTAGAAGTAGAGACATTAGAGACAGTAGAACCAACCCTTTATCCTTTTTTTTTAATTTATTGTAACAAAGACCAGTTTATATGGTCTTTAAAAGTGGCAGCAGTATTCATCTACAGCACTGTTTCAAATTACCAAAACATCACGTACAGCCCACCCCTCTAGATACTTGCTTTAAACAGTTCCTTCTGAGATGATCCACAGAAAAAATGTCTAATATTAAGATTTTCTATCACCAGCAAGTTCTGAAACCCAGCACTCCACTCCAGTTCAATGGCTTTTTCAGTGGAATGAGGCATTCTTGTGTCACTGTCCAGATCCATCAGGCCAGCCACAGATGATGTAAAGCATCCTTACAACCAGAGGGGTGAGGGCCACTTTCAAATGATGTCTCACATTTTCCAGAATGCTGTAGGGAAACGTTGCATGAAGACTCTGCCCTCTCAATGGGTTGTCTGCCCACTAATCTTGTGTGTCTGCTTATAATGTAAAAGCTGATGTATAGAATCAAGCTCAGCTGCAGGATAATTCATTGCTTGTAGCAATTAGTGTTTCGCTTTCCAGAAGGAGGGACTTTTGTGGAGGTGAAAGAGGGGGGATTTTTGCACTAACAAAAGGCACAGGTTTGATAACCCTGGAGACCAAAGTTTATTCTGACAACAGAACAGACATCAGATGGTACCTTCCCTGTTGAATTAGGCTTTGGGTGTGGGGAAAAGAAGACAAGACAAATCTAGGGACACTTCTCTGCCACACAAGCCTCGGAAAACAGTTTAGAACTTCCAGAAATAGTTTTGGTCAAATCACTTATCTAGGTTGAGACTGTTCATTCCCTTCTCACTAACACGGGATTTATGCCATGCCAGCTCCATGGACGGACTTTTCCTCATTTACATCAATGGAAGTGAAAGCAGAGCAGGCCTGGGTTTTTTTTGTTTGGTTGGTTTTTTTCCCTAATTTTAAAACTTCAAAGGCTTCTGTGAAAACTGAGCTAGTTGTGAGACCTGGTTAAAATATGATGGAAGTCTTAGTAACAGTCTCAAGTTTGGTGATTTTTCATTTTAACACTGCACTGAAGTAAATCAGTTCCTGAGTTCTACCTCATATACTTGCTGTTTTCCAGCCAATCCTCAGAAGAGTTGCACACCATACACAAGAAAATGCTTCTCCTATTCAGACAGCTCTAAAGGTTCAATGGCCCACTTCTAATCTTACCTATTCTTGTGAAAAGGAAGAGTAACTCTACTAAAGCTAATAAAATTACCCCAGTGTAAAAGCAAAATCAAGTCCCTAGGGGCATATCTACACAGCAGGGCTAAAGCCTAAATAAGATACACAACTTCAACACCACCAATCGCATGGCTTAAGTCAAAACAGCTTATTTCGGCATTTGGAGCTGTCTACACAGCAGGAAGTCCGAGGAAGAGTACTCTTCTTCTAACTTCCCTTACTCCTTGTAAAATGAGGGTTAAAGGAGTTGGAAGAAGTTTTCCTGCTCAAAATTATTTTGATATTATGTCAAAATAATTGCTTGTAGTAGAGGCGTGGACTGTTATTTTGGAATAATATCAGTTATTCTGAAATCACACTGCTGTGTAGATGTACTCTAAAAGATCAGTTTGTGCATCAGCACTGTCCTCACTATCATAAAGAAAGGGATATGCAAGTGAAGGATCTTGGAGTCATTGTAGACAGTTCTCTGAAAACATCCACTCAGTGTGCAGCGTCAGTCAAAAAAGCAAACAGAATGTCAGGAATCATTAAAAAGCGGATAGAGAATAAAGAACTGAAAGGGACCTTGAAGGTCATCAAGTCCAGTCCCCTGCCATCACAGCAGGACCAAGTACCATCTCTGACAATTTTTGCCCCAAATGGCCTCTGCAAGGTTTGAACTCACAACCCTGGGTTTAGCAGGCCAATACTCAAACCACTGAGCTATCCCTCCTCCCCTTACTAAGAAATATCTTATTGCTTCTGTATAATCCATGGTACGTCCACATCTTAAATACTGCACACAGTGTACTGCCTCATCTCAAAAAAGGTATCTTAGCATATGAAAAAGTTCAGAAAATGAAAATTATTAGGGGTTTCAAATGGCTGCCATTTGAAGAGAGAGTAAAAAGATTGGGAATTCTCAGCGAGGAAAAGAGATGACTAAGGGGGTAAATGATAGAGGTCTATAAAATCATGACTAGTATGGAGAAAGTGAATAAGGAAAAGTTATGTAATGGGAAGAAGTAAATAAGAACTAGGGGTCACCAAATGAAATTAATAGGTTTAAAACAAAAACAAACAAAAAAAGGAAGTATTTCTTCATGCAGCACAGAATCAACCTGTGGAACTCCTTGCCAGAGGATATTGAGAAGACCAGGACTTTAACAGGGCTCAAAAAAGAACTAGATAAACTCACAGAGATTAGGTCCATCAAAGCTTACTAACCAGGATGAGTAAGAATAGTGCCCCTACCCTCTGTTTGTCAGAGGCTGGCAACAGGGATCACTTGGTGACTAACTGTTCCGGTTCATTCCTCTCCTCTTGAATGGCTTTTCTGAGTAGGGTGTTAAAAGATTGTCTTTACACCAGAGGCCTGGTGCCCCACCTACCTACTCACAGCCATGCAAGACACCTCATGTTCTATGAAATTTTGTGTTCTCTAGCAAAGGCTAGCTTTTTGTGTGCTTTTACCCTAGACTACAGAGTTCACAGAGGTCTCCTGCATTTCTCATATTGGAGGTGCTGACCCAAAGGGGAGGGGCAGAGGATCACAGGTTATTTGGGCGGGGGGTCATGGTATTGCCCCCTTACTTCAGTTGCCCAGCTCTGAAGGCAATGCAGGAGAGTAATGGTTATACTGTTGGCCAGGTGCCCAGCTCTGAAGGCAGCACCTTGCCAGCAGCACTGCAGAATTAAGGGTGATAATACCATATCCATGTCCCCCTGATTCTGTACTGCTGTTTTCAGAAATGGGTGGCCAGAGAATGGAGGCTGATGACTAAAAGCCCAGCTCTGCAGGCAGCAGCATAGAAATAAACGTGGTGGCAATACTGTGCCAGGCCATTCTTACTTCTGCGCTGCTACTGGTGGTAGCTCTGCCTTCAGCGCTGGATTCCTGGCCAGCAGCTATCACTCTCCTGCTGTTCAGCTCTGAAGGCAGAGCTGCCACCAGCAGCAGCGCAGAAGTAAGGGTAGCAAAACCACAACCCCAAAACAATAACCTTGTGACCCCCATACAAGTCCTTTTTGGGTCAGAGCCCCTACAATTATACCACAATGAAACTTCAGAGGTAAATATCTGAAATCATGAAACATACCATTTTTAAAACCCCAGGACCATGAAATTGGCCAAAATGGACTGTGAATTTGGTAAGGCCCCAAATGTACGGTGTCTTATCTGCATCACTGACTACAGAGTCATTCTGCACAATAGTCACAATGGGACTTTGAGCAAGACACATCCAAGCTGAAGAGACCTCTTCCACAGCCTGCAGATATGTGACATGTAATTACATGATCTAACCTGTTATATTCTACTGGAGTTTACTTCTCTCAGAAGCCATCTTGGCAATACCATATTTTGAGTGTGCAGTTTGATACAAAAAATATTCTACTGGTGTAGACTGGCACAATATTCTCACTCCCAGTACATCCCAGTATATGTTGTGCAACCCAACAAAGATTCATTCATCATCTGCACCTTCTTTCATTTGGAAATTCATTCAAAGTAACCAGGTGTATAGCTTTTCTGGCTGTTTCAGCATTATTGCTGGCAACTGTCTTTAGGCTGATTCGCTTTCAGAACAGCTAAGTTCGTTTTAAAATGCCCTTATTTTCTATGAGCTTTGGGATGCACTTTCTCTGGTTGCCTTGCTTCACCATAATTAACTTGTCAACACGCTCACACTCAGGATACAGTTTAGCAGTGAGGTTAGAGGCTAGCAATCCTATTCCATAGTTACACAAAGACATCACATTGTCTTCCAGCACTTTACTACTCAGTCCCGGTTCTTGACATTAATTCTGAACACACAGGTTTATCCACAAATCAACAAGTGGTGCACATATAAGAAAAGATTAAAAGAATGAACAGGAAGCTATTTCGCTATATATACATACCAATGTAAAGCAGCACAACACTAATAGTGTGAACAGTTATACCTGTATAAGTGTTTATATCAGGTTAGCATATTTTCATGCTGAAGCAGAATAAGCTACTACACTAATATACCATATCTGAAGGTGAGAGCCTTTCCAGCATAGCTCTATCAGCTTAACTATACTGGTACAATGGTCAAAAAAATTCACTCTCCCAACCAATACAATTGCAGAGCTGCTATTTTACTGTGGACAGCCCTAAGCATTTGACAGCTTACACTCACAAGCAAACAGGAGTAATATTAATTTTTAATAAAGCTGTCAATTAGCCACCATTGACTTACACGATGATGCAAAAAATTGAGATTAATAGCACTGTTAAATTGATTTTTTGAAATTTTGAATGTTTTTCTACATTTTCAAATATATTGATTTCAATAACACCACAAAGTGTACAGGGCTCACTTTATACTTAATTTTGATTATAAATATTTGCATTATAAAAGTGATAAAAGTTTTTCAATTCACCTCATACAAGGACTGCAGTGCAATCTCTTCATCAGTGAAGTTGAGTTTACAAATTTTAAATTTTTTTTGGTTACATAGCTGCGCTCAAAAACAATACCATGTAAAAGCTTAGCGCCTACAAGTCTACTCATTCCTACTTCTTTGTTTAGCTAATCAAGTTTGTTTATATTTATGGGAGATAGTGCTGCCTGCTTCTTATTTACAATGTCACCTGAAAGTGAGAACAGGTGTTTGCATGGCACTCTGCATGCAATATATATGCTAAACATTTGCTTGCCCCTTCATGCTTCAGCCATCATCCCAGAGGACATGCTTCCATGCTGATGCTCATTAAAAAAATAATTAAATTTGTAACCAAAGTTCTTGGGGGGGGGGGGGGAATTGTATGTTTCCTCTTCAGTTTTACCGGCATTCTGCCATATATTCGTGTGATAGCAATCTCGAATGATGACCCAGTACACACTCTTTTTACGAACGTTTTCACAGCAGTGTTGACAAAACGCAAAGAAGGTACCAATGTGAGTTTTCTAAAAATAGCTATACCACTCATCTCAGTTTAAGAATTTGAAGTGCCATCCAGTCTTAAAAGAGCAACAATGATGCAGAAACTACAGAACCCAAACAACCAAAAAAGAAAAGTAACCTTCTGCTGGTGGCATCTGACTCAGATGATAAAAATGGTCCATTCTGCTTTGAATTATTAATGAGCAGAACCCATCATCAGCATAGATGTGTGTCCTTTTGTAATGGTGATTGAAGCATGAAGAAACATATGACTCTTTAGCATATCTGGCACTTAAGTATCTTGCAACAGCCACTACAACAGTGCCATGCAAACACCAATTCTCACTTTTAGAGGACATTGTAAACAAGTGGGCAGCATTATCTATGGCAAATTGTAACCAAATTTGTTTGAGCAATTGGCTGAAAAAGAAGTAGGACTGAGTGGACCTACAGGCTATAAAGTTTTACACTGTTTTATTATTGAATGCAGGGTTTTTTACATAATGCTACATTTGTAAATTCAGTGTTCACGATAAAGTGATTACACTACAGTACTTGTATTAGTGAATTGAAAAAACACTATTTCTTTTGTTTTCTACAGTGCAAATTTGTGTCATCAAAATTTAAAGTAAGCATTGTACACGTATTTTGTGCAATAAAAATGTAGAAATATTCAAAAATTTAAATAAATTATATTCTACTGTTTTATGAAGAGATCATAATTAATGGCTTGGTAGACCTAATTCTTAAATGTTACATGACACTGAACTAATTCTTGGAGTAAATCAATCTAATTGAGCTTTGTAATGTAGCTGAGTTGCAGAAAAACTTACATTTGTTATGAAAACAATTTCCCAGAGGAAAAAAGCGTATAATCCTCAGGTATCCACAAAACATTTACCTTCAAAGTTTTGCTCAAAATTAAGAACACGCGTTTGTAAGGTCCGCTCACAATTAGAGAGAGTCAAGCTTTTTCCCCATCAACGGTCCGATCCTACTACAGTATCTATTCCTTCTTAGTGAAGACACGTGCATACAGAGAGCCCAGCCTTACTACCATGCTATCTTAACAACATTTGAGATCATCACTGCCTCACAAGAGGTGAACTATACCCCAAAGCAGAATGCCAGCACACAGCCTACATAACAGTTCAACCCTTGCACTTACTCATTGCCCAGAAGCAAATTTTACCACATGGGCCCAGTCCTGCTCTCAGTGAAGTAAACAGACACCTTGAATGACTTCAATGAGTCCAACATTTGGCCCTAAAAACCGGAGATCTCTGAAACACAGACTTCTTTTCGCCAAGCCAAAGAGTCATGGTATGCAACAACACAACGAGGCCCATTGCAACCCCAGCTCGCTCTCAAAGCGCTGCTTTGCAGAGGACTATGCCTCATGCCCGTCTCAGCCCAGCAGCACTGTCCTCGTTTTGTTCTTTGCAGGGGGAGCGGTAAGGGACTGGCCGGCGCGCCGCAGCGTTAGCCCAGCAGGGCGATGGCATCCGTGCCCCAAGCCCCTCGGCCAAACCAGCGCTGGAGGCGCTCAGCGGGCACCGGGGGAGGGTCCGGGCGCAGCAGCTACCGCGGCACCGCGGAGTTCGCCCCGAGTTACGCCGCGATCAGCCCCCTCAGGGGCCGGCTCCGCTCCGCTGCACCGCGGGGGGGGGGGCAGTAAGTCAGCACGACGGGGGGGGGGGCCCGGCCGGTGACAGGCGGGGGGGGCCCGGCCGGTGACAGGCGGGGGGGGCCCGGCCGGTGACAGGCGGGGGGGCGCCCGGCCGGTGACAGGCGGGGGGGCGAGGGGGCGCCCGGCCGGTGACAGGCGGGGGGGGGGGTGGGGGGGCCGGTGACAGGCGGGGGGGGGCCCGGGCGGTGACAGGCGGGGGGGGCGGGGGGGGCCGGTGACAGGCGGGGGGGGGCCCGGGCGATGACAGGCGGGGGGGGCGGGGGGGCCCGGCCGGTGACAGGCGGGGGAGGGGCCGGTGACAGGCGGGGGGGGCCCGGGCGGTGACAGGCGGGGGGGGCGGGGGGCGCCCGGCCGGTGACAGGCGGGGGGGGGCCCGGGCGGTGACAGGCGGGGGGGGCCCGGCCGGTGGCTGGCGGGGGGGGCGGGGGGGCCCGGCCGGTGACAGGCGGGGGGGGGCCCGGGCGGTGACAGGCGGGGGGGGCCCGGCCGGTGGCTGGCGGGGGGGGCGGGGGGGCCCGGCCGGTGACAGGCGGGGGGGGCCCGGCCGGTGGCTGGCGGGGCCCGGCCGGTGGCTGGCGGGGGGGGCGGGGGGGCCCGGCCGGTGACAGGCGGGGGGGGCGGGGGGGCCCGGCCGGTGACAGGCGGGGGGGCGGGGGGGCCGGTGACAGGCGGGGGGGCGGGGGGGCCGGTGACAGGCGGGGGGGGGGCCCGGCCGGTGACAGGCGGGGGGGCGGGGGGGCCCGGCCGGTGACAGGCGGGGGGGGCGGGGGGGCCGGTGACAGGCGGGGGGGGGCCCGGCCGGTGACAGGCGGGGGGGGGGGCGGCGCTTACACTGGAAGGCTCCCGGGATCCCCACCATGGCCCGGCCGGGCCGCGCTTTGTTCCGGCGGGGCGGGCCGCGCGCCAGACACCGGCACGGGACGGCAGACGGGCGGCTACTGCCAGCGCCGCGCCAGCCAGGCCCCGCCCCGCCGAGATGGCCCCGCCCCCCGCGGGGCGCTTACGTCAGCGCGCTCGGGCTCAACCCGGCGACTGTCCCGCCTTCGCCAGCCCTGATTGGCCGACGGAGGAAGCCGGCGGCTGTGAGTGGCGTGAGCAGAGGGGAGGGCGCGGCCTAGAAGCGTGGGGGCGGGGCTGGGGCGGGGTTGGGATTTGAGTGGCAGCCTTTGACTCATGGGGGTAGCTGGGGTCCAGCTCGTGCAGGCCCTGCCCCTGCAGCAGTAGCCCCCTGCAATGTGCCCCCTTCCTGTGGGGGGCCAGGGAAAGCAGATTCTCTGCAGCACTGGGGTCCCTGGCTCCCCCGTCCCCAGGGCTGCTGGGCCCCGAGCGTCCCGAGGGCACAGGGCTGCAGTTGTGGTTTTAAAACAAACCAAAAAAAAGCTCTTTTGCTAATGGAAAAGAAGTTCCTTCTGCCCCTTCCGCGACGCACTTCCCTGGCCTCACACGGCCCACCCCAACTCTCGCCCCTTAAAAGTTCATCCCGTACACAAGCCAGGCCTGGGGAGTTTCATCTCGGGAGGTGAATGTATCCGAAAGCCACGAATAGTGTAAAATGGGGACTTAGGCTGCAAAGACTTGGGAGCAGGGATGTGAACGGTTAACCTGTTAACCTGTAAGCCTTGCTCTTAATGGGTGAGCCTTACCAGCTCCGGTGAGGCCGGAGCCACGGGCAGGGGCAGGATTAGGGCCAAGGGCAGGGAGCTGCTTCAGCACTGCAGGGCCCACTGCGGTCAGGGGCTAGTCCGACCGGACTGCTGGAGCAGCCCCTATCTGTGGCAGGCCTGGCCCAGGCAGCGCATCACAGCCACAGGCTGCTCTGACCAGCTGGCCAGAGCAGCTCCTATATGTGGCTGGCCTGGCCCAGCCCCCCTCACCTCCACCACAGTCAGGGGCTGCTCCAACCCGTGGTCCACAGCAGCCCTTGATCACGGCAGGAAGGGAGGAGGCATGCTCCAGCCCATCCATAGCAGGCAGGGGGCTACTCTCCACCCCTCCTCCCTTCTCCCCCGTCCTACCCCGTTTAATTAGTTAATCCAGGAGTTCCCAGTTTGTGGTCTGCAGGCCCCTAGTGGTCCACGATGGTACTGCAGGGGTCCCACGGAAAGTTTCAAAATAAGAATTGGGCCCACCATGGTGGGGCCCGATCCTTATTTTCCTTTTCTTTCTTTACTTTTATTTTCTCTTTTTTTTTCTCCCCCAGAGGGGTGGGTCCATGAAATTTTAATGGAATGGAAAAGCATTGGTATGCTCAAAAAAGTTGGGAACCACAAAATGTTTAACCAATTAAACAGGATTTTACATCCTTACTTGAGAACCTTAACTCTGAGTTCTGCTGGGCCTCCAGCTATAACAACTAGATAACCTTCTAGAAATAATTTTAAATTGTGCATAGAGTTAATCTATCTAAAATCAAATACCAAGGTCTTTTGGGGCAGGACTGTAACATCACTAACACGGCTATTTCTCTGTTACTTCACTACCTAGAATTGTTGGGTGCATCTAGACTGGCAAGATGTCTAGGAGAAAAACTTGCCAGCTGTCTACACTGGCCACTTGAATTTGCACAAGAGCACTGACTTTGTAATGAACAAAATCAGGGCTTCTTGAGCAAATACTTTCACTCTCCCACTCAGGGATAAGCCCTCTTGCGCAAGAATACTTGTGCAATAGGGCCAGTGTAGACAGGCACCTTAATTTTTCGCACAAGAAAGCCCGATGGCTGAAATGGCCATCGGAGTTTTCTTGCGCAAAAGCATGTCTAGATTGGCACAGATGCTTTTGCGCTAAAGCACTTTTTGCGCAAAAGCATCCTTGCCCATCTAGACGCTCTTTTGCAGCAATACTTTTAACGGAAAACGTTTTCCGTTAAAAGTATTTCCACAAAATCATGACAGTCTAGACGTAGCCACAGTGTGTAAACACAGTGGAGCCCCAATCCCTACTCACTGGATGATGCAATAATCAGTGCAACATTAAGGAGCTGTGGTTAAAATGTAAAAAGGAAAATGCGTAGTTAAGATTCCATTTGTAACAAAGTTTAATTCTACTTTGCAAAGTGACCATAAAAATGCCATGATATGGTTCCATTTGTGGTTATTGTATCAGTAATTTCAAATGAACTGCCAGCAGTTACATGCATCTTTATTTCTCATGCATTACAATGCAGAAATGAAATTCTGCCCCCAGTTATAGCTACATAATCCTGTTGCTTTCCATTTATCTTCAGTTACTCCTGTTCTGCTCTTATGCCCAGGTACAATTTCAGTGGAGGCTGAGGGACTGAAATTGGTATTGTGATTGGATTGTGGTTGTTAATTCTGTTCAGATGACACAAGGGGGAATTGAGTCTTGTTCACTTTTTTCCAGTACCTGTTTTAACTCCACAGTGTTAACAGTAGCAAAATGCAGGAGGAGAGGACTGTGGTTACGCAGAGTAGATCTGTTGTGTAAATCATGTTTTAGTTTATCATTTTTTAAAGCAAAATGGCACATGGCATCAGTGTTCCTGTAAGATGAGTGCTTGGGCAGCCACCCAGGAGAAATTCAACTTCTTTCTACTTGTGGTATACATCTACACATGCCTTTGTGCACATAACAAAATTTATTCCACACGTGGATGGAAAAAATAGAGGGAACATTGCATGGCCGTTTTATTCATTATTTGTATTACCATAACAAATGGTCAGAATGGTCCTAATAATGGGCCAGCACTCCACAGTATATATTTTATCTTTGGCATTTGGTTGGTTGTTTTATTAATTTGGATAGGTAATATTGAAGTTTACTTTTAAACATTTTTATTTTTTATCTATTTCAATTTTCACAGTTACAGGAAATTATGGGGCGGCGACAATTATCTAATGACAACGGACATTGAGAGTCAAAAGTTAAAGCTCTATAAAGTGTTAAAACACAAATTGTCAAAATATACAAAGTAAATATCCTTGCATCAGCAAATCAGACCCATTTTTACAATGCATTCACTAGACCATTTGTAACAAGTTTAATTCGAAAATTGGATTTTAACTCTAATAATGTAAATTTGGATTATAATCAATTGAACTATTATTTTGTGAGGTTTTTGCAAGCAGTGAAATTGATATTTACTGACATTTACTAATAAAAGATAAATCCTTGCAAGCCTAGATATATTTAACGTTTTCTGCTCCACTTTGTCTCATTAAACACATATATGAACATACTGTAAAATATGCATGTTGGGAAACACAGATGAGCTTTCTATTACTAGTGCTCATAGTAAAGGCCTCAGGCTAGCTTTTGACCTTGAGTCACTTTTCCTTTACCTCTGTAGCAGCTGATTACTTCAAGACAAGCAGCTTTTGCTCTAGCTTCCTTTGGAATCTCATGGATCTCTTGACCTGTGGTATGAATCTTCACAAAGAGCCTAGAATGGAGCTTTTCAGATTCCCGCTCCAGTTCTTCTTTCGTGTCGAGAGCTGTTTCTTAGCAGTCTCATTCTCTTTTAAGTGATTTTTCTTTCATTTTCCATTATCTTTGGTAAACATCAATTCTGCCTCTTTGGATGCAATTGATTCATGTTCTTTCTTCCCACTTACTTTGTTCTGCCTTTGGATTAGATTTATGCTGCCAAGATTTGTTATTTCCACCGGCCATCAGGTCTGAGCCTTTATGATAGCAGCATCCGTATGGTTGGCAATATTTCTGATATTTTCTTGCCTATTCTTTTTCACACTGCCATAAAGTTTTCCCTGAGGCCTTTTTACGTAGAATTTAATATTTACATTTTTGTTGTTGCATTATCATCTGCTCCTCACCATTCTGGTATGCCTGTATTAATCTTTTCACCTCCTCCCTCCTCAAGAGAGTTGCCCCCCTTATAAATGTATTACAGCTCCTGGAAATGGACTAAATGCTTTACACAACGTATAGGTATGGACATGGTCTGTGCCTTGAAGACTTTCCTATCTCATTTTAGACATGGCACTGTGCATGGGAGTAGTAAGCAGAGTAAGAGCAGGACAAGAGAGAAGCAAGAGTTATGTAGGTATGTGCACAACTTAATGGTTCACAACAAGGAGTCCTGTGGTACCTTAAAGACTAATAGATTTATTGGGGCATAAGCTTTCGTGGGTAAAAACCACTTTGTCAGATGCATGGAGTAGCAATTACAGAGGTTCTTCATGAAGTTGATGGATTTCAGTGCCTTGCATGGCGACAAGATTCAGAGGGGTAGCCATGTTGGTCTGTGTCTGCAAAAACAAAGAAGAAATGTGACTCACAGTCAAAATCTAACCTGAGGTCTTTCCTACATAGTGACCTAGCACTAATAAGAGAAAGGTCACCCATGGTTCCCAACATGAAGTGGAAATCCATCAACTTCATGAAGAACTTCTGTAATTGCCACTCCAGTGCATCCAACGACGTCGTTTTTACCCAGGAAAACTGATGTCCAAATCTGTGAGTCACAAGACACAGGGCGGACTGGCGCTGGGGGGCAGCAACACTCGGCCCCCAGAACACCTAGAGTAGACCTTCTGGGGGCGGAGTGTGGGCGGGGCCAGGCTGGCGGTTTGGGAAGGGCAACGCCTCCCCCTGCCTAGGATACTGGATGTCCCTGGTCAGCCCTCTGCCATCAAAATCTGAAATGATGCCCCTGGAGACAGGACAAACATTTAGAGAGGATATAAACTCACATGAAAACCAACCAGCAGAGTGGGAAGGTAGAAGGACACTTACATGGATCTCACATGCCATAGTAACAGGGGGTTTTGAACTACCCTTTGAGGCATCCGGTACGTGCTACTGTCAGCCCTTGTCTACACCGGCCATTGATTTCTTGCGTCTGCAGTAGACGCACTAAATCGATCTCCGAGAGCATTCCCATTGATGCTTGTGCTCCATCCAGGTGAGACGAGTAGCCAGCGTTGACGGGAGAGCAGCCCCCACCAACCTTACTGCGTCCAAGAGACCACAGTGAGGCTGTGACCTTCACCGCTGCTGTTTGCGTAGCTGAGTAGGTCGATGGTGCAGGGAAGCGTAGACAAGGCCTTAGAGACAGGACGCCAGACAACTCAAACATTGATCAGCGTGGTAAAGAGCAGTCAGAGGCTGCCTGGAGGAAGGCTGTGGGCTTGCTCCCTGAGGGAGGGGAAGAATGAACCAACCCACCCACCGAAACCGTTTGGCCTTGCGGGCTCTGCCTGGGAAGGCTGGAGAAGGAAAAGCTTGAGGAAGTAGTCCGGGGCAAGAGCAGTGCGATCAATGGAGGCCCAGGCCGTAACTGCTCGCTGTAGGGCCCGCGGGGGAATGCAGAGCAGAGGTGGGTCTGGGTCCCCCTGCCTGCCACCGCAGAACGGAATTGCTGGAGCGGTGAACAGGAAGACGGCCTGAGTCACTGGAGGGGTGACTTGGGGACTCCCTGGTGCTGCTGGTACAGAGACTTTGAAAGGGCAGATCCCAGGGTGAGCTGGCGTGAAGAAGCTGCAGTGCGACTGTGAGCTGGAGGAGAGCTGCACTTCGGAAGAGCAGAGTGGGCGTGAACTGGGGGGAGCGACGCCCCAAAACTGCCAGAAGGAGACACCCACCCAGTGATGAGCAGAGCCCTGGGTGACGGCCTCTCTTGAGAAAAGAAACTAACTTCCACAGGGTAAGCGGGCGCTTGAGATTCCACAGAGCACAGCTCATCCCGGGAGAATTCTCTGGGAGAAAATCCAGGAAAGGACTTGAACGTTAGAGCGTCTGGAAAAAACGTATCTGGAATTCATTTCAAATGTGGCTTGGGGCGCAGTCTCCTAAAGGGCTCGGGCTAGTCACTATTTTCGCGCTGAGTCGCTGGCCTTTCTGAGAGAGGTGCCTTGTAGAGTCGCTGAGGAATTTTGTGGGGGAGAAACCCTGGTAAAATGTAAAAATCACTTTCTAACATACTAGACCCCCCCCGCCCTCCCGGCTTCCCACAACACCCGCTGGGGGACTGACTGATCGAACAGGGAGCACGAGGGGCGGAGGAGCATGGGAACCCGCACTCTGCTTTGCTGGGGTTGGACCCGCAGGCGCTCGTCACAGCAGACAGCTTTCAGTTGGGGCTGGCTCCGACGCCAGCGGCAGATGGATGCCCGGAGGAGAGGAGGCAGGACAGTCTGTTCTGCAGAAACAGTAGCACCCCACAACCATCACGTCAGCCTGCAGCCGTACAAACAGCTGATTGTCCGTGGTCTAGGCTCAATGGCTGGATCACCTGTAGGAAAGGCAGACAGCAGCGATGCTCCAGCCTCCAACAGCAGGGGAGAGGGCAAAAGGGGCAGCTGCCTCTGGACTTGGCAATCCAAAAGGGGCTGAGACTCCTGGCTCCCACGGCTATTTTAAATCGCCGCTGGAGCCCCAGGGAGCATGCTCTGAGCAGCATGAAGGGCTGGCTGGGAGAGGAGGGGGCGCAGCATGGCACACACGGGGCGGCGCTGAGAGCTGGCTGCCCCAACCCTGTGCTTACCCCCCCAGGCCCTGCCCCTTCTGGGTGCACAGAGCCGCCCCCCGCTGTGCCCAGGGGTCTGGTGAGGCAATACACCCCCCTGCGCTGCTCAGATAATTGAAAACATGGTCTGACTGCAACAGGCATGCTATTGAATGCAGGAGGCTCTTACCAGACGTGGCTGCAGCTAACTGCTCGGTTTCTGGAAAAACTTAAAAACAACAAATAGTCTAGTAGCACTTTAAAGACAAACAAACCCTGTAGATGGGATCATGAACTTTTGTGGGCACAACCCCCTTCTTCAGACGACCGGCCATCTGAGGAAGTGGGTTGCGCGCACGAACGCTCACGGTACCATCTACGGGGTTTGTTCGTCTCTAAGGGTGTGTCTACACTCCATGGCTCCATCGAGGGAGCCATGTAGATTTGTTTATTGGGCAAAGGCAAATGAAGCGGCGATTTAAATAATCGCCGCTTCATTTAAATTTACATGGCTGCCGCACTGAGCCGACAAACAGCTGATCAGCTGTTTGTCGGCTCAGCACCCTCGTCTGGACGCTCCACGGTCGACATCAAAGCCCTTTGTCGACTGCCCTGGTAAACCTCATCCCACGAGGAATAACGGGGTAGTCGACAAAGGGCTTTGATGTCGACAGCAGAGCGTCCAGACTAGCTGATCAGCTGTTTGTCAGCTCAGCGCGGCAGCCATTTACATTGAAATGAAGCGGCAATTATTTAAATCGCCTCTTCCTTTCCCTTTGCCTACAGCCCTCATCTACATGGCTCCGTCGATGGAGCCATGTAGTCTAGACACAGCCTAAAGTGCTACCAGACCCACTCTGCTCCCCCGCTGAAGCTTTTTAAAAGCAATGAATAGTCTAGCAGCACCTGAGAGACGAACAAACCATGGGATTATGAGCATTCGTGGGCCACTTCTTCAGATGACTGGAGTGAATAACGGTCCAGTTCCAAAATGAATAGGGGATGGGCAGGGGGAAGAAGGAAAAAGGGGGAAAGAAATGAACACTCTAATTGACTATTCCTTCCCCCCTTTTTCCTTCCTTCCTTCCTTCCTTCCTTCCTTCCTTCCTTCCTTCCTTCCTTCCAAGTTTGAGCGGTAACAGCCCTTTCGCCCCAGCACTTATGTGACATTTTGTGTCAACAGAGATCAGCTCCTCCCTTTCTGCCTCTTGGCTCTCTCAGGAGAGCGATCGTCCACCCAGGAACCCTCTTGCCTTGAGCGTTAGGGTTATGGATCCTTCTGTGTGACCCCATAATGAGCCAGGAGTGTCTTGCAGCTTGCCGGGCAGACTGAGGTACAGCAGGCAAGTGCAGTCGCTTGTATAACCATCGCCCACAGAGGTTAATTGCCATCTTAGCCCAGTCCAGTATAGGGAGCAGTTTTTATTTGCTGCGCTAAAAAACCCCTGACCTCTTTCTGTGCCTAGGAGTTTATGTTCCGTGTGCAACTGAGCAGCGTCCGTCCGTCTGTTTCCCTGTTGTGTTCTAGGAGCTGTCCTTCTGCTCAATAGATTTTAAATAGCTGCATGCACTGGGGAGATGTATGGGCACAGGGAAGAGTGGCCCTGTCTTCATTTGATCATTGCAAATGCAATTCTTGAACTATGCTTTGGGTGTAAAATGCAAGCTGTGTGGTGTGTGTGTGAACACTGGCTACAGCAAAAGCAGAGTACTCAGGTTAAAGTCTAGGACTCAGAGGTTAGGAAATGCCAGACTGAAGGCCGTTATTGCACTATTATGCTTCTTCTCATTGTTCCGTGGATGGCTCCAGGCCGCATTTCCACATGCCATTCAAAGCCAGCTCCGAAGACAATTATTAATGGCCTTGGCAGCAGCCTGCTGTGTGAGTACCAGCCTCAGGGCAGCCTGTTAGGAGCTAGAATCCAGCCCCCAGACTGGTTATGATGATTTCTATGCACTGATTTCACCCACCACTTATTAAGTGTGAACCCCTCAGGCACTGTGACAGCCTTAATATGGACTCACACCTGCCTTGCCACTTAGATAAGCCTGCCTGAGAGAGACGGCTCCTTACTCTGACTATTTACGCACTTCTCGGTGTAACTCAGGCCCAAAGTTCCAGTTACTTCTCCAGCCAAGCACATCTTAGATCTCAACCCAAAGACCACGCTTGTGGCCCGTCTACAGTACGATACGTACAGCTGTGTTAACAGGAAAGTTGTAGTATAAGGTGAAAGCAGGTAAATCTAAGAGATACCCAAGTGAGTTACAGTTCAAAAGGTAATAGAAGCTTTTATAATAAGCAAACTCTACAGGTCCTTAAGGGCTAGCCAGTGGGGAGGGGGGGGGGGGCTCTTGCACATGCCTAGAAAACCTAGCCCTCCAGGGTCAAAGCCACATAGAGATGTGGTTCCTTGTTAGGGGTAGTTATCCCCTCCTGCCATGGTTCTGTTATAGAGGCTTGCAACGCCAGTGCTCAACTACTCCCTTCCACGGTATAAGTGAGACTAACGCATGGCAGCAACTCACAAGCATTCAGTAAAATCTAAACACGGTCTCGCAATCCCAATGCTCAGGGGAGCCAGACTGGATTTGTCAGCTGAGACATGGGGATCTCGGCATGAGCTGCTCACACTTGTCTGCCAGCACCACAGTCCTCATGAGTTGTTTAGGGTCGAGTGCTTGCCAATCATTAATGGATGTATCTGCAGGACTCTCCTTTGAGGCAGCAGGGTGGCATTAGCCTTATGTACAGATGGGGACACTGAGGCACTGCAAGATTAAGGTCAAAAGAATCCACTAATTTTGGGCGCCTGATCTGAGAACCCTAGAACCAGAATTCCAAGTCCTTGGCATTAGACAGGAATGAATGGGTTCAGGGTGTGGCTTTCATGGACTCCAGTTGCAGCAGGGAGTGCTTAGTACTTCTGTAAATCGGGACCGCACGCACTCTGAAATCAAAGAAAACTAATTAGTGGCCACTTGGCAGATCGAATCTGGCCGGAGGTTTTAGGAAAATAAACTCACAACAGATTAAAACATCAATGAAAAGTTTCTGAAATTTCCGGAAGAGGAGCTTTCCCAGGCACGGTGGCCAGGGTGGGACTGGAAACGTGGCATGCGACCCTGCACTATCGCTTTCCCATGTGCCAGAGGGGCCAACTGGCCACGTAAAAAAATGAGTGGGCATTGGCCACCTCCCGGCAGTCAGCTGCTCCCTCTCGGCAGCGCCTCCTGCCTTCCAGATGGACTCCTCCACCACCCACCATGATTAGCTGTTCCCAGGATGCAGGAGGCCTGGGGGAAGGGGCCTGGCATGGGAAGAGGCAGGGTGGAGGCAGGGCCTTGAGGCAAGGGGGCAGAGCTTGGGGTAGAACAGAAGGGGTGTTGAGCACCCCCAAAGCCTGGAAGAAGCCAGTGCCTGTGCCATGTGCTATGTGCGACCCCTGCCCTATGGCTTCCCCCTACAGCGTGGGCAACATCAGCTCTGCCACTTCCCACCCAACGTCCGGTGGTGCTACAGCCCCCGCACGGCGCATCCGTTTCAGCTTCCCTGCGCAATGTGCACCACCACGGCAGCAAACCCTCCCCCAGCACGGCTGTCTACCCCCCAGGCAGCCAGCGACACAGCAAGGGCTTTGTGACAAGGGGCCTGTCTTCCTGCACAGCACGACAGCCGTGCCACACGTTAGTGAAGCTGCCCTGGCGTGGGCGGGACAGCCGAGGGGCGGGAGCGGGGGCCACAGGAGACGCTCTCTCTCCACGCTGCACCAGGAGGGAAGGTCAGTGCATGTGGATTTCTCAGCCCCCGAAGAACGGGACACCCAAGCAATTCTGCCGTGCAGGGCTAAGCGAAGGAAGCGCCTGCACTTGGCCAGGCTATGACCGGGAGGGCAAAGGGAAAAATCTACCCAGAGTCCGGACTCCTCACTGAGTGTGCACGTTTCTTTCGCTGCCCTTCCCTGGGGTGAAGAAACTTTTGTAACCAGATGGGAAAGTGGAGAAGCCCTTTGGTGCTCCTGGATTGCAGGATGGCTGAGCTGAGCAACAGCAAAGGGGCTGGAAGGAAAGCACCATGGAACAGTGCTTGCAACGAACAGCTGTTTTACTCTTCGCGTTCCCATGAACGTCAGTTTCAGCGCTTGCTGGAGAGGCTCCTGACTGATGCATCCACACTTCAATCCCTTGTGCGTCAGTTGCTTTCTGACAGGAAAAAGTAAACAGCAACTAGGGCTCACCAACTGAAAATGAATAGGTGGCAGGTTTAAAACAAACAAAAGGAAGTTTTTTGTTCACGCAGTGCTCAGTCAACCTGTGGAACTCCTTGCCAGAGGAGGTTGTGATGACCAGGATTTTAACAGGATTCTAAAAAGACATAGATAGAGTCATGGAGGTTAGGTCCATCAACTGAGGCGAGAGCTTCTCGCCAGCCCCGTACCGCGCATGTGCCAGACCGGCACTGCACATGTGCACAGCGCCAGTGAATGGGGCGCACGGAGCGACCTGCTGAAATCTACTCGCCGCGGGAGAGTAGAAACAGCGGTTTGTTGAGCCCTGCTTATTAGCCATGATGGGTAGGGATGGTGTCCCCAGCCTCTGTTTGTCAGGGGCTGGGAATGGGCGACCGGGGAGGGATCACTGATGATTCCCTGTTCTGTTCACTCCCCCTGGGGCATCTAGCAACGGCCACTGTGGGCAGACAGGACACTGGGCTCAACGGACCTTTGGTCTGCCCAGTGTGGCCGTTCCTAAGTTCTTATGTTCCGAATACGGAGAAAAGGACGTGATGCTTGTGGAGGGGTTTCTGCTCCTCCAGTCCAAGGCTCTGTCTGGCCCTTGTCCCACAAGCCCCCGAGCGTGTCAGTGGGTGCAGAAACAAATGCTTGTTCCTCTAGAGTGAGGCCCCATGAGTGGAAGGAGCACCGGTAGGGTTACAGCAGAAACCAGCAAGGAGGAGGGCTGTCCCTGGGGTGCGGTGCCCAGCTGGAGAGGCCAGAAGAGAGGAGAGCTGATCCTCATCCCCGCAGAGACCTGCTGACCCCAGGCTGTCCCTCTTCCCCTTCTTTTTGTGAGTCCTGGCACGTGGCTCGCTGTGCTGGCGTCTCAGCCTGGCCTCCCTGCCTTCGCGTGGGTTTGGTGTGCGTGAGTGGGTCACACCGGCCACTGTGATGCCAACAGCCTCTGGGGCCACAGCGGATGGGGGGGTCACCAGTGATGGACTGCGAGGAATCTGCATTCGCGGTCACCCTGAAATGGTGTTTTACTTCTGGAGCGTGAAACGGAGGCGCTCAGGATGTCGTTTCCTCTCAGCCCCGCACGGGGCTAGGGGAGGAGCTGGGATTGGAGTACAGGTTCCTCTCCGTTAGCTGGCATCATGCCGGATGTGTTGGGCTGCTAGCCGCGTAGGAATGGCCCCAAGAAACAGCATTGGCCTGTCTGCTCCGGCATCTTCGGTCTGTCTCCTCTGACGTCCAAGGAAAGCCCCGTTGTGCTTTGATGCCGGGCGGAGAGTCACTTCCGGAGCCTGGCTGGTGAGCCGCCTAGACGCACGAGAGCCCTTCTCCTCGGGGTCTCAGTAAGTGTAGTCGTAGCTTATTAGACCCTTGGCCACTGAAATCTCTTTGCCTGGAGCTTGGCTCTGGCTGGATCTCAGGCAAGCTGGCTGAGGCTTTTTATTCCTGCTCTGGAGATTAGCTCCCATTGTTGCTGCTAGGCAGGAACACAAGCTGAGCCTCAGAGGTCAGGGGCAATAGCAAAGGCCAATGCCTCTGGGCTGTGCCTATGCGCAGAAGCCCCCCTCCTCCTCATGCCACCTGGCTAGCAGAGTGTCTCCAGCATGAACGTGGGCCCAACGGCGAGACACGGATCTGCACCGTGCCGACATCTGTGACAGCGCGGACACGCCGCCATGGAGAGGTGCAGCTCAGAGCGCTGCAGCAGATGAGTCCGCTGCTCCCCAAACCGGCCAGCGTTTCGGTTTCAGTGTGGCTCTAATCTGTCTCCGTGGTGAGCCTAACAGCCTGCCTGCCATCTGCCAGAGGCCCCGCACGCGGCTGTAAACACATTGGAGACGCACAGTCAGAGCATGTGACACGGCGAAAGGCGATGCCTTAACGCTATATGAGCCTTGCTGCACACACAGCATCCGGAAGCGAATATTTGCTTTTTAAAGTAAACGGATACTCGGGGCGTTGGAGGAGCTCCCTGCCTAGCAGATGCCACGCACGACAGCTCTGTGCCAGGGTCAATTTCCGGGATGGCCCCAGGGAGCGTACACTCCCGCCCCCCCAGCCTGGGGTGCAGAGCCAGGCTCTTTCTTTGCAAGCGGTTACGTTGGCAGCCAGCTCTGCGTGGCAGGTGGAGAGCAGTTCTAAGGTCTCAGCCAGAGAGCCCCATCACAGCGATAGCTGGGCCAGCAGGCCAAGGGGTACGACTTGAATCTTAACTGCTTCCGTGGGAAGGGAGACCAGGGAGACTCAGACTTGGAATGGAAAGGCCGTTGGGGGAGGTGCATTGGCCTGGAACTTAGGATACTTGGGTTCTATTCCTAGCTCAACTGCCCCGTGATCCAGGGCCAGTCACTGCCTTGCTCCCTGCCTCAGTTTCCCCATCAGTCAACGGGGGATAATGATACTGCCTCAGATCTACTGATGCCAAGTACTAGAGCCGTTATTAATAACTAGCCAATTAGCCCGTCATAAGACGGGTTTTTCAGGTCTCTCCTCCATGTCGGTCTTCTCTCCTGAGCCTCTGGTCTCTCTCTCTCCCCCTCCTACAGCCTCCCCCCCTCAGCTCTCCTCCGCCTTCTGCCTCTCTCTCCGTCTCTTTCTTTCTCTCCTCCCCCTCCTGCCTCTCACTTTCTCTCCACTCTCCTCTGTCTCCGTGGGGATGCCTGAGCGGGGCGGGCAGCACCCTGGGATCTGCACGCGCCCGGGTGAGTCTGGCTCCCTGCCAGCTGATTCCCTCTCCCCGCCCCCCCCGCCAGCCAGTTCCTCCTCCTGATTTCCCATGGCCAGCCTCGCTGCCCCCGACTCCCACCCCCGACCAGCTTTGCTTCCCGCCGGCCGCCCCTCCCCTGTTCTCCCCTGGCCAGCTACACTGCCTCTGACCCCTCCCATTCTGCTCCCCCCCCCAGCCAGCCCCACTCCTCTCCTGGCTGGTCCCTCCCCCCTCCCGCCCCCGATCAAGGGTGTCCGTTTTTTTTTACACCCTACCCCAGTGACGTACACAGTCAGGGGGCGGGGCCGTGTACATCACGGCCCCGCCTTCCTTTCCCTCCACCGTGGCACTCGGCTGAGTTCTGAGCCACTCAGCCGGGCCACCGCGCGGGAGCAAGCGGCTGTTTGGGCTCCCCCACGGTGGCCCGGCTGAGCGTGCAGCACTCCGCCGAGCACCACGGCAGGAGGGGAAGGGGGCAGGGCGGTGACATATACAGCCAGGGGGGCGGGGCTGTCTACGTCACCGCCCCGCCCCCTTTGCCTCCCACTGTGGCGCTCGGCTGAGTTCTGCGCTGCTCGGCTGGGCCGCCGCGGGGGAGCAAGAGGCCGTTTGGTCTCCCCCGCGGTGGCCCGGCCGAGCGGCGCAGAACTCAGCCAAGCACCCCGGTCGGAGGCAAGAGCGCCCCCCAGAGGCAAGACTGTAGCGCTCCAGCGTTACAGACTCACAGACATTGGTGCCCACCCGTGCTAGATTTCAATGCATGCGGGAGTGTTAGAGAACCCACGTTAACAGCCGAGTGGAAACGAGGCAGCGTGCCCTGAACATGTCATGTGAAAGCAGCTCTGTCTGGTGTGACCGCTGCTTTGGGTGAGGTGTTTGATGAAAGCCACTCCCCCGCGGGGAACAGGCTGGGGTACGCACAGCGAGGGGGGACATTGAGCGGCTCCCTGACAGACAGGCCGGAATGGATAAGGGAGCTGACGCCTGCAGAGACAGAGAGCACCACACTGGTGTCACCCATTGCCTCTGGCCATGGACGGGGCAGAGGAGCATCTGTCCTCCGGCACACAGGCCGGGGAAAACACTAGCCTGGACAGGCCCCTGGGTTCCCCGGAAGAACGGGCAGAGCGAACCCCTCTGCTGCCGCAGGGCAGGGTTGGAACTAGCAGGGATGCAGGGCAAGGGGCAGGACTCCGCTGATGGCTCAGGGGGCTCCAGCAGCAGTGCCTTGGTGGGGAGGGGCAGGCTGGCAGCACGGCTGGGCGGGGGAGAGGTGCTAATGGAAGAACCGAGCTGGAAACAGAAACGTAGGCGGGGGGAGGGCAGAGGATTCTGCTTGGGGCTGAGCTTCGAAAGCGGAAAGCAGCGTGGGCTCTGTCCCGGCGTCCCTGCGAATATCCCCTACCCCGTTCACCAGGGGACCTGGCTCGTCCCTGAAGCGCCAACCTGCCCAGGCCTGGAGGCAGCGTCCTGCCTGGTGCTCCAAGGTTCCCCTCGCTCCCGGCCAGGTGCCAGCCCTCCTCCACCTCCTGTTCATCCTTGGCTTGTGAGTGGCCTCCCGTGGCCTCTGCTCCTGCCCCTCGCCCTCACGGTGGCCTAGGACCCCTTAGCCCCACTGCCTTCCGCCCCTGTGCAACGGGCCAGCCCTTCCTGCTGCCCCGCTCCCTGCTTCGCCCCTCCTCCCACACCAGAACATTTCAGGGCCCTTCAGGCTTTCCTGCTGAGCTCCTGCCCGTGGGCCTGGCCCTGCTCATCCTGCCGCTGCGTCTCCTTCCCGCTCCCTGACCAGCCGGCACGGTGCCCCAGGGAGCCTGCCGCAGGAGAAGTGGGGCCGTACTCCTAAGCATCCCGCCCCCCAGAGTTCCAACCCAACCTCTGCAAGTGCCTCCCTTAGCTTTGACCCAGGCACAGAACAGCTCATCCTCCCTTCCCCCTTGGTAACAGGGCGGTAACGTTTCCTCTTCCTCGCCTGACACAGGCCTTAGTTCACCTTTGCAAGTGCCCTGAGGGCATACAGACCCGTGCATGCTAAGCATTAAGAGCAACATTCCTGCAGTATTACACCCTGGGCTGGGGGTAGGGGATGGGGTGTGAACACCGAAAATCCTTGCCACGTCTAGACTAAGTAATAGAATAGCAGATGCAACGCCAGCAGGGATTTGTAAAGAACAAATCACGTCAAACCCCTCTGACAGCTTTCTTTGGTAGGATAGCAAGCCTTGTGGATAAGGGAGAAGCTATAAACCTAGACTTTAGTGAGGCATTTGATACGGTCTCGCATGACCTTCGTATCAATAAACTAGGGAAATACAGCCTAGATGGGGCTACTATACGGTGGGTGCATAACTGGCTGGAGAACCATTCTCAGAGAGTAGTTATTAATGGTTCACAATCCTGCTGGAAGGGCATAAGTTCCACAGGGGTCTGTTCTGGGACTGGTTCTGTTCAATATCTTCATCAACAATTTGGAGAGGACGCTTATTAAGTTTGCAGATGATACCAAGCTGGGAGGGGTTGCAAGTGCTTTGGAGGATAGGTCAAAATTCAAAATGATCTGGACAAACTACAGAAATGGTCTGAGGTAAACAGGATGAAGATTAATATTAAGGACAAATGCAAAGTGCTCCACTTAGGAAGGAACAATCAGTTTCACACATACAGACTGGGCAGCGACTGTCTAGGAAGGAATCCTGCAGAAAGAGATCTAGGGGTCAGAGTGGACCACAGGAGTTAAACATGAGTCATTGTGACACTGTTGCAAAAAACGCAAACATGATTCTGGGCTGCATTAACAGGTGTGTTGTGAGCAAGACACAAGAAGTCATTCTTCCGCTCTACTCTGCGCTGATTAGATCTCAAATGGAGTGTTGTGTCCGGTTCTGGGCACCATATTTCAAGAAAGATGTGGAGAAATTGGAGAAGGTCCAGAGAAAAGCAACAAAAATGATTAAAAGTCTAGAGAACTTGAGGTATGAAGGAAAACTGAAGGAATTGGGCTTGTTTAGTTTAGAAAGGAGAAGACTGAGAGGGGACATGAGAGCAGTTTTCAGGTGTCTAAAAGGGTGTCACAGGGAGGAGGAGGAGAGAATCGTTCTCCTTGGCCTCTGAGGACAGGACAAGAAGCAAGGGGCTTAAATTGCAGCAAGGGAGGTTTAGGTTGGACATTAGGAAAAATGTCCTAACATTCAGGGTAGTCAAACACTGGAATAAAGTTGTGGAATCGCCATCTCTGGAGATACTTAAGAGCAGGTTGGACAGACATCTATCAGGGATGATCTAGACAGTGCTTGGTCCTGCCGTGAGGGCAGGGGACTGGACCCAATGACCTCTCAAGGTCCCTTCCAGTTCCAGTGCTCTATGACAGAAAACCCCTTCCGTTGCTGTAGCCAGTCCTAGGATTGGCTTACCTACATCTCTACCTCTCAGCAAAGTGGCTAGATCGACCTTCGTTCACAGTCTTGACCAGGCCTCAGACATGCTCCAAGCAGAGACCGCTGGCTGAAGACCAGGATATAATCAGCACTAGCACTTCCAGCATTGCCAGTAGCTAGGGAGCTGTGGTGGTAGAACAGCTGGAAACCGCAGGTAGAAAAAGGCGACTCACCCAGCCCTACAGAAGGACGCAATTCAAGACTCCTCCCCGTGTCTCCTTCTTTCTTTGAATTTTCTCGCCCTCTCTTCATGTTTCCTGACACATCCTGGCCTGGGCCGGGCTGGGCCTCCAGGCACAACCCAGCAGATTCTGGCATGTAACTGGCATTGTTCACCTCCGGGAGAGATGCCGAGGGCGCTTTTCCCTAAGTTAAAGAGAGAGAGGCTGGGAGGGAAGAACACGCGATTCAATGGAGCATCCAGCGCGGTGCAGTGGTCCCAGGAGCCTGCCTCTCTGTAGAATAACATCACTGGGTCATCCCAAGGGCCGGCACGACATGCTGCCTCCCCGTCGGTGCAGGGCGGCCACTAACCGGATAGGAGCCCTGCGCTCCGGCGCCCTCGGCCGCAGGCGCCACCTGCTCTCTCCGTCCGCCACGCAGCTGTCGGCTCAGAGTAAACATGACACCCCCTTGCTGAGGCCATTCCCTGCTAGGTGTGACCAGTAAACCCATTAGCCAAGCCCCAGTGCCAGGCAGGGCAGACCGGATGGCTCGCCGTAAAGCACCACATGGCAGCCTGGGGTGTTCACCCGGCCAGGCCAGCAGTGCCAAGAGACGACTGCCGAAGAGAGGAGCAGTACACGGCTCCTGTCCCTGGGAAGGAGCCAGGTGGGCGCAAGACTGTGTCCCTGTCTGTCCCAGCTCTCAAGCCAGCCAGTGAGCATAGGCCTCCCGCCACAGGACCCCACGGCCACTGGCCCCACATTGCAAGACCCCACGGCCGCCGGCCCCCCGCCGCAGGACCCCACGGCCACTGGCCCCACGTTGCAAGACCCCACGGCCACCTTCACCTGCCTGCTGGAGGCTTCGTTGTCAGGGCTAACTCGGTCGCTCTCCTTGCCAGTAAGCCCCATGCTGCCCTGTGAAACCGGCACAGCCCCAAGTCTCAAAGCCGCTGGCTCAGGCTCACGGGCCTTGGGCTATCCTAATGCAGTGAAGATGTTTGGGGGCAGGCTGGAGCCCACGTTCTGAGACGCCTCTCGTCTCCCACTGGCTACAGGCTCGGCCGCCAGCCGGCGCTCCCATGTCTACACTGCAGTTTTGAGTCTGAGTCTCACAAGCCCGTTGGCTTGTAGTGCAGCTGACAGGTGGGGAAACTGAGGCAGTGACGTGGAGAGATGCTCATACCTAGTGAGCAAATGGCAAAGCCAGGACGATAGCTTGGGGGTTCGGGGTCCCTGGCTGTCATTCTACCCCACAACTCACAAGGCAGGGGAATGCTGCCCTCTCCAATGCCAGCCATAGAGTTTCACCAGCATCAGAACAGGGTGGTGCCCTCAGCCTTTGGATTCAGTCACCCCACGCCCACCTGAAATGGGGAGGGGATGATCGACAGCAGCCTCACCCCAGCGCTGCAAACCTCGGTGCTGCCTGGGTGCCAGGTGCCTGCCCTAAAGCTTTCAGCATCCCCCCCATCCCCTGCGAGGCAGAGCAGGGCGAACATCTGCCAGGGATGAGAAACAAACAGCTGCCCCCAGACATCCTGCTCAGGCTGCAGCCAGTGACCCCACCTCTCCTGGACTCCTCACTCCGCTCCAGATTTGCCAGCCCAGCCACTAAGCGCCTGCAGCCCTCGCTGGGCTGAGCAAGGAGGCGCCGTCGCACTGGGACACGGACACCGCCACCCCCCACTTTTATGGAAATATGCAGATCCATATCAAACCGTAACTCAGACATGCTTCATGTAACACAGGTCACGTCCCCTGCCTAGCTCCATTCGGTGTGTGCACGGGTATCACTGTTGGATGGGGAGACAGAGGAAGTGTCAACCTGCTTCTTACTGCAGAATTCCATTCGGAGTGAGAGCCATTAGTGGTACTTAAGGGACTTGCTGGACAATGGCCTGTAAATGGCTTGTTTGTCCTGTAAGCCGGAAGCGTGGCTGGTTCTACAAAGACCGGTGACCATGCCACCTGGGGCTGGAATCCATCTTGAACTGAGTATTTTTCCATTGGGATGGAGGATTAAGCAAAGGATGCCCACCCTGGAGCAATTCTATTTAAGGAATAGAGAGCAGCCAAGGATCATCTTCAGCCTGGCTTTTGAAAACTTCCTCCCCACCTAAGAGGATACACAAGAGGCTGTTAGACCCAGGCCAGGCCAGCTCTGGACTAGGGTGAGAAACAAGCAGTAGTAGAGGGAGAAATGCATTTATCTCCGTGTACTAGACTTAGCTGGTCTTTTGTTCATTGTAGACTAGAAGATCTGCCTAGGACCTTAACTCTGTTTAGTTTCTCAGAAAATAAAAAGTGTCTTGGCTTCATTGAAATCACTGCTCGGGGGCGGGGCTGGGGGGAGGGGTTCAGGGCGCAGGCTGCCCCGAGGAGACACTGCCCCGCCCTCTCTTGCTGCAGCAGCTGGGGCCAGATGAGGTGCCTCTCCATGGCTGCTGCAGCTCCAGCGGGCACAGCCAGTGCATATCCCCCGGCTGGAGCGGTCCAGGTACTTTTGCCCCCGTGCTCCCCAGAGAGAGTGACGAAAGCAGCAAACTGGGCACCTTCCCCTTGCTCCCTGACAGAGGGGAACAGCCAGCAATGTTCCCATGCGTAAGGGGGGGGGGCTTCAACCCCTCCACCCTCCTGAAAGAGCTTCTGGAGGGGTGGATATCTTGGAGGGGGGCTTGCCCCCCCGGCAGCCTCTTTCACCTGCCTGGTAATTCCCTCTCATTTCTCTACAGGGTGATGAGCAGCAATCCCATTCCAGACACATCCCTTTTCCTGGCACAACCAAACCCCGCCCTTGCTTTAAGTTATCATCAGAGGAAGCTGTGCAGGCCTCACAATTGACATAACTGAGTGAATGTTGAAAGAGACTGAACCGATGGGCCAGAAAAATAGGATGAAGCTGGAATAGGCTTGCATCTCAACAACCTGAGGGGGTCTACACTACAGAGGGTTTAAAAAAAAATGCCTGTTTTTCCCAAAAAAACCCACCTTCACTTACATCCATGCTACAATCACATCCTTTGGAAAGAAAATCGAAAAAACAAAGGGGTTTTTCCGACATTGGTAATCCTCATTGTACGAGGAAGAAGCCTTTTGGAAAAAGGCATGTGTGGACGGGGGAGAGGGAGTTCTTTCGAAAGAAGAGGGAAGAGGAAAAAGCACAGGTGCCCTGGTGGCCACTCCGCCCATAGTAATCATGGCTTAAATGCCAGAAAGCGTCCATTCAGTGTGGACGCTATCTGTCGAAAAAGCAGATCACTTTTTCGATGTGCTTTGGCAGCGCGAACACTCTCTTTCGGAAGAAGTTTTATGGGAAGATCTCTTCCAGAAAAGCTTCTTCCGAAAGAAGCCTGCGGTCTAAACGTAGCCTGAGAAAAGAGATAAAATGGAGAAATGTGGAGTAGTGCTCTGTTTTGGCACAGCTAAATCAATGCTTAAGATTTGAAAACAAGAAGAAAATGTTATTGGAAACCAAATCAGCTATAGCCCTTTTTGGTTAAAACATAGGAAATGATAGGAGTTTATAGGGATGAAGAAAAAAATACACTTGATGGAATTCTCATTTTAAAATATTACTAAAAAAAATTCAATGGACAATTTTAACAATCCCTTTTAAAGAAATCCAAAATAAAAATTAACTTCATAGAAATAACACTTTTTGAAAAATACTGGCATTTAAATCAAACATGTACAGTCTCCTTTTATTTAAAAAAAATAAGGACTTGAACACCAGGTAAATTTGCTAGCACTTAATAAACCCCCTTCTGTGTATTATCAAGCACAGTATAAATCGTTGTTACCTTGGGGGGGGGGGGGGGGACAGCTGTCCCTCTCTCTCTCCCTCTCATGGATAAAGGGACAGACGTCTTTGAGCTCTCTTGGTGTAGCACTTTCACACAGAGTAAAAGGGACTAATTAGGGGTTGGCTGTGCTCCGGGGTACTGTCCAGTCCTTATAAACGAGCCCTCCCAGAGTGGAGAGGCATTTGGGTCGCTCTGTTGCGGGGGCTGGTTCCCCAGCTCTGCGCCTTGGCTGGGGGAGACCAGAACTTCTGGCCCAGCAGGACGGGATGGTGGGAAGCCCCAGAGAGCAGGTAGGTGGGCTCAGTGGTATGATCAGCACACCCCGGGGACACTCTCCAGGGGACCTCTGGGACCCAGCCCCTCACAATCACACCATCTATTTTCAAGGTAAGTCACTTGCCAGAGGCCCTCCACCCCAGAGCTGGGACCAGATCCCAGCTTAGCTGGATGCCATGGCTGTGCTCCAGCCACTAGACTGCACTGCCTGCTGGCCACAGGGCCTTGGCTCTCATGTCCGCACAGGTGACTCACAGGTGTTGTTTGACAGCACTCTGCAGCTGGCCTGCCACCTCCGCCGTGTGTCCCTGGACCCACGCCCGCCCTGGACTACACCAGCCAGCTGCTGTCATCTCACGTCGCCGGGGCGGGGCTGGCACCAGCAATGGGACCACAGGTGAGAAGTGGGTGCTGGGCCGGCTCCAGAGTCAACACACTGACTGGAGGGAGAGCCCTTTAGACAAACAGCCTGGCCCTTCCCAGCCACCTCCTGCCACCCGGCCCTGGGACCAGCGCGCACTTGGGGGCAGACAGGTTTAACCCATCCCCAGGTGTTCTGAGCCTGCCCTGTATCAAAGCAGCCAAGCCTCTAGCTGGGGCTTTCAGTGCACGTGGCGGCACCCGGGAAGGGAGCCCCCAGCTGACAGCTCCTATTGACCTCCCATTGTACTGGAGGGAGGGAGGAGGAAAGTGACCAGCACGACAACCTGGGTCCCCGGAGTCCGAGGCATTTGCTTTGGTCCCTGTCAGAGGGTGGGTATGCCCAGCCCCCTTGGGGGGGAGGGACCCTAGGCCTCACAACCGCCCCAAAAGTTCTTTACCCCACGTGCATCTCAGTCCCTTTGGCTCATGGCCAATCGCTACTCACCCCCGTCCACTAGGGTAGCTCGGCCTAGCAGCCACAGACAGTAAAACACCCCCTCTTGACGGGCAGTGAGGCCTAGTAGCCAGAGTCAGTATCATAGCTGTAGGAGTGGGGTAGGGGAACCCAGGCCCACCCTCTTTACCAGGTCTGAGCCCAGAGCCCTCTCCGTGGTGAGCATATCCCACCGCTGGCTCAGCAGGGAATCCGCCCAAAACACACTGGCTACATCTAGACTGGCATGATTTTCCACAAATGCTTTTAACGGAAAAGTTTTCCGTTAAAAGCATTTGCGGAAAAGAGCGTCTAGATTGGCACGGACACTTTTCCGCAAAAGCACTTTTTGTGAAAAAGCGTCCGTGCCAATCTAGACGCGGATTTGCGCAAAAAAGCCCCAATCGCCATTTTCACCATCGGGGCTTTTTGCACAAAACAAATCTGAGCTGTCTACACTGGCCCTTTTGTGAAAAAGGACTTTTGCCCGAACGGGAGGAGCACAGTATTTCCGCAAGAAGCACTGATTTCTTACATGATATCGTCAGCGTTCTTGCAGAAATTCAAGCGGCCAGTGTAGACAGCTGGCAAGTTTTTCCGCAAAAGCAGCTGCCTAGCAGTCTAGACGCAGCCACTGAGCTCTTGGGGAATTAACTCCTCACCCTGGGCTACCTCCTACAGACTCACCAAGGGACAATTCACCAGTTTCCACCAGACTGGAAGCTTCTCCAGCTGCTCCCCACTGACTGGCCTCTGTCGGTCGGTCCCACTGGAGCCCTTCCTCCGGCGCTGGCGGCACCTCCCCCTGCAGCGGTCAGTTCTGACGGAGCTGCTCCTCCGGCCTTTATACCTGTCCTCCAGCTGGAGCATGCCCAGTAGGGCATGGGGGCGGGGCTTTCTCCACTAGGGAGCCCTGGTTAACCCTTACAGGTCCAGTGCAGGTTGGTGCACCCTGTCACAGTCTCAAATCCCTCAGTCCCCACCGATGAGCTACTGAGAGGGCCTGAGAGTGAGCCCGAGTGCCCGGTCTTGCACTGCTGGCTGGGGAGGGGCGGTGGAGGTGGCCCAATGACCCTTCTTTCCACTGCACCCTCCACTCAGCCACCCCGGTGCTGCACATGGCCCAACCACAACCCATCATTACAGCCAAAGAGCATCCGCGGAGCTCGTGTTCCTAGGGCCGGCTGCTCGTCAGGCTGAGCGGTAAACTCCAGCTCCAGGCAATATGTCTGCACTAACTGATCAAGCTGCCACGCTGCACACGGGAGACCAGCAGTGTCTCAGATGGGCACGTCCTCAGGGCAGCTAGCTTCCGATCCGATCCGTGGGAAGCACTTTCCTAGCAGTTCCCTCTGGATACACACTGCATCTCCTGCCCCCCCCCAGCTCCGAGCTTGGACACCGAAAATATGTAACCCTGGAACTGCAACGGGAAAATGCAACATTTTGTTTATCCGGGCATCTTCCCCTTCAGGGTCAGCATGGCTGAGGCTAAAATGAGATCTGTCCAAGCCACCTGTGCGTGCACGCGCGCGTGTGGTGTGTGTGTGTGTGTGACACACAATACGTGTTCATTCTTGGAGCAACCAGAGAATTGTCTGAGGCAGAACAATCATCCCTCCAGGTGCTTTGGAGAGCAGAATTCTTGTATATTTGAATAGTCTGCACAGAATTGCAGAGCCCCGGATCTGACATCACTGGAATGTGTCTCTGTTTCCCCCGTCCTGTTGGAGGGGCCATGTGCTCATGTGTCTGTGGCCCTCTGTGCGCGTGCAGCATTATCGTTTTTAGAAACACGACCATTCGCTGACAAATAATAGCCAAAGACCAGGGAAGGAACAGGGCTGAGCGAGCTCTCCTCAGTCCCAATAAGCCTTTCATGTTGGCCCTGCCTCTCCATCAGCTGATCTGACAACACACCTCAGCGTTATTCGGAGGGACAACCCTGTCAGGAGATGCATTTGAAAGACTCGGCTCTTGTGTCTGACCCGGGGAGCTGCTGAGTGAGGCCCCCACCTTCCTGTGACGTCAATGGGAAGGAGCTGAGAGCTGCAGCCGTTGTAGCGATCGGAGAGGAGCAGCCGTGTTAGTCTGGAACTTTAAAAAACGGGTGTTCCTGCAGCACCTTTCAGACTAACAACAAAATAAAAGCTCAGGACAGTATCTGTATATTGTTGTTAGTCTCGAAGGTGCTACAGGACCACTCGTTTTTTCTGTTTTTTTCCGTTATATCAAGTATGTCTCTCATGTCCCACCTACCTCTCCCCTAGTCCTCCCAGAGTCATATGGGCCCATGGTGCCGGGTACCAGGAATATTCCCGGCCCAGGGCCTGGCTCCATCAAGGTCCAGGACCAGCTATTTTACAGTTATCTGGGAGAGAGGCTGATTTCAGCGCTAGGTGACATACCAGTTAGTAGTTCTGCAACTTCTGGTTTGAGTTCCCTCGGCACTATACCCCCTGCCCGATCGGTGCTTACTAGCCTTACAGCCGGAGAGCAGAAGGCGATTTGGATGCAAGCAGCGAACGCTAGCAGGGCCGGCTTCCGGTCATCACACGGAAACTCTGCCAAAGCAGAGGTGCTGACCCCCAGTACCCTCCCTCGGAGGCGGTTGGAACAGTATTCGAAATGGGGTCCAGGCATGGCCTCCAAATGGACCTTCCCTAAAGAGTCCCTGCTGCTGTACGGATTTCCCCTCAGCAGGGGCAGTCTCAGGAAATGGATTTTGGTTTGTAAGTTTGGCTCGCACCACGGCATGATCCCAACGTGTTCTGCATGTCCGGTGATGGCCCGTGCAAGTGGTCGAGCAGCAAGAGAGAGATACACGCGCTCTCATGCAACGTGCTGGCTGTACTCCTTCCGCCACACGCTCTGTTTTCCTGCAAGCAGAGCTCTCGAAGGGCCTGTGCATGCAGGCACCGTGACGAAGTGGGTGGGGAACCTACGGCCCTGGGGCCGGATGCAGCCCCCTGCTTTCCTGGATCTGGCCCCCGAGGCTCGGGGCTCCTCCACCAGCACTGGGGAGTCCATTCTGGCACTCCAACCTCCTGCGGTTCCCCGTGGGGCTGGCGCACACAAAATCTACTCGCCTGGGCCCGCTTAGGCTCTGGTGTGGGAGGGGAATGTGGCAAGAGTCTTTCTGCTGCTCAGTCAGGGCCACGGCAGTGAGGGTTGGGCTGGGTTTTTTGCTTCTCACTTGTGTGCGGCCCCCGACTGATTTTTCAGGGGTCAGCGGCCCCCGACCCAAAAAAGGTTCCTACCTCTGGCTTCGAGTTTCTCCCTCTAGCGTTGAGGGAGCCTGGAGCAATCTGCCCCATTCCTGAGCTGGACAGGGGAGGCCCAAGAGCTTCTTTAAACAAAAACAAAACGACATTTCCTTAATCCCACTGCCCTGCTGCCCGCCAATCCCCCGCTTCCCTCTCTGCCCCCGGCAGCCCAGCTCCAGGGTCCCTCCCTCCCCTCCCCAAACAGCCACAAACACCGACAGCTCTTCGCCTTCTCCCCTCGCTGCACACGGCCCCTCTGCAGCCTGCTGCTCAGCTTCCTCCACTCAGCCCTCTCTGGGGAAGGGGTTTTAAAGGTCATTGGCTGCCCTTAATTAGACTCAGCTGTCCATAATTAACCTGCAGTAACCTCTTTCAGTTCCTAGGAGAAAGGGCTTTAACCATTCTGAGGCTCACGTCCCTGCCTTCCCTCATCCTCCCCAAACTGCCAGGGGTGACTGTCCCAGCACACGCTACAGCGGACCCCACTGTGACGCTGCCTAGGCCACATCTATGCTTACAGCGCAGCGACGCTCTGGAGGTCGATTTTCTGGCGTTCGATTTAGCAGGTCTAGTAAGGCCCCGCTAAATCAAATCCTGAAGGTGCCTCCCTTGACACTGGGACCCCTCGATTCGTGAGGAGTAAGGGAAGTCGACAGAAGCATTTCTCTGATCGACCTCCTGCTGTGGGGACAGTGCCAAAGTCTGAATTAAGGTCCATTGACTCCAGCTACACAATGAATGTAACTGGAGTCGTGTATCTTAATTCAAGCGTATCCCCTAGCATAGACCTGGCCTTTTTGTCTAATCCCTTTTGTCCCATGTATCTGATAACAAAACTAAACATGGCCCCCACAACCTTCCACCTGCACATGCTGGTATAGCCCCTGAAGGCAGACACATCACTTAACACCAACTCTTCAAACAAACAAACACTTTCACTAGAAGTGTGCTTGGAAGCTCAGGTATTGTCTTCTGCCTTCCTATTGGACAAAGTCTTGTGGGCAAAGTGATGTGGCAGTTAGTGCAAGTCTTTCTTGTAGTGGCAGAAAGCTGCTTGGGGTTTGGTTCTTGTGGATGGGGGTGTTTTGCACATCCTGTCTAATACCTATCGGTCACTTATTGGCCTGTGTTCCTTCCCTGTCCTGCTGGTCAAGTTCTAACAGAGGGCAAGAGTTCAACATCCTCCACGTGCATGTTTTTGTCTTGTGTTCATAAGGGGTGAGCGTATGCACACTGTGGTGAAATATACGTCCCCTCACTACTCATATGAATAAGGATTTCTCTCTTCAACACACGTCGCTTGCTTCCAAGAGCACAATTTGTCTCAAGGAAACAGCTTGGTCCGGAAAGGTTGTCCCGGTTGGAGTTCTGGGTTGTACTTAGCTTGTCAGTCATAATAATCTTTGGCCTTTGCTTGTCTCTCTTGTTTTTTGTCCATTACTCCTTCCAAAGCTGTGTGCATTTAGATATCAGGCTTTGTACTAGGCCGCTATTAAGGCTTCAGTGGGAGTGTTTCTCCAGTCAGGAGTGGCTTGCCATACATGTACCTTGCTCTTCACAGCTATCTTTAATAGAGCCTTAACAATTTTACCTGCCCTTCGCCTGGCTGTATAGCACTGCGTTGAGGGATCTGACCGAACTCCCATTCCCACAAACTCAGAGCAAGTACACAGATCTGTTGTCTTAACTGCACAGTTTGCGGGCCAAGCCCAGCGTGGCATTGCTTTCTCTGGGATGATGGGCACTGCTGTAGTGTCTCGTTAGCTAGTTCCCAGAAATCTGTCGGCAACAGTAGTTTGTGGGATTTGTAGCAACAGGGTCTATTCCTGATGCACTTCAAGTCTGGTGGGAAGAGTGTACATTTCGGTGTCTCTTTCTGCTGTTTGGCCTGCGTTTCTCCACATGTACCAGGACTCCTCGCTTGGGCTCAGAGCCCCTCGCACGTTTGGCCAGGGTGTGATGCCTCTTGCTTTCATGGCTGCGATGAAGTTCTGCACACGGAGAATATCTGTGCTCTGTGATCAGAGTGTTCTGTATCAATGGTCTTTGCTCAGCTTGTCTCTCTCAGTCTGCTAGTCGCAAGGTGCACATGGGACTTCTCCCTCATGTCTGGCCCCCCAGCAGTATGATAGGTGTCAGCCTCTGAGTTGTTCTCTCCTTCTTTCCAGCCCTTGCCTTGAAACTGCCACAGAACTGGTTTGGGTGAGGTTTTCTGTGTCCTTCCGTGGCATTTGTATTTCTAGCAGGGTGAAGGTCTCATATTCTTGCTCAGCTGTCATATTATAACTTCATGCCGCAAGGTTGCTCCAGATAAGAAGCCAGCTACACGCATCAGTCCCTGTCTTGTCGTAGACGTCTAAGCTGTGGTGCTGCACTTTTGGTGGCATAAGATGAAAGTGTTTTGGAGCTGCTAGCAATGGCTTTTAAACATGCTAATAATTTATGATCATTTCTACTCCCCAACACTACTATTTCACTACGTAGAACCTCCCCGTTGGGCTATGAAAAGTCAGAGTCACTTTGTTTTGAAACCTCAGTGAAACTATTGTTGAAATCAACGTGTCCACAAAACAGTTCAGTGTTGATCAAATGGCACTTTTTGACAGAAAAAAAGTGTTGCTGAAAATCTCTAAGTCAGCTCTGATTGTACCAATGACGGCCATCCATGCAGAGGGGTGCCTCATTTGCATGCACGTTCAGGGTAACTGCACATGCAAAATGAGGCACACAGTTGACTGTGCAGCCTTGGTTTGAACACAAAACCAGTTTGGACAGAGCAGTGGGGGTGAGAGGGGCTCAGGGCAGTGGGTGCAGATGGGGGGGCTGGGGGGTGAGAGGGGCTCAGGGCAGTGGGTGCGGATGTAGGGGGGCTGGGGGTGAGGGGGCTCAGGGCAGTGGGTGCGGATGTAGCGGGGCTATGGGGTGAGAGGGGCTCAGGGCAGTGGGTGCGGATGTAGGGGGGCTGGGGGGTGAGGGGGTTCAGGGCAGTGGGTGCGGATGTAGGGGGGCTGGGGGGTGAGAGGGGCTCAGGGCAGTGGGTGCGGATGTAGGGGGGCTGGGGGGTGAGAGGGGCTCAGGGCAGTGGGTGCGGATGTAGCGGGGCTATGGGGTGAGAGGGGCTCAGGGCAGTGGGTGCGGATGTAGGGGGGCTGGGGGGTGAGGGGGCTCAGGGCAGTGGGTGCGGATGTAGGGGGGCTGGGGGGTGAGGGGGCTCAGGGCAGTGGGTGCGGATGTAGGGGGGCTGGGGGATGAGAGGGGCTCAGGGCAGTGGGTGCGGATGTAGGGGGGCTGGGGGGTGAGAGGGGCTCAGGGCAGTGGGTGCGGATGTAGGGGGGCTGGGAGGTGAGGGGGCTCAGGGCAGTGGGTGCGGATGTAGGGGGGCTGGGGGGTGAGAGGGGCTCAGGGCAGTGGGTGCGGATGTAGGGGGGCTGGGGGGTGAGGGGGCTCAGGGCAGTGGGTGCGGATGTAGCGGGGCTATGGGGTGAGAGGGGCTCAGGGCAGTGGGTGCGGATGTAGGGGGGCTGGGGGGTGAGAGGGGCTCAGGGCAGTGGGTGCGGATGTAGGGGGACTGGGGGGTGAGAGGGGCTCAGGGCAGTGGGTGCGGATGTAGGGGGACTGGGGGGTGAGAGGGGCTCAGGGCAGTGGGTGCGGATGTAGGGGGGCTGGGGGGTGAGGGGGCTCAGGGCAGTGGGTGTGGATGTAGGGGGGCTGGGGGGTGAGAGGGGCTCAGGGCAGTGGGTGCGGATGTAGCGGGGCTATGGGGTGAGAGGGGATCAGGGCAGTGGGTGCGGATGTAGGGGGGCTGGGGGGTGAGGGGGCTCAGGGCAGTGGGTGCGGATGTAGGGGGGCTGGGGGGTGAGGGGGCTCAGGGCAGTGGGTGCGGATGTAGGGGGGCTGGGGGGTGAGGGGGCTCAGGGCAGTGGGTGCGGATGTAGGGGGGCTGGGGGGTGAGGGGGCTCAGGGCAGTGGGTGCGGATGTAGGGGGGCTGGGGGGTGAGAGGGGCTCAGGGCAGTGGGTGCGGATGTAGCGGGGCTATGGGGTGAGAGGGGCTCAGGGCAGTGGGTGCGGATGTAGGGGGGCTGGGGGGTGAGGGGGCTCAGGGCAGTGGGTGCGGATGTAGGGGGGCTGGGGGGTGAGGGGGCTCAGGGCAGTGGGTGCGGATGTAGGGGGGCTGGGGGGTGAGAGGGGCTCAGGGCAGTGGGTGCGGATGTAGCGGGGCTATGGGGTGAGAGGGGCTCAGGGCAGTGGGTGCGGATGTAGGGGGGCTGGGGGGTGAGGGGGCTCAGGGCAGTGGGTGCGGATGTAGGGGGACTGGGGGGTGAGGGGGCTCAGGGCAGTGGGTGCGGATGTAGGGGGGCTGGGGGGTGAGAGGGGCTCAGGGCAGTGGGTGCGGATGTAGGGGAGCTGGGGGGTGAGAGGGGCTCAGGGCAGTGGGTGCGGATGTAGGGGGGCTGGGGGGTGAGGGGGCTCAGGGCAGTGGGTGCGGATGTAGGGGGGCTGGGGAGTGAGAGGGGCTCAGGGCGGTGGGTGCGGATGTAGGGGGGCTGGGGGGTGAGGGGGCTCAGGGCAGTGGGTGCGGATGTAGGGGGGCTGGGGGGTGAGAGGGGCTCAGGGCAGTGGTTGCGGATGTAGGGGGGCTATGGGGTGAGAGGGGCTCAGGGCAGTGGGTGCGGATGTAGGGGGGCTGGGGGGTGAGGGGGCTCAGGGCAGTGGGTGCGGATGTAGGGGGGCTGGGGGGTGAGAGGGGCTCAGGGCAGTGGGTGCGGATGTAGGGGGGCTGGGGGGTGAGGGGGCTCAGGGCAGTGGGTGCGGATGTAGGGGGGCTGGGGGGTGAGAGGGGCTCAGGGCAGTGGGTGCGGATGTAGGGGGGCTGGGGGGTGAGAGGGGCTCAGGGCAGTGGGTGCGGATGTAGGGGGGCTGGGGGGTGAGGGGGCTCAGGGCAGTGGGTGCGGATGTAGGGGGGCTATGGGGTGAGAGGGGCTTAGGGCAGTGGGTGCGGATGTAGGGGGGCTATGGGGTGAGAGGGGCTCAGGGCAGTGGGTGCGGATGTAGGGGGGCTGGGGGGTGAGGGGGCTCAGGGCAGTGGGTGCGGATGTAGGGGGGCTGGGGGGTGAGGGGGCTCAGGGCAGTGGGTGCGGATGTAGGGGGGCTGGGGGGTGAGAGGGGCTCAGGGCAGTGGGTGCGGATGTAGCGGGGCTATGGGGTGAGAGGGGCTCAGGGCAGTGGGTGCGGATGTAGGGGGGCTGGGGGGTGAGGGGGCTCAGGGCAGTGGGTGCGGATGTAGGGGGACTGGGGGGTGAGGGGGCTCAGGGCAGTGGGTGCGGATGTAGGGGGGCTGGGGGGTGAGAGGGGCTCAGGGCAGTGGGTGCGGATGTAGGGGAGCTGGGGGGTGAGAGGGGCTCAGGGCAGTGGGTGCGGATGTAGGGGGGCTGGGGGGTGAGGGGGCTCAGGGCAGTGGGTGCGGATGTAGGGGGGCTGGGGAGTGAGAGGGGCTCAGGGCGGTGGGTGCGGATGTAGGGGGGCTGGGGGGTGAGGGGGCTCAGGGCAGTGGGTGCGGATGTAGGGGGGCTGGGGGGTGAGAGGGGCTCAGGGCAGTGGTTGCGGATGTAGGGGGGCTATGGGGTGAGAGGGGCTCAGGGCAGTGGGTGCGGATGTAGGGGGGCTGGGGGGTGAGGGGGCTCAGGGCAGTGGGTGCGGATGTAGGGGGGCTGGGGGGTGAGAGGGGCTCAGGGCAGTGGGTGCGGATGTAGGGGGGCTGGGGGGTGAGGGGGCTCAGGGCAGTGGGTGCGGATGTAGGGGGGCTGGGGGGTGAGAGGGGCTCAGGGCAGTGGGTGCGGATGTAGGGGGGCTGGGGGGTGAGAGGGGCTCAGGGCAGTGGGTGCGGATGTAGGGGGGCTGGGGGGTGAGGGGGCTCAGGGCAGTGGGTGCGGATGTAGGGGGGCTATGGGGTGAGAGGGGCTCAGGGCAGTGGGTGCGGATGTAGGGGGGCTGGGAGGTGAGGGGGCTCAGGGCAGTGGGTGCGGATGTAGGGGGGCTGGGGGGTGAGAGGGGCTCAGGGCAGTGGGTGCGGATGTAGGGGGGCTGGGGGGTGAGGGGGCTCAGGGCAGTGGGTGCGGATGTAGCGGGGCTATGGGGTGAGAGGGGCTCAGGGCAGTGGGTGCGGATGTAGGGGGGCTGGGGGGTGAGAGGGGCTCAGGGCAGTGGGTGCGGATGTAGGGGGACTGGGGGGTGAGAGGGGCTCAGGGCAGTGGGTGCGGATGTAGGGGGACTGGGGGGTGAGAGGGGCTCAGGGCAGTGGGTGCGGATGTAGGGGGGCTGGGGGGTGAGGGGGCTCAGGGCAGTGGGTGTGGATGTAGGGGGGCTGGGGGGTGAGAGGGGCTCAGGGCAGTGGGTGCGGATGTAGCGGGGCTATGGGGTGAGAGGGGATCAGGGCAGTGGGTGCGGATGTAGGGGGGCTGGGGGGTGAGGGGGCTCAGGGCAGTGGGTGCGGATGTAGGGGGGCTGGGGGGTGAGGGGGCTCAGGGCAGTGGGTGCGGATGTAGGGGGGCTGGGGGGTGAGGGGGCTCAGGGCAGTGGGTGCGGATGTAGGGGGGCTGGGGGGTGAGGGGGCTCAGGGCAGTGGGTGCGGATGTAGGGGGGCTGGGGGGTGAGAGGGGCTCAGGGCAGTGGGTGCGGATGTAGCGGGGCTATGGGGTGAGAGGGGCTCAGGGCAGTGGGTGCGGATGTAGGGGGGCTGGGGGGTGAGGGGGCTCAGGGCAGTGGGTGCGGATGTAGGGGGGCTGGGGGGTGAGGGGGCTCAGGGCAGTGGGTGCGGATGTAGGGGGGCTGGGGGGTGAGAGGGGCTCAGGGCAGTGGGTGCGGATGTAGCGGGGCTATGGGGTGAGAGGGGCTCAGGGCAGTGGGTGCGGATGTAGGGGGGCTGGGGGGTGAGGGGGCTCAGGGCAGTGGGTGCGGATGTAGGGGGACTGGGGGGTGAGGGGGCTCAGGGCAGTGGGTGCGGATGTAGGGGGGCTGGGGGGTGAGAGGGGCTCAGGGCAGTGGGTGCGGATGTAGGGGAGCTGGGGGGTGAGAGGGGCTCAGGGCAGTGGGTGCGGATGTAGGGGGGCTGGGGGGTGAGGGGGCTCAGGGCAGTGGGTGCGGATGTAGGGGGGCTGGGGAGTGAGAGGGGCTCAGGGCGGTGGGTGCGGATGTAGGGGGGCTGGGGGGTGAGGGGGCTCAGGGCAGTGGGTGCGGATGTAGGGGGGCTGGGGGGTGAGAGGGGCTCAGGGCAGTGGTTGCGGATGTAGGGGGGCTATGGGGTGAGAGGGGCTCAGGGCAGTGGGTGCGGATGTAGGGGGGCTGGGGGGTGAGGGGGCTCAGGGCAGTGGGTGCGGATGTAGGGGGGCTGGGGGGTGAGAGGGGCTCAGGGCAGTGGGTGCGGATGTAGGGGGGCTGGGGGGTGAGGGGGCTCAGGGCAGTGGGTGCGGATGTAGGGGGGCTGGGGGGTGAGAGGGGCTCAGGGCAGTGGGTGCGGATGTAGGGGGGCTGGGGGGTGAGAGGGGCTCAGGGCAGTGGGTGCGGATGTAGGGGGGCTGGGGGGTGAGGGGGCTCAGGGCAGTGGGTGCGGATGTAGGGGGGCTATGGGGTGAGAGGGGCTTAGGGCAGTGGGTGCGGATGTAGGGGGGCTATGGGGTGAGAGGGGCTCAGGGCAGTGGGTGCGGATGTAGGGGGGCTGGGGGGTGAGGGGGCTCAGGGCAGTGGGTGCGGATGTAGGGGGGCTGGGGGGTGAGGGGGCTCAGGGCAGTGGGTGCGGATGTAGGGGGGCTGGGGGGTGAGAGGGGCTCAGGGCAGTGGGTGCGGATGTAGCGGGGCTATGGGGTGAGAGGGGCTCAGGGCAGTGGGTGCGGATGTAGGGGGGCTGGGGGGTGAGGGGGCTCAGGGCAGTGGGTGCGGATGTAGGGGGACTGGGGGGTGAGGGGGCTCAGGGCAGTGGGTGCGGATGTAGGGGGGCTGGGGGGTGAGAGGGGCTCAGGGCAGTGGGTGCGGATGTAGGGGAGCTGGGGGGTGAGAGGGGCTCAGGGCAGTGGGTGCGGATGTAGGGGGGCTGGGGGGTGAGGGGGCTCAGGGCAGTGGGTGCGGATGTAGGGGGGCTGGGGAGTGAGAGGGGCTCAGGGCGGTGGGTGCGGATGTAGGGGGGCTGGGGGGTGAGGGGGCTCAGGGCAGTGGGTGCGGATGTAGGGGGGCTGGGGGGTGAGAGGGGCTCAGGGCAGTGGTTGCGGATGTAGGGGGGCTATGGGGTGAGAGGGGCTCAGGGCAGTGGGTGCGGATGTAGGGGGGCTGGGGGGTGAGGGGGCTCAGGGCAGTGGGTGCGGATGTAGGGGGGCTGGGGGGTGAGAGGGGCTCAGGGCAGTGGGTGCGGATGTAGGGGGGCTGGGGGGTGAGGGGGCTCAGGGCAGTGGGTGCGGATGTAGGGGGGCTGGGGGGTGAGAGGGGCTCAGGGCAGTGGGTGCGGATGTAGGGGGGCTGGGGGGTGAGAGGGGCTCAGGGCAGTGGGTGCGGATGTAGGGGGGCTGGGGGGTGAGGGGGCTCAGGGCAGTGGGTGCGGATGTAGGGGGGCTATGGGGTGAGAGGGGCTTAGGGCAGTGGGTGCGGATGTAGGGGGGCTATGGGGTGAGAGGGGCTCAGGGCAGTGGGTGCGGATGTAGGGGGGCTGGGGGGTGAGAGGGGCTCAGGGCAGTGGGTGCGGATGTAGGGGGGCTGGGGGGTGAGGGGGCTCAGGGCAGTGGGTGCGGATGTAGGGGGGCTGGGGGGTGAGGGGGCTCAGGGCAGTGGGTGCGGATGTAGGGGGGCTGGGGGGTGAGGGGGCTCAGGGCAGTGGGTGCGGATGTAGGGGGGCTGGGGGGTGAGGGGGCTCAGGACAGTGGGTGCGGATGTAGGGGGGCTGGGGGGTGAGGGGGCTCAGGGCAGTGGGTGCGGATGTAGGGGGGCTGGGGGGTGAGGGGGCTCAGGGCAGTGGGTGCGGATGTAGGGGGGCTGGGGGGTGAGAGGGGCTCAGGGCAGTGGGTGCGGATGTAGGGGGGCTGGGGGGTGAGGGGGCTCAGGGCAGTGGGTGCGGATGTAGGGAGCTGGGGGGTGAGGGGGCTCAGGGCAGTGGGTGCGGATGTAGGGGGGCTGGGGGGTGAGAGGGGCTCAGGGCAGTGGGTGCGGATGTAGGGGGGCTGGGGGGTGAGGGGGCTCAGGGCAGTGGGTGCGGATGTAGGGGGGCTGGGGGGTGAGGGGGCTCAGGGCAGTGGGTGCGGATGTAGGGGGGCTGGGGGGTGAGGGGGCTCAGGGCAGTGGGTGCGGATGTAGGGGGGCTGGGGGGTGAGGGGGCTCAGGACAGTGGGTGCGGATGTAGGGGGGCTGGGGGGTGAGGGGGCTCAGGGCAGTGGGTGCGGATGTAGGGGGGCTGGGGGGTGAGGGGGCTCAGGGCAGTGGGTGCGGATGTAGGGGGGCTGGGGGGTGAGAGGGGCTCAGGGCAGTGGGTGCGGATGTAGGGGGGCTGGGGGGTGAGGGGGCTCAGGGCAGTGGGTGCGGATGTAGGGGGGCTGGGGGGTGAGGGGGCTCAGGGCAGTGGGTGCGGATGTGGGGGGGGCTGGGGGGTGAGAGGGGCTCAGGGCAGTGGGTGCGGATGTGGGGGGGGCTGGGGGGTGAGAGGGGCTCAGGGCAGTGGGTGCGGATGTAGGGGGGCTGGGGGGTGAGAGGGGCTCAGGGCAGTGGGTGCGGATGTAGGGGGGCTGGGGGGTGAGGGGGTTCAGGGCAGTGGGTGCGGATGTAGGGGGGCTGGGGGGTGAGAGGGGCTCAGGGCAGTGGGTGCGGATGTAGGGGGGCTGGGGGGTGAGAGGGGCTCAGGGCAGTGGGTGCGGATGTAGGGGGGCTGGGGGGTGAGAGGGGCTCAGGGCAGTGGGTGCGGATGTAGGGGGGCTGGGGGGTGAGGGGGCTCAGGGCAGTGGGTGCGGATGTAGGGAGGCTGGGGGGTGAGAGGGGCTCAGGGCAGTGGGTGCGGATGTAGGGAGGCTGGGGGGTGAGGGGGCTCAGGGCAGTGGGTGCGGATGTAGGGGGGCTGGGGGGTGAGGGGGGCTCAGGGCAGTGGGTGCGGATGTAGGGGGGCTGGGGGGTGAGGGGGCTCAGGGCAGTGGGTGCGGATGTAGGGGGGCTGGGGGTTGAGAGGGGCTCAGGGCAGTGGGTGCGGATGTAGGGGGGCTGGGGGGTGAGAGGGGCTCAGGGCAGTGGGTGCGGATGTAGGGGGGCTGGGGGGTGAGAGGGGCTCAGGGCAGTGGGTGCGTATGTAGGGGGGCTGGGGGGTGAGAGGGGCTCAGGGCAGTGGGTGCGGATGTAGGGGGGCTGGGGGGTGAGAGGGGCTCAGGGCAGTGGGTGCGGATGTAGCGGGGCTATGGGGTGAGAGGGGCTCAGGGCAGTGGGTGCGGATGTAGGGGGGCTGGGGGGTTAGAGGGGCTCAGGGCAGTGGGTGCGGATGTAGGGGGACTGGGGGGTGAGAGGGGCTCAGGGCAGTGGGTGCGGATGTAGGGGGGCTGGGGGGTGAGAGGGGCTCAGGGCGGTGGGTGCGGATGTAGGGGGGCTGGGGGGTGAGGGGGCTCAGGGCAGTGGGTGCGGATGTGGGGGGGAGGCTGGGGGGTGAGGGGGCTCAGGGCAGTGGGTGGGTTGTACGTGGAGGGGTGCAGGACCAGGGCAGGGGGCTCAGGCCAGGGGGTGCAGATGTAGGGGGGCTGGGGGGTGAGAGGGGCTCAGGGCAGTGGGTGCAGATGTAGGGGGGCTGGGGGGTGAGGGGGCTCAGGGCAGTGGGTGCGGATGTAGGGGGGCTGGGGGGTGAGGGGGCTCAGGCCAGGGGGTGCAGATGTAGGGGAGCTGGGGGGTGAGGGGGCTCAGGGCAGTGGGTGGGTTGTACGTGGAGGGGTGCAGGACCAGGGCAGGGGGCTCAGGCCAGGGGGTGCAGATGTAGGGGGGCTGGGGGGTGAGGGGGCTCAGGGCAGTGGGTGCAGATGTAGGGGAGCTGGGGGGTGAGGGGGCTCAGGGCAGTGGGTGCGGATGTAGGGGGGCTGGGGGGTGAGGGGGCTCAGGGCAGTGGGTGCGGATGTAGGGGGGCTGGGGGGTGAGGGGGCTCAGGGCAGTGGGTGCGGATGTAGGGAGCTGGGGGGTGAGGGGGCTCAGGGCAGTGGGTGGGTTGTACGTGGAGGGGTGCAGGACCAGGGCAGGGGGCTCAGGCCAGGGGGTTGTGGTGTGTGGTCAATGCAGGGGGGCTGAAGTCCTGCCCGTTTCCTACGGACACTGCTTGTTGCTTGGCTCTTCCCCTCCGCCAGGGAGCAGGGGGGCAGCGCCCAGCGTGGGGCCCTCACTCCCCTGCCCCCGCCCTCAGTGCCAGGACGACAGGCGAGCTGCCCGCTTCCCTCTCCCTCCCCGACAGCAGGAGGGGGAACAGCAAGCAGCAGGCCAGGGATTTCCCCAACCCCCCAGAATTTCCCCAACCCCCAGTTTTGTGAACTATGGTGCCATGGAGCCCACCTTCTCCCTCACGGTCTCATCCCACATCGGCCCTGACACCCCCCCTGTTAATTTGAACACCCCCCTCATTTCAATTCCTGGGGAGGCTACTGCAGCAGGCAGCTTTGGTAGGAATGTGGGGGTGGGGCTTCAGCCCCTTTTCCCCCTAATTGCGTTCTGGGGGGTGGCTGGGCAGTCCCGACCGGGTGTGGGGTGCAAGCACTTTCCCTTGCCCGCTGCTTAGCAGGGCAGCCTGCAGGAGAGCCCAGCAGGAAGCCCTCCCTGTCTTTCACTAGCCAAAGCCAGGGGTCATGGGCCTGTAAGCCAGGCTAGACCTGCCCATCTGAACCGTCCAGCCAGCCACAAACCTCCCTTTTCCTTTGACTCCTGCTGCAGAGGGTTCAGGACCCGCCCGTCCTGCCGCAGAGCTGTGGAAATGCCTCTGTCACCAGCCTGGGGCCAGATGTGAGCAATCCCCAGCTACGGGGAGATTCCAGATTTGTTTTGGCAGCAACTGCCCTGCAAGATGTGCTGGAATCAGCCTCTCCAGGCTGGCTGTGTCAGGCAGCTGGAGCGAGGCTGTGGGGGTGTAGTGGGGGGGAGGGGGCTTGAAGCGCACTCTGTCTGTTCGGGTAACGCTCAGAGACTGGAGTCGGCTGGAGAAAATGCCTGGCCCCCAGGTGCTGGTGGCAGACAACCCACCCCAGCCAAACCGCCTCTCCAGCTGGGGATGCTGAGCTGCAGCAATTCACAAAGCAGGGACACGTCCACAAAGGGAACAGACTCAAAGGTCTCGCTAGCCCAGAGTCAGAGGGTCCCCCCGACAAGCTGTGTCCTTCCAGAGGCTCCGCCAGGCCCGGCACAGGGTTATTTCTGAAGGCCCCTTGCTCTAAATCTCCTTGGCTAGGGCCCAAGGGCATTTCCACCACAGCACTTCCCGTCCGTTACATACAGGAGACAGACTGTGGCCTGAACCTCACTGCCTGGGCCCCTGCTAGAAGGGAGGACTGAAACCAGGCGCAGATTACATGCCGGCCCCTTCCAAGGGCTGCGTAGCCCACGAGGGGCCTTTCCCCGCCCGTCTGAGGCTGAGAGGCCCTGCGAAGATCTGCCCCCAGGTGTGCTGGCTCCCAGGCCTGGGAATAACTCGTTTAAATGGAGGCAAAAGGCCTAGTAAATCCGCTGGCTCCGAACAGGCCACGCTTAGCGCCCGCCCCGGGGGTTCTGAGTGCGCCGCGGTGTCTGAGAGCAGCCTGCCCCGGGGCCTCTGACATCCTCCCTGCTGGCCTGTGCTCATCCTGCTCAGGGCTGGGCCCCAGCCCCAGCCAGCAAAGGGACTTGGCTTGTGTGGACCTCTTCTCGTCAGCCATGGCAGCAGTGGCCGGGCACTTCCAAAGGACGGCTGTGCCCAGCGCCTGGCTCGGCAGCCGCGAGAAACCCGCCCCTCCCTCCCACGTCACTGCCCTGCTCAGAGGTCTCCTGGGGGGCTGGGTCTCTGCCCCGTCAGCCAACTCCAGGTCTCAGGCTGCAAAGCCCTGGGAGAGCCACGTCCCCTCTCCCCGGGACAGAGCAAAGCCCCAGTTCCTCAGGTCTGCCCTGTTCCTGCCAGGGGGCCATCTGCGCTCCCCGGCAAGGCTGTGGCCCGGGGCGGGGCCCTGAGCTGAGGGAGGCCTGCCGTCTCCCCAGGCAGGGCTGGAGAGCTATCGCCCGGAGGAGGTGCCGTCGGGCAGCCCGAGGTGCTGGTTGTGTGTCGCTCTGCCCCTCCTGGACAGCGACTGTCCCTGGGACTCTCCTGCCTGAGTCTCAGACGCGGGCGGGCCTGGCGGATGGAGAGCCAGCCCCACGGCCCACAGCTGCTCAGGCTGGCCGGTGGGACGGGCTGGCTCAGTGCTGGGGTGAGAGCCCAGGACGATTTATTACAATGTGGCAGGCAGCGTGGCTGCCGGCTGGAACCGGCTCTGGTGCTCAACAGCCTCACAGTTGCCACAGGCCTGCAGCTGCACTTCGAGAGGCAGCTGTTACGCTTGTCAGGAGCACATGGGCCCTTGTTCAGGGGAAAAGGCTACGCGCCGCATTTATGGAAAATACAACATGGAAAGCAGCAAATGCATTCACGTGCATGCACACATGCACATACATTCACATGCACACACACACACACACACATGCACATACATTCACATGCACACACACACACATGCACATACATTCACATTCACATGCACACACACACATGCACATACATTCACATGCACACATGCACATACATTGACACGCATACACACACATTCATGCACACGTGCACACACACACATTCACCTGTACACACGCACTCATCCACACACATTCACATGCACACACGTCAAGTGGCCAGTCAGGCTCAGGTCTGTTGTGGGGACTCCCGTTTCAGCGCAGTGCCATTGGCACAGGGCTGAGGTCTGGCTGCTCTGATCTTGGAGCTGTGTCCTGGAGTTGGTTCCCAAAGAACTTCCTTTGGGCCCGTTTATTCAGCGAACCCTGGGACCTGCTTAGCTCAACCCTGAACAATTATTTTACTATAATTTTACTAACTGATCCTAACATACTGTAACCGAATATCTAACCAATCAGACTCCACCATTTTAATTGATTTACACCTAGCAAAGTTAATTATCCAGCAGACAGAAACAATTAAAAACCAGGCTAAGGTCATAGAGACAAACCAGATGGCAGAGTGGGAAGCACAATGATAGAATAAAGGAATGAGGATTTCACAACCCAGCCATCAATAAAGAGTTTCTTGCCACAGGAATTGCTGCAAGCTAAGTTTTCTGTAAGCAGCTCGAGATGGGTTTCTGTGTCTGCTTCCTGGCAGCCTGACACTGAACTGCTGTAATGCAGTTTAGCGGGAATGTGAGGGTGACTCCAGGCGTTGCAGCTAATTACTGGCTGCTGCTCTTCAGTCTGGCTGCAGACAAGGGCCTTAGGCAGGCCTGCACAACTCGGAAAGTGGTGTGGGCCATATTACTCCAAAGAAAACAGCTGCGGGCCGCAAGCAGGGTTGCCAGATGCTCTCCCAAAAAATACCGAACATGTGGGCTAAAAATTTTTGTTGAGGAAAAAAAAAAACCCTCACACGTGTCGGGCATACAAAAAAACCCCACACGTGTCGGGCATACAAAAAAACCCCACACGTGTCGGGCATACAAAAAAACCCCCACACGTGTCGGGCATACAAAAAAAACCCCACACCGCCCAGCTTCAGCACGCAACCGCAGATTTTGTCGAAAGCTCAAGATTGTGTTGAACAAATTCACACACAAGGGAAAGACTCACAGCCACACACAAAGAGAAGAAATATCGATGGCGCAAAATGTGTTCCCTCTGATACAAGTTGTAATATCGACGGGGCGTAGATGTTCCCAGCTGGCGAGCTGTGACGGAGCGCCCGCACTCCAACAGCGCCAGCCCACGTGCTGCACGGGGAACGCGGCGTTCTGACAGCGGTCCGCACCGCGCAAGCAGCCGCCCAGCCGAGCAGCGTGCAGGGGGGCTGAGTCCTGGGACGGGAGCCGGACGCGGGGGTGGGGCCGCATGCGGGCGTAAGGCAGGGCCAGGGCGTGTGTCCTGACGTCAGGGGGAGAGGAGCCGGCACAAGAGAGCGCCGCATTCAAAACGGGAGTAGAGGGGAGCGGAAGAGAAGAGGGAGGAAAGTCGTTGCGGGCCGCGCAGTGAGCCCCTTTGGGCCGCATGTCGGGCAGGCCTGGCCTTAGGTTTTAGCCCTTCCAGGGTGGCCTCCTTACACAACACAGGTTAGTGAGCTGAGCAGGGAAGGGAGAGCCAGCGACGCCAGGCCTCCTCCCTGCTCTCCTGCTGCTGCTTGTGGCTCGGGTCTCAGGGGGCCACGGCTTCGTGGAAGTCAGGGGAGTTCGTCTCCCTGGAAAATCTGCTCCCTGCTGCAGCGCCCCCCGCCGTGACATGGGGAGCCCCCCGTGGGGCCAAGAGTCCTTGGGGTCTGGAGAGAGTGGAGATGCAGCATGCGCCTCACCTCCCTGGTTGCCGTGGAGAGGGGATCCCTTATGGTGGCGGGGCAAAGGGGGGCGGTGGGGGCCCAGCAGAGAACACCCAGGCTGGCTGCTCGGGGATGTGAATCAAATGGAAACATTCCTCTGGGGAGCCACGCTGGGCCGCCTCAGGCTCCGGGTTAAGTGGCTACTGTAAATCCCTCTCGGCGGGGAAATCCCATGCACTCGGATCGAGTGGCGCGCCAAGCGGGGCCGGCTGGGACAGCCTCTCTCTGGGCTCAGGCCGCGGAAGGGGGCCAGCGCGGAGCGCGGGGAGGTTAATCGCATTATCACCGAGGGCACGGGGTCTCCAGCAGACACGGGGTTGGTGTCCAGATGGGCAGACGTGTCTGTTTAATCATGTGAGCGAGGGCCTATTAATCACGACAAAGGAGGTGCCCTCGCAGCAGCTGGCCACACGGCCGAGGTTAAAGAGACACGTGTCGGGGCAAAGCACTAGAGTGGGGGGACAGCTCGGGCTTTGTCTCAAGGGTCATTTTCCATCTGACGAGCGAGCAGGTGGGGCTGGGCCGAGTCACAATACCCGGCTTACACCCAGGGACGTAGGCCGGGGCAGGGCGAGCAGATTCAATCTGACCTCTCAAAGGGAGCAGACAGCCCCCGGGAGGAGGAGATGGGGGGCAGGATCAGCTGGGTGCACCGGCTGCCTCTGTGGGTGTGCAGATAATGAATAATTTTTGGTGAAAGCACCGAATCCTCCCCCTTGTGCGAACAGGCCACGGCTGGCCAGTGTCCTGGGATGTGAGTGCCGTTAACTAACGGCTGTGTGCATAATGCAGGGCACATGCGGGCTCCCCGGCGGGGGTTGGCAGCGGCAGGAAAAGCGGGATGCCTGAGATGGGGGCATTAGACGCTGCGGTTCTCCTTCAAGAGCATGGCCAAATTCAGGGAGGTTTTTAAGAAACACCAGCCAGGCCTGCTGGGAAACACCACGGATGGACTAGGGCCGTAGCTCTGGTCTGCCGGCGTAAAGGGCCTAGTACCAGAGACCTGGACCAGGGACTGTGGTCGAGTGACCAGTAATAATTACCCGTGGAGGGTGGCTTTGCAAGGGGCAGCATGCTGTCGCAGGAATGGCCGAGGCCTGCGAATCCGATCCCTCCCCTGCCCTAGGTGGGAGTGACTGGCACCAGACCTGTCCCTGGCACCGCTTACGTGCCCTGTGTGCCAGCTGCACTGCAGATGTGCACAGCCTGACCCAGCCGAGTGAAGGGCGTGGGGGTGCGACTCCACAGGGGGATGAGGAGGCACCTTCAACACCTTGACTGCCCTGCGGGTGTGCGCAGGGTGGGCTGCAATCCAGCCCCGAACAGCTCCAGACACCCGGGTTCAGGAACGTTTGCTCCACGTCCAACCAGATCTTTGGTTTGGCCCTTCAGGGCAGGGCTGGGAACCTTTGCTGGACCCACAGAGAAGTCAGTCGGGGGCCGCACACAAGTGACAAACAAGCAAAAAACCCCTCACTGGCGCAGCCCCCGACCGAGGAGAACGACTCTCCCCACAGTCCCCTCGCACAGCAGAGCCTGGTGGATTCTGTGTGTCCAGCCCCGTGGTGGGGCAGCAGGGGAGGGCACTGGAGTGCCAGGGCAGGCTCCCCAATGCTGGGGGGGGGAGGGGGGAGAGTCTCAGGGGCCGCATCCAGGCAAGCAGGGGGGCCTGAGGTTCCCCACTCAGCTTTAGAGACTCATTTCATGGGCGTTCCCGAGGTTGCCAGGTGTCCAGTATTCACCCGGACAGTCCGGTATTTCCACCTCCTGCCTGAATACCGGACACCTGAGACATCCTAAAACGTCCGGGATTTTCTGATTTTTTTCCCCGGCCAGGAGGCAAAACTGCCAGGCACCTGGCAACCCTACAAATACTCAGCACCTGGCCTGCCCCCCGAACTCCTCCCTGGCTCCCAACACCCCCAGCCCCCTGACCCCAGCCCCCATGCTTACCTGGTTCCCCAAGGCTGCCGGCACAAAATGGCTGCCGGCCAAAAGACTTAGGGGAATGCTCCCTTGTTTCTATCCCTGCACTCACTCTTAAAGGGGACATGCTGTTTTAATGCTGTTTTATTTTAATTTTTTTTTTTTGGCTTACTAAGTCCTTTTTTTTCCCTCAGCAACTTTGGTCTCCTCCCCCCCCTTTTTTTCCCCTTCAACAGAATTTTTTCCCGTTTTTTTTTTTGGTGAGGGGGTGTTTGGTATTTTCGTTTCAACCATCTGGCAACCCTAGTTCCTTCCCAG